>NC_063441.1:10146141-11346141 GCF_020379485.1 Brassica napus
CATATATTCTCACAAAGAGACAAAATGGAGTTGAAGTTCCACCCTTTGGGCTCTTATGTTTCAGCTGTTCGGTGTTTGGGGAAGGATGCTATGCTTTGGATTGCTTTGGAGAGGCTTAAGTTCTAGTATGTGCCTCTTCTTTTGCCGCCAGGTCTGTCTGTGCATCTTCTCTTGCCGTAAAGGTGCAGCTCGAGGTGTTCCATTGTTCTTCCAGATCCTTGATTTGGTGTTTGGCTATCTTGTGGTATCCATATCCTTAGTTAAAGCCTTTATGCATTGGTTTAGTATTTCGCCCTGTTTGGGATTGGTTAAGCTGATTTGGGCTCATGTTCTTCAGTTCTGTCTTTTCTTGTTTATGTATAATTTTTTCATTAATGAAAACTTTTTATAAAAAAATTAGATTTTCATGCTGCCTATCTAATCTAAAATCTCTTTTCTAATGAATCAGCTATTTTTTTTGCATTTTTAAATTCGCAACTTTAAAATATATATATATATATATATATTTAAATGTGTCACTAAATTCAATAAACAAAAATATAAAAGAAAAATGATCCACATTTTTCATGTTGAATCCAATCAAATACAGTTTTAGCTAATTTATTTGATCAATCATCCAAATTTAAGTATAACTAATATTGAAAAAGGTAACACATTTACATTTTCTTGATTTTTAATAGTGAAACAAATGATTTTTAAACAGAATGATAAAAATAATAACAGTGAAGAGAAAATAGTTAAAGTTAATGTTATTTTTAGCTAAGAAAAAATTAAATATTTAAAATGTATTTATAAATTAATTTGTTCATCTGTTTTCCGTCCATAGAGCGGGTTGAACCCTAGCTAAAATAAAATATACTTATTCGAAATCATAGGCTGTGAACGAGAAATTCAAGAATAACCCTCACCTTAGGAATGTGAAAATAGATGTCTAAGCACTCTTGTTGCTCAAACGAACTCCAAATCTGAAATCAAGACAAAAAATTAAGCATAACGGTCTTCAAACGACAAAACCGGATTCATGCTTTGGTCAAAGTCAATTGGAAAAGTTAATGGTCAACGGTCAAATAGTCAAACCAATAAAATTAGTCAAACCGGATCAAACCAAATTGGTAAACCCTTACCAAACCCAATTGAATTGAACCAAACGGGTTAGCCAAACCAAACCAAAATCCAATTGAATCAGTCAGTTTAGCCTAACCTAACCAAAATCCAATCGAACCGGCCAGTTTAGCTTGACCAGACCAAACCACAATAACCCAACCGGTTGTCAGAGTCAGCGAGTTGACTCACTGATCCAGCGAGTTGACCGAATCACCATCTAGTCATTCGGGACGGTCCCGGCAACAAGGAAAACAATAGCTTACCAAAAAAAATCAGTGTCGATGGCGGTTACAGCGAACAATGACAGAAGATGGTGGTGCATGGATATTAAGCATGGTGGAGACGGTTCATAAAAAAAATTCCGAAAGATACTTTGCAGGCAGAAATTATGTCAAAAATTCGTATGTTTTCTTGTAGTGAAATATCTACATTGGTATGGTAATTCATTACTAATTAATACTCATAAATTGCCGATTTCTCAACCACTATAGAAGAAGGGTGACCTCCAAAAGGAATAAGGAGAACAATTTCTCGAAATATGCAAAAGAAGACAAAAAGAGAAAACTTAGGATGGAAAACGAATTTCTGAACTAAAGAAAGGAATCGCCTAGCTCTCTACTTGACAACTGCTGACTGCACTAGAGGCATTGATCACTGGCAACATTCACTGAGAGTTTGCTTCCTCTGTTACACACAAGATTATACACTCCCAATATTCAGTTTCTTTGTTGTCTTGGTCAACAAGTAATGCCAAGAAGCTGACACTTTGTTATCATTTGTGTATATATAGTGTATCAATGGTTGGTTTTGGGTACAGCCGGATAAAACATTCACTCTGGTCCCTAACTTTTAAGAATTATTATATATATGTCGTATGGCTTCCAAATTGTCCAATATGAAATCTCAGATCATGTCATGCGTGTATCTCTTTTTTTCTCACATCTTCCAAATATTTAAGTTTCAACATATTTAAAATCAACAATCAAACATCCATAGTAGTTTATACCATATGGTGTAAACATTTCATCCCAATCTTAACATTTTACCCCAGGAAAATACATTTCATCCCAAGAAGAAACTGAAAATTTTAAAACATAACCGACGAGAATAAATTTGGAAACTAAAAGGAAATCACAGAATTGAATTCTTGAAGATAGAATCTCACATGTGCTCATCGACAAAAGCTTTGAGATGATTAAAGGAAGATCCTCCTTCTCTCACCACCTCGTCCGCTATATCTCTCCACCTCGCCGCGTTTCTCCTAAACTCCTCCGCCTTCTCCTCCATCACTTCCTCAATGCACCGCCGTATCTCCTCACTCTCCACCACAACTTCTTCATCTTCCTTCTTTTCCATCACTCTCACACCTGTCCTCCAAGACTCTTCTACAAGCTTGGCGTTCGTCATCTGATCAATCCGCTGCGGAAACGCAACCACCGGAACTCCGGCGACCAAGCTCTCCAGCGTCGAGTTCCACCCGCAATGCGTCACGAAACAACCTATTGATCTATGCTTCAAAACGCTAAACTGATTGCACCAAGAAACCACCATTCCTATCTCATCGAGCTCTTCTCTGAAACTCTTTATGCCCTCCTCTTCTTTCTCTTCCCCATCTTCTTTACTTCTGAATGACTTCTCCGCAATCACCCACAGAAACGGCCTCCGACTCTCTATCAATGCCTTGCAGACCTCTGCAAGCTGTTTCTTGCTCAACACGGCAAGCGTCCCGAAGGAAATATAAATTACAGACGAATCCGTTTTTGCATCCAACCACTGCTTGTATTTATCATCAATCCCAGAGTCATCGGCCCTAGTGGTTATCAATGGACCAACGGGGACAATCATGAAGTTATCAAGTACTGCGCTGAGAGCTTCTTCTTCAAGCTCTTGGAAACTATTCACGAGGATCTTAGGGTTTTCCTCTTGCTTCAGTGAATCTATCTGATCTTGATACGCCGGTACAAGAAATGAATATGCGTCTGGACGGAAGATTATTGTGGGAAGATCTCGGAGACGGAACTGTGGCAGAGAGGGTAGCTTAATAGAACCAGAAGGGTCGTTAGTAGCTATCTCTGAGATTGCATCTGCGTAGCCATTGAAGTAGTGGTAGAAGATGGAGAAGACAGTTACCGGCTGGACCCAGAGAAGAGCAGAAGGGATGTGAAACTCACGAGCCAGCTCAGCGACCCAAGGAAGGAAGATGGTGTAAACCACGCAGGTAAAAGGCCGGTTTTGACGCCGGTTATCTTCGATTAGTTCGGTTAGGGTTTCTCTGCCACGGCGTCTCGTAGCAGACATGTATTCGCGGGATCTGTCGGTGGATGTAGATGATTTGATGTCGTCTTTGTGGGCTTCGGAGTACGTGGCGAAGACTAATGTTTCAGGGACGTTTTCTTTGGAGAGCATACATCGGTTATAGGCGGAGTCTGTGGCTGCGAAGGTGACTCGAACTCCGGTTATTGTTCCGGCGAGGCGCTTGGCGAGCTCGAGAGATGGGTTGATGTGGCCTTGTGCTGGAAATGTCACGAACAGAAAGTGTGGTCCAGTAAGTGATTTAGATGAATCATTTTTGTTATCCATATATCTTTGTTTTTTGGGTGTTTTTGGGTGCAAATGTTAAGGATTTTTTTTTTTTTTTTTTTTTGTAGTTTATGAAAGACTATACACAAGTTAAGATTTATATAGAGATTATATATGTGAAAAAATGTACTACTAAAAACAAAGAAGAATAAGAAGAGGTGCAACCCCACTTAGTACATTGGACAACGTAATTTTGTGATATTTGTCTAAAATATAATCCCAATTTAAAATGATTTTGTCCTGGCCTGCAAAGTTATTGGATATATTAAACGAATGTGAACATGCAACTTCCGTGAAAATTATAATTGTTTGCCATTATTTGACAATAATTTCTAACGCCGCCTTGCGCGGGATGAATGTTGTGTATAATACAATCATATGTATTATTATTTATTTATGTTTTCACTTAAATTAAATTAGTGAGAAGTTAGTGACTATTACATATATAACTAAATTGGTGTACCATATTCATGGTACCACTTTTCATGTTTACACTAACCCTTTTTATCTTCATTTTTAGTGAAGGATGAAAAGACATTTATAACCCTAGATTTAACTAATTTAGACTTAGGGTTTAGAGTTGAGTGGTGGGTATGATTTTTAGAATGTGAAATTTAGGATTTTAATAAATATATAAATAAATATAAAAAAATTAAAAAATAGTTTCAAACATAATTTTCGATTTTCAATAAGAAATTTTGAAAAACAAAAACATTCAAAAAAAAATTCAAAAAATATAAAAAATTTCGAATTAAAAAAGGTGTAATTCGAAAACATACAAAAAATATTATATTATTATTAAATTATTTTATTCATTCAATAATTATTTATTCTATATATAGAGAGACCAAGGGTATAAGAATATTTTGCCACTTAGTGAAGAAGATAATTTTGAAAATGTCCATTTAGTGGTGGTATACATGAAATTTCCCCTATTTTTATCTTATATTTTTATCTTTTTTATTTTATTTTTATTTTGTAAACAATATATTAAAATATATTTCAAATTTAAAATATCTTAAACTTTAAAAATCTTAATACTTTAATATTTATATTTTTATAATAATTAAATTCAAAAATAGAGATCACCATTAAACAAATAAACTTGCAAAATAGTGAAAATGACAAAAACATTTCTATACCCAAAAAAGATGAGACTAATCTCTATGTATAGATCATAAAAATGATGAATTTTGGTATAATTTCTTTTTTTCTTAAAGTGGATCACCAGAAATAGTTAAGTTTTAATAATTTAGAGAAAAAATAATTGAAACAGATTTTAACAACAATAAAACATTCTATGTGAGTCCTGTTAAATATTTCTTTTTTTCATATGTTGCCATGTGTCACTGCTAGACCCATTTCAGTTTCATTCAACATGTAGAAAACATTCAACTAAATGTAATCCACATGTATTAATTTGTAAATTCAACTTGCTCATTGTAGCAATTAAGTTGTTTAAAAAATTATTCAACAGCTCCATTGTTAGTAGTCTTACAATGATCTTGGTTAATAAAATTTAACACTCTATTTTATTAATAATTATGTTTTTCTATATCGAATTTAAATAAACATAGTCTCTATTTATAAAAAAATAAAATGAAAAATTTTAGTATAAAAATAAAAAGTAATTATTTAATTTATAATGAGATTAATTGGTAATCGAGAGATCGCTAATCGAACCTTCTTACTTGGTACCTGCATTATCCAACAACCAAAAATTCTGTAATTGGATTTGCGGTCTCGTTCTTTCCTTAAATATGGCAGATCGTTCCATGATCGGTTTACCGTCACTCAACCAATTCCAAATTAATTACATGTGCACACCAAAAATCAACACTTAGTCAAAATATAGCTTATTCAGTATTCACCCTTCACGACTATAAGTGTTCCACACTTAGAAAAATACGCTCCTTGCTGAATTAAACCTCTCGCGATCATTTCTTTATAATTAAAAATACTTTGGGAGCGGGTCGGTACAATATTGTGGGAACCAAAATTCGTACTGTCGATTTTTGTCAATGGAGGAAAGCCAAAATTCTCGACTCTCCCTAAGGATCCTGATTATCTGTTTAAACACACGAATACGAAGAAAAAAGAGATAACAAAATATTGATAGTAAATTGCACATATGCATTTTATTAAATATAAGGTTAGCAGAGTCTCTGCTTAATAGGGAGGACAAACAATGCACCTGCTCTAGGGTCCACCAAAAATTCAATAAATTTTAATAACCTAAAGGGCTTATATATTTTTTTTATAACAAAACCCATATTTTTTTAGGTATTTATAGTGTCAATAATATAGTAAACTAAGGGTATGACTGGTTTTCCCGCTACCACCCGCAAACGCAGCTTTTGCGGTTGGTAGCGGTTACTGGCGTTTTGCAACAATCGCTCAAACCGCTCTAAACCGCTCCAAATCGCTCTGAACCTCATAAATTCAAAAGCTGGTTCCAGCTAGCGTTTGCGGTTGCGGGCGTTTGCGGGAGGATAAAAAAAAATTATTTTTTTTCCAAAACAATATAAATACAAAAATAAAAAAAAATTAATAAAAAAATAAATTGAAATTATAAAAATGCTAAAATATATCAATTATATTTTAATTAATATTATAAAATTTTAAAATAAAAATATTTTCTATATTTTAAAAAATTTAAACTATAACTTTCTAAATATAAATTTTATATTTATTATAATATTATTATTTTTGATATTTTTATAATTGTATAAAATGTAAATATTGTTAATTTTTTATTTAACCGCTGCTGCATTTGGTAGTTAACCAGTCATAAGTATCCCGCAAACGCACCAATTTCTAACCGCAGAACCAGTCGTACAAATCTCTTAAAACCGTTAGAAACCGCAACCACCCGCATCCGCAAACTCCCGCAACCGCAACCGCAACCGCTGCGGTTGAACCAGTCAGGCCCTAAGTTGTTATAAGAAAAAATTTAAAGTACAAACGGAAATAATGATTTAGTTAATACTAGTGTTCCGTCCCGTACTACGTACGGGGTAAAGAATTCCTAAAATTTGTTATCAATATTAAGATATATTAACACTGTGATATCTTACACCATATATAATGCACCAGCTTTGAAATGAGTTACTCTCATTAAGAGAAACATATTTGGTTCACGATCGAGACTTCATATTAATTTGTATGAAAAGGTGGCAAGGGTAACTGAAACGATTTGACATGAATATGTGTGATGATAACATTGAACAAACTGCAGTTAAAAAAAAACATTGAACAAACTGTAAAATATACAAAAACATAAGACACAATGAAGATCAGTGCTTGTGCGGGAAGTGCAAAGCTAATTTGTAATAATAATTTGAATCGAAATTATGAAAAAGCAAAGACAGAAGTAGAACTGTAGAGTTTGCAGAATCAATTACCGTTTCTATTGGACGGTATTTCTTTTCGCTATGTAGTGTCTACAAAAAAGTTGGGACATAACTGAATTCCTATTATCTCCTCATTTGCAAACCGTGTTCTTATTTTCCTGTATTTTTTTGAAGAAATAAGCTTTGTAATTCTTTTATTGAAAAAAAACTTGGAAACAACAATATATTTAAGTGACATATTCTATCTGAATCACGCTAAAAGAATCAAAAGATATAGATTTAAGCAGAATTGAAAAATGACCACAAATATAGTAGTCACAAACCTCTATTGATTTTTGCTGATGCACTTAAAATCTGAGAATTTTTTTGATGAAGAATGTGAAACATGGAGAAGAAGGAAGCAAGAATAAAGAAGTTGAAACTGTTAGATTTTGTGACATGGTTTTGGGAGTTACGTACATATGCGGTATTGCGGTATGACGTGAAAGTGGTCGTGGGAATTTGAGAAAATATAGCAATCTAAAAACTAAAAATAAGTTATTTTTTTAACCAGTATCATGCGCTCTATTTTGATTGGTGTGTAAAATAGTAGATAAAAATATGTAAAAAACTTTTTTAAAAAAATTTGAATTTTGGACGTGGGATAAGATTATTTGAGAAAATATAGGAATTTATGTATTTGGAATTGCAAGAAAAAGAAGAATGGATTAACGTGGGTTTTTTCAATTTATTTTACTTAGTTAGTTATTTTAATACATTGCTTATGTGTCAAAACCTGATTCGCCAAGCGACTTGCGCTTTAGTATATAAGGGATGGTTTTAGTTTTTATGATTCTTTTTAATAATATTTGAGTTATAATATCAAAATTAATGAATTATAGGGTCTCAAAAAAACTTTTTGCCCAAGCCCTTAGTGTTAGATGGAGGCGTTTCCTGGAACATCATTACCATAGACCAAAAATTGTTAACACACAAAAATTGACCGAAGGAACTGAGGTGACATTCTTAAAAGTAACTTCCGTCATTTTCGACAAAGGTGATTTTCATCATTTATTAGCAGGATAGCGCATTAGAAGGATAGCGCATTCGACCAAAAAAAAAAAAGAAGGATAGCGCATTAGAAGGGATTTCACCAGCTGTTTTCTATACGATAATAATTCAAGTTGATAAAGCAGACGGCACGGGGAATAAGTCAATTCAGGGGAAACATGGATGATGGGTCAATAACTATTAATTAAAACAAACTGTAATTAAATACATAATCATATCAAAAACATGGTTAGATTATCATGTATATTTAATATAATTTTATAATACCTACATTTTTTAATCACAACAGAGTATTACATTTTCATTTTTCATTTTATCTTATTTATATCTTTTTATTTGATTTGCATCTTATTCATATATTGATGATTTAGTTTTCTTTTTCACATCCAAAAACTATTCTATTACTCAAACTTGAGGTGGTCTGGGTAACCAAACCTAATTTGAAGTGGTCTGGGTAACCAAACCTGAATAGAACAACCAAAGAAATAGAGTATTCTACGGAAAGACCTCACAGTCATAGCTAAGAAATCTGAAATCTGATTCTGCACTCGTGGAATATGAAAAATCTTAAAATCCGGAAAGCATATCTTGAGAGTCTCTATCCTCTCCAATTTTGTCGCAAAGCTCGGTCAAGCATGAGGCTTGTTGATCAGTGCAATCAAATCCTCGCAGTCCGTTCCAAAACTTTGACAAGCCGAATGTTAGAGCATACTCTCCATCGGCCATTTCAGTGCTTCCATATCTGAATGTAAGGCATACGCTCTTCGAATATGATTCTCTGTCTCCATAAGTTGAACTTTCCCCAAACTATGAAGCTAAACCCATCTATATCCACTAAAATGGGCAGTAGATGTCCATGACCCATCTATTATGTAGATATTACCCAAACTTAAATATTGATGATTTAGTTAAGTGATTTTATTGGTAAGAAGTTTCTGTATGTATTATTTCTTATACGCCAAGCTTAATATTTGAAATGAATAAATTTTCTTAAGAAAATAAAGAATTTTTTCTTAACAAAAATTTATGGTTATATTGTTTGCTATTCTTAAGGAAATAAACTTATACTTATTCTAGAATGATGAAAATTCTATTCTTATATATACTGGATCACATTTTACCATCTCTTTTCATTTTTAGTTGATTTTACTGTTCTTGATCGCCTTATTTTTTCTAATTTTATTCTCGTTGGTTCTCATAAATCATATTATTTTTTAATACTAGGTGTTTTCCTGCACCATGTGCAGTAATAAAATTTTATATTATATTTAAAAAATAAATTTTTTTACCAATATTTTAGTATAAATTTTGGTTAAATTGAACATAATAGTAAGATTAAATAAATAAAATTGTTTATTTTAAATTATATTTAAGAATAGATATGTATATATTTAAATTATAATCTTAGATATATTTCTTATCTATTTCTCTGAATAAAATATATTAAATCAACTGTTATAAAATTAATTTTTAAAAATTGATATAAAAGTTGTATAATTATCAAAACGTAAAACTAAACAGTATTTTAAAAATTTGTAGGTATATGAAAAAACTAATGATATTACGATTTAAAACTTTTAGTTTTCTTAAATCATTGTAAACTTTTTTTTAGTAATAGAATTGTATAGTTATAAAAAATAGAAATAAATAAGATTTTAAATTTGTAAAAAATTTATTATATTTCTATTATTATATTATTTAATGTTATATTTCAATAGCTTTACATTAGTGATGATGTATAATTTATTACCATAATCAAAAAAGTTAACCAAAAAATTAAATAAGCATGAAATGTAATAGTCCATGTCACATTTATTCATAAGCCATGTCATCATTTCTTGTATGTCATGTCACATTTATTTAGTGAAATCCCCTGTATATTAATAGAGAAACATTTGAAAAGTTATAACATGTAGGCTTCGAATGTTACGAACCGCCCCGCCCCGCACTGCAGTTAACAGTAACAAAAATCTATACATATACCATATATCTATACATTTTTATAACTGTTAAAACCGCACCGCAGTTAAACCGCTTGTTCCGCACCGCTCAAACCGCAGTTACCATTCGGAGCCGTAGTTTGTACTAATTAAAAAAATGTTCTGCTGAATTGTCACGTAATTGGAATGTTAATTTTGCTTATGTGGCGGCTTGAGAATCAATTGGCAATTTTGTTAGTCCAAAATTAATTGCTATGAAATGTTATATTATATAGTATGTCTATTATGGGACATTCATTTATCAAATTGAAATTATTATATATTATTTCCTTAAATAAAACCTACAGAATTACCTAATGTGATTAAGATATATATGTCAATTAATCATTTTAAATAATAAAGTTTTGCTAACAATTTGGATAATTTCTATCATTTTTGTTTAATTATTAAAATAAATTACACAATTACATTAATCATATAATCAAAATTAGATTTTTTTTGGTATATGTTGTATTTTGAATTTTTCAAAACGAGTATAAATTACTAAAACTCTTAGAAGTCTAACATAAACTTTTGTGATCAAGGTTTAAATTTTTTCTATAATAAGATACAATAATTATAAAATCATCTGAATAAATAATTTTATTTTAATGGGTGTTTATGTTAATATATATATATATATATATATATATATATATAAATTTTGAAAAGTTAATATTTTAATTTTGAAATCTTCATTATTATCTTTAAATGATTATAAATTATGAAAACCACTAAACATTTTACATTAAAAAAATCGTTGGTGTAAAATTTTGTTACACAAATATGCAAATAATCATAAAATTATATGAGTAGAAACCTCATTTAATAAATATCTATCTTAAAAGTATACTATATATATGTTAATATCATTTAAATTTAATTATATATCTATCATATACGATAGATAAGCTTGATTGTTTTGATTTATTTACCCTAAAATGATTGCGAATAAACAAGAACGGTCCTTTGATTTATATGCACAAGCCAATTTTACATAATAGTAACTGATTTCTTTGTTATTTAATATATAATTATTGTTTTATTATTTCATAATATGCAGAAAAAAATAAAATAAGTAATAATATAAAATATTTATTATTCACAAGGTGCAGATCTTAACCTAAGTATGTATCTCTTATTTTAAATCTTAAACATTTTCTAAATCTCAGGCCATAACAAAATAAGGAAATGAGAATAAACTCAAAAATCAATATTTATATTAAGCAATAATCAAAATGAAAAAAAGTGACACAAAAATGAGAAATATATTAAAGATAGATAGGATTAGCAAGTGAACATAAACTTCTCATAACCATTATTAACTTTTAAATTGTTAAATCATGATATAAAGCCGAGCTGTCATAGTTTCATTGTAACCAAATAATAGGCATGTGACTCTTCGGCCTAAACGTTAGATTCTTATGCGATAAGTGAGTTTTTGATCTAAAATATTTTTAAAATGAGATCCATTAGTAAACAAATTATGTAATTAACAAAAAAAAATTTTTAAAAAAAAGTTAAGGGCCAAAAATATTAATTCGATCAAGAATGTAAATTTTATTTTTTCCATACGATATTTTTTAAATAATTTTCATATAAATTCATCTTAGTTGATTGTATAAAAGATATGTATCAAAATCGCTTTGTAAATAATGACTTGGGAATTCTCCCAAGTTTTCAAGTCTTCTTCTTGTTCCCTTTAATGAGTCGGTCTGAATTTGCTTTTCCTCCTTCCGTAATAACCAAAGGAGTTTTAACAATCTTCTTGTAAATTAACGTCTCTGTCTTCTTCTCCATCTTTGGCTACAGATATTTCATAGCCATGTCCCAGACCGAACAGTTTCCATTAAGGATAGGCATAATATTCACATTTGAAAACCTGACCCAGAACCGACTTAAAAACCAGGGGACCGATTCTGATAGGATGCTGCCTAAATATTTGAGCGTTTTTTTTAATAGGATGAGTGTTCGAACATATCAAAGCATATAATATCTATACTTATATATATTATTTTTAGTTATACTTGTAACCCATACGGCTTGTAACTAATATCCAGATGCTTCTCTTCTTTATTCTCCTTTCATGTCTTCATGTCTTTACGTCAATAATACGATTACCCTTCATGTACCGAAATTGCAGTATTTATTTCTCTTAAGAGAATCTAAGCATCCCCACCTTTCCTGGAGTTGAAGAATTATAAGTTGTATCTTGAAAGCGACCCTCAAGTGCAAACACCATAAGTTTATGTGTTAAGATGATTAGTTAAAGGAAACTTCAACCACTTTGGATAACCTTATTACATATCTATTTTTTAATCAGCTAGGGGATCCTAAACAACTCCCAGCTACTGTAATCTCAAAGTTTGCTCAGTATTCTGGGTAAAGCGCATTACGTCCAAACATATTCTGGTATCTGTTTATATGTTTGTATTGATACTACTGGATTGTTGTGTTTCCTTTCTTCAAATGAAGCTATGGTACAAGCATATTCCAGAGGCTTCAAAAGGTTGGCTACCCGGTGGACATGTTAAAAACCCAATACTGTATGCGTCCAGAGGTATCTAGCATCCCCTCAATATAGCTTCTCACTGAACATCTGATTCTTTTTTTTTAAAAGAGTTTCAGTTGATAGCTTCTAGTTGTCTTAAATTCTTGACTTCTCTCTTGTCTGAAAATTAGAGAAGAAGCTTCCCTTCCAAGGAGTTTTATCAAGATGCACTGGAAGATGGAGCTGACATTGAGCTCAGACAACTCCTGACTGACATAAATACCGTTGCTTTGGTCCGTTTTTCTTTTTCGATATGCATGAAGGGAAAGAGTCTCAACATCCGGGATAAACTGGTTCTCGAGTAATCTAGACGAAGTGGATTTTGTTCTTCTAATCTACCACAGACTAATCTACCACAGACGCGTAACCATGTACCCCGAGCTCAAGTCAAGTTCTCACCTAGCTATTATATCTCCATATAACTACCAAGTAAAAAAAAAATCAAATATAGGTGATGCAGATAGAATATTTGAAAAATATTCTTTAAGTATTTTAACTATTTGATTTTTATTAATATGATGATTATCTTTAATGTTTTAGGGTTTTATGACTTTCTTATATATATAGCTTTTTTAATTATGGTTTTATGGAGTTTATATTTGATTAATAAAAGTTAACTTTTTTCTCTTTGTTCTTGTTTTGGTAGATCTATAGAGATCTCAACGAATTTAAGAAAACATTGATCTTAAGCATTTAAAGACTAAATAAGATCCTTGTGTTATCCGCTACACAAGATAGTATCAGATCTTATTTAATCTTTGAATGCATAAAATCAATGTCTTTTTAAATTTCTTTGAGATCTCTATAGATAACAAAAAAGGACTCTTTAACATTTATTAATCAAATATAAACTCCATAAAGCCAATAAAGTAATAAAACCCTAAAACATTAAAGATAATTACCATATTAATAGTAAATAAATAGTTAAAATACAATATTTTTCAAATATTGTATCAGCATCAATAGGTTCAAGGAGATGGTTGGTGCAGAGGCTGGAAAAGTGGTTGATATCTCAACACTGTCAGTGCCGGCTTAATAGGGAGGGCGGGCAATGCGACCGCCCCGGGCCTGCTCCAAATCTCGCAATATTAGGGGTCCTAATTATTTCATTAGCATATATGATCTAAGATTTGGGCTGCATTAAAACACAGTTTTAAAGTTTTTCTAATTGAAATATCAAATAAGGGGATGTTCATGCTTGACGCTCGTGTGAAAAGGTTAAAGAAAATATGGTTTTCTACCAACGTTAAGAAAATAACTTACTATAGGACCTTTAAAAAAGTTTTGCCCAAGGGCCCTTATTCATCTTAAGCCGGCCCTGAACACTGTTGATGGGTTTCAGGTCAATATTCTACTCTATTTCTTACATTGTAACCTCAAATGTTACACAAACTAGATTATTTTGATTCAGCTTGTAGACAGAACTTTTAGTTTTTTCATCCTTGTCTTATGTTTTTTCTATCAATGGGAAGGGAGAAGGATGTTGCAATATTTTCATGCGTCAAGGCTAACAATAAAGGGGAAATAGGTTTTCTCTCTGATTCTCGGAGAATGAATGTTGGCATTACACGAGCTTAGTCTTTTGTACTGGTAAAACAGTTTCACTTTTTCTACGTGCATAGAGCATCTCTAATGTATTATTCCATTTTCTGTTTCAAAATAGTGTAATTACAAAATATAATTGGATTTTACTCTAATATATTACTCCATTTTTTATTCCAAAAACCTAAATAATTTCCTTTTTTATTTAGTTAATAATTGTTAGTAATACCTTCAACTTATAAAAATTTAACATTTTTTCTTTTCAAAAATTTAACAATTAATCCCAACTAATTTATGTTTACAAAACTTATATTAAAATATATTTATTTAAACTAAATATTGATTATTAAAGAATATAATAAATCATAAAATATATAAGATACCATATTTTGTTTTAGTAGTGAGCATTAGAATAATTTTCCACAAAAGATCAACTAATATATTACGTAAAGAACAATGAAATTTTTTTATCTTTATATTCCTAAATCGAATAATAAAATTATAAAATCAGACGTTTTCATCTTCTCCAATTTAACTACACGTAGAGCTTCTCTTCCAACTTCAATTGGTGCAGTTTTCCTAATTCAAAAACAAATTATGTATTAGAAGAATATAATGAAGAAAAAAAGTTGTTTTGTAATTTGAATTTCATACATGATCCAAATGTTTGTGCATATATCAAACTCAACAAGTACAAATGTTGATCCACAAGATAAACAAATTCATATATTCTGTTTGAACAATACTTCACCGATCTTGGTACATAGTTCCTAAAACCATTTACCGGATTATTAAATCACTTATTTTATATTATATTTATTTTATATTAGTTATGTTTAGTTTTGATTTTTATAACTTTATGCATTTTTTAGTACAATTATTAATTAATATTTTGTAGAATATCTTTTCTGGAATATCATATTTTCATGTTATTGTATCATTTTAAATATTATTTAAATATAAAACAAAAAATTCAAAATTAATAGAATTATTTCATAAATAAAAAAGTTCAATTCAAAAATAGAGGAATGAATAGGATTACTATTTCATAATAAATGAAGTAACCCTAGCCATTATTCCATTTTGGAGTTGAATATGGAGTTGGGTTAGAAAATATTTTATTCGAAACAAAATTTGGAGTAAAATATGGTGCAGAGTTGGAGATGTCCTTTTGCGGGAACTTATACCTTGTTTCTTTGTTTTATCCCTCACTGATATATTCTCCATTGAAACTTGCAATCAGGTCGTCGGTTCAGCTGCTACGTTAATGAGTAATCCACCGGGGAAAAATATAGTAGAAAGTGCTGAGAAGAGAAACCCATTATTCAAGGTAAAACATTGTCTTTCTTGTTGTGTTGAAGTAGGAACCTATCTGCACTCTAGTATTGTTTTACTCCATTTTTGTGTTGATAGGTATCGAAGCCAATGAACTATTTCTTGAGCGAGGAGAATTTGGAGACGATGAATGTGATTGAGGACATGGAGATTCCTGATGCTGCAAGGTATGAACTCCTCCTGTTGCAAGTTATGGTGAAGATGATGATGATGATGATGATGATGATGATGATGATGATGATGATGATGATGCTGATGACTTTGGAGATGGTGATGTTTTCATGTTGATCACAAGATGTACACT
The DNA here is from genome assembly GCF_020379485.1 of Brassica napus. Taxonomy (NCBI): domain Eukaryota; kingdom Viridiplantae; phylum Streptophyta; class Magnoliopsida; order Brassicales; family Brassicaceae; genus Brassica; species Brassica napus. The sequence continues at coordinate 10,161,940 of NC_063441.1, forward strand.
GCGCATGGAAGAAGACTAAAATACTAAAAACATTCTAAGTTATTGATTATAATTTACTAAGAGGATATTTGCTCGAACATTTAAAAATATCTTGCTTCTGATTTTTGTAAGTTTTTTTTGGCTTAGAGAAGAAAAATGTCCTATGCGCCTAATAACTACTATACAAAAAAAAGTTCTAGGGGAAATTTCAATTTTACCACTGTTAGAACTGAAAGACAAGTCCAGCTATTGGCTTTTATCTCATCCCTGCAGTTAGCTAATGATAACGACTGTCCTATATGGTCAGTCGATGGCATATCGCAGAAGACTTTTACCTGTAAGGCGGCATGGAATGTCATCCGTCCTCATCCCCCAACATGCGACAACAACATCGCTCTTTGTCCTGAATAGAAATCCAACCTTGGATCGGCTGGCAAATTGGAATGCTGATACTCTTACAACTTGTCTGCTGTGCGGAGTGGCAAATGAGTCTCGAGAGCACTTATTTTTAATGTCATTTCACAAGTCTCCACCATTCTGTCTACCCTTCGGCTTGGTTGCTTATTGTGAACTGACTACATAATGCTCCGGGTGATAGGTTTTCTCTTCTAGCGCTTCTGCAAATTTGGCAAGCTGCAATCTATGTCATATGGCATGAAGGAAATGCTCGCATGCATTCAGGCCTCACTATTTCTCATGATGCAGTTGCTGATAAAGCCATTGCTCTTGCTGTTGATAGGTGTCGTGCTATGATTTCATTGGGTTCTCCCTTGGGTCCCCTGCTCCTAAATGTCTGGATGTCTTAAGGTCCTGGAAGTGCCTTAAACCTGATATTTCCCCATTAATCACGATCCTTCTGTCTTTTCTTCTTTTTTTGTAAGATGCTATTTGCTTTCCTTTTTTAAAATTAATGAAAATCCTTTATCAAATTTTTTTTTTCAATTTTACGACAACTTAGATATCACTTTTCAAAATGATAATTATTTTCATAAAACCTTACATTTTGTGATAAAGAAATTAAATTAAGTCTGCTAAATGTTAAAAATGTTTAAGAATAGTTTATAAAACATTAATAGAAGTTTATAAATCCAACAATACTTGAATACTAAACCGTAAACAATAATCAATAAATCTTAAACCTAAATGTTATAGTATCTTCGATGCATGTATTTTTAAAAAGTAGTCACCAACTTAAAGTATTTAAAAAAAAATTCTCAAAAATCTTTTAGCCATCACTGAGTATTCATAGCATAAGGACTACATGAAAACCAGTCGCTACTCCAAAACAAACTTTAATAATCAGTAATAATCATTCTTGTAGCAGTATATATGTTTAGTTTAACATGCTTACAAAATATTAGATCTGTTCATTAAAGATAGATTTTTAGTGTTTCAACATATTAAAAAATATATTAAATTATTATAAAGATTAATACATCAATTTTGTAGTTATCAGTTTTTAATAACTTTTAACTAATAGTAATTAATTAATTCAATTAATTTTCTTAAAATTTACAATTTCTGCATAAAAAAAAGTTTTATCTTTGTAAAATAATTTTTTGAAAAATAAAATCTCTATCTTAGTTGAAGGGAGACACAAATAATGAATTCCCAGCTCCTTCTTCAGATTATTCTTCAGATTATTTACAACGGGAAAATATTATATATAATGCTCCACTACAAATGCTTGGTTGGAATATTAAGCTTCTAATATTATTTATAGACATTACGAGAATGGTCAATAATCATATGATCCATTATCCATATCTGATTCTTTAATATCATTTATATGTATGGACAATTTACTAAAATAAATGATATTCAGACTTCACGGAGTAGCTTTCATCTTAACTAGATCTTGATCCGCGCCTCCGCGCGGCTGTTGGATTTAACTTGCGTTCAATGTAAATTTATAAATCAATGATTTTATAAAATGTCCATTTATATTTTTATGTTTTGTAAAATATATTTAGAGTAGAATATATTATATTATAATATAGATGTTTGAGAATAATTTTTATATATACGTAATATTATATTTATAATTTTATAACTTGATGCAATTTGATGTAATCGTAATATTCATATATTAACCTATTGATTTTTTTTTTGTTTATTTATTTAAAAATGATTTAATTTCTTACAGTAGATTTTTATGAATTATTATTAATTTCATGATATTTGGTTTTCTTGAAAATTGTATTATAGCAGATTAATATATACTATATATTACAGTTTGTGTTTTTATTTTCAGCAAAAAGAAATAACAATTCATTGTAATTAATTATTTTAAATTTTTGATTTTAAGTGATGTGGCAGATTTGTAAATAAGAAAAAATGCAATGGCTAAATGTGTAAATAAAAAGAAATATTTAATCTGCTATCCGTGTTTCCAAACAATTCTCATTTAATCTGCTATCCAAGTTTCCAAACGACAGAATCTGTAAATGAGAAAGAAATACAGTGACTAAATATGTAAATGAAAAAAATATTTAATCTGCTATCTTTGTTTTCAAACAACTTTCATTTAATCTACTATTTAAGTTTCCAAATAGTACCAAACGTACTTTAGTTTTAATAATATAGATTCGGCTCTATGAAACATAGCCTATTACTAGAACTTAATTCTGCGTCCGTGAGGTTATTTTATTTTATTTTTATAAATTAATATTTATTATTCATGATTATTGTTATATATTTTAGATGTGTTGTCTTATAATTAATTGTGTTCAAAAGATCAAGACTGAATCATGTAATATAGTTATTTTTGGTATAAATATTCCAAGGCCGTTTCAAATACATTGGTTATTTTGACACTTTAGGTTCCTATACATCATAACCGAACCATCTAAACCTGAAATGACCCAACTTGAAACCCACACATAAATTTATAATATCCAAGCGGAGCCTAATTTCAAATCCAAAAATCTGATCTCGGAAAGAAACAATCCATATACTTGAATGAGTATCCAAGTGTCTATGCCTACCTGATTCAATAAACAAATTAAAAATAAACTATTTCTATGTGTTTGGCTAAATTAAGTGAAATAAAAAAGTATTTTATTTATTAAAATAGTTATATGGTGTGAAAATATGTAATACTTTTTTATTATTTTGATTTAAGTTATTATTTTGTTCACATAAAATATGTCTTTGTATTATGTGTTCGGCTACGTAATTTTTCAACGATTGAAATAAAGATAAAAATAGTAAAATAAATTAAACCGAACTTTTAACCGTTTGAAAAGCTCAACTTTTTACAATTCGATTTTATAATTGGTACAAAGTTAGTGTTGAAGTTAATGTTGATTAACTAATAATTAAAAAATCTGTAGTATTATTATTATTGTAATATAATTAATGATGTTATGTATTATTAAAGTAATATAATTAATAAAGTTGTTAAGATGAATGAAAAAAAAAATGTAATAAATCTGTTGAAAATAAAATTAGTTCTAAAAGTGAAATTACTAAAAGAGCACTATACATGTTTCCAATCTACATTATACTTCTTACATTTTTATACATTAGTATTTGTTTTTCATAATTAATGTTATTTATTTTAGATGGATCTTAATATAACTAAATGAAAACTATCTATTTTTTATCAAATGAAAAGATCACTAGCTCTCTTATCTCAGTAACATTATTTGTGCCATTTTCTTTCACAGACCGAAACAGCATAGTTTAAAGTCAATTGTGTCCTCTCGAGAAACCATAGCATTTTTTGGAACAAAGAAAACATTGTTTGAAGTCGATTGTCTCTCTCCCCTCACGTATTATCAACTAAATTATAGTATAGCTAAACTTTTAACTATTATAATTGCCTGAGCTAAGAGTTTGTTACCTTGTTTTAAACCTAGTACCCAATACATTTACGTGCGGATCGATCCTTCAGACCGAAGTCCGCGATAATCTGACGCGCATAACATAAAAATCCTACGATAGCATTTTTAACAATTTTTCCAATCTTTAAATTTTGAGGTTTTTTTTGTTAGAAATGGAATTTTCCCTCTATTTTAAATTCGATCTAAGAATACATATCGGTAGTCCAAAGATCGGATGAGAAAACAATAAGCCCACAGAAAAAAATCTTTTCTGATGTTTTATTTCATTTTATATATCCTAAAACGATTTTATTTTAAGATTTTTTTTATCATCTAAAATGACAACTTTTGCATTATCCTCCTAAAACGAAGATCACAACGATTAGTCAATTTTAGCGTTAATAGATTGGTCCCCAAGAAACCCAACGCTCGATTAACACCTAAATTTGGGCCAGAAGATGATTTTAAACAGATGTGGTCTGATCGCAATTTGTAAGCATATCAAATATTAAGAAAACTGTAGTATGAAGCCATGTATTTTTGGTGTAAATATATATTCTTTTTTCTTGAAAGTTTGTCGTAAATATATGAAGCCATGTTGGAAAATCTATCACACGATTGTTTTCAACTTTCGTGTAAACGAGTACGTGTCGATTTATACATCGTAACGTATACGATTTCCTGTATACATAATCGTATGGTTTATGATAAATTGATAGATAACTTGGTTCTGAGTCTTCTTCTGACGTGGATCTAACATATAATTATTTATTTAGAATTGTTTTCTTTTTCCACTATATATAAATTGTAGTTCCAAAGACGAGCTGTCAGTGTCCACACTTGCCAACTGCCTGATTGCATCAAGTGTCTAAATCCCCCTTCAATGCTGTTTTTTCACACTACTTTCATTTATTTCGATCAACACCCTTTCCCTGCTTTCTTACATCAACTGCGTAATAATCCACGCAAAATGCGGAATGATATTATTAATTTCTTTATTTCTTAAAATAAGAGGTTAATATGTCTGTTTAATCTGGATATCAGTTCAGTTTTAAGTTAGTTTTTCTAATCTATTAAAATATAATTACCATTTTAAATCAATATTTATTATGTTTACTCTGTTAAAATGTTTGAAGTTTTTAGATTTTTCAGTGATAACCAAAAATTATTATTATTTATTTGGTTTTATGTTATATGAATTTTAGACAGAGTTCTGATATCAAACCAATGGTTTCATATTATAATTTCTAAATGCATGAAAATCAAATCAAATCTAGATAATAATTGAAGAAAAAGAAAAAAAAATTATTAAGACAAATAAAATATTATGATTGTGCGATATTACATATCCAAACTACTGAGACTGATCTCAAACTTAGTCGGATCCTTATCGATTTGTACATACATATGTCGCCTTATTTGACACTTGCAATGAACATCCCAAGTCAAGAAAACTCCACAACTTTGTCCCTTTCCCCCAATTTTCGATGAAAATGTAATTTACCGTTATGTTTTTGTCTTATACACAATGTGTTCACACTTTATTTTTATGTACCTTTCTATATAACTTAGTTTCTTTCGTAAGCTTAAGTATCTCTCTCGCGCCACATAAACTCAAAGCCACGTAGACATCATTATTGATTTACACACTTGATGTGTGTTAAGTAAGTGTTTCCAATATGGCAGTGTAGTATATAATTCACATCTCTCTACTCACCTCGAGGGCTTGAGAAGTTGGGAAAAGACCACCATTTATTACTCCTCTCTCTCTCTCTTTCTCTCTTCTCTTTACACAAAGTGAGACGCAATGGAACACGAGCGCAAGAACAATCTGAATGGGATGGAGATGGAAAAGGGAAATAAGGAGAGTGGTTCGAGAAAAGGGCTTGAGTTAACGATGAGAGTGTTGGCTTTGGTTCTATCACTAACGGCTGCAACAGTACTTGGTGTCGCAAAACAGACCAAGGTTGTGTCTATAACGCTGATTCCAACTTTGCCTCCACTTGATGTGTCCGCAACAGCCAAAGCCTCTTACTTGTCTGCCTTTGTGTAAGCATCTCTCTTTTCTTTCTCTTTTCCACATTATTTTTGCTGTAATTATAAGGATTTCTCCTTCCCACAAACCAAAATAAGAAAGAGTGTCAGAGTTTTTCCATTGGAAGTTTTTATTTGAGAATATTTCAGAAATTTATGAGTGATTTTGAGACAAAATGTCTTTTTGATGAGCAGTTCAATATCCTTTTAAATTTTAAATTATATAAATAAATTAAAATTTAGATAAGAATATTCTTGGTTAAAATTTTGTTTTTTATCTCTCGTTATGAAAAACGCTCTCGTAAATTTATACGACCTTGATTGTTATAAACACAACTTTGCATGCGTTCGATGTAAAATGTTTAAGAAATTATTTTAAAAAATGTTTGAGAAATCATGTTTTTTAAATTTGTAACATATGTTTACAACAAATTGTAGTTTTCTAATTATAAAATAGTTTTCTATTTACGTCTTAGTTTTAACTAACAAAGAAACTAAAATTTAAAATTTAATATGCAAGAAAAAATACAGTTCAGAATGTTATGTTTTTCTTTTTGTTGAGAAAGGGCACAGTTAAGAATGTTATCTTGTGGACTGATTTAAAATATATATTATACTAAACCAAAACGTAAATATAAAGACGTCATAAGGTATGGCATGTTCTGTGAACGTTAGAAATTTTGTTTTGTTTTCTATGCATTTGCGTTTTTCATGTTGAATTGTTTTCGTGATAAAAAAATATGTATTTAGTGTTTCATCGAAATAGCAAAAGTGAGTACCGGAATAAAGTTCGTTACTGTTTGTGTTTACAGTATTCTGTGATTGATCAATAAGATTATAACTATTTAATTTTTAAAATTCACAATAACTATTTGAACTAGTATGAAAAGTTTAGTATAAAAAAAACTATTTGAACTACTAAACAAAAATAAATAATCAATCATTACAATAATATTTTGTTTAATCACCATTTATGTTGTGATTTGACCTTTTCTATTGTGTTATGCGTCTGTGTATACGTACATAGACAAATAATGATATTGTGACCCCAAAAAAACATAGTATAAAAATGTCGACAAATCGACTAGTATAGAGTAAATTTGTAGTTAATTAATCCCATCATAAATGTCCAACCACCCAAAAGGTTTCACAACAAAGTGGACCATAGCAAATCTTAAAAGTGTAACAATTCTAGCTGGCATGACCAGAAATAAATAAACAATTTTAATATAAAAACTAGACAAACTTACCGATTGGCTGATATGTTTAATTACTTTTCATTTGACTCTTCTATGGCAAATAAAATGTTCACATAAGTAATTCATAAAATTCAGAAATTAAGCAATACTTTTTGTTTCATTATATAGTTATTTTTAAAACACACAAATATTAAGAGAAGTGGTTTATCACACAGAAAATACCATCTTGTGTATAAATTAAATAATACTCAACAAATCTAATAAAAGTTAAATATACTTAGTTACACAATATCTAATAAATATAAAAGTTTCATATTAATGTGAAAAAATTATATCTTGAAATAAAAATTCTCTTAACAATTTATATAATTACACAAATGTTGTAGGTTCAACATTTCGGCAAACGCCATAGCTTGCGGTTACACAGCGATCTCAATAGCCATTCTGATGGTCAGCAAAGGAAGAAGAAGCAAAGGCTTGATAATGGCGGTGTTGATAGGTGATCTAGTGATGATGGCTTTACTATTTTCCAGCACCGGAGCCGCCGGAGCAATAGGGTTGATGGGTGTACAAGGGAACAAGCATGTGATGTGGAAGAAAGTGTGTAACGTTTTTGGAAAATTCTGTCACCAAACTGCTGCTTCGGTGGCCATCACTCTTCTCGCTGCAATTATGTTTATGGTTCTTGTTGTTCTTGATGCTATGAAGCTTCCTTAGTGCAAGTGATATTTCTGTTTCTTCTGCAGCTCTTCCGCTTCTTGTCGTGTTGTGTTGTGTGAAGTCATTATCAACAATCATGTAATTGTCAATTTGCTTTTAATGCTTTTTATGAAATCGTTTTCTACGGTGAGCATTTATTCAAACTAGGGCATAGCCTCCGCACAAGCGAAGGGGTCGGGTACATAATTGATGCATTGTGTAGTCTTGTGTATGAATTTTTTTTAATTTTTGTTTTTCCGTGTTGTATATAATTTATATTATAATAGATTGATTAGGTTGATATGAGAATAACCAATGATTTTTTATGTGCTGATATCTCATATCTTATGTGTGGACGTCTAAAAGAGTTTTTGATTTATTTTCATGAATTCGACATCTAGCAACATTTTCCCCTTGAATATGTTGGACATAGACCCACATATCCGCTGAGATTCAACATCTGATACGCTGACTAATTTCCATCTTCATTAGCTATCCATTAAATCCGCAAGCTGTGCAAGTATAAGAAAACAATTATCTACCTAGATTTTCTCTTTTAACACCTTATAAGAAACACGTTTTACAATTATTTAAATGTTTATTTTTACTGTCTTATTTGAAAAATATAAAAGGGAACATAAAGAAAGAAAGATTATATTAAAGTTTATTCATTAAAGATATCTTAGTTTATGTTATTTAAATTATTTTGTAATAATTTTAAAAATAGATTGATTTAAATAAGATGCTTAATACTTTTAAAATATATATTATGTTGTTTAAGATTATTTTTTAAAAACGAAGATTGGTTCTTTACTTTAAAATCAAGATTATTTTGTGAACTTTCCTTATTATGAATTACACTATATATAAAAGATATTTTCGTTTTTAAAATTTGTAAAATTTATTTATTATCTAGGTTATTTGAAAAAAGAAAACCTATATAAAAAGGAAAAATAAAATAAAATAAGTACTGCCTCTGTTTTTTAATGATAGACTTTTTAGAAAAAAAGTTTGTTTCAGAAAGATGTATCTTTTGTGTTTTCTATGAAAAATTGTAAACTTCAAGAAAATTAATTGACTTTATTGAATTATTATGGGTTAAAAATAAACCTCCTTTTAGAAACATCAATAATGGTGCTTTTAGACCATCTTCAATAGGGTATCTAGGAAGGTTTTATCTCATGGTTCTATATAATTATATGCTCAAAATTAAATCAAAAAGAAGAAAAATAGATAGATATGGTTCTAAAAATGGAATGTTTGCAACCAACTCTAAGTTAATAAGTGTCATTGGTTAGCATTTTTATAATATGGAAAAAAAGAATTACACCCAATTTTTCTCTCTCTCATTTCTGATTGGTTAGTATTTTGAAAATTAGAATCTTTAATTGATTCTATCATTAGAGGAGTTAAAACTAAACAAGTATCTAAATTTTTTAATTAAAAAAATTGATTTAGAACTCTAAAACCATATCTGGTAGTTTCTAAAAATTAATTCACAGTTACTGCGCAGAAGAAAATGCAATGAGAAACCACTCTGGTAGTTTCAAGAATGACGTGATTCAAAGAAAAAGCTGAAATATTATGTGAAAGCGTGAGTTTATTCATTCCATATGATGAGTATATATACAAAGTACAATATCCTAAGTTAACTAGTACAAGATCCTGATAAGGATGAATCTAAGTTATAATAGGAATAGGAAACTTCTTCGTAGTTATCCCTTTACTCCCCCTCAAGTTGGCAATGAGGTATCACGAATGCCTAACTTGAACAACAGATATTGAAATGTAGGTGTAGGGAGAGCTTTAGTGAGAAGATCAGCTGGCTGTTCTTTAGTAGAAATATGCTCAAGACGCAGAAACTTGGCTTTGACGGCATCCCGGGTGGTGTGACAATCATTTTCCACATGCTTGGTGCGTTCATGAAACACTGGATTAGTAGCAATATGTATAGCAGATTTACTGTCACAGTGAAGTGAAATCGGTTGATCATGAGTGAAGCCGAGCATAAGAGTTAGTTTCTTCAACCATTTTAACTCACAAGTAGTGTCTGCCATAGCTCTGTATTCTGACTCTGCCGAGGAACGCGAGACCGTGGGCTGCTTCTTAGTACGCCACGAGACAAGAGAATCACCAAGAAAGACGACGTAAGCACTCAGGGAGCGGCGAGTAGTTGGACAAGAAGACCAGTCCGCATCACAGTAGGCCGAGATATGCATATTGCACGTAGCTTTGAGCATAATCCCTTGGTCTGGAGTTCCTTTAAGATAGCGTACTACCCGTAGTGCTGCAGACCAATGTGCCTCTAAGGGCTTCTGCATAAACTGAGATAGGATATGTATAATGTAGCTCAGATCTGGGCGAGTAAAAGTAAGATATATGAGACGTCCAACCAAGCGACGATAGGGTTTTGGGTCCGCCAGAAGCGTGTGTGAGTTGGTTTTATCGGCCGGGAACAGTTTAGTATTAAGTTCTGTAGGTGTAGGAGAAGGCTTGGCACCAAGAAGACCACATTCTGTGACTATATCCAGTGTGTACTTCCGTTGAGACACAAAGATCCCCTCTGGCCCTCGTGCGATTTCCAAGCCAATAAAATATTTAAGTTTTCCTAAGTCCTTCATCTTGAAGCACTTATGTAGATAATTCTTAAACCTCTGGATGACTGAGATATCATTCCCAGCTATAATAAAGTCGTCAACATACACCAAGATATGGAGACACACATTCCTGTCGTGATTGACATAGGAGAACAGAGAGTAGTCTTCACGACTTTGTGTGAATCCAAACTGAAGTAGAGATTTACTCAATTTTGCAAACCAACACCGAGGAGATTGTTTTAAACCATAGAGAGATTTCCTGAGACGGCACACCTGATTAGACTTGTCGGTTTTAAAACCTTGAGGTAGCTGCATATATATTTCCTCTTCAAGGTCTCCATGTAAGAAAGCATTGTGAACATCCATCTGATGGATTTCCCAGCGTTGAGCTGCCGAGACAGCAAGTAGAAAACGCACTGTATTCATCTTTGCAACTGGTGCGAATGTATCTTTGTAATCAATACCAGCCTTTTGTCGGTTTCCTCGGGCCACAAGACGTGCCTTAGGACGTTCGACTGTGCCATCAGAGTTGTATTTGTTGGAGTATATCCATTGACACCCGATTGTCTTCTTGCCTGGCGGAAGTGTAGTGACATCCCACGTATGTTGTGATTCCAAAGCCGCGATCTCAGACTTCATTGCTCCATTAAACCGTGGGTCTCTTACTGCCTCATAGTAATTACGAGGAACAGCCTCGGTCGTGATAGTAACCAGAAAGGCCTGGTGCTGTTTAGTAAATGCAGAGACAGATAAGTAGTTAGCAATAGGATACAGTGTCTTACCTGGAACCGCGATCGGAGGACTAGAATCAGAGAGTGAGAGATCGTGAGGGGGGGTCGTAGTCGTAGCTGCAGAAGTAATATAATTCTTGAGTAGAATAGAAGGCTTCTTAGTTCTCTGTCCTCGACCAAGAACTTCCAGTAACCCTGGAGAAGGAACCGTTTGTTGTTCAGTATCTGAAGAAGTAGGGGCCACTGGTGAAACATTTATTGGAGTCGGAGGCAGAGATACCGACGGTAGTGATGTTTCAGCCGGAGAAACCATATCTGGAGGTGGCAGTGGATTTGTAGAAGTTTCAGTATTTGCAGTAGGCAGAACAGAATCAGTATGTGTGACAGGATCCGAAGGTGGAGACTGAGTACTCCCCCTGGAGTCAAGAATCGGGTCGAGCCACTCATCACCAGGTTCATTCACTTGCAAAACTGGTGGGGAAACATGAGGTGTATCGTCAATACCAGGGAATTTATCTTCAAAGAAGATAACATCTCTGCTAACAAAGAATTCATTCCGATCTATATCAAACAGTCGCCATCCCTTAGTGCCAAAAGGGTAGCCCACAAAGAGACACTTGCGACTGCGATCACCAAACTTATCTTTATCTCGACCGCGACGGTGAGCAAAACAAAGACATCCAAAGACTCGTAGTAGATCATACGCCGGCGGCTTGCCATGGAGTACTTCATACGGTGTCTTGCCATCCAAGAGAGGTGATGGTGTTCGATTAATAATGTGAGCCGCAGTCATAATACTTTCACCCCAAAAATCAACTGAAAGACGACCTTGAAAGAGACAAGCACGTGCAATATTCAGAATATGTCGATGCTTACGTTCAACACGGCCATTCTGCTGTGGCGTATCAACGCAAGACGTCTGATGCTGAATCCCATTCTTCTGGAAGAATGACTTAAGAACCATAAACTCAGAACCGTTGTCCGTGCGTACTGTCTTGACATCATGACCAAATTGTTTTGTGGCCATAGCACAGAAGTTCTGAAGTAGATTAGAAACCTCAGACTTTTCCAACATTAAATAAGTCCAAACTGCTCTCGAGTGATCATCGACAATGGTTAGAAAATAATTTGCACCAGAAGAAGAGGGTGTTCGATAGGGACCCCAAACATCACAATGTATAAGAGAAAACGGTGCCTCTGCTTTATTAGAACTATCAGGAAAAACCTTGCGTGTTTGTTTAGCACGAAAACAAATGTCACACTGACTAAAATCACTAGGATCTATTTTAAAACTATCCAAAACCGGTAGAGTAGATAGAACTTTGTAGGAAGGGTGTCCAAGACGACGATGCCACAGAACCGTTGAAGAAGATTTCGACGTTGATGCTGCTTGAACCCGTGCGACTTTGACCCCCGTAAAGTAGTAAACCCCCTCACGTTCTTCACCTGCTCCAATCAGAGTCCTCGAAAAACGGTCCTGTAAAACACACAATGTATCAGTAAAGATTGCTATGCATCCAGTTTGCTTTAATAATTTAGAAACTGATATCAAAGTGCAGTAGAATTCTGGCACGTATAGAACGTTGTGTAAAGAGTAGTCCTTGCTTAACCGCAAGGTACCCTGTTTTGTTGCTTGCGAAGCTTTTCCGTTCGGGAATGTTACTGATGCGGGGTGTATATCAGATATGTCATGAAGAAGTGATATATCTCCCGTCATGTGGTGAGACGCTCCTGTATCAATAATAGCATCAGTAATATATGTTTTACCCGACAGACGTTCCGAAGAAAGATTGGATTGCTGGTTCTGAAGAAGTGTAATTAATGAGGCGATCTGTTCATTGTTGATGGAAGTCGTGGCATGTGAAGCTCGACCACGACCACGTCCCCTGTTCCCACCAGAACGACCTCCTCTTCCTCCGCGAGAGTTTTGCGAAGATTGACCAGACAGGTTGCTGTTTGATCTTTGATATTGTTCTTGATACCAATCCGGAAAGCCGTGTAGTAGAAAACACTCTGATTTTTCGTGTCCTGTACGTCCACAATGAGTGCACGAGCGGTTAGGATCACGAGAACGATAAGATGAAGTATCAGTAGTAGAAGGAGAAGAATCTTTTGTTGGTTCTGTTTTTGCAGAAAACCCTAAAACATCAGATCGTTGTTCCTTTGCTTTGGTGGAGATCATATTCTGTTCTTCTCGTATCACACGAGAGTAGACAGTATTGATATCTGGCAAAGGTTCTTCATCAGTAATGCGAGAACGTATTGAAGCAAAACGTGCATCATCCAAGCCAAAGAGAAATTTATGGACACGTGAATCTTCTCGTTCCTTTTCTATCTCAGATGCTGCATCGCAGGTACACGGGCGAGTTGTTTTAAGATTTTGTAACTCCTCCCATAGCTTCGTTAGTCGACCATAGTACTCAAGAACAGGTTGTCCATCTTGCTTGCAGTTTGTGATTGCATCTTGAAGTTGATGAACCCGGGTTCCGTTCTTGACTGAAAAACGTAGACACAGTGTTTCCCAAAGCTTGTGAGCATCCGGGACAAAGGTAACCGTTGAACGAACTTTCGCATCAATTGACGTTCGAATCCATCCAACAATCATAGCATTAGTAGTCAGCCAGCGAGAGAGATCTGGTTCAGAGTCGGGTTTTGGTATAGTTCCGTCAATGAAACCAGTTTTTCGTTTGGCTTGAAGCGAGTTACGAAGTTCTGTTGACCACTCCGAATAATTCTCGCTATTAAGCGTAACAGAAGTAATAAGCGCCCCTGGATTATCCGAGGGGTGAAGATAGTAGGGTGACGAAGCATTGATAGCTTGTGGAGTCACCGAAGTTGTATCAGTATTGATCGATGAAGATGAATTATCATCAGCCATTGTAGAAGTAGAACAAGTAGAACGTATATGTGTTTGAGAAATTTAGGTCAAAGAATCTTATAGCTCTGATACCATGAAATATTATGTGAAAGCGTGAGTTTATTCATTCCATATGATGAGTATATATACAAAGTACAATATCCTAAGTTAACTAGTACAAGATCCTGATAAGGATGAATCTAAGTTATAATAGGAATAGGAAACTTCTTCGTAGTTATCCCTTTAAAAGCAACCTGTAGGATCTCCCGCTTCAGAGGAAAAGCTTGAGCTAGGTATCAACAAGCTGAAAGAAGACGAGCGAGTATGCAAGCACCCTGCGAAACATCAAAGAATCTTAAGATACCATAGAGTAGTAACTACTTCACTAGAAACTTAAACAGTTCCAAGAATATCTCAAAAGACAGACATAGCTTAACTCATTTATCTCATCGTTAGGCTAAGACTGATATCATTTCTCCTATAAACAGATCCAAGTTTTGAATTTTCGAAATGGGCGTGTGAAATTTTCTATAAAGAAAGTACCTTTTAGTACAGAGGGAGAAGGAGACGCATGATTCGGCCATTGGAAGGAAGGAGACGGATCTCGGATTAGCCTCCGGGATGATAATGGGTTTTAACAATCTAGCGATGATTCTACGAGAGTTCTGGAGGAATTGCATGATTCGTGATTCTACGAGTTAAACTGAGTCAAGCTGGGGACTTTTGTTTTTAAATTTTAACTGAGTCGGAGTCGTCAGGTTGAGGAAAAGAGGACGATGACGCAGAAATTAGAAGAGTTAGGGTTTTTAGTTTTACACCATTTTTTGCAAATAAAGGTCTCTCTATGTTAATCGTAATTAACTAGTTTACCCGTTACTTCACTTTGTATGCCAGCAACAGCAACCTTTCAGCAAGTCCGTTGACTCGAAGTGATATAAGTTACTACCATTTTTCATTGATTTAGCATATTCCAGTTACTAGTTAGACCAATCATACCTGATACATGTTTTTCTGTAAAGTCAATACAAAACTAAAACGTTTATTTTGTTTCAAATTTCTTTGTGATAAATAACTGTTCTTCAATTTGTTTTCTATTTCCACCTCAATATTTTTTTTTTGTTTATAACTAAACAACCTTTATGTTCTATTAATAAGAAAAAAATGATCTTAAGTTTGTATTGAAAACTGGTGTCGCACTGTCGCCTAAAGTTTGGAACACCGAAACAAACAAAGGAACCTTATTCTAGCAAAAGTGAATCGTAACGCAAATAAAAAACTGAAATTAGTTTATAGTTACCGTTAATCTCATTCAATAAAAATTCATCGAAAAAGCTTGCTATGTGTTTCTATCAACCTTTGATTCTTTGTCGTCACAGAATCAATTGATTTTAGTTAAGAGGAATTATAAAGAAATGGGTTGCGGACAATCAAAACACGATGTTGTTACGGGTAACACCACGACGGTCCGAAAACCTTTGGAAGCTGAATCAGTGAAGGGCCAAGAGAACGAGACAATTAAAAGACAAGAAAGCTGCCGGTGCAAGAAAACGAACGACATCTCAGCTGTGGTTTCTTCAAACCAGCCAAAAACCACCGTGGAAAATAATACCAATAAACTGGAGGAAAAGAAAGCTGGAGGAGATTGTGGCGAGAAGCCGGAGGGAGAGACAAATGATGAACAGAAACATGAGGAAAAGGAAGCAACCACTTTGCCGTTGGTGACAGCGACAGTGTCGGAAAATATTTTGACGGAGGAAACCGTTAACGACGTAAATGAGAGCATTTTGCCTGTGGATGAACAAAAGGGTATGCAAATAATTAATATAATCTAATTAAATGGTTTAGATGTTTTGCTGGCAAAAAAAAAATGGTTTAGATGTTTTTATATTGTAGAGAATTATAAGCATATAGCCAAATTTGTATAAATTGAACGTAAGTCTTTCACAAATTTCATGTTTGTTATAACTCGATAACACGCTTTTATATCACGTTATTTTTTCTCACCGAAGCTATTTAAACAAATTAACCTTTTATTTTGTGGTGATTTCTTCATTTCCATTGCGATCTATTATGTTTAAAATTTTCAGTTTTTAACGTCTAAAGTTTAACCATGCAAGTGTGATCAGATTGAGAATGTTCAAAATGATTTTCTGTCAAAAACAGATTTTTTTGTTTTGATCTTTAGTCTAAAACAGATTTGATCTAGAAATTAGAAACATAACGTAGATAATACTTAACGTTTTCCTCCGGAGGTGTATTGTGTACATGACATTGATGCATATGTTTCTTTTCTTGTTGAATAGCAGAAAAAGTTGATAGTGATACAATTGTAGAAGAGGAAAAAAGTACGGAAGATAAAACTTCTGGTAACGTTGACACTAAAATTCTACTTCCCGAGGTTGAAGAACCAAAACTGGATGTAGAAACTCCAATAACAACGGAATCAGAAGTTCAAGAAGTTTTGACCAAAGAGGATGTAGAAATTGCTACCTCGGAAAATGTTGAAACCGAGTCCAAAGAAAACGATGACACTTTTATTTTGAAGGACGAAGATGAAGTTAATTTTGTAGAGAATGTAGCCGCCTCGAAAACTGTCGAAATTACATCCACAGAAAACGACGACACTTTTGTTTTAAAGGACGAAGATGAAGTCGATCTTATAGAGAATGTAGAGACTCCCGCCTCAGAAAACGAAGACACTCTTGTTATAAATGATGAAGCTGATCTTGTAGAGACTGTCCAAAGTGTGTCCGCAGAAAACGACGACACTCTTGTTTTAAAGGACGAAGATAAAGTTGATCTTTTAGAGAATGTAGAGACTCCGGCCTCAGAAACTGCATCTACAGAAAACGATGACACTTCTGTCTTAAAGGACGAAGATGAAGTTGATCTTGTCGAGAATGTAGAGACTGCTGCCTCGGAAACTGTCGAAACTGAGCCCACAGAAATCCATGACACTCCTATTTTAAAGGATGAAGATGAAGTTGATCTTGTAGAGAAAGTAGTCGAACATGTGTCTACAGAAAACGATGACACTCTTTATTTAAAGAAGGAAGATAAAGTTGATCTTCTAGCGAATGTAGACACTTCCGCCTCAGAAACTGTCGAAACTGTGCCTACAGAAAAAGATAACACTCATGTTCTAAAGGATGAAGTTGATCTTGTAGAGAATGTAGAGACTGTCAAAACTGCGTCCACAGAAGACGATGACATTCTTGTTTTAAAGGACGAAGATAAAGTTGATCATATAGAGAATGTAGAGATTACAGGCACACAAAATGTCGACATTGTGTCCACAGAAAACGATAAAACTCATGTTTTAGAGGAAGAAGAGAAAGTTGATCTTGTAGAGGTATGAAAGTTCAGCTAATATACATTGTTTTATAATGGTAACTAGTTTGATATCATTATTACGAAGACCATTTAAGAAATCTCTTTCGAAATTTGTCATTTTTGGCGTTGTGTAGGGAAATCCGACAAAGCAAGTTGAGGCGGCATGAAGAAAGCGTGTATATATAATATCAAGCAACTTTAATCTGTGTTACAAATACAATATGCACTACCGCACAGTCAAATATCTATTGGTTATTTATTTCTTCTATCTAAAAAATAAAAATTCAAAAAAATTTAATTTGGTTCATTTAAACCTCATTCTTTCCTACGTGTCATAAGAAGAGAAAAATCTCTACTTTATTATTTAAGATATATACTAGGTATGTTGTATAGATATTTTTATTTGTCCAATTTTTATTTCAAAATTATGTTGTATATATATATTTTTAATCGTAATGTATATGTAATTCAGGGTGGAACGGAATGATTAATTGATAAAAAAAGAAGGTAGGTAGCTGACTTATTTTTTTGTGTGGATGAAGTATATTTTTGTATTGTTGTTTTTTTGTGTGGATGAAGCTGTACGTGGAATTGTGAAGCATTTTTATTGATCCATGATGATGATAATGTCTATTAGGTTTAGTAGTAAAGATATATTGTAAGGAAATGGTGAATTGTATATAACAGCCTTGGAATTTGAAGTTTAAATTTAATTAGAAACTTAGCTTTATTATACTCTCACCGTATCATATTAAGTATCGTTTTAACTTTTTAATTTTGTTTTATTATAAGTGTCGTTTTATATTTTTAAAACAAATATTAAATGTTTTTTTCCAGTTTTTACCTTTACCTTTAAATCATTGATTAATAAAATCAAACAAAATAATGTATTAGATAGGGGTAGAAGAGAAAATTTAATTATTTTTTAATTCTTATGCAACAACTTTAAAAAATACTTACAAGAGGGAGTATTATATTTATTTTAGGTTATTATTTGGTGGTTGTATATATATATATATATAAGATTATATGTTCTTAGATAATTGTGGCATATATGTTCTACTGTTTAGTTCATATTTATTTTAGGGGTTTCGGTGCTTCATGCTGATTTTTACTAATATTGTTATTTTATTTTAGTCGATGATATGATGAGATTTTATAAATCTAAAATGACATTGCAACCATAGGTAGTTATAATGTAAAAAATATATTGAGATAAATTTAATTTTAATATTTCTCTTACATCTATTTTCCTTCATTTCTTTTAAATGTTTTTGTTTTTAGTTGGCAAGAAAAAAATATATATGTTATTTTGATTCATAATTTTTTTAAAGAACAGATAACTACTCTTCAAAGTAATTTCATTCATGTTCTTCAAATGGGTTCAATGTATACTATTATTTGCGAATTAATTTTTGCATTCGAACACTCATGTTAAAACTTTGATTGGTTAATGTCATTCTTAACCTTAACAAATTTTATTTATAATTTATTATATGATTTAAAACGAATTTTTATATTAATAATTTTATATTTATATGTTATATTAGATAATTGATTATAACTTAATATAATAAAATTATCTAAATAAAAAAATATTATTAAAAAGATAATTCTTATATATATTGTGTTGTTATCTGAAAATAGTATTTTTGAATGTAAAATTTTAAATTTAAAAATTAAAATTTAAAATAATCTAAAATTAAATATTTATCAACCAAAAAAAATTTGTATAAAGATATTTTCTATTATTCTTCCAATATGTGAGTGTTTGTAAAATTTTAACACAATATATTTATTTTGATGAAAATTTTAGCATATGCAAATAATTTAATATTTGATTTAAACTTTTTGAGAACCCAAATAATAATTTCTCATGTTGGCTTTTGAATTATTAAAACATAAATGCTTTGAATGGTGACCAGAGAACGAAAGAAAACACTGAATTCCTTATCATTCTCAAAAAAAATCACCATTCACAAGGAATAGTTTTTCCTTCTTGTTCCTCCCCATTCTTTTTTTCGTAGAGAAATATAGAACAAAAACATTTCTTGTTAAATTTGACAAGGAACAAACATTCCTTTTCATTCCTGCAATTTTATTCCTATATGTTCATTTTCTATTCGTTCTTCGTGTTCCCGAAAAGGTTACCAGTCGGAGCCAAAGTAATAAATATTCATAAACCGTATTTCTGTAACCCCCAACCGTTAATGGATGCATTGCCTAATTTACCGAGAGTGCGTATCATTGGACTGGCTAAGCAACAAGCTCACCCGTCTAAACTGCAGTCATCACAATGTCTCCGACTAAAAGTAGAAGGCAATGAGACACTGCCGTCTCAGCTGCTTTCCTCCATTGCTCACACTAATCCTTCACTTTTGTTAGGTTAGCTTCCGTGTCTTTTGTGTTTGTAGTTTCTACTTTCTTCTCAATTTCACTTCTCAGACTCTGAGACTCTATCTATTCATCAAACTCACTCACTTCTATTAAATCTGTATTAAGCTTCTTTAAATTGCCCACATTTTCATTTTCTTGTGTCTTATCTATCCATTACCCCTTTGTGCAAAATCTATGCTTCAACTTTCCTCATCTTAGTAGCTTGTTTCTGCTACTCCAACCGCAGAATTCAATTGGCTTATCTCTTTCCTCGCAAGAATTCATACGTTCTTTCCAGAGTTTCCATTTCCACTGCTGATAATAAGTCCTTTATGTTTGCTCTTTCTTCCTCGAGCTATCTAACACCTTTCTCTAAGTATTTAGATTTTTGTATCTCAGAGTCAGTCTCAAAAATCATAACTTTCTTATGTATATATAGAACCAAAATTTTAGAGATTTTAGCCACACTACAACGTGATCGTGTGTAGAAGCTATCTTCAACCTCTACCAAGTTCTCTGTCCAAGAGAAACTAAAAAGGTAAGATATTTCAAAACTTTAAGTTGAAAACTTAGCCAGCATGTGTGTTAGTTATTATTTTAGCTTATGGTGGTTTTACTTGTTTGGTTGGTTAGATCTTGTGAAAAAATTGATATCTAACAAAAAATTAATAATATCATACAAGTGAAACACAATTAAAAATGAATACAATGTTTATAGATTATGCATTAAAAATTATTTAAAAATTAATATTTTATTATGAAAATTATTACAGAACAATATATTTAAAAGTATTCTTCAGTATGTTTGATTTTTCATAATCTTGATGCCTCAAATAAAGTCTTGGAAAAAAGTATCTGAAAAATAAGATAGAGTTATGAGAAAAACATAAGATAAAAAGTTAAATCATATTTTAGTAGACTTTTTACTAAGTCTACGTAAAGTTATTGTTTAGTAGACTTTAGTTGAAGTCTACAATAATGGAAAGTTTTCATATCTAAAAGTGTACATTTAGAAAATTTGAAAATACTTTGTTCTCAAAAATATTTCAAAAATAGTTTTTTTGTCATCTTTGTAACAAAGCAAAAAGATAAAGTATGAATCTATAAACTTAGTTCATTGTAAACACAAAATATCTTTTAATGAATATATGTAAAGCTTACTTTTTTGGGAAGATGATTTGAAAACTTTAGAAGAGAATACCTGCAAAATAAGATTAAATTATGAAAAATAAGATAAAAATTAAAATCATATTTTAGTAAACTTCTAATGAAATATGCTTAAAAGTCAAGGCTATGAGACTTCATTTGAAGTTTACCAGCCATAAGTTTTAAGTAGACTTCATTTGAAGTCTACTCTATAAAAAAAAATAGATCTGAAAATATATACATTAAAAATATGAAATAAGTTTAAATATAAAAAACTTGTAAAAATATAATTTAGTAGAAAAAATATTAATAAATTAAAGACATAGAATTTTAATATATAACTTTATTTAAATATAAATACTAGAACACATATTTAAAATCTATAGATGTAAACCTTACATTTTTGGGAGGAGAAGAGAACAACTATGGAAGAAAATACCTTCAAAATAATATAAAATTATTAAAAAACATAGAAAAAAAATTAAAGTCATATTTTTGTAAACTTCCAATGAAGTCTGCTTAAACTTTTTGTGGTTTAGTAAACTTCATATGAAATCTACCAACTTTAGTAAACTTCTTTAGAAGTCTACACTGTCTGATAATTTTCAGATCTGAAAAAAATCTATACGTTTTGAAATGTGAAAATAATTTTAAATCTGAAAATACTTTACAAAATAGAATTTATAAGATAAACTAGTAGCAAATTATAAACTAGTAGCAAATTAATGCACAGAGCTTGATCTATAAATTTATTTGAATATAAACATATAAATACATATTTAAATTCTATTAATCTAAGACTTAAATTTTTAGAGGAGAAGATGAAATCCATGAGTGATAATACCTACAAAAAAAAAGATAATAAAATAACATAAAAATACACATTTAAAATCTATATATCTAAAACTTACATTTTTTAAAGGAAAAGATGAAAACCATGAATCATAATATCTAAAATGACAAGATAATATTGTGAGAAAGACTTGAGAAAATTTTAGAGAGAAAGAAGAGAAATGAGAGAGCTTTAGAAACAATTGAGAGAATTTTAGAGTGAAAAGAGAGAGTTTTAAGAACTTGTGGAGCCACTTTAGAGAGAGACTGTATAAATTTTGTTTATATAGGGAGACAAAAATGTAACTAGGCTAAAATTTACGACGCTGTAGACTTCTTTTGAAGTCTACTAAAATTAAAATTTTGGATTAGATTTTACTGTAACATAGTAGACCTTTTTGGAAGTCTACTATAATAATTTCATTATTGTTGTTTATTCTTCATTATTTTAATAATTTTAATATATGATTTATTAAATTTATTTCTTTATTTTTTAATAGTTATAGTATATGAATTCACAGAAACTTAACTTAGTTTAAATATAATGATTTTTTGTAAAAAAAAGTTGCAAAATATAGACTGAAAAAGACGTCTTCAGATAAATATACTTTATTGTAGGTCTACGAAACCCTAAACCACAAATCTCAAACCCTAAATGTTTTGCTTGATAATCAAAAAGTCTCAATTATACAAAATCTAAACTATTAAACATTAATATGCAGATTTAAATTAATAAAACAAAAAAAAAAGAATCTAAAATCTAACCCTATGAAATCAACCACTAAAAGACATAACATGTTAGAACCTTTTGTTTCTAAACTATGAACACTGTCTAACACATAATAACCAAATTAGTATATATTCTTCAATATTGTTCAATTATATGAAATTTTAATTTATTTACTTCATATTATCCATTATATTGATGAGTAGTTAAAAATATCACAATAATTATTTTTATACATTTTCTAAATTAAATTATTAGATCAAATTAGAGTGTAGACTACAAAATAAATCTATAAGGTAGACTTCGTAGGAAGTCTATTTATATGTAGACTTCTTTTATTACGTGTAGACTTCCGAATGATAGAAACGTAAAATACATTTCTGTTTTTTTGTTTGGTCATAAGGGTTAAGTAGTACTTTCACTATCCTATTAGGTTGGTTTTACATTTGACTGAAAGTGGGGTACACTTTTAGGTTGGACTTGAATATTTGAGTTGGTTTTAGCAAATGTCCCTTAATTTTGAGAGATTATGATTTGAGAACTTTAGTTTTTGAGTTATTTTTCTAGAGTAATAAGAGTTGAGTTCTTATTCACTGATTCGCAATCCCGGTTTATTTTTGTATGTGACTGGTAACCATCGTAGTAACAATAAGAACGGATAGGAAAATTGATTAGAAATAAAATTTTAGAAATAATGAGAAATGATAGTATCTTATCAAAATTAATAAACAAATTGATTTGTTATATTAGTCTCTATAAACAAAAGAATGAAGAGGAATGAAAAAAGAAAACATATTCCTTATGAATGGTAAAAAGTTTAAGAAATATTAAGAAACGTAGTGTTTTTTCTCGTTCTCTTGGTCACCGTCACACCCAAAAACAATAATATCATCTAAATTTAAGTAGTACTATGCTTAATCTCGTCACCGGATCTGTGACATGAACAACAAACATTAGAGTGAAAATGCCGGACAATATTTTCAGGTTTCTAGAATTAGCCCGAAGACAGACTCCGGAAGATCTAAGAGGCGAAGCAAGCGTGGCAAGGTCCTGGTCCGGCTATGACTCAGAGGAGTCCTCTCCTTTTGACGTCACAATATCATTTCCTTCTTAGTCATCAACCTTATGTGCTACGCCTTAATGGTTATTGATTCCAACTTTGGGCTTTTTTAAGCAAACCCATCACAACATCCTTAAGCAGGAGCCCAAAAAATGATGTTACTCCGCCAACTTTCAACACTACGTCCATCAAACTCATAATTATTGGACCACAATCACAAAACTATAACCACCTCACTTTCTTGGCACAGAAGCCATTCGAATCTTTTTCTAAAAATGAGCAAACTTCAAAATGAAAACTGGAGGCGAAACAATAACACCAACGTTAACCTTAAATACCCATTATATTTATAAAATCATGAATAAAACTCGGCCCAAATGTTACAATAGCAACACACATTCTATACATATTATTCCTCGCCTATGATACAGAATAACATTTGTACCAAGCCACCACAGAGAGATGTACTTCAAACTCAGAACACTGTCTCAAGGAAGTAGATCAGTTGAAGAATATTATAAGGAGATGGAAACCCTTATGCTGAGAGCTGACATACAAGAAAACAGATAAGCAACAATGACCAGATTCATGAATTGTCTAAACCGAGACATTATGGACAGATTTGAAGTTCATCATTATGTTCAAATTGAAAAGCTTATGCACAAGGCAATTATGTTTGAACAACAGTTGAAAAGAAGAAGGTACAAGCCTAGCTATGGAGCCACACTACAAGAAGGATGAAAAGACCAGAGAATCCAAATGATTCTCCAAGCCTAAAGTGGAGAAACAAAGTATTGAAGGAAAGGAAGTAGTCACTGCATCAAAAACCAGAAACATACAGTGCTACAAGTGTAAAGGTTATGGACGCTATGCCAGTAGCTGCTCCAACAAAAAGGTAATACTCATCAGAGAAAATGGAGAAATTGAATTAGAGGAAGAGGAACAATCTGAGTCTGAAGAAAAAAGGGTGAAAATGCCAGCTTGTGGAGAATTACTTGTCGCAAGAAGAACACTGAATCTGCAATCCAAGACTGTTGGAGATGAGAAAAAAGAGAATCTTTTTCATACTCGCTGTATGGTTCAAGGCAAGGTGTGCAGTTTGGTTATAGATGGAGAGAGTTGTACCAACGCTGCAAGTGAAACCATGGTTGAGAAACTTGGTCTGAATATCATGAAAAGACCAATATCCTACAAGTTACAATGGCTTAATGATAAAGGAGAGCTGGAGGTGAAACACCAAGTCAAGATACCATTATCTATTGGGAAGTATGAGGATGAGATATTGTGTAATGTCTTACCAATGGATGCTGGACACATACTGCTTGGAAGGCCTTGGCAATCCGATAGAAGAACTCTTCATGATGGTTTCAAAAACAAATACTCATTTGAGTACAAGTTAAAGAAGACTGTCTTAGTTCCTTTAACACCGCAAGAAGTCCATCTCGATCAGATATCTTTGAAGAAAAACAAAGCTTCATCAAAATCAAACACTAAACAACCTGCCAATCTTTTGCTTCGGCCAAAGGGAAGTTCTTTACCTCACTTGTTGTTTGTTTTTAAAGAATGTTTAAACGTAACAAAGCCAGTGCATGATCTTCCTAACAAAATACATATGCTTTTGCAGGAATTCAAAGATATCTTTCCAGAAGAGGCTCCACAAAAATTGCCACCTATCAGAGGAATAAATCATCAAACTGATTTTATCCCAGGAGCTTCACTTCCAAACAAGCCAGCCTATAGGACTAATCCTTTGGAGACCAAGGAACTACATCAACAAGTAACTGAGCTCATGGAGAAATGTCATATTTGTGAGAGCATGAGCCCATGTGCAGTCCCAGTCTTGCTTGTCCCAAAGAAAGATGGTAGCTGGAGAATGTGTGTTGATTGCAGAGCCATCAACAATATCACTGTAAAGTATGGACACCCCATTCCTAGATTAGATGATATGCTTGATGAGTTGCATGGTTCTAGCATCTTTTCTAAAGTTGATTTGAAAAGTGGAAATTACCAGATTAGAATGAAAGAGGGTGGTGAGTGGAAAATTGCATTAAAAATGAAACATGGGTGATATGAATGGTTAGTGATGCCATTTGGGCTGACTAATGCACCTAGTACTTTCATGAGACTAATGAACCATGTTCTTAGATCATTTATAGGTCATTTCGTTGTGGTTTACTTTGATGACATACTGATCTACAATAAAGACTTGAATGAACATATTGAGCATCTTAAAAAGGTTCTAGAAGTGCTTAGAAAGGAATCTTTGTTTGCTAACTTAAAGAAATGTACTTTTGGAGCAGATAACCTTGTCTTTTTAGGTTTTTTTTGTGAGTGCAGAAGGTATCCAGGTTGATGAAGCAAAGATCAAAGAAATCAAAGAATGGCCAAGCCCAAAGACAGTTGGTGAAGTGAGAAGCTTCCATGGTCTAGCTGGATTCTACAGGAGATTTGTTAAGGATTTTAGTACTTTGGCCGCACCACTGACTGAAGTAATCAAGAAAAATGTTAGGTTCAAGTGGGAACATGCACATGAAGAAGCATTCCAAGCCTTGAAAGAGAAACTCACCAATTCACCAGTTCTTACTCTTCCTGACTTTTCTAAAACATTTGAAATAGAATGTGATGCATCTGATGTTTGTGTAGGTGATGTGCTTATGCAGAAGAAGAAATCTATAGCTTTCTTTAGTGAAAAATTCGGAGGGGATAATCTGAACTATCCAACGCATGACAAGGAGCTCTATGCGCTTGTGAGGGCTTTGCAAACATGGCAACACTATCTCCGGCCTAAAGAGTTCATCATTCACACTGATCATGAGTCTCTCAAGCATCTCAAAGGAAAACAGAAACTGAAACAAGAGACATGCTAGATGGATTGAATTCATAGAGACCTTTCTCTATGTGATCAAGTACAAGAAAGGTAAAGAAAATATAGTTGCTGATGCACTATCTCGAAGGTATGTTCTCTTAAACACTTTTGAAACCAAATTACTTGGGTTTGAGCATATCAAAACTTTATATGCCACTGATGCTGATTTTAAAGATATATATGCTTCTTGTGAGAAGTTTGGTCGTGGTAAATACTTCAAAAATGATGATTTTCTCTTCTTTGAAAATAGACTATGTGTGCCTAACTCTTCTTTGAGAGAATTATTTGTCAAGGAAGCTCACGTAGGTGGACTTGGAAGATATATAGGCGTGGCTAAAACATTGAATGTAATGCAAGAACACTTCTTTTGGCCACATATGAGAAGAGATGTAGAAAAAGCTTGTGAAAGGTGTGCCACTTGCAAACAAGCTAAGTCCAAAATCCAAAATCATTGTCTGTATACTCTTTTACCCATCCTTTGCATCCATGACATGACATCTCAATAGATTTTGTTGTTGGGTTACTTACGACTAAAACTGGAAAAGATTCAGAGTTTGTAGTTGTGGATAGATTTTCTAAGATGGCTTATTTTATTACATGTCATAAGACTGATGATGCTGTGAATATTGCTAGTTTGATGTTTAAGGAAATTGTTAGACTTCATAGAATTTCTAGGACAATTTTTTTTCTGATAGAGATACCAAGTTTCTTAGCTTGTTTTGGAAGACCTTGTGGTCTAAGTTAGGGATTAAACTGTGTTTCTCTACTACTTGTCATCCACAGTCTGATGGTCAAACTGAAGTTGTCAATATAACATTGTCTACCTTATTGCATACATTGATTAAAAAGAACCTTATAACCTCGGAAGAATGTTTGCCTCATGTAGAATTTGTTGATAATCATGCTAAGCATTCTGCATCTAAGTTCTCTCCATTTGAAATTGTCTATGGTTTCAATTCTTCATCACCTTTGGATCTAATGCCTTTACCTTTGAGTTAAAGAGTTAGCTTGGATGGACAAAAGAAAGCTGAACTTGTTAGGCAGATACATGAGAAGGCACATAGCAATATAGAAAACAAGACCAAGCTGTACGCTAAGCAAGCTAACAAAGGAAGAAAGGAGATGATCTTTGAAGAAGGAGGCTTAGTTTGGATATACCTGAGGAAAGATAGATTCCATAATGAAATAAAATCTAAACTCATGCCTAGATTAGATGGTCCTTTCAAAATCATCAGGAAGATCAACAACAATGCCTATCAACTGGATTTCCAAGGTAAGTATAATGTAAGTTCAAGATAGAACAACTTGTACCAGAACATAAGGAAGTCAAATAATGCGACTCGGTGGATGCTACAAAATGGATGCGACCCCGTGAATACAACTCTGTGGATGCGACTGAATCGAAGCAATCCAATGGATACAATTTTGTGGATGGAACTGGGTGGATGCAATCCCGTAGATGCCATTTTGACGATTAAAATGTACCACTTGGTCTGATGACTAGGTCTAAGCAAGCAAGGTTCCAGCAAGCTATTCACCAACTCCTACACACTATCCAGGGCAGTGTAGAGTGTACTGATCCAACCACACTGGTTTTGATTCAAGCCGCCTAGCTCATTCATCAAGAGAGGTGTTGTGACTTGCACTCTTTTCCTTAGTCTGGTTTTGTCCCACTGAGTTTTCCAAACAACGTTTTTAATGAGGCTTGGACACAACATTACACATGAGCCTCTTGATGAAACCATGCTCATCTCTCTTCCAATTTTTGTCCATGAAGAGGAGTCCAGAAGTCTATTTTTAAATTTGAGCTTTAGTCTTTGTTTGGATTAATTAAGTTGTGTGTTTCCAAGAAGTTGTGCATGTACAGTCTTCTTCTCTTTATATATCTGGTCGAAAACTCAATAAGAATCATCAAACTCTTTTCTAATAAAAATTCTCTATGAATCTTGTTTGATCAAGATTGTCTAGTGTATTTCGGATCTTTGATTCTTACATTGCAAGCAAATCCTTGATAGTCCAAGAGTCATTCCGCAACTCTTAGAAATATCATCTCAATCTACTGTTTATTTAATCATCATAATCGTTGGAGAGCATTCATGGACATGATCATCTTATCCAGGATCACTTCAATAAATATAGTGCAATATATGATCTTCGTACACAGATGAAATTACACAAAAATACCACACGTTCTAAAATAAAAATGCTCCATGAGTTGGATAAACTACTAGCTTTCAACAAAATTTCAATAAAAGAATTATTTGTATCCATTTCATTCAAGATAGCACTAAATGTGTTTTTCCCAACAATCACGTTTGCAACATTTTCTTATTAAACCAAGTTTTTGATTCCCTATTTTCTTGTTTTAAACTTAAACCAGTAGTATTTTTTTTTATTGATGAATCTGGGGGTATTCCGGGCCTATGAAAAGGCCAAGACTAATCTACAAGGGAAGGTGCAGTCCATGAATAGATCCTCTCTCCGGGTATTCAAATGGGCCGAAAGCAATAGCCTATATCCATGTTAGGTGTTCAGGAAGAATGTGACTTAGTTTCGCATAGCAGATGGATCGAACTTGAAACGTGTTGGCCTCCCAAACTCTTTTCCTTACCACTTGACCACAAGCTCCCCTTTACCAGTAGTATTTTTGTTTTGCTAAAATACTTTATTAGTGGTTATACTTAATTACTTTTTGAAAAATACAAAAACAATGTGACAGGATGGTATGATCATGATTCATGAGGGTATATGATGCAACGACGAGACATTCCCAAGGACAATAAGCAGGCTTGTAGCTCATGGCATTATCTACCGAATAAGGACTGAGCGAAATAATAGACTTCCATCGCCTACTCTCCGCCCCACACTCAAGGTAATTAATCACTAATAATTGAAAATGTAATGCTCGCAATAAATTAAAACGCAAAGAATATGGTGATCTTATGTTAATTATTAAATTTTATCGTTTATCGTTATCCTTTTTTGTAGTGAATTATATTTCTAATTTTTAACCATTTTTTCAAAATGCAAATATGAATTGGTAAGATATCATTGGTTAAATAAACCTCAGAGGTGAACCTAAGAATTTCTCTTATACAAATCTGTCTCACATATGACAATGACTAAGTCCAACTCTTACTAGGTTATAACACTCTTCCTCATTTTTATTCTCTTTTTGGCAAGGGAGAGTCTGCTGCAATCTCTCTTTGTAATATTTAAATTAACAAACATTCTCATTATTATGAAACAAATTAATACTTTTTGGAAAATTTTCATGTTTACCACTTTCTTAGTACCATTATTTATATTTACCACCACTAAAGATATATTTTCAAAAATACATTATTCATTAAGTGGCAAAAGACTCTTATACTCATGTTCTCTCTCTATATATAATAAATAATTATTTAAATAAATAAAAAATATTTTTTTATGTTTTTGGATTATACTTTACCAAATTCGAACTTTTTTCTAATTTTTCTTTTATTTTTTTCGATTTCTCTTTTTCTTTTCAAAATATCTTTTTGAAAATAAAAAATTATTTTTGAAATTATTTTTACTTTTTTTTATAATTTCTTATATATTTATTAGAATTTTAAATTTCACATTCCAAAATTTTTACCCCACTCTTCAACTCTAAACCCTAAATTTATATTAGTTAACTCTAAGGTTATAAATGTATTTTACATTTTATTAAAAATGAAGGTAAAAATATTTAGTGTAAACATGAAAAGTAATACTATGAATATGGTATTTCTGGCAATTTCCCTACTTTATTTTTTATTAAAAAACAAATTAATACTTACCAAAATAGTTCATGAGGTTATAAAATTAGAATCGATATGTGTTCTTGATTGTTGTACGCACGTAAGACATGCACGAGCTGTAAATACGACCACATTGTAATTTGGTAATATATGAATAACGACTCTTCGTATAATGTTGGGCCACCTTCCATCCTGCAGTACAACAAAAGAAGGAAAAAAAAAACGCAAAAACTTATTGTTCCATTTGGGCGTTATCGTCATGGAATAAGATCGAATATTAGCAACGTCAATAATCTTACAAAACTTACATTTATTTCCAGTATCGATGTATGATGAAAAGTTCGTGAGAATAAATGTTTTCATGGTTGGTTAAGAGGCCACGCAATCCTCAACACAACAAAGTTAAAAGATTATTCTGGAGATATTGATCTACGATCTCGAGTCTTCACCAAGAAGAGTTCTACGTTTATCATGGATATGTGTGTATGACAAAGGGTAAGCTTTAACTAAGGTTTTGAAACTGTGTCACATGTAGATCTCGTTTTGGCTCACAAAAGCCTCGTTATAAATAAATTGCATTACAATAATTTTATTTAGGCAGGGCCAAAAAACACCAGAACCGAAGAATCGAACCATAATCGAAACAAAATACCTGAATCGGAAGTCGGGCCAAAACCCTAAAATATCCAAATGATATCACATATTTCTATCCAAACAACCGAACCAAACCGAAACCAAATCGAGAACATAACATGTACCTGAATATATAAAAATATTAGTAACACATATCTATAACATAACAAAAAATATATATATAATTATTTTATAAAAGTTTATAATTTAAAAGTTTATAAAAGTATCTGAAAATATTTGAAAGAAATTAAATTAAATTAAAGTATCCAAACTACCTAAAATATCAGGATATTTTTATCTGAAATATCAAACATAACCCAAAATATCATATATTTTTATCTGAATCATAATAGTTATTCGATATTTTAATCCAAAACACCAAATATTTAACCCAAATTATCCAAACTATCCGCTATCCGAAGTAACCGAACCGGAACCTGAATCAAATAGAAATGATTTTTAGGCATTTTCTGGTTTCTAGTTTTACTATCCGAATCGAACCTAAAACTATCCTAATCGAACTGAAAATTAGTCATGTAGTAAATAGATCTTTTAGCCCCTTAGCCGAATTAACCGATATCTAAAATACCCAAATCATACTGAACCGATACTCGACCTAGTTTTATCTATGAATTGATAAGACAGAGCATCATAAAGCACAAATTTTTGTAAATGGTCAACACACAACACATGTCCGAATCCAAATTTTTCTGGTTAATACAATATTACAATCAAACGTTAGATCCCTTGGGTTTTTTGAGATCCAATGGGTCCGAACTTTCTAATTTTGAAAAAAAAAATGAAAGTTATGCACTATGCATGCAGTATCACATTAATTACTAGTACTTAATGGTTCAAAGATCCTTGAGCATGACCAAACTTTTCTATTGAGCTGAAAGATTTTATGAAGTTGAAAAACAGATACGTGGAATTCTTGGTTGTTTTTGTTCTTCGTTCGAAAAATGTTTCGTCTGATTCATTAGTTAAAATAACAAAAAATTTTTATAGATAATTGTATTACATTGATTATTTTTTTCTGGTATGATTTTCCGGACTATCTCAAGCTTGAGTAATAAAACAACTGTCTGAAGAAACAAAAATTAAGTTTACTTAATCTGGTAAAATATATATTTAGACGTTCAAAATATATGGCCGTACTATGAAGACATGACTTGATTCTTCCGTAGCAAATATTCCTCACATTTTATATTTTATGTACGTTTTACCGAAGAACTTATAGTTTATTCTTTTCGCTGTGAAATATACTCCCACTATTTTAATATTCATTATTTAAAATGTGCTCTCTATTTAAAATTCTAGATTTCGGGATAAAGTGAATTCTCTAGAAAAAGTGCTACATCAAACACAATATGACAGCTTTACGTACCTTATATAAATGACCCTTATAGACCCTTCAATGCATCAAACACGGAAACTCATCAGTCACTTCTTATCTTCACCCAGAGACATCAAGCTCCCTATTATAAGTTCTTCAACTTTCCAATAGTCATCATCCCTAGTATATCTCTTATCTCAATCAAGACACTCAGTTTGATACTTTGCGGCTTCCAAAACTCTTTCACATTATAACATCAATGGAGAAGCTACAGAAGATGATTTCCGGAAAGTCGGTAGTTATCTTTAGCAATAACTCTTGCTGCATTTCTCACACAATCAAGACTCTCTTCTTAGACTTTGGCGTCAACCCGACGATCTATGAGCTAGACGAGATCAGCAGAGGAAAAGAGATTGAGAAAGTATTGGCTCAGCTCGGCTGCAGCCCAACCGTTCCGGTGGTGTTCATAGGAGGGCAGCTCGTTGGTGGAGCCAATCAAGTTATGAGTCTTCATCTCAATCGCTCTCTCGTTCCGATGCTTAAACGCGTTGGGGCTTTGATTTAAATATAAACTTAATTAAACGTACTTTAATCATCTATAATGTACTAGACTAGTCAAAAACTGACAATAGCACAATACATGTATGAATCAATTAAAATAATAATATGAATGTATGAATATGTTTCTCTTGTCTATCTAAGTTTTTTTTTTTTTTTTGAAAAATCTATCTATCTATCTAGTTTTTTAAAAGATAGTTATATGGGGATACCTATTTTGTTAATGTGGGGTTATACTTATCTTATAATAAAATCAGCTAATGTTGGATTTCTAACTTTCCATGATTATATTTATAATAAAATACATACATGCATGAATTTTAGAAAAAATCAGATGCGGTAAAGCACATGTAGGCAATTTATGCCCCAATCCGCTTATTTGCACATGTTCCAATATATATGAGAAAGAGGTGAGACAATAAGCTGAATATCAGCAGGTAATGTAGTAAAGTAAACAACTAACAGTCTAACAATGTAGAAGGCTATTGTCTCACCTCTTTCTCATATATTGGAACCAGTGGCAGATCCAAGAATGCATTTAAGAGGTGTCAAAAATAAACAAAGATGTCAACAGTGAGTTTTGAGCTGGGGGTTTGGAGGTGTCAACATGGGACTTTTTCCGGCAGAGCTGCTAACTTTTCAATGTTTTAAGGAACAAATTATTATTTTTACTGACTTAAGGGTGTCAGCTGACACCCTATTGGATACCCTATTGGATCAAGTGGATCCGCCTCTGATTGGAACATGTGCAAATAAGCGGGTTGGGGCATACACACTTTTAAGGCGAAACCGTTGTTTATGTTAGACTATTAGTTGTATACTTTACTACATTAGCTTTCTATACTTGCTACATCAGTCGATTGCAAGATATTAAAGATATCAAACCATAAATTTTATACACATAGTACAAACTGTATTCTTCACGTTTCTCTCTCTAACCTAAAACGCTCTCCATTTTCTCTTCAAAAACTCGTAGCGTTCAATAATGGCAACTAGCTTCAGCCTAGATCACGAGGCACTAGATTGATGTTTAATCTGAACTTGGTACGTACTCAAAATTTGCACAAATTTGATGATGAGTTATTTGAAAGACGTTTATTGATGATCAAGAAGACAATTACAAGAGAACTATAAGAATTTATGAGATCTAGGTCAAATAGGCAAGAACAAGCAGATCAAAGTAAAACCCTGATTTCTGTGCCAAAAAGTATGTATTTTTGCAAATGGACTTCTCGGTCCTCAACCATCTCTTTATATACAAGTCCTGTTTCTTTTTCCTTTAAGTCTGTCTAAACTTATGCCGACATCAAATTAGCTGTGTGTCAACTTCAACTGATCTGGGCTGAGTTATGTTTATTCGATGGGCATTATCTGAGGGATGTAACCCATCCACAACAATAAGTCTCCCCCAGATCATTGTGAGAGGCGAACTCGATCTCATGAATTTATAAAGTGGGTTTTGCGAATAAAGAACTCGGTGCATGTCTTCCAAGAAAATTGGAATTTACATATTGGCAATCGCATGGAATCCGACAGTTTAATTTTGAACCATATGAATCCTGGTTTATTTCTAACCACTTGTTTAATCCTAAATCTGACCCCGATATAGCAAAGAATTGGAATCGTTTCCCCAGATATGTCGAGAATCGTATCGCCCCCTTAGGAATTAGACCTTCTGATTATGTCTCCACGTTTGCTGCCACCATGAATTTCTCGAGATATATCTTCAATTCTTAGATGCTTGAGAAAGGGAAAGTAAATAATTGTCTCAAGTCCTGATCAGGACATCTCTGACGGATCTAGTTCAATTGATGATCGGATTAGGACTCACCAGAGAACCTTAAGAGACACTGCCGGTTTAAGTTTTGAGCAACGGCAATTAATTCTTCATGCGAAACATACATTTATAGCTTATGACGATGATCAAGAGGCGAGAGATGATCATTCTGAAGAAGTTTTGGTCTGTGATTCTGAAAAATGAAGAAGGGATCCTATACCTCTTAGACAATCTGTATATCCGGTCTTGTTATAGTAAAGTATTGAAGTTTACCCACCAAGCTGTGGAAGTAGGTGGGGTTTGTGAAGAACTCTTCCTGATGTGGAACTCTAAAGAGCTGAAGTGGTAATTGTGTGGGCATGGGAGTGCAGTCTAACATTGATGCTACTTGAAAAAATTATGTAGTGTATTTGTCTTTATTGAGGAACAGACCCGTATGAGTGAAGAAAGCTTGTATCCCAAAAAATATCTCAACTGCCCCAAGTCTTTCATTCCAAAATTCTTTTTCAGACATATGTGAAGCTTCAGGATCAGAGATGAATTATTGCCTTTCAACACCATGTCCTCCACGAGAAAAAAGAGGAACATAATTTCATTGTTTCGTTGGCATACAAAATAGTGAAATATCTCATGTGTCCATGATTCTGATTGGTGCATCTCGAGAAAAAGAACATGGGATGTCCCTAATCATGTATATTATAATGTTGAGACAAAAGAAACCCTAATGAATGAAGATAATTTAACATTTTAAGTCTATAATTTTCCAAAATGAAGTGATACATGATGGTATATGTTGGTAGAAGACATATATCCTGAGAAATATCATGATAAATCAACTAATTATGAAAACAAGACTGATATAATGGATGTTTGATTTAATTCAGGTTCCTCTTGGGCTGGTTTATTTGGTAAACATGAGGATCTTAGTTTCCCTGCATATGTGTATTTAGAAGGTACTGATAAGCATCATGTATGGTTGTAGAGCTCTTTGTTAACAAAAATCACAACAAAAGGAAAATCTCCCTATTCTACCGTTATAACACATGGTTTTGTACTAGATGAGAATGGTACGAAAATTAGCAAGTCTTTGGGTAATGTGGTTGACCCACATATGCTCATTGATGGACGGAAAACTAAAAGTACGTGTTGGGATTCGTCAGAGACTTCGTCAAGAATTAGCAAGTCTTTGGGTAATGTGGTTGACCCAAATATGCTCATTGATGGACGGAAAACTAAAAGTACGTATTAGGATTCGTCATATTAGGAAATGAAAATATCACTTTTATGGAGTTTTAGAAGCTGAGATGACCCTCGAAATATTACTTTCATGTTTATGGAAGTTGGAAGTATTTTGGAAATATTTCTAATAGGTTTATGGAAAGTGGTGAATGCCCTAATCCAACTATGTTAATGTAATAGATTCCTACTATATAAGAGGAGCTCGTGCGTACTCTTCTCTCTCGTCAAGAAGCCTATTGTAAGCTTGTAAGAGAGAGAGAGAGAGGGAGAGAGGGAGAGGAGAGGGAGAGGGAGAGGGAGAGAGAGAGAGAGAGAGAGAGAGAGAGAGAGAGAGAGAGAGAGAGAGAGAGAGAGAGAGAGAGAGAGAGAGAGAGAGAGAGAGAGAGAGAGAGAGAGAGAGAGAGAGAGAGAGGTTATATATCTTTGTAGTTATAATGAATTGTTTCTTGTCAGGCCCGACAGACGTAGCCATTCTAGGTAAACTATGGGTAAACAATTATTTGTGTCCATCTTCTATATTTTCCGTTTTATTATTTTATTCTCCATTATTATACAAGCTTATACTTTCTAACATACATCGGCGAGTTTGTCAAAGAGGAGTTATTCTTGGGTTCACCCCCTAGGGTGAACCTCTAGGTTCACCAACCAATAGTATTTGGTTATTTGATATTTGATATCTTTTAAAAAAAGAAACAAAATAATAAGAAATTAAATTTATATTATATCATTAAATAAAAATATAAAAACACCTAAAAAATATCAATAATTGCAAAAAAAAAAAACTAATATCGTCAACGCCGTCAGTACAATACTAAACTTTAAACCCTAAACCCTTGCGTAAATCCTAAAACTTTGGATAAATCTTAAACCCTAAAAGATATTAAAATGAAATTTTAATAATACTAAACCATAAATCCTAATCACTAAACCCTAAACCCTTGGGTAACCCATGAACCCTTGAATAAATGATAAACTCTAGGGTTCGTGGTTTATCCAATGGTTTAGGGTTTAATGATTAGGATTTAGGGTTTAGTGTTATTAACATTTAGTTTTTAATATTTATGTTTTAGGGTTTACGATTTACCCAAGGGTTTAGGGTTTAGTGATTAGGATTTAGGATTTAGTGTTATTAACATTTAGTTTTTAATATTGATGTTTTAGGGTTTAGGATTTATCCAAAGTTTTAAAGTTTATCGAAAAGCTTAGGGTTTAGAATTTATGATTTAGAGTTTAGGGGTTAGCATTGTGCTGGCGGCATTAACGATGTTAGTTTATTATTTTTTTTTGCAATTATTACTATTTTTAGGCATTTTTATATTTTTATTTAAAAGATATAATATAAATTAAATTTCTTATTATTTTGTTTCCTTTTTTAAAAGATATCAAATATCAAATAACCATAAACTATTGGTTGGTGAACCTAGAGGTTCACCTTAGGGGTCTAGGTTCACCCTAGGGGTGAACCCAAGAATTACTCGTCAAAGAGTGTGTCGGAGTTTGTGTGTTTAATTGTGGTTTAAAGTCAAACAGTTTTTCTATTGTGGTTTCAACAAAGTGGTATCAGAGCCAGGTGGGGGTTGTCAATGGCGAATGCAAGAATTGAAGTGAAGCGGTTTGATGGGAAGGGATACTTCTCATTGTGGAAGAAGAGGATGCTATGTATGTCCTTGGTTTAAAGGATGTATTAGAAGAGTCTATGTCACCTTCTATATCAGCGATTCAGAAGGATGAAGATGGTGATTTTTACATGGAGCGGTTGGTGAAAGAGGAAGCTTAAAGCCTTGAAAGATCAGGGAAGACGATGAATCTGATCATTCTCAATGTTGGAGATCACTTGTTAAGCAAGATCAAGTTGTGTACTCGGAGTATGGATGAGAATATAAATTAATTCTTGAAGATTGTCTCTTACC
This sequence comes from Brassica napus, assembly GCF_020379485.1. Lineage (NCBI taxonomy): Eukaryota > Viridiplantae > Streptophyta > Magnoliopsida > Brassicales > Brassicaceae > Brassica > Brassica napus. The sequence continues at coordinate 10,199,422 of NC_063441.1, forward strand.
TGTCAAGCGTGAATGGAACTGTGTCAGAGGAGATACAAGCGATTCTGCTCCTGAATTCACTTCCTTCACGGTTCAACTCTTTCAAGGAAACGCTTAAGTACGGAAAGGATACATTATCGTTAGAAGAGGTAACAAGTGTAGCAAAGTCTAGGGATCAGGATCTGAAGACCTCTACTGCTTCACATGATAATGGTGAAGGATATTATGCTAGAGGAATGACTGAGAAGAAAGATCATGTGAGGAACGATAAGGGCAAGTCTAGATCGGCCTCAGGGTCTAGGATAACTTGTTGGTTCTCCAAGAAGCAGGGACACACCAAGAGGGAGTGTTATGCATACAAGAAGAAGCATGGTAGAGGAGAAGACGAAGCTGAAGCAGCCGTTGTGATAGATCCTGATTCAGAGAATGATGCACTGTCGGTTTCAGATAAGTTGCATCATGATAAGTGGGTGATTGATTTTGGATGTTCCTATCACATGACGTGTATGAGGGATTAGTTTCACATGTTCCAAAAGCTGACTTTGGGACAAGTTCTTCTTGGTAATAATTGTGCGGTTGGAGTGCAAGGGATTGGTACAATCAACATCAAAGGTTATGATGGTTCTGTGAAGACACTCACGAATGCCATGTATATTCTGGAGTTTAGTAGGAACTTGATATCTACTGGAACCTTGGATATTTTAGGCTTTAAGCACAGTGGTAGACATGTTAAGACTAGGTTTTACAAGCATGGTAAATTAGCTTTTCAGGGAACCTTGTTTGGGTCATTGTACATGTTAGATGGTAAAACTGTTTCAGGTGAAGTGAACAAAAGCGTCATGAAAAAACAATCTAAGGATGAGACAGTCTTGTGGCATAGACGTCTTGGACACATGAGTATGAAGAATCTACAGATTCTGGCCTGAAAGGGGGTGATTGATAAGAGGAAGATTGGAGTTTTGTGAGAGCTGTGTGATGGGGAAGTAGAAGATTTCAAGCTTCCACATCGGGAAACATGATACAGGTGAAGCTCTAACGTTTGTCAATGCTGATTTATGGGGATCTCTGAATGTGATGCCAAATCTGTCAGGAAATCAATACTTCTTGTCTATTATTGATGATTACACAAGGAAGGCCTAAGTATATTTCTTAGCTGATAAATGTGAAGCATTTAGCAAATTTTGAAGAAGTTTGTGAAGAATCAAGTCTGGAAGAAGGTAAATTGTCTTAGAACATAAAATAGACTTGAATTCTGTAACGTAGAGTTTAACAACTTCTACAAGCACCATGGAATCATGAGACATAGGACATGTGCACATACACCACAGCAGAACGGTGTAGCTGAACGTATCAACATGACTCTGATGGAGAAGGTGAGATGTTTTCTGGTGGAGTCGGGTATAGAGGAACAATTCTAGGCTGAAGTGGTGTCTATGTCAGCATATGTGACAAACATGAGTCCATCTTCTGCCATAGATTGGTACAATGAACAGGAACTTTGGTTGGACAAGAAGCGTGGTTATCTGCACCTAAGAAGATTTCGATCATCGGTTTACGTCCATGCAGATCAAAAAAGCTCAAGGCCAGAGCTAATAAGAGAATCCTCGTCAGTTATCCATCAGGTGTGAAAAGATACAAAGTTTGGCTTCTTCAAACGAAAAAGTGTGTTATTAGCAAGAATATGATATTTACAGAATATAAGGTCTACAAGGATTTGAATTTCTGCGAGGTAAAAGCAGTTGACACAGCTGTGCTGGGAGTTCGAGCAGGATCTGCGTCAGAACCGGAAGTTGAGACTTCAGGTGGAGCTGTTGACGAAACAGTTGAGTCAGCGGTTGACGTAGATGAAGAAGGTGAACGTCTGGAAGGATATCAGCTAGCAAGAGATTTAGTTCGGAGAAGAATAGTACCACATGCACAGTAATATGACTCAGAGGATGTAGCAGCATTTGCGCTATATGTATCTGATGATGTATGTGATGAAGAACCTCAAGAGTATCATGGAGTGATGAACATCAAAGAGAGAAGACCGTGGGATGAAGCATGTAGTGAAGAGATGACTTCACTGGATAAGAACCAAACCTGGAAGCTTGTGAGAAGGCTACTAAGCGTAAGGTGATAGGCTGGAAGTGGGTATTTAAACTGAACTCTGGTATACCTGGTGTTGAGAAGCCTAGATTCAAGGTTCGGTTAGTTGTTAAAGGATACTCTCAAAGAGAGGGTATTCATTATCAAGATGTGTTTTCACCCGTCGTGAAACATGTATCCATAAGGTTCATGTTGTCAATTAAAGTGAATCTAGATTCAGAGCTTAAGCAACTTGATGTAAAGACTGTGTTTCTTCATGGTACACTTGAAGAAGAGATTTTACATGGAGCAACCAGAGGGGTTTCATGCTAAAGGAAAGGAGGATCACGTTTGTCTACTTCATAAGGCTCTTTATGGACTAAAGAAAGCACCAAGACAATGGAACGAGTGTTTTGATCAGTTTGTGATTAGCCATGGATTTGTGAAGAGTGACTATGATCACTGTGTTTACATCAAGGAGGTAACCAAGAATACATATATCTATATGTTGTTATATGTGGATGATATATTGATTGCGTCAAGGGATGCGGCAAAGATTAGGAAGGTAAGCAACTACTCAGCAGTAGATTTGAGATGAAGGACTTGGGTCCAGTAAGGAGAGTTTTAGGAATAGATATTGAGAGAGATCGTGAAAGGGGGATTCTGACAATATCTCAATCTGGTTATATCAGGGAATTCAACATGGATGATCAAAGAGTGTGTCAACGCCTGTTGATGCACATTTCAAATTGGCTGCCGTAGATGATGATGAAGCAGAAACAAGTATGTACGATATTCCATATGCTAATGCTGTCGGAAACATAATGTATGCTAAGATAGGTACAAGGTGTGATTTGACGTATGCGTTGGGGTTGATTAGCAAGTTTATGAGTAAGCTTGGGATGGCTCATTGGACTGCGGTTAAGTGGGTATTGAGATACCTGAAGGAAACACAAAATCTGAAAGTGTGCTTCAAGAAGAATGAAGTGTTTTGGACTGAAGATTTCTGTGATTTTGATTTTTCTTCGGAGCTGGACAACAGAAGGTCGATCTCATGTTATGTTTTCTTAGCTGGTGGGAATACAATCAGTTGGAGATAAAGTATACAATGTGTAGTGGCTCTGTCAACTACTGAAGTGGATTATATGCCGCTGGTTGAAGCGGTTTAAAGAAGGAATGTGGTTAAGGGGCTTAGTGAAGGAGCTTGGATTCAAGCAAGACACGGTGGATATATCGTGTGACTCTCAAAGTGCATTTTTTCTAGCAAATAACAATGTGTATCATGAGAGTACTAAACACATCAGCAGAAAGATGCATTTCATCAGGAAAATTATCGCTCAAGGTGATGTAAGTGTGAAGAAGATATGTACTTCTAAGAATCCTGCTAATATATTAACCAGGGTTGTTCCGGTTAAGAAGTTTGAGGAAGCGGTGGACTTCCTTTGGGATGTCCGAACATTGAGGAGCATTCGATATCGCCTGGCAAAGCACATGTTTGCTTAACCTAAGTAGTGGATCACGTTTGATGTCATCAAGGTGGTTGTTGCGATTCGTCAAGGAATCCGTCAGGGATTTCGTCAGGATTTGGTGATGAAAATCAAACAAGATCGTTTAACTTAAACCAAGACAATGATGTTATATTAGGAAAGAGAAATATCACTTTTATAAAGTTATGGAAGTTGATAGGATCCTGAAAATATTACTTTCAAGATTTATGGAAGTTAGAAATATTTTGAAAATATTCCTAATAGGTTTATGGAAAGGGTTGAATATCATAATCCAGCTAGGTTAATGTAATAGACTCCTACTATATAAGAAGAGCTCGTGTATACTCTTCTCTCTCGTCCAAGTAAGGCAATTGTAAGCTTGTGAGAGAGATGTTTTATATCTTTATTCTTAAGATTATAAATTATTGCCTCTTGCAAAGCTCCAGAGACATCATAGCCATTCTAGGTGAACTCTGGGTAAATAATTACATGTGTTCATCTTCTATATTTTTCGCGTTCTTTTTCTGTTCTCCATTATTTTACAAACTTAACTTTCTAACTTTCTTTGGCGAGTTTATTAGAGAGTGTGTTAGAGTTTGTTTGTTTGAATCTAGTTTAAGGTCAAACAGTTTTGCTAAGGTGGTTTTAACAGTATGGAGCTGATTTTTTGCGTCTCTAGTTTTCTAGTGTACTGATAGACCCACAAATTCTGCGGCAAAAGTCTGACATATATAGGAACTTGAGAGGAATGTAGAGATATATCTTGGGCAATCTTTATGATTGGAGAGTTGAAAATGATGTTCCACACCAATATTTTCCCATCATTGATCAGCATGCTCTCTTCCAGCTTGAGAATGTTATAAAGAAAATACAGAAGTGTTACGAGAACTACCAGTTTTTCAAAATACTCCAGATCATACAACGACTCACAATTATTGATATGTCAAATTTCTACTTTGATATTGCTAAAGATAGATTGGATACTAGGGGAACCTCGAGTTTTTCCAGAAGAAGCTGTCAGATAGTTCTTTCAGAAAATCTTTTATTCATATTGAGAGTCACACCCATAGTACCTCACCTAGCATAGGATGTCTGGAAAAATCTCCCTTTCGAGTACACATATATATGAAGTTATATCTGCAACAAAATTTGTTTTTGAACTTAAATGACCTCTATTGAACTAACAATAAGTTTGAGACAGTCTTCTCATTTACATGTTTGGTTATTTAAATTTTTTATCTTGTTTCTTGCAACTTGTTTTTTACTTGTTTTGTTTAGGTGATAGTTTATTTATTACTTTGTTATTGCAATTCGGATTAAAATTATGATTTATTCTATATTTGGTTTAGATTAGACAAATACTTTAATTTCTAATGTTTTAGATTTTGTTTCTTGTGGTTTTGAATTTTACTACAAAATAGCATGTTAGAGATGGCAAATGAGCTTACCCGCGACCATTTGTCATGTCCTACTGCAGTTTCGGTTTCATTTGGGTTGTTGCAGACCGTACCGCTGCGAGACGAGGTCCCAGATGTATGACCAGTTCTGCCCTGGTCCTATATATATATATATACCATAGTGTAATTTTTTTTTTTTTTTTGAAAAAGGACTTCTTACCATAGTGTAATGCTAATAATAATGTAACCGCTATCAGCTAGATTTTACGGATAATCCAGTGGCTCCACAATAAAACTTTCTAATTTTCATGACAGAAATTAAATATGAAAACTATGGATCTATGCGTAGCAGTCAACTTAATTAAATGTACGTAATGTGATAAACTCAGTGTTTTGAAACCCTGACCCGGACCCACGGTTGAACCGGTAAATCCGATGATCTAGAAAAAATCTAGTTTGGATTTTATGAAAAGCCCAATATTTAGAAACCCGAAAAAGCTTAGTAAAACATAGAACCCGATAGCGGTTGAACCACCGGTTGAACCACCAGTTAAGTCAATAAATAACTTTTACTTCTTGTTTTAGTTTTTAATTATATTTTTAGATTATATTTTATATATTCTAAATTTCCAATTAAGAAATTAGGTATTGACAAAAAAAAAACAAGTTAGGTTTTCTTTTTTTTAGTTTTATATTTGTGATTTTTAAATTTTGATAAAAATTTCACTATGTCACCTGAAGAAAATAAAGTGAACGATGGTAGAGAGAACCAAAATTAGTTCATGTGGTTTGGTGTTAGTTTATTTTCGTTATTGATAATTTATTATAATGATTTTTTACTTTTGGATTATTTTGTATTTGAAGTTTAATTTATTATTCATATTAGACATTTAAATATTTATAAATTTTGTGTCTTGATTTTTTAGATATCATAACTCTTACCTTGTTCGAGAAAATTTTAAGTAGTCTAAACTTTTTTTTGATATTTTGTATGTCAAATGAAAATAAAAATATAAAAACTAAAGTTAAGTATTTTTTTAAATGTTCTTAAACATAAAATATATACATATCCAAACTATTATTTTATTTTCTAAAAAACATTTAGGAAATATTAAACTTTAGTTTCTATATTTTTATTTACATAGCTGATATATTATTATATAATAAAATTAGTTTATTTATTAAACCGCGGTTCACTCGCGGTCGATCCAGTGACCCAACAACCCGGTAAGTCGTCCGGTCCGTAAACTATATATCCTTTGAGAATGAAAATATGTGGTCGACTGGCCGTACTATAAAGATATGACATTATTTGTCCGTATAAAATATTCCTCGCATTAGTTCAAAATTTTTATATATTCCTCGCATGTAAAAAAGATTTTGTTTTCTGTACGTTTTATCGATTTAGTTGATAGTTTATTCGTTAGCTGTAAGAGGCAAAGAGTGAAGGAGGTGCGAGCCGATTTTAGCCTCAAATTCTCAGATTCTCCCACTATCTTAATTTCATTATTTAAAATGTGTTTTTTTTGTCCAATAAACTTGATTCTTAAAAGTTCACAAAAAAAAAAAAAACTTGATTCTTAGAAAAAATGGCTACAAACGCATATATGATATAGATTTACGTACCTTAGGAAATTATATATAAAGAACCCTTATAGACCCTTCACAACATCAAATACTTAAACTCAAATTATCATCTTCACACAAAGATATCGCAATCTCTTTAAAAGTCCTCTAGTAATCATCCCTTATCATACATTTTAATCAAAACATTCCCAATTTTCCAACTGCAAGCTCAGTTTTAATATTTGCTTCACATTTCTTACACAAATGGAGAAGCTACAGAAGATGATTTCCGAGAAGTCGGTTGTGATCTTTAGCAAGAACTCGTGCTGCATGTCTCACACAATCAAGACTCTCTTCTTAGATTTTGGCGTGAACCCGACGATCTGTGAGCTAGATGAGATCAACAGAGGAAAGGAGATAGAACAAGCACTGGCTCAGCTGGACTGCAGCCCCACCGTGCCGGTGGTGTTCATAGGAGGTCAGCTCGTCAGTGGAGCCAATCAAGTCATGAGTCTTCATCTCAATCGCTCTCTCGTTCCGATGCTTAAACGCGTTGGGGCGTTATGGCTTTGATTAATATAAACAAATACTTACGACCGAACGTAGTTTGATAATTAATGACAATAATCAAAGGATGAAAAAATCATATAAATGTATGTATGAAAGTTTTGTCTATCTATGTTTTAAAAGGATAGATAGTGACATATGTGGGTACCTATTCTGTAACGTGTGGCTAAATTTTCTGATAGAAAATTGGTTAGCGTTGGATCTTTCCGTAGCCATTTATATATGTACGTACATTTTTGTAAATGCACGCATGCATTTAGAAAATAAATGGCACATAGCAAATGTACAAATATATAACCGGTGCTTCTAGTTCTGGTGGTAAAGGATTCACGGCTGTGAGTTTCGTCACCTGGATTCTAATTCCGACCACTGCAGTATTCACATGCGGTTCTGCAGCGCCCCGGGACAGAAGATCGTCCCATGTTCTTCGTGTGACTCTGGTCCGTAGTTGTCTCGGTCTCTAGTCTGGACTCACTTTGGTGAGGGTCAGGACATCCGAATTATCAATATGAAACCGAACGGATAAAACTGGTATCTAAACGTGAAGATTCTGTTGAAGATGCAAAGATCATGTGGAAGTTCTGATATAGACGCAAGTACAACAACGAATGGAGCATAGTCTACGACAATGAGTGCGCATACGGATGAACAAGACGAAGTGAAGATCGAGACTTGAAGAACGGATTGCGGACCAAGTTAGAATTAATGCAAAGACATCTTGAAGGGCAAGCATGAAGAGATTCACCTTGGAAAAGGGAGATCTCACGATGGGAAGTTCCTTAAAGATTTTGTATGAGTTTTAGGGAACTTACCATGTTTGGTTAGTTAGTAAATATTGGGTAGATAAGCTAGGTTAGTCGATTTGACTATTTTGTATATATAGTCTCTTACTACATATGTATTAGGGTTGTCGCTGAAATTGTATTCTTAGCATAAGAGTGGGTTTCATAAGCTTGTAAGCAAGTGAAAGTACTAAGGGCTAAGGAGAGAGATTCTAGAGGTCTTGTATTCGACCTTAGGACGTGTGAGGCTAGAGCAACAAGTCAAGTGGGTCTTGATCCCCACTTGACTTGTTGAAGTTATGTTTAAGGAGATACTTGTAAGTTCAATTTAAAAGAATACTAGTAATACACATATCTTTGTAGAGATAGTCTTCGTGTGCTTTTTGCTATACGTTTGTGCCATAGTTCTCACATTTATACTTGTATATACTTTTTTGATAATCTTGCGTATATCTTTTATAATGAATTCTTAGTTATAAAATTTTAATATATTTTATTAAAGAACCATGAGTCTTACTTTAGCAAATAAAACAAATATTTACAGTTTTCTTCCAAGAAATAGGCTATTTTTTATGGAGAAACTGTGAAATCCGTTGAAAATATGCTATACTAACAGTTTTCACTGAGAAGTTTCATTTTTTTTTGGACAAAATCAAAAAAGTATGAGAAAACGAATTACGAACGCGATGCAAAATTCAGGTTTGTTGAGATATGTTGAAATCAGGACATGCTACTGTATATAATACCACAATTGAATGACATGTCATTGGGGGTGATTGGTTGGGTTATAGGAGGTGACTTTAGCTTTAATTTTTATCTACAGCTTCAAAAATTACCAAGCATGCTTTATATTGGTTTCTATAGCTTAAAAAAAAAATAAAGCTACAGCCAAAAAACAAAAAAATAGCTATAAAAATATTATTTTCTAAAACCTCATCTTTTTAGGTATAGTAAATTTTAAAGCTACATCCTTTAATGTTTAATAAAAAAATTATACGGGATAAATTCTAAAGTAAATTTTCTGCTGTTGCCGTCCAACCAATCCAAATAAAACTAAAGATTTATAGCATTAAGAATGCACAAAATTCCGTAATCTAAACAAATAGGAAATATTTTTGAAGCTAACTAAGCCTCAATAAAAGTCAACCAAAAGTCAAATTGATGACAATGCAAGAAACGCAAATGCGGATCAATGTTATTGATAAGGATGATCAAATATTAATCTATGATGCTGAAACAATCAACCATTGTTAATCCTTAGCTTTAGGATCAATAATCTAAGCTAATTCACTTTTGTGTAATAACTTATATGCTAATCAAGTTCTTAACATCAATTAGCATTGGTTAATTATCATCTATCATGCATGGATCACAAGTCTTAGTTGCCATTAAACAACTCTTACATCAACTCCCGTTGGCTAACAAATAAAACACATAGATTGATTTTTTCAAGCATTTCATCAAATACCTTATGATCTAGATTATGATTTTTCAACATATCCTAGCATTAAGAACATCAATCAAGTAAGGATCTATGTAAACTAAGCACCAAACATCAAAAATCAATAATAATCATCCTAATCTACCAAATTCAAAAGCTCTAAAAGAATTACTCACTAATCACATGAAAACACATACACACATGATAGATATATGCATAATCAAAAGATTAGAGAGAGTGATGCAGCGGCATCATGCTTGACCGACAAGTAACGTGGTTAACGTTATGACTTAGGATTTTTCCTCTTTTATATTATTTAATTATAATTATGATAATTATATGGGCTTTAGGTCTTTTATCTTAAGCATGTTTATCTTAGGGTTTGGTGTTTAGCTTTGGCTTATATATAGCCTTCTTTGTCATTGTTCATGAATTAGACTTTTGATAATTAAAAACAGAGCTTTTGCTTTATACCTTGTTTGATTCGATTAAATTCATCTACAAGAAGTTGGTCTCAAAGAAGCTATTGTAAGAAACTCTTTGATTGATCCAAGAACATGTTTCAAGAACCCTAAAGGGTCCTTGATCGACCGTTCAACAGTTTGTACGCTGCACCAGGTTGGTATCAGAGCTTTGCTACGCTCCTACGATTCAATGGTGAGGCTAAAGAAAGCTGTTCCTCCAAGAGAGACTGGAATCACACGACGAGCCGTCGCAGATCTTCAAGCTCAAATCGAGAACCTTACAGCTGCAGTGGCCGCCTTGAGTACACAGCATGCGACTCCTGTATTTTGCCAAGAACGCAACAACCAAGCTGGTATCGACGACGAATTTGAGGAGGACAAAAATCCTTTATCTCGCCTTCGTTGTCAACCCCCTATCCGCAACAACAACAACAACGATTCATACTTTGATAATAAGTATGAAGACTTGGATATAAAAGTTTATGACACAAGAGACAATGATAACTCTTATGTTGTTCAACTTGGAGGTCCAATTTTTGACGTTTCCGATACAGAAGAAGAAGGAGAAAATTTTTCAGAGCAAAATTTTGATCCAATATTTGATGTGTCTGATCTAAGACGATACAGAAAAAAATTCAACCCATGACGTGGCTAATGAAGACGTTACAGAAATTGCTCCAATCTATGACATGTTCGAAGAAGACGAGATGAACCAAGTTATAGTGGGAAAAGTGGAAGATGAAAGCATAAAGTTTAATGAATCAGTTTATGCCGAAGAAATTCCAACTTTTTCTAATGAAGCTTTTGTGAAAATAATGGTATTATACCTGATTTTAATCTCAAGGATACTTCTCCTCTCTGTCAAACGATGAAGGAAACAGTTGGCCAAAGTGATAATTATTTTTGGAAGAGCAGTAGGTCCAACCAAAGAGAAGATCATATGGATGTTCCCAAACCAGAACTTATTCCTATATGCGACGAGAGAGCTGGCAATACCTTTTTGGATTTACAGAAGAAACATATGAATTATGGTGCATGGAGAAATAATTTTAACCAACACATCAATCGTAAGCCACCGGATCGTGTTCCACACCAAGATCGTGAGGCTGAACAAGAGGATACAAAAATGTTGACTACAAAGATCACTAAACTTGAAGAAGCTCTTCTCTTAGAGCAGGAGAAAAACCTGATTTTGGAGCATGAGTTGAGTGAAATACGCAGGAACATACGAATGTTAAATAAAGGCTCCACAACTTTAGACAAGATCCTACGTATGGGTAGAACAGAGAAGTCAACGGCTGGTCTTGGTTATCAAGGAGGTCCATCAGGTTCACACACTGTATATGTTCGAAGTAATTATGTGGAAACCTACAAACCTGATTTTGTTTTCGAATCTGATAAGAATCCAGCTATGGAGTTTCCCACCGTCTCAAACGTGTACACTCGCTATTGTGAGATAAATCTCTTGCAACGTCAAGGCTGTGTGCGTCAACAATGGAGTACGGGAAGCATGTCTGCTATTCTTAAAACCCAGAGATGCTTGATTGGTGAAGAATTTGTCAGCATCTTGCAACAATGTGTTGTCACACCTGTAAAACAGAGGAGCGATCAGTACTGGCACCTACATCGAGCTCACATGAGACTTTAAAAAAAAGAGGAAGTGGAGGATTGCAATGACGAGAAGGTGGGGGGAGATGTTTATCCCACATCTGATGAAGATAGTAGTGAGCAAACGATAATCTCTCTTGGGTTAGAGATCCCCCATCATCATTCTTTAGAAAGCATACTCATCCTTAACGAGGTATTTTTAGCATCAATCCATGTCAAAATTCATAAGAATGAGCTTTATATGGCGACACTTGTCAGTGGACGATCCTTACATGCTGGTGAAAGTCATAGTTACGTGGATGTATTGTTCGAGAGAAACACAACCTTCTTAGCATGTTGGACAAATGTGATTATGGTCAACTGGAATATCAAAGAGAGTAGTGATAGTTTCTTAAAGAACCTTATCAAAGAGAATCATGCGGAAGTCCTAACTGCTATATATGATATTTCTTTTCTGCGACGGTTAGTGTCTTCACTTGGATCTGTTCTGGTTTATGCATTCACTGGCGGAGAGGACTCTATGTTTTTGTGGCCACTATTAGCTCCTACAACGTCGATCAGAATATTGGGATTTTCTTACAATATCACAGTAGTTTTTATTACAAGGATTTCGAGTTTCTTACGAATGCATATATTGCCGCTACGGTTCAGAAAAGGGAGCTTGGAGTCAGTTGTTTATTGGCAAGTGCGGCATTGTGGATTTCATAAGTTGAGAATATGGGATGTTGATAAGTTACTGAAGAATTTAAATGACATATCCACGAGATCAACTTGGAGGAGTTACGTTACTTGCGTCTCAAGCAAATATTTGTGGGAGGCCTACAGTTGTGTTATATGGGTTCATTGTAACACCATTTTCCTGCCACTACCATCGTGGATTTATTTTTCTACTCTACTAGGGGCCATTAGTCAAGAAGTATTTCCTTTTCAAGATCCATGGAATAAGGTGTTCCAGCTTCTAGCAAATTACCATCTATTTCACGTTAAGCTTCGTGGACTTGTGCAACCACCGTATATTATTCTTTGGTCTCTTTTGAAGATTTTGCTGAGATCAATAAATAGTGAGATCAATAACCACTGCCAGTTCCTTGACTTTAAAACTTGTGAAAAGATATTTGAGGACGTAAGGAGATACGCTTGTGGTGTTGAATAGGATTGGCATTTTACGAAGACAGATTCTTTTGATCTTCTTTTAGTCAACATGCAACTTGGAGTAGTCCAAAGTTCTCGTTTCTTTGTTGATTCTTCTTCACATCATGTGAATCAAGTTGGTTGTTCCATGATCTTCTTTTAGTCAACATGCAACTTGGAGTAGTCCAAAGTTCTCGTTTCTTTGTTGATTCTTCTTCACATCATGTGAATCAAGTTGGTTGTTCCATGATCTATCTGATCATTATCCAAGAAGAGTTTATGCTGAAGCATCGACTGTGGCGAATGACAGTGTTCTTTCCTCTTAACTTGCTACTACTTGGGTTATGCTTTGATGTGAATGTGGGAAAGCTTGGAGTTATGCGTACAACATCATTCCGCTTCTCTTATGATGAATTGATGGAAATTGGTATTTGGTGTGGAGAGTGGTTCTTTCGATGGGTGTGGCCACCTAGTTATCTTCGTGGGCTTGTTTTGATGGGGATAGTAGATCTTTATGGTGCCATTCTTCCTACTAGAGCTTTTCTTCAGAAAGTTATTATCAAGGAGTATTTGCAGCTTCGTGACCGTATGCACTTCTTCGTGTTGTTTCCACGAGAAAAAACAGTGATGTGTTTCGTCAATCAATTTGATAAGGTGTTAGGAGCTAAAGTGTTGGAACATTTGGAGTTTTGGGTGAGTGTTCATGATCTCCACAGCACAAGGCGAACAAGATTTCTCCACAGCACCAGCTACGTCATTTGGCTGGAGCAAGATGATTGTACGTGTGATCAAGCACCAGTTACTTTGTCATGGAAGATTAAAGGGACATATGAGATTGTAGGTGGTTCAGAAGAGAGGGACAAGAACATAAGTCAGATGGTTCTCTTCAATGTTTGGGAGCGGAGATTTCCATTTCGATTCGAGGTCGAATCTTTCAAACCCGGTGGGACCTGATGCAGCGGCATCATGCTTGACCGACAAGTAACGTGGTTAACGTTATGACTTAGTATTTTTCCTCTTTTACATTATTTAATTATAATTATGATAATTATATGGGCTTTAGGTCTTTTATCTTAAGCATGTTTATCTTAGGGTTTGGTGTTTAGCTTTGGCTTATATATAGCCTTCTTTGTCATTGTTTATGAATTAAGACTTTTGATAATTAAAAACAGAACTTTTGCTTTATACCTTATTTGATTAGATTAAATTCATCTACAAGAAGTTGGTCTCGAAGAAGCTATCGCAAAAAACTCTTTGATTGATCCAAGAACATGTCTCTAGAACCCTAAAGGGTCCTTGATCGACCGTTCAACAGTTTGTACGCTGCGCCAGAGAGTAAACAAGATAAAAAATAAATCCATAAACAAAAGCAACATTCATAAGTTCAAAGTCTAAAATCTATAAAAAAAAAAAAACTAAGATAAATCCAGGCTTAGAGTTTCATTCCCCTAAAATGCCTTTTATAGGTCTTAAAAATGATGTCGACCCAATAACTCTGGGTCAACCCATAAAAATATGGGTAAAAAAGCTGGTCAATTGCTGATGTGTAGCGTAACGACCTGTGTATAGGCTGCTAGGCAAGATGCTACAGCCCCTCCATAGCGGCCTGTGTATAGGCACTACATACCCCTCTTTAGCAGCATGTCTATAAGCAGCCGCTATGCCTCCTGCTAATTTGTTCTTCATTTCTGAGTCGCTGAAGTGGTTGTGCATTGGCCGCTAGGTGTAGGTCCCTATGCCCCTGGTTTCTTGACGGGCATTTGAAATTCCTGTAGCGGCAGTGAATAGGCCGCTAGACACACCATCCGTATAGGTCGCTAGTTTAGGCTGCTACGAGCTTTCTCGACTCCAAAATTTCTATTTTGCTAATATATACTCCTTTTCCAAAAACTTCCATTCACCTAAGTATCTATTCCACAAGGTCCACAATGCAAATGTACATGCAAACCCATTAAATGCACCTAAATTTATTGTAAATGAATTGAAAACATGAGAATGAGGAAGTTATAACCATGAAAATATTGTAAAGGAATGATCAAAGAATTGATCATTTGTGTTATTGATGCTCATGGGCAATGTCTCTATTTATACAACAAATAAGGTCTTAGAAAGCATATATCCTAAACTTATGCTAAATAGGAGTTTTCATATAATTCATAGTAATTATCTCATTAAATATTAATACATCAACTACTCCAGCGCTTCAAACTCGAACACAAATTGATGTTTGCATAAAAATGAAATGAGATTCCAAATTAAAAGTTAATTTGAGTAGACTACTTTTAATTCAATATTTTATAACGTATAAGAGCATAAGAATATAATATGGACATATGGTATGTCGTAGCTGTAGAATTTGATGCGATACGATATAGTATGTTTTACGTAAGACATGTACGTACGGGATATGATCACCTTGAAGTTTTTTTTTGGAACATCACCTTGAAGTTTGTAGTATATGACTCTTCAGATCACAGTTGAGGTATTTTCTTTTTGTTCCTTTGAGCCTTATCCTCGTGGAATGAGATCGAATCTATGCGATGTCAAAAATCATGCATAATTTGGCTTTATTCCCAAAATTTCGTGAGAATAAAGTTGTTTTGACTGTAAATAAAGAGGCCACGTAAACCATCAAAAGACCATTCTGGAGATATATCATACGATCTCGAGTCTTCACAAAGTATGGCGATGCAGCTTTCATATTGACTTAAAGTATGAGTCGCCAATCCGAGTTTTGTGTGGTTTTAAATGTAACAAAATAGTCAATGGTGTAATATTACACTAATATAAAACGGTTTGGTATAGTTTTGTTTTCTTTTTGAGGTATTTTTTAGTTAAATGCTTACCAAAAAAATAATTAGTTAAAATATAACATGTTACATTTTAAAAAGTATACATTGCTCTAATGTCGAACTAATATAAATCGAAGTTTATGATTAAATGTTTTTCTCGTTTAAGTGGGATTTCGTTTTGATTTGAGTTCTTTAAAAAATTAAAATGTTAAATCATATTAACCAAAATAAACCCCTTTTAAGGTTTTTGCAATTAGCCTACAAACAAAACTCAAGTAAACACCCCAAAGTTGCATCCCTAAGCTAATTAAATCTGTTTGATATATGATATAAAAACATTACTAACCCAAGAATATTTTTTTTGGGAAAATTAATGGATCCGTACACAAACAAATGCAACATCAAACATTAATTAAATTATTTTGTGAGCGAGAAAAATGTAATTATGTGATTAATATATGTGCCCTCATGAGCTAGAAATATATTTTGTGTGATTAATATATGGAAGGCGCTTTTCATCAAAAAAATATATATATATATATATATATATATATATATATATATATATATATATATGGAAGGCGTATCAAGATATGGCATGGGTCGTCCGTATCAAAAATTCCTAACATCAGATCTAAAAGATTTTGTTATCTGTACGTTTTACCCACTTTTTGATAGCCACACTTCGTTATTCTCTAGCTGCAAGCAAGAGACACAACAACTCAAGTTGATTCTATAATAAAACCTATCTTACATGGAAACGGAAGCGGGTACGTGGAAGCGGAAGCGTAAAGAAGCGCAGAAGCGAGATTTTTTAAAATATTAGGAAGCGGATACGTGTTGGAAGCGTATATCCATATATAAATATATATATATATATACGTAAATTTTTTAAAAAATTAGGACTAAAAATTATATGATTAAAATTTGAAATAAAACATTTATTCATTTATAATAATTTTGAAATTATTTTATATTAAAACTGTAAAAATACACAAAAATTATGTTTACAAAAAATATTATATTAATTATTTTTAATACTTCATAAATAATTGACACAATATGTTTCAATATGTGCTATATCTTTGATAAAAAATCTCAATGCATAAAGATAATTTATAGTATTATTTTTGATATTTGTATATTTATAACTCAATATTCATTACTATTAATTTTTTTTATTTTATATAGATTAAAACTATGGTTTTATATTTTATTGATATACATTGTATCATAAGCTTCCAACAAGTTTTTAAAGAGAATATTTTAGAAACGTTTTGGAAGCGAGATTCCGCAAGCTTCCACAAGGTTCTGATTCCGATTCCGGTTCCGAAGCGGGAAGCGGACGTCTGATGAAGCTTCCGTGCAACGTAGAATAAAACTGGCTTTTATCAAATTTTAATACGGAATATGAAAGCTTACGTACCTAAGAAAACTATATATAATGGACTCTTACAGAACATTCACTACATAAAAAGACATAAAATCACTTCTATCTTCTCCCAGTTATTTCACAATCTCTTTACTAGCTTTGCAGTTTTCATCCCTAATATAGCATTTTGATTAAAAGGCACAACTTTCATCATTTTAAAGCTGCTTTCGCACTACAAGAAAACATATTTTTTACGAGGGCAATATACGTTGTAACTTCGTCGTAAACGGGGTGTTACGACGAATGAACCGCGAAACACGTTTCGTCGTAAAACGCCCGTCGTAACCGACGTTTCGTCGTAAATGACTTGTTAAGTTTACGACGAAATATATTCCTCGTAAAGCGCAGGGCAGAGATTCGTCGTAAACGACACGTAAAATTTCGTGGTAAACTCCACGTAATGGATTCGATGTAAAGCACACGTAAACATTTTCGTTGTAACACCCTCGTAAATATTTCGATGTAAACTCCACGTAACATTTCGATGTAAAGACCACGTAAAATCTTCGATGTAAAAGACTCGTAATTATTTTCGACGGTAATCAGTTGTAAATGTTTACGTCGAGCCTACATCGACGTTTCGTTTTATAATATATTTTGAATATTATTTTTAACCTCAAATATATATATATATAAATTTGAATTTATTTAAAATTCTGAATTTTAAATAATTTTAATTTTAAAACGAAATATGAAAATAAAAAACATTTATAAAAAAGCATTTAAAAGTCATAATATTTAAATTCATAATACAAACCGAAAATATTAAAAAAACTACATATCATCGAAGTAGTCGGTGGGGTTGCTCGGCTGTTGACGGGTTGGATCGGACTCTTGGGGATCTCGTACTGGCAACCCAAGAGCGGCTCGTCTCTGACTCAACATTCTCTGCATAACCGGGTTTCCCACGGCCATCACGTCTAGCAAATCCTCAAGAGAGTCTAAACGAACCTGCTGGCTATCCATTCGAGCTTTCATCTGAGAAGTCTCTTCATCCCGTCTCGAAGTGTATGACGAAGTTGCCCTTGCAACTTGGTTAACGGAGCCTATACCGACTATTCGGCCCTTCTTTCTAGGAGCCAGCTATAAAATTAAAACATATATTAATATAGTTATTAAAAATAATGAAAAAAAAAATTTTAGTTGTACTACCTCTTCGAAGATTCGGTCGGCTTCTTCGGTGGACAATGTGACGGGTAATCCATCGGGAGACTCCTGAGTTAGTTGCGTCTCCCGTTCTTCAATCCGAGTAGCCACTGCTTGAGCGAGTTTCTCTGATGCAGGATCCACAAAAACTCCGTCGGATGTGGCGTGAGTCATCTTGAATAGGTCAGACAGAGATGGTAAGACTCCCGTCTTCTCCAACTACAAAAAAAAAATATTAAAAGTTATATTAATTGAATATTTTAAAATAAATATTTAAAAACAAAACTTACAACGTCTAGACGGATGCCTGCATGTGGTTTTTGGCCGGTTCTGTGAAGCATGGGCAAATTACCATCTTTATCCTTCGTTCTTCGAGAAGCCGAGCACGAATTGGCCTTTTTGATCGAAGACGGGTGCTTCCAATAGGCGATGAGGCCATCCCACACATCCGTCGTGAGCTCAGTGGGCTTTCCCTCATACCCGTCGAGCTCCCACTTGTCCTTCCAATCGGAGACTGTGTTGCAGAGGCGGATCTTTGCTTTTGCAACGAATTCCGCCTTCACCATCTCGGTGATTCCCAAAGACCAATGCCACTTTTGCTGAAACACAAAAAATTTGAAAAAATTACAATTAATAATAATATTTAAAAAATATATACATATTTAAAAGTTAAAATTTAATTAAATTTAAAAATCTTACCGCAAACATTTTAAACCACGTGATCTTAACGTGATTTGGAGTCTTGCTCCAGTTCGGATATGCCCCGTCGTAGTAACCCTTAATCGTTTTCGAAACGCTCCGGCCAACACGGTTATTAGCCCCAAACCTGAAAGGAAAACAATTTAACCGTTAGAAAATAAAAATATTTTAAATTTTTATGTAATAAAAATTAATAACTTACCAATAAGTTCCTCGGGGTCTATCGGGGTCTAGAACATCCAAACCCTCTCGTCCGGGCTGGGCAAGCAAATCCTCTACCGTATATCTCGCGAATGGGGCATATGAAGGCACACGCAAATCCGGATGAACTGCACCTTCTGGGACAGGCTCAGGTGCAGCCGCTGGAGGAGGAGGTGGAGGCATATGCGGTGGAGGCATTTGCGGTGGAGGCATCTGCGGTGGAGGAGGACTCCAAGCAACTCTCTGAGAAGGCTGAGAGTCTGGAACTGCGGTGGAGGATGATGGACCAGAAGACGATGGACCGGAAGAAGATGTACCGGAACCATCGTCGCCAAACAAATCTCTATAACTAGGTGCTCTGGATTTTCTTCTAGGAGCCATCTAAAAAAAATTAAAATAAATTTTATCAGTTACGACATAATAAAAATATTATTCCGTTACCTAACTAATCACCTAAACTAATTACCTAACTAATCACCTAAACTAATTCCGTTACCTAACTAATCACCTAAACTAATTTAAAAAAAAAAAAAAAGAGAGAGAGAAGAGAGAGTTTACCTTAGAGAGAGCAAAGGAATTTGGGAGGAATGAGCGAGGCAGCCTCGCTCTCGGCGTCCCCTTATATAGATTAGGATTCGTCGTAAAATCGACGTAAATTTACGACGAAATTACCAGGCCCGCGTTTTTCCATTTACGACGAATTTACCAGGCCCGTGTTTTTTAATTTACGACGAAATTACCAGGCCCGTGTTTTTCGAGTTACGACGAAATTACCAGGCCCGCGTTTTTCCATTTACGACGAAATTACGACGCTTAACCCTAAACACCGAGAATGAAATCCCTAAACCCCAAAGTGACATATCATCTAACATCATATCTTATATCATACTACTTCTTACTCTTTCTTTTAGAAAATATTACAATAGAGAAATCCAACATTTGATACATATATTACATCACTCTAAATCGTTTTCGTTCTCATCACTATCATTACAATCATCATCGTCGCTTCTCTCGAACTCGTCTTCACGTGCTTCATCTGTCGCATCTTCGGGAATATCTTCATATTGAAAGTTTTGCGGGTCGATCAAAAGGATTTCATCAGTTGGTTGTTCTGGTACCTCAACTTCAGTGATAGCGTCTTCTTCTTGCAAGGGCGGTTCTTCTCCAACGACAATGCGTCCACGAGGTGTAACTTTGATAGCAGTTACCCAGTTTATCCCGGAAGTTCGAAGCCGAGGATAAGGAAGGAAGCTAACTTGCTCGGCTTGTGAAGCTAAAATGAAAGGCTCAAATTTGTTGTATCTTCTCCCAAAATTGACATCCACAACACCAAATTTGTTATACCGAATCCCTCGGTTCACAACAGGATCGAACCATTCACATTTGAAGAGGACGCATTTTAGCTTCAATAACCCCGGAAATTCCACTTCAATAATCTCCTGCAATATCCCGTAAAAGTCTGTTTCACCTTTCACACATATTCCGTAGTTACTCGTTGCCCGATGTCTCCCATACTCGTATGTGTGAAAGGTAAATCCTCGTGTGAAATACATAGGTGATGTGGTGACCTTTGCAACTGGACCTTGAACCAATTCATGAAACCATACGGGATAATAAGGATCGTCATAATCAACCTGCAAAAAACATATATATATTCTTAAACACTTACTTAATTAATATAATAGTATGAGATATATTACCTGTGATTTTAACCACTTGACAAAGTGCTTATCTTTACGTGTATCCACATCAGTTGCAGATATTCCTGGTATTGCTTCTTCAACTTGAGATACAAACATCCTGCAAATTGAACAATTAATCAAATCATACATAATTAACTTCAATTCATATAATTAACATTCACAAAAGCAATGCTTTGTGAACAGGTCCACGAAGCAATGCTTCATACGGTAGGTGGACAACTAGATGCTCCATGACGTCAAAAAATGAAGGAGGAAATATCTTCTCCAGGTTGCACAATATGATCGGAATGTTCTGATGAAGTTGTTCGATGACTTCTTCTTTGAACGTACGTGTGCTAAGATCTCTGAAAAATGCTCCGATGGCTGTATATTTTAAAAGGAATCAAATTAATAACATTTCGTAACATAGGTATATATATAAATTTATAATTACCTGCAAGTGCTTCGTGGACATTTGCTGGAAGGAGCTCGGCAAAAGCAAATGGAAGCAGTCGTTGCATAAACACATGACAATCATGACTTTTCATTCCGGAGAACTTTTGACCTCGTTCAATACATCTTGACATATTTGAAACATAACCATCAGGAAACTTAACTTCCGATGCAACCCAGTCAAACAAGGTTGTTTTCGCTGCTGATGACAACCGGAAGATGGGAACAGGAACGTTTCCATTGCTCTTGATATGTAACTCACTTCTTGAGCAAATATCAGGTAAGTCCATCCTTGACTTTTTGTTATCTTTTGTCTTCCCAGGGACGTTAAGTAATGTATTCATGATGTTCTCAAAAAAGTTCTTCTCGATATGCATGACATCCAGATTGTGGCGTAAGAGAAGATCCTTCCAATACGGTAGCTCCCAAAATATACTCTTCTTATGCCAATTGTGAGATACACCATACCCATCAGGCATATTTCCAGGAACATGCCAATTTCCTCCAACCTTAACTGTTTCCTGAGCTCCGTAATAATCAATGTCCGCTTCGATCTGCTGGCCGGTGAGATATGGAGGAGGACTGTCTCTGACAATTTTTTTGTGTCGAAACAATGTCTTGTTTCTTCTGTACGGATGGGCAAGTGGAAGAAACCGACGATGACAATCAAACCAACAACTCTTCCTACCATTCTTCAGTTGAAAAGCATCCGTGGATCCAAGACAATACGGACAAGATAATCTTCCATGTGTTGTCCAGCCAGACAACATCCCATAAGCAGGGAAATCACTTATCGTCCACATCAGAACTGCTCGCATCGTAAAATTGGTTTTCAAGGAACAATCGTACGTCCTCACCCCTTCTGACCACAATTGCTTTAGCTCTTCTATCAACGGTTGAAGAAAAACATCAAGAGACCGTTTTGGATGCTTCGGCCCTGGGATTAATATGGTCAAAAATAGAAATTCTTGTTCCATGCACATATCCGGCGGTAAATTATACGGCGTAAGAATGACTGGCCACAAAGAATATTGTCTACCAGACATTCCAAATGGACTAAATCCATCGGTGCATAACCCAAGATAGACATTCCGAATATTTGTAGCAAAATCTCCGTGTACCTTGTTGAAATGTTTCCACGCTCTTGCGTCTGATGGATGTGCAACCTCACCATCTCTCTGGACATGTTCGGCATGCCACCTCATCGACGCAGCAGTCCTCTCAGATTGATATAATCTTTTCAATCTGTCTGTAATTGGTAGGTACCACATCCTTTGGTACGGTACCCTATTCCTCCCACGGCCTTGCGGTTTGAATCGTGGTTTTTTGCAGAATCGACACTCTTCTAACTTGTCATCTTCCTTCCAGTAGATCATGCAGTTGTCGATGCAAACATCAATCATCTCCGAGGGTAACCCAAGACTATAAACCAATTTCTGAATCTCATAATAAGATTCAGCAGACACGTTGTCTTCTGGCAAATACTCTTTAAACAACTCCGCCCATGCATCCATGCAATTCTCAGGTAAATTATGATCCGTTTTAATATTCATCATCCTAGCTGCTAGAGACAATTTAGAGAGACCTTCTCTACAACCAGTGTAGATTGGTTGATTTGCAGCATCTAGCATTTCATAAAATCTTTTTGCATCCAAATTAGGTTCTTCTACATTTCCAGTTCCATCTGCTATTGTTGTAGTTGTTTCTAAAAATGCATCACTAATCATATCTTGAACCCTATCATGATCTACCATCTGCTCCTCTTGATGATAATTATATTCATTATGCACATGATTCGGTTCTTCATTATGATGAGCATCCTCAAAATTAGCATTACTACTACTAGCTTCATTTCCCCCATAACCCTCTCCATGTTGATACCAAATGTAATACTGTGGTGTAAATCCTCTGTTTACTAAATGATTCCATACAGTTTCACTACGTGCAAATTTCGAATTTTTGCATTTTGAACAGGGGCAGAACATCTTACCGCTTTCCTGCGTGATCGGTGTACAGCCCGCCTGGTGCATGAATGTCTCTAGCCCGTTCAGAAATGCATTCGTCACTCTCCCGTCGGAATCTTTGTGCAAATACATCCAACTTCGTAACTCGTAAATACTACCGCCACCGACCATTTTTTCTACTATTTTTTTTTAATTTTTTTTTTTTCCGTTTGTGTCTTGTGAGGAAGAGAGTTGTGTGTTGTGAGGAAGAGAGTTGTGGGAAATGACATATATATAGAGAAATTTTCGAGTTGGGTAGTTGAAATATAACAACGATTTTACAAGGGAAAGTTTACATGGATTTTACATAGTTTTTTTACAACGACTTTACAACGAAACTCGATAAGTTTTTCACCTAAATATAACGGTAACATGATTCGTTGTAATATCGATGTAAAATTTCATTTTCGACGTACTTACGTCGTAATATTACATGGCGTTTACGACGAAATTTGGTTTCGTCGTAATTGCGTTGTTACCCCACCAATTACTATTTCTAAAACAACGATAAGGAACCTGTGTCGTTCGTCTGTCTGCCAATTCAGTGGAACGACAAGGAGAAAGTGGACGGAAGTGCAGCTGGTTTGTACTTGAGAGGAACCTTTGACGATGGTCGGAGGTTTCACTCAAGTATAAACCAACTTCACTTCCCTCCATTTTCTCCTTATCGCTCTACTGAATTGGCAGACAGACGAATGACTCATGTTCGTTATCGTTATCTTCGAAATAGTAATTGGTGGTTCGAGAAGAAGAGAGTTGTGTGTTGTGAGGAAGAGAGTTGTGTGTTGTGAGGAAGAGAGTTGTGGGAAATGACATATATATAGAGAAATATGGTAAGTTTTACATGGATTTTACATGGAAAATTTACAACGCGTTTACAACGAACTTAGGTAAGTTAAAGCACTTTCAATACACGTTTTCACCTTTATGTAACGGTAACATGATTCGTTGTAATGTCGATGTAACGTTTACAACTATTTTGCATTCCACGTACTTTCGTCGTAAACTTACATTAACTTTACGACGAATACATTTCGTCGTAAATTACCATCGAGTTTACGACGAAGTCATGTCGCGTCGTAATTGCGTTGTAAAGCTTATGTAAATTTACGAGGAAATAATTTCCTCGTAAAATACCGTTGTTACTGCTACGTTTTCTTGTAGTGTCGGAACACATTTTCACATTAAAAATGGAGAAGCTACAGAAGATGATCTCGGAGAAGTCGGTAGTGATCTTTAGCAAGAACTCGTGCTGCATGTCTCACACAATCAAGACTCTCTTTTTAGACTTTGGCGTAAACCCGACGATCTATGAGTTAGACGAGATCAACAAGGGAAAGGAGATAGAGCAAGCATTGGCTCAGCTTGGCTGCAGCCCCACCGTGCCGGTGGTGTTCATAGGAGGTCAGCTGGTCGGTGGAGCCAATCAAGTCATGAGTCTTCATCTCAATCGCTCTCTTGTTCCGATGCTTAAGCGAGTTGGGGCGTTATGGCTTTGATAAATATCGACAGATACCTACGTCAGATGGTCGTTTTGATGATAATAATAATAATAATAAATATAATGTATTAAAACTAATTAAAAAAGCGACAAAAAGCAGATACGTGTATTTATTCTATGAATGTTTTGTCAATCTAACTAAGTTTTGTAAAGGATATATCTAATAATAAAATAGCTAGTTTTGGTCTCAGTGTTCTAAAATACGGTCTAGGCTCCCGCCTAGGCGGCGTTTAGTCGCTATATGGTAATTGACCGTACTATTTTTATGTTATACAGTGTTTTATGCGGATTTCTATAATTTGGGTGAATAATAGCGTTTATGCAGATATTATGTGGTTTACGCAGACGCCTAGGCGGATTTTAAACAGTAATATTCAAAAAAATAAACTATTAATATTATTATTATATTTTATTAATTTTATTATTTATATTACTTATACTTATTTTTGTATTTATATGATTGTAGATATTAGTATAATTGTTGCAAAATAATTTTAAATTTATCATCTTTATATATTTAAAATGGCTTTAATTTTTATAATTTAAAACTATTTATATATGTTAAAATATATACTTTTACATAAAACTGGATTTAAAATATACTTATGTTCAGTTTTTTTTTTCAAAATAATGTATATATATTTATCTTATACTTATATTTAATGTAAAATATATATCCGTATATACCCCGTTTAGGCATCTGCCTTTACGGCTAGACACTATACAGTTATCTAACGCGTAATGAACGCCTAGCACGTTTTAGAACACTGGTTGGACTTCTTTCCCATGTTTATATCTACATATTTATATATATATATATATATATATATATCCTTTTATAAAATAATATTGTATGTGGGGTTTAAGAATGTAAAATATATGCAAGCATAATATATTTAACATTGTATTGACCATTATTCTAGGACGCCAATCAAACAACATCAACTTCTTTTTTTCATCAACAACATCAACTTTGCAGTATGATTTTTTTTTTTTGAATGAACGTTAAATTATATTCACCAAAAAACATGTTTTGTATATCAAGTGCAAACAAAATCTGAGACACTAGATATTAAAAAAACTTTAGAATGTAGTGCCAAACCAAAATTGTATAAGACCTTCATGCTTCTTGTTATCTGTAGATCTCAAAAGAGCAAGACCATTTTTCACATTTTTCTTTTCATATTCTTATCCAACAGCTTGTGTAGACCTTGAGCAGAATATTTCTTTCTCTCCAGATCATGTGGATTGCAGCTTCCAGTAGCTTCTCTACAGTATGATTATAACAAAAAGGTCATGTAGAACCTAAAATCTACACAAAGTATTTGACAGTGATCAGGATTGATATAGGGAAGACAAATGATGTGGGCAACGATATATATCTTTAGAACACAACAATGTTAAGTAGTTTCTGATAGGCGAAAATAGATTTTATTGATAACTGGGATCAAATACAATGAATTGAACTAGATCGAGTGATACAAACGAGATCGATAAAGAGAGAATCTAAAAGTGGGAAGACAACAAGATCGATGTGAATGTGTAGCTCTCTCTAGGGTTTTCAACGTGTCCTCTTCTGTGTTTCTTCTTCTTCCTTTATAGTAAGTCGACTCCGAGATCTCTATGGTAGCTCCGCGATCTCAGCTTCTTGTTATGCGATCTCTGCGACTCCTTCTTCGAGCTCGATTCTCATTGTGGGCTTCGGCCTGTCTCGGCCCATTCTTTTGATCGTGGCCCATTTCGGTCTTGACCAAAATTGGGTCTAACAGGTCATACTAAAGAAACAATGGCAGCCACAAACCAGAATGTAACATGACCATAATTACCAGATCAAATCAAAACAGAAGCAGATCAGGATGGCTCAAATCAAATTCTGGGGCAAATTGTTAACATTACAGACAATCAGTCACGATCTGAGACATATTAAACTTGCAACTGAGCCAAAAATATCTCCTTCGTCCCGACAGTCGCCATCCTGGTGAGATGATTATAACTGCAACTGAATCTGGTAATAGTGTTGCCTAAATCCGTAAAAAAATCCAGTCAAACCTCAAAATCCTTTTTCTCAGCTATAACCACCACAAATTCAGTTCACATAAAATATCTCCCCCCACTTCTTCACGATATTAATTTAACAGAATACCTAATTGTAAAAATTGAAACCCAGAAGAAGAAAAGAAAAAATATCGTGTCATGATCTTGTTTGTGGGTGTAGGGAATAAGTTTCATTATTGGTTGAACTTAAGTATATTGGTAACATATTGATTATATTTTATTATTTAGTCACAACATGTTTAATAGGTCTAAATTTAAAACATGTCAAAGGTAAATTTCAAATAAGACTCTGTTTTAATAGATTAGACTAGATTTAGATCCGTGCAACCGCACGGGTGTTTGTTTTCACTTTTTTAAACATAAATTATTGTTTTAGAACATAAGTGGTATATATTTTTAATGTTAATCATATACTTAAATATTTATATAACTATTTCAAATATAATAATTTTATAATTTACATGTTATAATTAATTAATTGTTTAAACCTTATGTATTTGCCACTTCTTATTATATATTTATCTTATTGTATTTGTATTTAGTTATTAAGCAAATTAATATATTCATGAGAAAATATATTTAAAAAATATTTTGTATTTAATTTAGGCTAAATTCTGACCCGTATTTCAAAACTGGATTTCTTTTTATCAATATTTTTATAATTATTCATTTTAGATAATCTATTATTGTATATATAAAAGTGTAAGATATGTTAATTTTTAGATATGTATTATATAGTTTGTTAATTTTAAGCTGTTCTATCATCATATTATATTTTAAATAAATAGTTTATATTTATGAAAATAAAATTTATAAATTTATCAATTGAATATAATTTTATCATATTTATTTTAGTATAATAATTATATTTTAACATGATCATGACTATAAAAGTAGATAAAATAGGATATAATTTATTTATTTTCATTTCTAAACGATAACTTAAAATACATTAAGTTATTGTTTAAATATTTTTAAACAGATTTATTAGAATTTTTAAAATATAATATATAAATATATATTATATTATATTTAAAATGAAAATATATTATGATTAAAGTAATTACAAAGATTTTATATTATTAACTTTAAAGAAATACATGTTAATTTTTATACATGTATTATATAGTTTGATAATGTTAACTCATCTTACCAACATATTAGATTTTATTTTTGAACATAAATATTTTATAATTACGAAAATAAAATATATAAAAAAATAATTTTAATACAATTTTATTATATTTAGCTCAATATAATAATTTTATTTAGCTCAATATAATAATTTTATCTTAATATGATTGATTATGATTATATAATAAATAAAATATTATAGATTTTTTTTATTTTTTATTTTATATAACTGAATATATTAATGTATAATAATATTTTAAACTAATTTTGAAATTAGTAAAAATATTTAAATATAATTTCGAAATTGAAGATCTTGTAAAAATCTTTTCAAACCGATTTGTTTGACTTTTAAAATAAATATATTTATATTTAAAATGAAAAGATATCAAAAGATATTATGATTAAAATATTTTAAAATTTCTATTTATTATTAGTCTGAATTAAAATGTAGTATGAATTTCTATGAATAGGTCCATTAAGTCCATTTTTAAAAAAATCACACATGAATCAAGGTTGTGACTTCTGTTTTAATATATAAGATTAGATACAGATTGGCTTCAGAAATAAATACCAAACGAGTATATATTCCGTAACTTTTAGTTTTTAGACGGGAAGACGGGTTATTTTGCCACGAATAGTATCATATAGCACTATATATCTCCTAAACTATAGCCTCATTCCAGATGTTCCCCAAACAAACGTCGAAGCCTATTTTTCCATGAAACTCAATTTGAAATTGGTTAAGTCAATTTTCGGTATAACCGTAAAACCAAACAAAAAAAAAACTCAGAAATAGAACCAAAACCTAATTTAGTAAAACCCAAACAGAAAAAAAGTGATCCGGCCATCATCCTCATCCGCACCCCTTTTATCCCTAGATTTTACCCAAATTCTTCTTCACCTAATCCTAACCCAATACTTCTTCATTTACATATGTATTGCTTCCATTAGTTAATTTCTTCTTCTTCTCTCATTGTTTTGGATATGCTTGTTTAATCTTGTCACTCATGTTCTTCAAGAGAGATATAGAGAGATTAGTTCATTGGTTTAGAAGTTTTGATTCAACGGCCCCACCACCTCAATTACCAATAAACACATTTTTTCTTTATGTCTTCTCCTTCAACCTCATTCTAATTCAGATCTTAGACAAGAGAATCAAATCTCTTATGTTTTGAATTTTACTGGATAAATCAAATCTCTTAATCGGAGAAAACTATCATCAGTGTCTCAAGTTTAATGATATTTAGACAAGAACATCTTTGGATAGAGAAGACAAGTCTCACGTAGAAGTAGAAAAAAAAGGAAGAAACTTTGTGGGTTTTATGATTTTGATTTCTATGACTACGTCTACTATGGCTTCAAGCTGGGTTCTTGAACATTTCTGAGTCTTTGAATTCAGCCATGTTTACAGATTGATGAAGGAATAAGAAGACCAGAAGCGTTGGTTTTGCCTTATTTTTATAGTCTGTTGTTTTTAAATCGGATCCGGTTTAATTTTGAATTTGGTTTAGTTTTGGTTTATTATTAAAATTTTGATAGTTTTGGTGTATTATTAAGAAATTTAAACCTAGTAATTTAATTTTATGGGGTCAGGGATTTCGAAATTTTAATCTAAGGAGATGTAAGTGTTAAGCTTAAGTTTTATCGGGAACTAGGTTTGGAACTTTTATGTCGGAGACATCTAAAACGAAGTCATAGTTTGAAAGATATATAGTGTTATACGATACTTCTCGTGGGAAAATAGCTTGTCCTCCCATTTTAAACCATCAATTTGTACAGAGATCTGTAACCAACATACAGTCTTCTCATTTTTCATTTCAAAATAATTTATTTTCATTTTTGGTTTTGGTTTTAATTTTTGTGAAATCACTGGTTAGATTAAGAGTGTTTAGAGTAATTAGGTGGAAAAAATAGAGTAAAAAAGAGGAAAAGAAAAAGTGAAAACTAGAGTAAATGAGAGAAAAATAAACATGTTTTTACTAATATTATTTACTCTAAGATCATTCAAAATGTGGGGTGTTGAAACCAAGTTTCAACTGTTTAGTATTCAACAATGAGATTGTTGGAATTTTGTAATATATCTAGGTGGATTCATTAGTGTTGCAAAATTTTAACTTTTGAATTTTTTTTCTGGCTCGTCTTAAACATGTGGGACAAATTGATTGGGCAGAAAATTTGGCCACCTTATGCGGATAATTTTTTTTAATCCGGAAGGATTTAAATGATATGTTTTCATTGGTGTGCAGATTTTTTTCAATTTTTATGTTGTTTGTTTATTATGTGGCTTTATACCTAGGCATTCAACAAAGAAACTATAAATATAACACATTAAAAACACAATATGATATAGAAAATTCACTGGTCAAGACTTTCTTTTCATACTGATGTCCCAATATTTCCTTAGAATCTTTGAAATGATTATTTACCAATTCTTACGGAAAATCATCACAAGGAGTATTTTTGGTTGTTGTATAGAAGTTTATCTTAAGAGGTGATTCGTTCTATATTCTGTAGTATTGTTACTGATAGTAAAATTACTCAGAACAAAAGAATCTTCTTCAGATAGCTTAGATCAAAAGTTGCCAAGAGAATGTTCACTAACACTAAATCGTATAACTAACGCAAATCAATAACGAAAAATATTATGCTTACAATGTTATCAACAAACGTCAATTCAACCAAAACGATTTTTAAAAATTTCATGTATACCAAAGTTTCAACACATTAACTTCAATCTTGTATCAATTTTTAGCCGTATCAATATCTCCAACAAAAAAACAAAGTAATGGGCTTCTTTTTTGAAAAGACTATCATTATTATTTTTCCCAATCAAACTTATGATGACAATATATATTAACGTAAAAGCGATTGTTGTGATATGTAATATTAAGATATATATTAACATAGATATATACAGTGAAACCTCTATAAATTAATAATGTTGAGACTATATCAAAACTATAATTTTTTTATTAATTTATAAAGATATTAATTTATCGATATACTAATTGAACCAAAAATTAATTTAAGACTATAAATTTATATTATTTTATAGAAATTTTTAGTGTATACTAATTTATAGAGTATTAATTTAAAAGAGTTATACTGTACTAACATATAGCCGGCATCATAGATAGTTTCTCAATATTAGCACTTATGTTTTATTATAATACAACATAGATTACGATAAATATCACATACATATTATCTATACTATTATTAAACTATAATATAATATAAAAAGATCACCTACGCCGACCTTACGTTATCTGCCCTGCATGGTTTTTGGTTAATGGTTTGTATTCGGGTTAACTAAATTGTATTCTATTCGTCAAAGTTATAAAGTTAAGCAGAATAATTATTTATATAGTTACAAAATTTTGAAATAATAATATTACTTAAAGGTAATAAATTAACGAATCAGATCAAAGTTACTAAAAACATGACAAATAAATTAAATGAGTCAGCTAAAATTACTTAAAATCTGACAAATAAAAAAAAATGAAAATAACCTAAATCAAAACATGACACCTAAGAAAATTAATGAAATAAATTGATGGGAAAATTGAAATCATATAATGATAAACATTTTCAAATAATATAAATTAAGATCTATTAAAATTGAATTGTTTTAGGAATAGATGAGTAAATATAGTGTGTCATGGTATTCTTTGGTTAAGTGTTTGCTAACATATGTTATAGTATTGTTTGTAATTTTAGGGTTAGATTTTGGAAGCTTAACCATTTTTTTTGAAAATTTAAATTTTGATTTATATTTGTTTAGTTATGTGTGTATTAAACACTTTCAAAGTTGATTTTAAGTTTTATAAAGTGTTTTTTTTTTCTAGTTAGTTAGTTATTTTGAATTTAGGGTTTAAGTGACTTAAATCTTTCAACAAATAATGCACTAGAAGTTCTGCGCAAATAGTAAATTTAGGGTCTAAAAATTTTTCAAGTAAGTCTTTTATTAGAAAACTTACTTGAAAGTCTTATGTCTCGAAAATATTTAACTTTATTGGAATTTTTATTTTTCTATATAAAGAAAATTTACACATTTTTTCTCTTTCTCTCAAATGACTACTACAAAAATGTAATGTTTCTCATTCTAAAAATCTCTAACCTTTATCTAATCTCTTTGAACTTAAAAACACCAAACTTTATATCAATTTCTCATTTTTATCATGTCTTTCTTACTAATTTATTTTGTTTTTACAGATTTTTCGTTATATGGTTCTCATCTTCCACTCATTTAAAGCTAGATATTTAAAACACTTACTTTTTGAAAACTTCTTTGGTTGTTTTAATATTTTCCTTTATTTTTGAAGCTTCTCAATGTTTTGAAGTCATTTTGGAAATGTAGGTTTTTCAGATCCGAAACAGATTTGGAAGACTTTCAGAGAAGTTTTTTCGAAAGTCTCTAACATTTAATGCACCAGAAAACTTCCAGGCTGGAAGTCTTCTAGAAGATTTCTGGCGGAGTCTTGTCTTTCCTTTCATAATAGATCTGAGTGTTTGGGTAAGTTTCTATGTCTGATTTTTTTTTCATTTGATAACTTCTGGTTGCTTAAATCTTTTACCTTTTTCCCAAACAAAAACTCTCCAATCTCAATCTACTCTCTTAGAGCTTAAAAATACCAAACTTTATATCAATTTATCATTTTTTCTCATGTCTTTTTCACTAATTCATCTTGTTTTGTAGGTTTTCATTACATGGTTCTCTTCTTCAACTCCATTAAAAGTAGATTTATGAATAATATTTTTTTTCATTTAGTAACCTCTTGTTGCTTAAAGCTCTTACCTTTTGAAAAATATTTTAGTTGTTTTAAGCTCCTACCTTATTTTTGAAACTTTTCTATGTTTTGAAGCCATTTGGATGCTTTTGCATACACATGTTTTTCATATCTGAGACAGAGTTTGAAAACTTCCAAGAAAGTCTTCTCAGAAGTCTTCTAACATTTAATGCACTAGAAGACTTTAAAGTCTTCTGGTGGAGTCTTCTCCCAAGTCAAGTAGAGTCCAAACATGTCTTTGTGGACAAATGATTTATAATAGTTTTGTTTATAGTCCGTTTTATGATTTGTAAGTGTACTCTTTTAGTTATAAATTTTTTTGTAAACTTAAAGAGAAATTAATGAAAATATTTTTATGTCTATAATATTATCTTACCAAAAGTTATTGATACAACTTCAGTAACAAAACACTATCACCCAAAAAAGTAGTCAAATCACAAAATATAAAACATTACATAAGTTCAAACATATAACAGTTTCATTACAATTTCGAGCAGAAAATTAAAATATAAGCAGGAAATTTAAGCGGAAAATTAAAATTTAAGCGGGAAACTCAAATTTTAAGTGAAAATTGAAATTTAAAATTTAATGAAAGTTAAAAAATATATATTTTATGATTTAAGGAGACACCTTAAATCATATGACTTGATATTCTTGAAATTATTTCACACTTTAGAAAGTTTAAAAACTTATCTTAAAGTTACTTAACAAGATACAAAAACTAACATAGAAAACTTCCCATGAAGTCTTCTCTTATTAGCTAGAAACTTTAACAAACATGAATATTGGTAACCTCATAATTATCACCAATTAAGTTATCAATTTCATTTTGTTGCTCTAATATTGACTAATATACATGAATTAACAAGAAAATGTTAAAAAGTCTTTATAGTTTTAGAGAAAATGAAAGTTTATTAACACTGATGTAAAAGACTTCCACGGAAGTCATCCGCCAGACGACTTCTAGGAAGTCCTCCGCCACACGACTTCTAGGAAGTCATCCGCCAAACGACTTCTAGGAAGTCGCCTGCCAAACAAATTCTAGGAAATCTTCCATTTAAGTCATTTTTCGCAATTGGAAATTTACAAAGGAAGAATCCCGGAGAAGTCTATTCTACAGAAGACTTCTTTGTAAATATGGGCTTACTTTTGTTTTTGAATTTTTTTTGAAAGTACCTGAGAAGACTTCCCGGTACGTAGTCTAGGATAAAAAAATTAGTTTTGTAATCGACCGGTTTGTGTCAAAAATTTGACCTTTTCTAGACGGCTTACAAAGAAGTCTTCTACCAGAAACAATAAAACTTAAATATTTAATTTTAACTAGACGACTTCTATGTAAGTCGTCTAAGATACTTTTACAATTGAAAAAATAAACTTAAATATTTAATATTAATTAGACGACTTCCATGTAAGTCTTCCGGTAAACGACTTACACGAAAGTCTTCTGTGATAACCAAGGTTTGACCAGAATCTCAGAATAAAATTTTGGAAGTCTTCCGTGTAAGTCGTCTCCTAGAAGACTTACATGAGAGTCGTCTAATTAAAATTAAATATTTCAAAACTAACTGATAGTGAGACAACTTTCACCGAGAGTTCGGAAGACTTATATAGAAGTCTTATGGCAGACGGCTTCCCTGCAAGTCGTCTAGAGAATGTCAAATTTCTGACACAATCCGATCAATTTCAAAACTAACATGTTTATCTTAGACGACTTAGCGGAAAGTCTTCTCTGGTATTTTTGAAATTTTTTTGTTAACACAGAAAAGTTGGAAATACACAGAAAGTCAATTGCAAAACTAACCTATGTATTGACAAGAAGATAGAAGACTCTCGTCGGACAGATTCGGAAAAAAAATTGATTTCATAGCTTAAACCAGTGAAATAACTTGCTTACCGTCTCCAACCACAAAAACTTCGCCACAAAATCGAACCACTTGTTAATGACCAAGAATAAGAAGCTTGAATGGTTCTATGAACCTTAAAAAGTTTAGAATCAAAATCTTGAGTTTTTTAGATTAATATAGAGAGAAAGTAAAAGAAATGTTGTTTTAGGGCATAAAAAATGAGATGGGAGGAGTGAAAATCATTTTTAGGTGCATTAAAAGTTTCAAATTGGTTGTTCATGGTAGTTGGGTATTCATGGCAATAGAAATATTGTAAATATTTGATGAAGATGGGGATGATAGAGTAATATACTCATTTTTGGAAAAAAAACAAATAATAGCATTTTTGTGAATAATCCGAATTTTTGGGGTTTATAGGGCAAATGAAAGTTTCAAAAAATCATGGGTTAGTTTTGTGTTTAGCTTTGAATTTTGAGTCATATTTACAAAAAGTCATTTATTCATTGCGTTATTTTAGATTATACTTTATTTTTGTTAATGACATTAAAATATAAATAATTTCATATTCTCTTCAATTTTTTTTTTACATTTATGTAAAATAGAAATAATGATAAATAACATTTCATATTTATTTCAAACCAATTTATATACGTTTAGATATTTAAGCTATTTAAATTAAATATTAAAATAATGTGGATATATTTATCATTGAGGTTATCTATTTTTCTAAGAAAGTTTAAATTTGAAAAATATTTAAAATTTTCATAAATTTTTATTTGTGATTTTAATATTTACAATTGATTTGGGTTAATGTATAATTTATTATAAAAATAAATTTAGGAATAGTTGATACATTTTTAATATATTTTGATCCAATACTAATAGAACAAAATGTGATTTTTTTATAAATTTTAAAAATTTTATGGCATTGCCCCATAAGCAAGGGAATTTTACTTTATATTCGATATGCACTCACTAGATTCATTCTAGGTATAGATGGGGATTAGTGTGTTGAACTTGAATACAACATATCAACTCCGAAGGAAAATTTCGTATTACAAATTCCCATGTGAAAGCAAACAAGCGAGGACACAAGTATCAAATTAAGAAGTCACAAGACAACCCAAGTTCCAACCAGAAAACATAATAACTTGCACACAAATAAACGATCTTCACTTCATCGAATCATGCTACTTATTCTCCATCTTTTACTCGTCCCAAAACCGACCTCCCTAATCCTATCTCTGCGATGCTATCCTCTTGCGGATACACTTCTGGTCGTGGATTGCGCCTGTGCTTGTGTCGGCTTTTGAAGTGGTCTCGGGAACTGATGTTGTGGTAGTGGTTCGGGTGGTGAATGTTGTTGGTATCCATTTGACTGATATGGATGTGAATGTGTATCATGTTGTGGTCTAGACTACTGCGAGTTCTGTGGTGGTGGTTGGGATTGTTGTTGTTGTGTCTGATATGAGACGGGTAGACGGTTTGTGGATGGTGATGGCTTGAGAAGTGTAACTTGTTCCGCAAGAAACCTATAAGCAAAGCTCAACGTTCCTTTTTTGCCATACGAACCTGAAACACTCTCGGTCACTAACATCATATCGTTACTATCACCGTTTGTTAACGGCAGTTTCAAACGTAAAAGCTCCTGGATCGAGACGTTGACATGTCCTATTTGCTTGTCTCCCAAGAAAGGTCGGAGACTCATCAATTCAAGGAATAGGGTCAAACTCCCGTCTCTAGCTAACGGCTCGTCGAGGGAGAACTCAACGGCGTGGTCCCACTTTGGGTTTTGATAGGCGCAGAAAACAGCAGGCGTACTGCTCTTATGCTTAACACTTTTCTTACCGTCACGGATAGTTTTTTTTTTTTTTTTTGTCACAGAAATTTTCATTAAAATAGAAAGAAGAGAAGCCTAAAACGATGGCTTAACCCCAAAGAGTTCAGTACAAAGAAGAAAAGGCTGTAAAGCCTGCTTAGCTAAATTGTAGACAAACAAGTTTTCCGATCTAAAGAAGCGAGAAAACACGATTGTTGCAAAACCAGAGGAGATCGAGCGGATGTCTGAGACGATTCCGATGATTTCTTTGGACTGGATGTTGCCGAAGATAGCTCTGATGAGCGTTGAATTGTCGGAGAAGACTTTGAGTGATGAAAACTCAAGAGAATTCGCCATGCAGAATGCCCTGCACTCTGAACTACCGAAGAAGCTTGCCAACGAGACTATGTGAATCTCAAATGAGTTGGAAAGCAAGAAAGACCTGAGATGCCTAAATTTGGAAATAAAGATCCAGCATAACCTTTGGGTACCAAGATGCTTTGCAACGACCTGTATGTGCTTAACGGAAGTTGAAAAGAAAGCGATGGTTGAATTCAGGCAGAGACTTCTCGTCCGTCACGGATAGTAACCAAAGCATATACGTCCATCTCGTCGAGGATATTGGTGACTTTCTCTATGTCCTTGGCACATTTGATCACGAGCTCTAAGGTTAGTTTTGTCACCGTGGTGGTATGTAATTGAGGTGAATATATGACTGGCTGACATGATCCCGTTGGACCCGGATTTGGATAAATATCTTTAACCGAGTTGAACCGGTATGAGAAGCTCAGCTTTGCATTTCGTTTTGCTTCCTCTATGGTTTTGATAGGATAAGTCACCAACTTCATTTTATTGACGTTACCGTTAGCAAATGGTGGAAGCGGATTGTAGGCAAGAAGCTCTTGGAGAGACACGCTGACTTCTCCCAAGTAAAGATCATCCTCTCCTTCGAGCCAATAGCTATATAACTTGACGTTAACGGTCAATAGGCCTTCACCAGCTGCTTTCTCGTTGACGGAGAACTTAACGGTGTGATTCCAAGTCGGGTTGCAACCACCATCGTAGTCAATGGGTGTTTTGGCCGCTTGTTTCGTTTGAGTATAGTCGTCTTTCATTGAAACGACGGCATACACGTCCATCTTGTCCTTACCATCGATATATCTGACATCATTGGCTGATATGATTTTGATCTCAAGAGTTTGGTTCTCTATCGCGTTTTGCAACCGTCGTGAAGTCATTTTAGAGAAAAGCTGCTCAAGAGTTGGTTTCTCTATCGTTTTCTGCCACCTTTGAGAAGACATTTTTGAGAAAAGCTGCTCAAGACTTGGGTTCTCTATCGTGTTTTTCCACCGTTGGGAAGCCATTTTCGAGAAAAGCTGCTCAAGAGTTTGGCGCTCTGTCGTTTTTTGCCACCTTTGAGAAGACATTTTTGAGAAACGCTGTTCAAGACTTGGGTTCTCTATCGTGTTTTGCCACCGTCGGGAAGCCATCTTCAAGAAAAGCTGCTCAAGACTTGGGTTCTCTGTCGTTTTTTGCGACCGTTGGGAAGACATTTTCGAGAAAAGCTAGTCGCGTCCTGTCTTGTCTCGAAGTAGGACAAAGGTATACATAATACACAACTGCATGGATATTTTCTGATGTTACCATATATTATAAAAAGATAAGATAACATGTATGTCACTACTCCAGAAATGTTAGTTTATATATACATCAAACTGGCCTTTAATAGACAAATTAACAAACAGCATGTTTTAGGTAGATATCTTATTAAAATAGGCTGAAAAAATCTTCAATTGCATGTAGCAGTGCGGCCCATAGTTCATATACTATGGAACTAGTAGAGTTCAGCAAATACATTAAAACATTTATACGTCACGTTCAGAGCCGTAAATCATGCCATGTTGAGAAAATACAAAACAACCAAGAAGAAAATTAAAAGTAAATGTCTTTCATGATAAAATCCTCACAATTTATTTTAATATAATCACCGGTAGACATGTAACCTAGTGGTTAATTATACGAGTGAAATGCATGCTTCTGAAAAATCCCCTAAACATTATTTATCTACTTTTTCAAACTTTCTTATTTGTCATTACCATATTTATTTAAAAAATGATGATATAGTTTATTGAAAATATGATGTAGTTTGTATTTTGTTAATTTAATATACAATATTTTGTGACAAAATTTAATCTGTGATAAAATTGTTAAATAATACGTTAATTTTAGTGAAAACCATAAATATAACTGTTATTTAAATTCAAGAAAACAATATAATGCAAGTAAAACATTTTTCAAATAAAAAAACAATAATGAATTCTCCATATTTCAATGGTTTGATAAAATGTTTATGTTTCTACATTAAAAGTGCTTGAGTTTCAAATTTTTAGAAAAAGAACTATGCAAATTAATGGAAAAATACTTACATCAGATCTTCTAACATCATATAAAGATTTCCGTAATGTGTGAATCATATAAGTTAGCTCAGGTGACTTAATCAAACATGAATTTTTATAAGGAATGTAAAATTATTGGCGGCTAAATCATCTACAGTACTGATAATTTTTGCAGTTTGTAATAATATAATTTAGAAGCGTTAAAAAATTATAATAGACAATAAAATATTATTGTGTCCCCGTGAGGACCAGGTCCAAATCAAATAGACGTCGTGTATAATTTACCGCAGGTATTTATAAGTTCAACATGCACTTTTAGAATTTGGTAAACTTTCTATAGTATTGGAAATGATGTATAATATATATATAGTATAGCTGGATCAAGTTTGTGGACATTAGTTAAAAAAAAGTTTGTGGACATTTAAATTTCTTCTCAAAAGTGATAATATGCATGCCTTAAGAGGGCCCACTTCAAAGTTTTATTTTACCTTATACATATTAAAAAGTGCATCATGAAAAATGTTCGATGCGGCTCCGTGTCTGTTCGAGTGGTTTGACACTATTACTCATACGAATAGTTCCACACAAACAAAAGGAAAGAGAGCAAGAAAATGACTAACATAGACTTCATATATTAAAAAATGAAAGTGAAAAGATAAAGCAGGAAATGTCAAAATATCATGAAAAAAGAGTGATGGAAAATTTCTCTTGGCAAATATTAAGTTTCAAGATAATGGAGAGAGGAACAACACAAATCAACTGAAAGTAAAAGAAGGAAAATTGGTCCAAGCATTTAAAAATACATATCAAACTGAGATCATTTTATTTTCCACGCAATAATTAAGACGAGTACAACAAGTTTATGCTTCTTGTGTATCCGGCATTGACTGAGAGAACGGCTCCCGAGTCAGTGGCTTAAGCTGCGAATGTTGCGGTGGTGGCTGCGGATTTCGTGGTGAATATTGTTGATATCCATGTGATTGATATTGAGGCGACATATATATTGGTACTAGTCCGTTACCCTGCCCAGCATTTTTACCTTGTTGAACAGTCACATAACTTGAGGTCAACTGTATCGGATCTGATGACGCGTATGAATGAGGCGAGACCGGTAGATACATGATATATG
Organism: Brassica napus; assembly: GCF_020379485.1. Lineage (NCBI taxonomy): Eukaryota > Viridiplantae > Streptophyta > Magnoliopsida > Brassicales > Brassicaceae > Brassica > Brassica napus. Next base: position 10,238,990 of record NC_063441.1, read on the forward strand.
GTTGGGATGTTGTCGACGGTGTTGGAACCGTTGAAACCCTAAGTTGTTCCGCAAGAAACCTATAAGTGAAGCTCACGACACCTTTTTTCCCATAAGGACCCGTCAAAGCGTGCGTTTCCAGCTTCATACCGTTAGCATCACCACTGGCTGGAGGGTTTGAGCCTAATAGTTGTTTCATTGGAAGTCTGACGAACCCGATTTCCTTATCACCAAGAAAAGGCCTGTGGCTCATCAGTTCCACGAGGAGCATCAAACGCCCTTCTTGAGCTAACTTCTCATCGAGTGAAAACTTAATCGTCTGGTTCCATTTAGGGTTTGTATTTGCGGAGAAAGCGACAGGGGTATTGATCCTGTCCTTAACTTTCCTGTCTTTAAGGATCGCAACTGAAGCATATACGTCCATAGCCGAGAAGGCGTTGACATCTTCAATGTCTTTGGCAAACTTGATCACAATCTCAAGGATCAGTTTGGTCGTGGTGGTTTGAAACCGAGGGGAAAATACGACAGGCTGACCTGGTATTGCTGGTTCCGGGTTTGGATAAACGGGTTGACCGATCGAGAGGGAATGATCCTGAGGTACAGGAGGACACGAATCATCAACCGGCAGTGGTTTAAACCGGTACAAGAGGCACAACCTTGCGTTGGTACTTCCTTCCTCTGTGACTTTGATAGGGCAAGTCATAGACTTCATTTTATGGACGTTACCGTTTCCAAACGGCCGTGGATCTGAGGCAAAAAGTTCCTTAACCGAGACGTTGACTTCTCCTAGATAAAGGTCTTCCTTCCGTTCGAGCAAATAGCTAAATAACTCGACCTTGAGGGTTAACCGGCCTTCACGGCCTTCTTCTTCGTTGCAGGGAAACTTAACGGTGTGATTCCACGTCGGATTCAAACCACCGTCGTAGTCGATGGGTGTTTTGGCCGTTTGTGTCTTGTGAGTACCTTCGCCGTGAATTGAAACGACGGCGTATACGTCCATCTTGTCAGTGGCATCGACATGGCTGAGGTCGCTGGCTGATACAATTTTGAGCTCAAGAACTGGGTTCTCTATGGCTCTTTGCAACTCTGAACAAGCCATTTTTAGAATGTCTTGCCTTTTACTATCTTCACAAGATATATACAAGTTTGCGTGTGGACAATCTTCTATAATTAAAATGTTATAAAACTATAGAAAGATAACATGGATGGCATATCTCGAGTCAACGTTAGTTTTATATATACCAAATTATAGAAAGATAGACACTATGTCCATGTTGTAGCTTTGTAGGATACATCATACATATCGTCTTATTACGCACCAAATTCTTGTCAAACACTTCTACCAACATATGTTCTAAGAAAGAGTTCGAATAAGTAACGGTAACTGAATAAAAGGAGCTATCTTCTTGCAAAGAGTTCAACAAAATGTATTAAAACATATAGATGTGCCACGAACATATATCTATCTCAAATATGCGAATATTTAGACAATTTTCCAAGGAAATATAGTAAACATGTCTATGTCGAGTGCTGTCCCACTAGCACAATTTCATACATCCAGGAACAGATGTATAAGACTTGGTATTTGGGATATTCTACATATAAGAAAAAGAGAACTCAAATAAAGACATATTTTATTATTATTATTATTATCATTATTATTATTATTATTATTATTATTATTACTAGAGCCGGGGTCCGCGCTTCGCGCGGATAATATGTTTTATTAAAGTAAATTTTTATATTTTTGTAGTTTTAAGTATCAGATATTGGACGTTAAGTTTTGTTCGTTGTAGAATTAACCATAGAGTTTTTGTTTGAATGCGATGCGGTGATCAGTTTCTGTTTTCTAAACAATAGCAAGTTTGAAAAATATATGGTTGTTTGCATTGAAGTGTAAAATTTAAAACAGTTGACTGGTGTTCTGTCTTGTGGTTTGATCCCATGTGGAGGTATGCCATCAGGCTTAGGATAATAGTTTATTCCTCTTTTGAAAGCGTTGTATGATATCTATGTCGTTGTCAAAGTAAAAGCGCAATCTTGGTGTGGTTGTGAGTGATAGTTTCCCTGAAAAGTAAAATATTTGTAAGCATTTAGTTAGACATAAACTTTATGTTTAGTTGATTACCTTCATGTAACCTTGGAATGATACTTGTGATGATTACGATTTGGTTTTTCCTGGTAGATATGCTATTTAACTCTCTGAAAATAGCCGCCTCATTGTCCCATATAGTTAGACGGACCAATTTGGATCTACAAAAAATTATTATATTATATATTTATTGCTTAACGCAATCTAATGATGACTTTTGTATCTGTGTTGTGGTTATATAAATCACTTCCTTGGATGAGGCATATGCGGCCAACAACATTTGTGGGAATAATTTGTTTTTAGCGACAAAAATAGAGAATTTATTTGTATGTGTGATAGGTATGGGTTTTTTTTTGACCTGGGAGGAAGTTGGTTGCACTTGCTAAGCTGATTAACTGGGGATAGCGTTGGGGCCGGAAAATGTATGAAGGAATCGGTGGAATGTTTTCTTGAATCAGTGTTATAATTGTTGTCTCATTGATATTGATTATGTATGGTTGAAGTGTAAGCTTGTACCGTCGGTTATTGGGAAGAATATTAAAATATCTAATGTGATAAATTTTCCCTTCTTTGAACCGTTGGTACATTGTGTCAGACGTAGAAATAGGCACCCGCCCTTCCATTTTTTGTTCCTGTTGAGTGGTTAAAAGCAATTATTTGAAATGTTGTTGGAATAATTAAAAGTAAGTATTTTTTAGACAAACCTAGATATCAAGATAAATGAAAGTTGTTCCTAGGAAAGCATTTTTATTTGTGTGATTTGAAATGGGCCACATCCTAATGATCCTAGCGATAATTAGTTGCGGTCCGAGGTTGTCGCTCCACTTGTTGTGAATTTCGGCTAGAATTACAAAAAGATAAATTGAAAACAAAAATAGTGAAAAATTGCAATTAAAAAATCAACTAAAAGAATTGTATTTTGAAAATGTATAATCTAAGACTATTACTTAATTATTTTTTTATTTTTTAATGTTTTTAATATTTTTTAATTAAATTTTATATATCTAGGGTATAAGGGTCATTTTACCTATTAAATGAAACATTTTGGTCATTCTATCAAAACTTTCCTTCTTTATCACAATATATGGAAATAAAATTTCGGTTGTATAGGGTTTTTCGAGTTTTTGATGGTGCTGGAAAATAATTGGTCATTGTGACTTTAATCGTTTTAAAATATAAAGTAAGTTTTAAAATATGCAATTAATATATGTTTTTTTGTATGGTTTAAAACTAATAAGATGTAAATAATGAAGAATATATTAAAACTAAATATATATATATATAACCAAATTTATGATAAACATGGTCAAACGGTTCATAATTTGTATGTTAAATTAAAAAACATCTTCTAGATAAAAAGAAAATCTATATTTGTATTTGTGCATTAAATGGAAAAGGGAAGTAATATGAAAAACTTTTTTGCAAACAATAGAGTGCATTAACAACTTGTATATTTTGTTTATTAGAGTTTTGGATAAATAATTAATGTTTCAATAATAATAATGTTTTCATTCAAAAATAATAATATTTAAGATGAAGATGAGATGAAGAGGAAGAGAATCACGATGAGATGGAGTCAGTGATTAGGGTTAGGGTGAGGATGAATGATCTTCAGTTTTTAGAAAATTATACTCCCTATGTTCCTAAATAATCTATGTTTTAGAATTTTCACACTTATTAAGAAAACACTTAAAATTTTGATAATAAATGTATGATTTTCTGTGTTTAGCTATTTCCTATGATTTTTAACCAATTAAAATTCAGTAAACACAATTAATGTTTTTGAAATTTACAATTTTTCATTATTACATACATTGAAAATGTAAAATATGGATCTTTTAGAAACAAAATATTTTTCTAAAACATGTATTATTTAGGAACGGAGGGAGTATGTTTTAGGGCTTTTAGTATCAATGGGTTAGGGATTATGTTTTAGGGCCTTTAGTATATGAGTAATAATGGGTTAGAGCCTTTAGTATCTGAGTAATAATGGGCTGTTAAAATGGAATGCTGAGAATGGTGTAAATGGGCTTCGAAATTTAGTAATAATGGGCTGTGAAGGTTGGTCTTTCAAGCCCAGTCCGGGATGACATGGCAGATTGGTTGGTTCTCAATTTTTTTGTCCATGTGGCACCTCTAAAAAAGCTCCAATTTAGCTGCTTTTATATAGTGGGATTTTATCGGATGTTAATTACTAAATGAGCCAAAAGAGGACAAAATTTTAGGTTGCAAAAAACATTACAATTTTGTGACCTTATATTAGTGAAAACATTACAATTTTGATAGTGTGTTGTTGATTGACGGGAAAAATGCCTATTTCAATGTAAATTTTATTACTCATGTTTTTTTCTTTTTGAACTTTGTAGTATTGCACACTCTATACTGAACTAAACAAAAATTCAAAAATAATCTATAAACTTTACGCGTGGTATCTTTTCCTTCATGGACTTTTTATAGTAATGACTATTTTATATTGAACATAAAAAAATTTTCAAAAATATTACATGAACTCTCGAACTAGTGCTTATATATATTGATCGTCAAACAAGGTTCTAAAAATCGGTCTAGGCGGCAACTCGGTTCTATCCGAAATGATTTTTTTTTAAATCTGATTTATACCGATTTATATGATTCAAATTGGTTTAAAATGTTCTGAATCGATTAAAATTGGTTAAAATCGATCTAAAATTGTCGTCTATATATGTTAAATTAAAGAATAATATTATTACAAATCTACAAATTTGTCTACTTTCTTCTGTTTTGTATATATAATTTTGATACGTCATTACAATAATTTTATAATTAAACTTAAAAACTAAAATATGTCATATAAATGTATAAAATATATAAAATAAATCAATAATTTGCTAACGTCTAGGCTTCGCCTAGGCGCCGAATAATCCGTCTAGGCGCTAGTCCTCTATAAAGCGCCTACTTACCGTCTAGCGATTTTTAGAACATTGTCGTCAAAGGTCTTAGTCATCCGTTAATTTATCAAGACGACATTATTTTGCATAAATTATGCAAAACTAAATAAATTAAAAATACTACATAAACTCTTAAAATCGTAAAGGTGATAGTAATCCGTTAATTTATCAAAACGACGTCATTTGGATTTAAAATTAATTTTGGAATGTTTTAACTCTCGTACTGTGGACAAGTAAAAGCATATTAACTGATAGACCAAAGTAACCTTCTTTTATAAATTGTGTAAACATTAAATAATATATAAGTTTTAATTTAATCAAATAAATGTTATCAAATTTATGTTGGTGTAATTTTATCAAATAAATCTATAATTATTTTTGTTTTTAAATTTAACTTTAAAAATCATTTTTTATAAATTTAAATTAATTATTATTAATTTAAATACTTAGTTTATAGTATTACTAAAAATGAAAATATATTGTTAAATTTAGAATTTTGTGATGTTACATTTAAAATAAAATTAAATTTCAAAATGATATTTAAAATTAAAAAATATTAATAAATTAATAATTTAAATTAATAACATTTTTTGAATATTTAACTTTATTTTTTATATATATGCACGATTTTGAGAGTTTCATGTAATATTTATCAAAAAGACGTCATTTTGATAAATTAATGGTTGACTTAACATCTTAGACAATTAATATATATAGGCATAATATTGAGAGTTTATGTAGTATTTTTGAATTTTTGTTTAATTCAGTATGAAATATGCACTACTATAAAGTTCAAGAAAAAAAAAGACACGACACGTAAAGTTCATATAATATTTTTAAAATTTTGTTTAGTTCACTATGAAACATGCAGTAATACAAAATTCGAAGAAAAAAAACGCAACCGTAACATGGATCATCTCTTTTGGAGAGTCTCTCCACAAATGGAGGATCATCAATTTGCATGAATACTTTGGTATATTTGGAAAGGAAGAAATAATAAAGTTTTTAGTAATCTGGATATGGACCCTAGAAACACGCTTAACTTAGCAGAAACAGAGTCAAGACTTTGGGCTGATGCACATGCAATGAACGAAACCAGGACAGTACCCCAAGTTGAGATTATGACTCTTCCTGCAATTCCGGGGAGATGGTGTTTTACAGATGGTTCTTGGAAGGAGAATGAGGTCTTCTCTGGGCAAGGTTGGCTGAGTACTTTAGAAGGTTTTGATGGGCTGTTGGGAGCAAGGAATGTCCGGGCTTGTTTATCTCCTCTACATGCGGAGATAGAAGCACTATTATGGGCAATGGAATGCATGAGAAACTTACGCCAATTTCAGGTTACGTTTGCAACGGATTGTTCTCAGTTGGTGAAGATGGTTTCGGAACCAGAGGAATGGCCAGCATTTGCAAGTTATTTGGAAGATATTAAATCCCTGAAAGAAGGTTTCACACGTTCGGAGATCATCTATGTACCAAGAACGCAAAATTCAAGAGCGGATAGCCTAGCACGCAGTGTTAGGAAACAACCGTCGTTTGTCGTTCACATGGATCAACATCTACCGGAGTGGTTCACAGAGTCAGTATGAGTCTGTTGTTGATGACAAAAAAAAAAAAAAAAAAAAAACAAAAACAAAAACGCAACCGTAACTTTCATGTTTAAATAGGTCATTTTCCTGTTCCATGCAGCCTTTTATTTACGCTATGCCTGGAGTACATGGATGATTACTGATGATGTGATGTTCGTTCGAGGAGTCCAGCCGCATGGATGTGATTTTGTAGCTAGTGAAAAAAAAAAACAGAAGCACAAGATGTTGGGAAGGTAACATGTTCTAGACGAGACCAAATTCATAAAGAGTGAGTATTCACATGTAAATAATTTCAACATTCGAAATTATATACGTTTGTGTTATTTTGTAGGATAACCTCCTATTACTGAAACACTAAACATCATTTCTTATATTATATATAAGGGCACTTTTCTTAAATAGATATTTTTTAAGTTTTTGTCATGAAAATAGATTCTCAAGAGAAAAATGACCAAAATATTTTATTTAATAGTTAAAAAGACCTTAATATCCTAGATATATAAATACAATAATTTTTTTATAGTTTTAGAATATATGTTTTCAAATTTAAACTTTTTTATAAAAAAAAGAAATTTCTGAAATTATTTTTTTCAATTTTTTTTTAATTTTTTTTTCAAAATTTATTTTTATAATTCGAAAATACTTTTTAAAACTATTTTTCAAATTTTTATTTTCATTTTTAATATTTATTTTTTATTTTATAAAATTTTAAACTTCAATCCCAAATTCTCACCCTTTAACTATAAACCCTAAGATTTAGATTAGTTAACCCTAAAAGTATAAATATATACTTAGATTTTTAATGAAATATTTTGGTCATTTTGATCTTTAGAATCTACATTTGTGATAAAAAAAATTTTAGTGCTATCCTAAAGTTTTTCTCTATGTAATGGAAAGAGAATATTGTTAAAGTATTCATAGAGTCTATAAGCCTTCGAAAGCTGCATCCTCGTTGATGGATAACTAAATATTGTCTCCATTATTTAGAGCTGCAAAGAGGCAGAGAGAAGAATCCAACGTTGACATGGCTGACGTCAGTGACGTATATTCTTAGCTCGAGGGTTGGATTCTTCTCTTTGCCTCTTTAAATCTGTAAGGGAGACATTTACGGGAGAGTAATAGAGTCTTGACCTGGCCAATTAGTAACAGATAAAGGTATTATTATAAAAGCTATGAACACAGCTAGAAACAAAAGTCAACTTATAAATTACTACACCACCCACGTATATTTTACGTTGCAAGATCACAATCTCACAAACTAGAATATTAAATAGAACCCCATCGTAATAAAATGACGGGATGTGGTAGCTCACTTGGTAAGGACCTTGTGGGCCAATTGTCATGCTCACGGGTTCGACGCCAAGCGGAGGCGAACTACCCATTCTGTCATCAAATGCGGTACTGGGTGTTGGGCCTTGTCCCCAGCCCAGGTAAAGCCCTCCCGGGTGAAGTGGACCGCTGCCTAACCGGGCCCAGGGGAATGACCCACGTAAGTGGGGAACCCCTGGATTATCAAAAAAAAAAAAAAAAAAATAAAATGACAAGTCATGGAATCAACTATGAGAGCAATCTATCTCCTCAAATACAGCTATTCATGGATCATATCATCTCCTCAAATCTGGATAGATAGCTCACAGTACATACTTCTTAAACGCTGCAAATCATCTTCGCTTCTCTCAAGTCTCACACACCCGCAGATCGAACTACAAAAGTTGGAAGTTTGTGATGACCATTGCTTTAGAATCTAAGAAAATGGAATTTCATTGACGGATCTTTGCCAAGACCATATGAATCTGATTCATTGTTCAAGTTCTGGAATCCATGAAACAGTAAGGTTAAATCATGGCTTCTATAGGCATGTTGTTAATCAGGAAATATATGATATCATATTGTATGCCATGATGCTCCTAAGATTTTGTCAGATCTATTCAAAAGATTTCAAGTTAGGAACGTACCTAGAATCTTCAACTAGACCACTAAATCTTAGAATCTATATCAATGACTAATGGAGCCATCAGCCTCTTATACAAAGATGAAAGACTATTGGCAGTACTTTGCAAGTACCACTGTAATTGTAAGTTTGGAAAGGTTAATGAACTCTTGGACAAAGCATAAACAAGTAGAACCATCCAATTTCTTAGTGGGGGTCAAACAAATATAATGTGAACATTTGTGGTCAAATTATGAACAATAATCATTATCTCAATATGAGATTCATATAAAACATGTTAGACGAGGATCAAAGTCAATAAAATGTTGGAGCTACGGCTAAAGGATATGTGCTTCCAGTGGAAAATAAAATTCAGCTCATACTTCTCACTATGATGGAAGTATATCTGTAATCCCACTTATCATCAAAGGCCTCGTCATGATTGTATCCACTATGGAGGAATAGGTCATCTCAAAGACTGTTGTTACAAACTTCATAGTTTTTCTCCTTGAGTGACATGAAAAAGAAATGTGTATTCTCCTCAAACGGCTATGTCAGCTCATGCTCCAAAACCTACATCGTCATTTGTTCCTAGTACAAATGTGGAAACCGAAATTCGCACTATCGATTTCCGTTTAAATTGGGAAACTAGAAAAACCCTAATTTTCCAGAGGTTCCGGATCTCTGCGAGAGCCAACGACAAGTGACCAAATATATGCGGAAATCATGAAAAGATAACAAACGAGTTTAGAGAAAACAGTAGATCTTATTTCGAGTCCGCGTAAGAGCGTTGCGATCATTACAAGAGATCATAAAAGCTTTGGCCGCAAAGGTTGTCAACGACTTACTTACATCAAAAATAGCAAATCCCTCATAAAAAAAAGACATCCAGTTTATAAATGCAAAGCTGATCCTCAACATCGTTGAGACTTCCGGCTCCACAACTATGACAAATAGCTACAACATCAGACAGTTTCTATCCGCAGGAAGCTATAACATTTTTTCCATCGGAATCATTAAGAGATTTTATAAGTTAGTTAAAAATATTTCTTACCATTGTAATATAAGAGCATGATTATCCCATGACTTTTAAATGGGTTTCTTAATGATAATTTAGTTATATAAATGTACTTTAGTAGGGTTAAGAACTGTAGTTAAGAACTCTTATTTTGAGTGGTGCAATGGGAGTTTCTTAATTAGAGATTCTTAAAAAAGAATTTAAATTTTTTTTTAAGATAAAATTTATTTATTAAATAAAACATATTAAAAGATAACATTTAAAACATAGATTAAAAAAAACATAAAAAAAAATTAGTACAATAAACGAAAATAATTTAAAATAAACATGTCGAACTCTCAGTTGTTGTCTTCATCTCGAACTGTTTGTACCACAAGACAACAACTACAACAGACACACATTTCTCGTGACACTACAACAGACACTCCAACACACACACACACCTTTTTCGAGCCATTCTTGACGTTCTTTGAAGATAGAGTGAGTGATCCTGACATACGAACTAGACAACAAGACCTGCATTACAAGATAATTTTAAACATTTTAGCATGAACAATATCAACATGAACATTTGAAACAATGAGAAAACAGAACAAAATCAACACCAGGAACATTAGACCCTTGCCCTCCGTATTCAGCTTCACCGAACGAATCTTTCCCACACGAGTAAACGTTTCCACTATCACTTATCAGCATTGTACGGCCAGCACCAGCTGCTGCTTGGATGATTCTGATTCCCTGTAATGATCTGCACAACACACGGTAATAACAATTAACTCTCGAGAGCGTTGATAGCACTTAAGAGGAAGTAGATAGAACAAAGATAAGGTTTCTTAAAACACATTACACAATCAACAAAGTACACAAACACCACAAGACACAAGTCCGTGATCCTTCCACTCCCAAGTCACTTTCTACCAACTTCATGCCTCGTGTTTTTTTAGAAACAGCAACCAACTTCATGCGTCGTCTTGTGTCATGTTACCTGCTTAGAAAACAAGACCAAGCCACACGTTTTTAACTTAACAGAACAATAACAAGAACAATTAACAGAACAACAACAAGAATAAGATGTCACAGAACAAACTTAACTCGCTCTTTAACTTTCTTAGTAGGCAAGAATTGTTCAAAACAAAACACAACACAGAATCAAACGTCTCATTACTATGATTCTCCGAGTTAGCTAAAGCTAAGAACTTACCAATCGGGTTGAGACAGCAGCCTTCGGGTCGGATCCTCCAGGGAAAACAGTCTCGACCACCATGACGGGGACGTTTTCACGAAGATGATCATCGGCGGCGAAGGCTGCAGCGGCGGTTAAAGCCAGATCGAAAGCTACTGTACCCACGAGACTGAGCCTATGTTTCAATCTCCAGTAGATACATATCGAACAATCAACAATCAAACACATACAAAAGGTTAATCTATGCCAATTTAATCACATCAACGAAGATTTGCAAACAGATTCAACTAACGGTTAAAAATAATAATAAGAAACAAAGACATCGATAAGAGAACGAAAATCTTACTAGTAAAAAAAGGTGAAAGACTCGGCGGCCGGAGAGAAACAGAACGCCGTCGATCAAGCGGGCATCTCTGTTGTTTTTCTTTGAGTCGAAGAACACGAGAGAAGAGGAGAGAAAGAAGAGAAAGAAAAGAAAAGAAAGAAAAAAGAAAAAATAAAAAAATTCCTAAATAACAGTCTGGTGACACGTGTATTAAGAAATCTCTTTATAATCGGTTGTCAAAACTCTCGGTTACTTTAATTTTCATTTATTTTGATTTAATTAAATGCCTACTTTTGTTTAAAACCTCTACTAAGAACTTGCGATAAAGATGGTCTAAGAATCTCTGAATATTCAATCAATATACACTTTTTAACTTACCAAACGTCCACCCGCAAACTCACAACATCAATAATTATATTTTTCTTACAAATTTGTTTTTTCTTTAAAAGTTCTTACAAATATCAGACATTCTACTACACAATTAACAAATATTCATAGTCGGGTTTGTGTTGACAGTGGGACCATTGATACTATTTATGAAGATTTTTTGTGTTCTTTTGTTGTTGATGTTTTTTGTCAAGCTAAAATTAATTTGTTTTTTCTTTTGGTTTTTAGAGCGAGCTTTGTAGTTTTTTTTTGTAGAGAGTGTTCTCTATCGAATATTTTCTACATATTTGTGGAACTTCCTTGGAATTTGATATATTTTGTTTGATAAAATCATTTTATGAATTATAAATTCATTTAAAAAATATACAAATGCCGGAATACCACTAGTTTTTTAAATAGTTCACCCGTCCAAATTCCCTAAAATCTAAGATTTTTTCGATCAATTCTATTATTTTGATAGCTTACATGCACTACGATGTGTTCATTACATCCTTTCACTGCAATTCATAGCAAAAACTATAAGGTCTCCAAAAAATTATATATATGCACGAGCAATTTGTAAAACACATGAGCTGTGAAAATCTATAACCAGATTTTTGTAAAAACAAAAGATAAACTCTCTATTGTATACTTTTATTATATAATGATCATTATAAAACCACCTGGGAGCCCTAAGAACACAAAAGAAAACCACACATCTTCCACCAAGAACTGATTCCGCTGCTCCTTATCCAAATATGGATCCAAGTACTCTTACTGGCTACTGATGTGGCGTAAGCACTGCAAAAAAAAACACAAATTCAAAACGATTAGTTCACACTAACTGCAAAATGAATTAAATTTTGAGAGAGACACGTCTCCAGAGCCTAGCCACAACAATGCAGAGATGTAACAAAAGTTATAACTCATATAACAACAACCTATCCCATCTCATGCAAAGAAACAAGAGATGACATGTTAGAACCGGCCAACTTTTATTTGCTGTGGGAGTTTCAGTGAAGCACTCAGAAAAAAATCTATATGATATTCTTTTGATTTTTCAACATTGATCCTGGACTGACTTGCTTTATTAGGCTGATTGGTTGTCTTTACTATTCGTACCCCACTCTTCCTCACCCTCAGCACTACCATCTGTAGAATCTTCATCAACAACTCCCTCTTCTTGATTCACTTCTTCTTCACCTCCTTCATTCTCTTCCTCACCATTTTCTTCTGCTACCTGCACAATGTAAGAAAAAAAATACAACTAAACGTCGAGTCCTGCGGAGAATAAAACTGTTTGCTGCTTAGCAGATGATTCAAACGAACCATTTTTAAAGTAATATAGCTCTCAAAAGAGCTTACCTCGTCATCTCTGTCTCCATTTTCAAGTGGTTCTTCTGCTTCAACTTGCAGGTTTCTGAAGGCTTCCACGAGGGTAATGAAAGGTTGATCGGCCTGGGTTGCATAATTTTCTGCAGCAGCATAAACTCCCCTGTAGATAAACAAGAGTAAATTTATTGGTTTGACCAAACCAATGATACTCTGGGTATGAGCTATCAACATTAACAATCTCAATGTGTAAACAAGTGAAAATAGTGAGTCGCTCCCTATTCAGAACAATCGTATAATAAACATAATGATCATTAGCTAAAAAGATATGCTAGGAGTACCTCGCCTCTACAGCATTAGCTTCAACAGAACGAGCAACTTGCCAATCCTCAAAAAGATTTGGGTACTCTTCAGGATCAGCCAAAGATTCTGCTGCTTTCGAATTAACCTGTTGACAAGTCAAAATGTAACTAAAACACATATGACATTTTTATGGTCATTCACCATTATTTATAGAAAGATGAATAAGTAACCTTGCTTAGATCTTTTCTCCAGAGGGCTACTATCTCTGAAACTTTGCTTGGAAGATAAGAACGTGCCATCAGAGCAGCTTCTGGTATCCGGTTGCTGGAGAAAAAAAGAAGAAAATCTTGTCTCGAGATAACACAAAGCATATATGGATTTGATTTTTATAAACCGCCATTTGAGCGCTACTAAAATACCTCTCCACCAATAACTGCAGACAATCTTCCAATCTACCCAGCATGAATAAGCAAAGAAAGGCGACATTGTTCTTTCCCTGCTCCTTAGCAAGGGATGCAAGCTTTGACATCCCTTCAGCATCTCCCAAAGAAGAATATAGTAGTAGCAAACCACTCAAATCCGTAGCGTACTTCAGGCAATCCTCGGCCAGTTGGAGCTATCACGATGACGCACACAGAAATGCAATACAAACACTTAGATAGTAGGTATCAAAATGAATCCATGAAGATTAGAAGAAAGCCAATGCCATCATAAAATCTATACTAGCAGCGTTATTTATCAATACAATATATTGTAGTAAAATCAACTGATATAGCATCTAAACAGATAATCAATTTCTTAAAATTACCAGTACAAAACATTAGGAAAGAATATTCTGGAGAAGATATACCTTGCCAGAAGACATGGCTAACTCTCCCAACTGCTTCCATTTAGACTCACTCTGCACTTCTTCAGCGATTTCCTACAAGCATGGAAAACAAGGATAATAAACATATTGCTAAGTAAATGAATAAAGTCAAAGTACTTCTTAAACATTCAATCATCACAAATATAATATTTACCTTGGCAATTTCAAGTCTACCCAATTGTATGGCCAGCTCAAATCTGTAGTCAGGATCTGTCGCAATTTCTAAAGCATCTTCAATCATTCCCCGAGACTCCAAGAAATGAGCAACACTAACAATTTGAAGCATTTCCAGAACAAAATAAGAGAGAGATGTACACAAAATAGTGAAATACAATAGATGAGGGAAATATAATATCAAGTTGAGTGAATCCTCATATACATCTCAAAGAAACCAAAATAACAATGTTCTTCGTAAACTGAATAACAAAGACCATTGGAAATCTAAAAATAACATCACGTAGGACATAGGACGCAGTAGGAGATGAGTTGCGGTACATATTGAATATGTAAATGTTGAAATTTAGACTAAAATAACTTATAACGTACTTGTTATGCTGCTCTTTAGGAATTGTAGGTAAAATTTCATTGGCTTTGTCCAAATCACCCCGCATCACAAGAGTCTTGTATTCAATCAGGCTAAGCAGCAGGGTATATCCTATGACACTGCATTCCCAAGAATGGTGAAATACGTCAGCATATTTTGAATGAGCTATTAAACAGTGAGAAATAAAAAGACAGAAAAAAGGAACGTACTTGAATTCTTTGTCTACCAAGTAGACCCGACTTTGGTTGGCAATATAGCCTAACAAATACATTGGACGGTCCAAATGATACATTGTGGTTACCTGTCATAAGTATATATTACCGGCTAAGATATAGTGTAACTCATAAAGATGATTAAATCTTTGAAGATATCAAAATACAAGAAAAGTACCTCGCCTCCAACACAATAGTTAAGCTTCGAAGAAGAGTTGTTGTAAATGAAGCAGTCCCCGACCCATATACCTGTCCTAACACGTTCATCATTCTCATGGAGAACCTCAAAAGCCTCCTCAACACCTTCTTCATCAGTTTGTCTTCCACTAGCAAAATGGGAGGAAACCAAGTCACGCTGCAACAGAGAGGAACACCAGAGTAAGCATTAGGAAAATCCACGAAAGTGGAAATGCAAAAATATATTCCTGAAAATTTTGAGGTTGAGCGAAACCCTCACATTGAACTTCAGGATGTAGAATGACGTATCACTAGCAATGGCAACTAAATCACCACTTTCTGCCCAATAAAGATTCTGCAGATTTTTCATGGGAGCACTAAAGAGTTAGACAAGATACAAATGGAGACAACTTCCAAGTGAAAATAAAATGTAAAATAAGAATAGGAAAAAACTGATGAAAGTTAAATTCCACAACAGATACAAGTTTAGTGGTTGAATACCTTTACTGTGACATCAATTCGCTGAATCAGCCTACATTCAGCCCAATCATAAAAGCAGATGAAATCATTTGAACACATTGCTAACAAGGATCCTCCAAAAATCTTCTCAGCTGAGAAAGTAGGCCGAATACTCTTCCTTTCCTGAAAATACCAGTGATGTGTTGTGACTGAACTCATTTGTATAGAATAAGATGCACTTTATGGAAATTTCAGACGGATACAAGATGCAAATCCTATTACTATCCGAAACCCTAGATCGTTACACAATGTCTCTAGGGATCTCTCAACGATCTCATCACGACCGCCTTGAAGAAATCATAAGGTTCAACAAGTCTCACAACAACAAAATGAATAACAATCCAGAAAAAAATGTATCTTTAACCTAGATGCACACTCTAACAAAATGTATGGGAAATGCCATAGTGAGAATAGCAGACCTGGAAATTTTTATTGAATATCTTTATCTTTGACGAGCTCTCTCGAACTGCACATTCCCCCTCGGATGACCAAACAAATTCCAGTCCAGAACCGAAAGACCTATTTCTCCAAGCCAAAGCTGTGTAGATTATGTACTCTCCATCCCCACAGACTACGACAAACCTCCCGTTTGGGTTATGCTTCAAGCTCTGGGAGTTAGAATGAATAGCAATTTATGAGATACAAGAGATAATTATTCTGAACCACGCTCTTGGAACTTCGTGTTACCCACTTCATTTCGAATAATAAATGGTTTCAAAGAGTGATTACAGCAACCATATTTAGCAGAAGCACGACTCTAGTGATACCAAAAACTTCAAAATGCTATCCCAATAGCTCCTATAATAATTCAGCACAACAGGGTAAGATTCTCCCGGTGCTGTATAGTAACACTCACTTGTGGATAAAGATCACAGGTCCCCAGATCTTTAACAGCCAAGGGAAGTCTTTCTCCATCAGTAACCTAGGTAAAGAGACGGTTAAAATCATCAGACAATACACATAAACAGCTTAGTCGCGCAGGTTCAGCCGTGCTATATTAAAAAAATTATAGTTAGAAGTTAGACCTCGAAACTGGCACCAATACTTTTGATGTTTGCAGTTTGGATTTCATTATGCTTAGCCCATATAATTTTTCCGCTACTGTCCATGCTAGCCACAGGAATTTCTCGTCCAAGTTTGACCATGATGGTTCCTTCATCGTATCCAATTACAACCCTGTAAAATGCAAGCACATTCGTTAGATGGTCGTGAATGCTCAGTTGAATACAGCGTTAACACTGATCCCACAATAGCTCTTACTAATTATACGCACCCTTAGCTCTTCAAATAGTCAATTTCAGAAGAAAGTTAGCAACAAAATGGCAGACACAAAGATTTTACTTAAGAGAGAAAATCTACCCCTCGAAAGCAAATCTACATACAGGAAGCAAGAGTCCAAATCATTACCTGCGCGAACTTTTTATGTAACCAATGGCCCAGACTCTCTCGAGAGCATAATTCAATGTGTTCTCTAGCCTGAAAAAATAAAAGTAGTAATAACAAATCAAAATAAAACGAGTACGAGAAAGAAACTCATGTGCCAAAGGCGTAGTTGAATTTTTAAATACCCCACAAAAGCATCAGCATTGTTACAGAAAGGTTTTAGATAAAAACACCTGTAAGTCGTGGCGTGCCAAATGCGAACAGTGCCATCCTCAGAGCCTGTGAGTATTATTGGAAGCTCCGGATGGAAACATACTGCAGATACATTGTGGGTGTGCCCTTCTAGCGTCTGGACACAGCTTTTAGTTTGATAGTCCCATACCTGATTCCAGAAACACTAGTAAATGATCTGCGAATACATATGCTCTCAGGCTAACAAATCACATATATAACTGGATACAGACCTTAGCAGTTTGATCATCAGAGCCAGTAATTAAATAGGGCTTATCACCCCCTGTGAAATAATCTACGCAGTTGACTCCTTTCTGATGAGCATCCAGTGTAAAATTTGGGTCAGGGGAGCCAAGATTCCATATCTGAAGATGAACAAGCATGAAAAAAACAATCTGAGCAAACACTTTTTACAGCACCTATTGCTGACTAAGCCATAAATCTAAGCTTGGGAGCATTTTTCTTACCTTTATGGAACGGTCAAGTGATGCACTGGCAAAAGTGTTGGTGTCTTTTGGATTAAATACCACTTGCATCACATAGTGCGAATGTCCCTCAAAGATCTGAGTACAGGCCCAACCATTTTCCCAGTCCCAGAGCTTTATGAGCATATCATCAGAAGATGACAGCACATATGGGAGGGTTGGATGGACAGCTACACACCTAATGTAATCGGAATGAGCCTCAAACACTTTAACCTTGTCCATTGTGTTGTAGTTGTATACACGGATGTACATATCATCCGCTGCTGCCACAACCCATTGCTTTCGTGGGATAAACTTGGCCGACCTAACTGCAAAGTCATATATAAAAAAATTCAGTATCAGAAACAAAGCTCCACAAAAAATCTATAACAAAAAAGACGCTCGTCAAATTACTATACCTGGCAATTCGGTGACCTCGAAAGATTTTGTTATCGTCTGAGAAGACAATCATATTAGATTCAGATTAGAATAAAGTCCACGAAATCATAACAACTACTACATCATCAAGTCTCTTATAATGACTTACAAGCAGAAACAGATAGAGAAACAAAAATTAAAAAGAATTCACCCACCTGAGTCTGGTAGTTCCAGATACACACGGTTCCAGAATACAAACTTGCTAGAATCCTGTAACACCAACATGTCAACCACCACCGTGAGAATAAATTGACATTCCAAAATACAAAAAACATGAATCAGCAAAAATCAAAGATGAAAACTACTCACCATGGCTCTGTAGGATGCAGATCCACAGATTTCACTCGCTCTGATCGTTGAGCAAATTTTTTCTGATGCAAACACAACAAAAGCAAATCATCGCCACAGCAATCACAGATAAGAACGTTAGTAAACTGTTCCTAATACTATCCTTCATGGAAAGAAGAAGAAGAAGAAGAACAATTACCTTGATATCGAGTCTGAGCGGCTGTTGAAAAAAAAAAAATAATAATAACGAATCGTCAGTAGTCAGTACAAACACCAGATCCGTATTCAATCTCATAAACCAAAAATGCGAGACACTAGACTCGATTTCGTGAAAAAATAACTACAAAGAAGAATCCGGATGGTTTCGCTGAGATTAGGCCTAGCTACGGATGAAATGCAAATGCAGGAAACTAGATCGCATCGCAAGTAAGTTAGCTTGAGATCTGGGAGAGATGAAATAGAAATCAACGAGAGATTTGAATTTTCTCACCATCTTTGCAGGTTAAGCAGAGCAGAAGATCTGCTCGTCGGATCTCGTATCCCGGCGATTGAAGAAAGACGTTAGGCTCGGCGTTTGGAGTGATTGCAGAGAGGAAGAGGTGTGTTAGATACGGCGGAGATCAATATAACATTAAACACATTTGAAGTCGCATCTGAAATCAAATTGTGACACATCATTTAAATTAAAATTTTAAGAACGAAACAAATTAATAAGCAACAAAAAAAAATTAAAGAAGTGAGTTTTGTATGTTTTTTCTATATAAAATTGTAAATCACTAAATTTCAAATAAACACTCGAAATTAAAACACAAGTAGAAGGAAAATAATTTACAAATGAAGAGTTTGATTAGAATGATGTATATTTTGTTGTAGAAATAATAATGCACATGATTATTTTTTTGTTATAGCTGTAAATATTTTTGTTGTAGGATTTTTGGTTGTAAGTCTGAAAACATTAATTAATCATTTGTATATTTTTCTATCCAAGATATAAGTGTTTTATGTATTTTGCTTCTAGAGCCAAAAAAAAAAATTGGTAGCTTTGAAAAAAAATCTGATTTTGGTTAGTATATTGTATGAATCATTGTTCATGTGTTTAACTCTGATCAATTTGTTGTGATATTAGACAGTTCAAGTTAGGCTGATTACTTTTTGTTTGTTTCATCGTTGAATACTACTCTTATTCTTTGTCGGCAATATATTGTTGTATTAGATGAAAAGATATGTTACGTAAGTATTTTAAGATACACTATATCTTGAAATTTGTTTTCTTGACATTATAGCAAGATCGTCAATTTCAGAAACAATGATTCGGAGAACTTTTTTTAAACTGTAACACAAGAAGGCTTGGAAGATAATGCATTATTATCCTGGATGCTGATTGGCTCCAACCAAATAGCATTTTACTTCTAGAAAGGTATTAAGCTCACTGAAGAGGACCCAATTGTCACCAACAAACACAACTTCATCAGAAACCAGTCTATTACTTCTTTGACAACTTCAACTTCCAAAGATCAATATTTGTACTTGCTTTAATGACTTGTAGTCCTTCCTATATGGTGCACATCCTATGCCTGCTCGATCTTTTGGTGAAGACCATGATGCATCTACAATATATACAGTCTTACTTGTTTGTAATCCTAAGCAGAATTACCGTTGATATTTGTATATTGAATTTGATGTCGCTCCTCCCATGTTTTGGCTTTATCTCAATCCCATAGTTTTCGATTGATAATAGAGTTATTAATCACTTGTGAGATGAATTCTCTATGATTTGGGAAGATTAATATACTCCTCATTTTCCAAATTTGCCATTTAGTAAACAAGGCCAAGTCATCAATCAAAGGCGACTGAGGAGGAAGTAACTGATAGTAACTAGCTCAAATATTGCTGCAAATATTGAGAATAATCACCCAACTTGGTTGGTTTTCGAGTGGTGCCAGTTCCATACTTATTTCGCAATCCATTGGAATAGTAGATGATTAGTGATTCAAGTGCTTCCCCACATAGCTGACGATGATGATGATTATAACTTAACATCCCCTTTTGAGTTTTTATCTGTTACTGGCAAGCTATTATATAAACAACTCTCGACATGAGCAACGGATTCTGTCTTGACAATTTTTTGAGGTGCGTGAAATCGAGAAATATATTCCACTCATCTCGATTTTTAAAAGTATATTCCACAGTAATTAAATAAGTATAACTATTGCAAATTTAAGTAAAAGAACCCGAGGGAAGTGTGCACTTTTTGCCGCTTAGATTGTTTTCGTGTATATACCATCATTAGTTAGTTAATCAATTCTATAACATTTTCATTCTCTTCTTTTTTATCATGTGCTTTTCTTTATTGAAATGAAATTATAATTGGCATATTACCCTAACTTAATCATAGGTAATCGAGTTTAAGACCAAACAAAATTTAGAGAAAGTGAGACAAAATGTCACTAGAAGCTTTTTTAAGAAAATGAGAAGGAATGTTTTAAGTGAGAATAAACTTTCCTGATTCCTACCAAGTTTTTTTGGACAACATTTTGGTAGAAAGATCAACTTTTCGTTTTTAGATTAACGGAAGTGAGACACAATATGATTAGAAGCTTTAAAATAATTTGGAATGTTCTGTGGAAGTGAGAATAAACTTCATGATTCCTACCAATTTTTATAAACAACATATACACATGGTTGAAGGATAAACTTTCATATTTCTTTAACCTGGTATAAACTTGGAAGAGTTATTATCCGGTACGAGCAACTTAATGAAAAACAAATTAAAGTAATATTTAAATATATTGATATAAGGTCATTCATTTTATCATGATTGATTTTTTTTTGTCAACTTATCATGATTGATTTTTTTTAATTGACGTCTGTAAAAAGTTTTGGTGAATTTATCATTAGACCTTAGTGCTCGAACTGGTGGTTGAAATTTTGAAAAACAGGTGGGATTAAACTTCAGTTTTTTTTAATTAGTTTATGTTGAATCTGAGGAATACCTAGCGTCAGGATTATGTATCCCATATGAATTATTTGAAATAATCATAATTTTTAAATAACAACTGATAATTACGTGTGTTAAAAAAATATATCATGATTAGACGATGATGTTGAATATATACTTGAATTACTTGTTGTACAGTTTCTTTTTTCACTTCTACTTGTTGCATATATCACTCGGCGCATCACACATCAAGTCCCAAAAGAGATTTGTTGTTTGGATGCTTGTTGTCCCATTATGTTAGACTTTTCCTGGCTTTTCTTCTTCTTCGTATTAATGCAAGTTTGCTAAATAAACCCATCGTAGTTATAATATTCAAATACTATAGGGTTTACAATAATGATGTCTAATGTATGCTTTCTTTTGATGGGACCTTGCTTGCCCTGGCCGTCAGAGGAGAGAAATTAACCAGGTCAAAACTAGTGACCAAATAAAGTTAGGTCAAAATTAAGATCGAGATGATTGAAGCAGGTACGAGAGGGAAGAAAAGTCGAAAGAGAATGAAACTGGTATATTCTCAAAAATATGCCTGTCCACTTATAAATTTTTGAAAATCAAAATAACATTAACCAATCAAAAGTCAAAACTAACAACTTGGACATTCCATTGTTTTACAAAAGAGCTATCTACCATTGGATATATCAATGGACTAATAATGTTCAAGTTATCTTCTCATATGTTCAAGATCTCGCTTTTGAATTTAAAGGCTATACCAAATGTGGGATGTGCCTAAGGGTGGACACTAACAAGCTCACGAATCTAATGCGTTCACTGTGGCTGTAGCAGTACAGACTGGACGCTCACAGCAAACTATATTTTATCACCATTTAACATTTGTTGTCAACGGTTAATTTATAAAGTAAATGGTTATAAATGTGAAATGTGCATAGCATGCTTGTTATCTCAGTTTATCCTGTAATACTTGTTATTCAGCATCTTCACTCAACATATCTTATTAATTGCTTCAATTATTTTTTTTTGTTATAAATGGAAGATTTTAGCCAGCAAAAGTGCAAAACCCACTAGTTTTAAAAAATTTACACTTTTTTTTATAAACCCTATCGGCTGATCCGGTCGGTTCCAGAAGGAACACACTTAGTGCTACAGAATGGACTAGCCCAAAAGCGTACCACACTGTCTGGCCCGAGTTTGAAATACCTTTCGACTAATGTCAGGGGTGGACCAATCATATGTTATGGTCCACCATGTAAGCCACTTGGACCGAAGCCCAAACCCAGACTAGTCAAGTAGTGATAATTTAGTTCCCAAGGGGAATCGAATCCAGGACAGATGTAGATACACAGCAAACCCCAAGAGATAGCCACTAGGCTACCACCACTTGGTTAATTTTACATTTTACATTCTTGCATTAGAAAAAGAAACTCATTTAATCTTAGTTTAACTTCTCTCTAAAAATTTGTAATATAACATTAGTGTTTGTGGATTTGATCCATAAAATATTTATGCAGTATATTGTACAGTTGCACCGTATGCTTTAAAGGTAAATCCTGACTGTATCAAAAGATCCTCTGATTGTATCAAACGATCGTAACTATAATAAGTTTATACTAAAAATAAGTGTTCAATAGAGTAAAATCAAACCAAAGTTAAGAAAGTAGATTTCATAATACCTAATAAACCGAATGAATTTTATTGTTAAAAGACTACAGTATATTTATATGGTTGCCTGGTTGGGTATATCAACCGACCCAACCGAATAAATCGAAGAACCCGATTAATTAAAATATATAAGTATACTTATGTAAAAATTTATAATAATATTTTTTGTCATCAAATAATATTAATAATATATACATAAATTATTTCATAAATATGGTATTCATAATTAACACATTTATTATAATAATTTTTATTTTTTAAGTTATAGAGGTTGTTTTGTTTTCTCATTTTCATCAAATTAAATAAAACATAATTTTTTTATTTTTAAGGGAAATATTTATGTTAAAATATAGTTATATAATAATATTATGATCTTATTGTTTTTCTTACTTTTATTTTAATAGTTAAGTAAAACAGAAAATATTATATTTAAAAATTAAAGTAAGAAATATATATTTATGCATGTTTGATTATATCTAATTTCTGATCATATAAACTAAATTTTGTATAAAACCAAACAAACCAAAAATAAATAGTATATAAACTGAACCAAATTAAATTAGTTATAATTCCAATATAGTAGCTAATTTTAATAAACCGAAATACTAAAAACCAAAAAAGAATATGAACCGAAATGAGACCAAAATCTGGATTAGACCAAAATCCGGATTGAACAGAGGCTTACAAGTAAATCTATATATATAAAACAGGCTTTGGATCCCTCCCAGGTATGCCACATGTGCATCCACGTCACAAATTAGTCTTTCCTGCGCGCGACACATGTCCTCTGCACTGCGTTTCATTAAAGTGAGTTTATGATGTTTCGGGCTTGGAGTTGGGCATGCCGTTGCGCTTCGTCTACGGCCCATCGAACACAATCTCTTACGGAAACCCTAATCAGTCTCTACGCTCTTCTTTGTGTTCTTCATTCGCCTTCTATCAGCACAGGGATGATCCAGAATCTGTAACGGTGTTTGTGATTTAAAGGTCTTAAATCGTCTTCAATCACCATCCCACTACGAATCTGATGCAATCTCACCGGTGCGAATCGCGTTATCTACACTTTTATAATCTCACATCTCACTCATACTCGAATCTTACCCCTCATCTCTCTCAATGGCTATGACAAAGGTTTTCTTTTCCGATCTCAAGTCTGTGCGGTGCTCATCAGTTGTGGAGGCGAGACTGCTTCGATTCTGGGAGTCTAAGAACGTTAAGCATGGTGGGGAGCTAATGTGGATGGATCTGCTCATGCCAGAGACTGGATGCTATTTGGGTTCTTATTTGTAGTTTTCTGGGCTATTAGTCTGGTATTCATACGTGTCTTATATTTTATTTGATTCCCTTCCCCTTCTCGATTTTGCGTTTTCCTTCACCTCCCCCACAAAGTTCCTTTTGCAAAATGGTTGTAGTTATGGCATTCAATCATCAATCCCCACTACGTCTGCTTCATTGCTTATTAACAACATTTTCATCATCGCTCTTGGACAATCTTTACCTTCTAAATCAGAAAACTCTTAATAGTTTTATCTTATCCACGACAATGGCAACTCGACGGCCCCACTTCTATGAGCTAAAGGCTGGCCGCTGCAGTTAGAGTGTTATCATGAGGCTTCTTTGTTTCTGGGAAGCTCGAAACTTTAAGAAAGGTGGAGAGTTGCAGCCGTTGATGTGGTACTGGTAGATGAGAAGGTAACAACTCTTGGTCTTGATTTCGCTTTGATAACATGCATCCTTACGAAATAAGCTGATTACGTGTTATGTTCAAGTGGGTTGCAGTCCGCTTTCATCCATGCCTCAATCAATTTTCATCGGCTCATACTTTCAGAAACATCCTGAAGGAAGGCGGGCTCTTTGACCTAAGTCTGTTTGATGTATCAAGGAGCAACCAAAGCTTTTGACTGTCAAAATTCAAATACATATCTACCATTGCCTCTCATGTTTTTCTGCGACACTTCCAGGTTCTAGCCACTCACAATCTGTACGGACGTCACAGGAGGTAATGGTTTGCATAGAAGGGATTTTGAATAATTGGGGTTTGATATGCTTTCAGATTATGTTCTTACTCTTGTGGTTGAATGAGTCGAGAGAGAAATGAAATCGTGTTCCCTGATTGTTTTTTTTTTGGGAATACGTTAAGAGTTTCTAGGTGTATTTGATGTTATTATCCTTTTTATAAGAGTTCAGTAGAGAGAATTAAGCTTCTCTTGCATGTAAATATGAAAGCTTTATTTTTGCAAATTTTCTTGCAGCTTTGTTCGTTGGACGAGGAGTGCTGCTATGTCGCAAGATAGTGCAACTGCTGGCTCTGCTTCTGGAGCTAGACCATTTTGCTCCCTTGAAGGTACTATTGGGTCTATGCTCTGCAATCAATATTTAAATCAAATTTTCACTAATAGATGAATGGCTTAGCCTTCTAAAATATGCTTCGTTTGTTGGTATTTTTGTTTGATTGTAGAGGCTTGATGTACCGATTACTGACTAGACAAAATTCAAACGACATACAATGAAGATACACATAAAACTGAGGGTATTAATACTACCATTCGCTTCAAAGGTCTGTCCAACTACTGTCATATATGTTGTTTGGCTAATTAATAGATTAGTTTTGTCAATTTGAAACTTTTCACTCACCTTACGCTTTACTTTACTCAGGCTAATGCCGGACTGACGACGGTTCGTCAACATGGAGGAGTCCATGATATTGTTTTATATTTTCACAGTTACTCTAATCCTTTTTTTTATTTAATTCCAAAAATTTGTAGCATCAATATGTTCCAGTTCATGTCTTTTCTGTCGGTGTTTTGAATTTGCCTCTCTAAAACATTTTCGTACCCATCAAAAAAATATGGTTAAAAAGTTTAAAAAGTTCACCTCATCTTCGAATTGAAAAATTCATATCTTCACTTGGAAATTAAAATTCGCAACTATGGTCCACTTACCAACGATTGAAGAGGCTTTGTTTTTTTTTGTTTTTTTTTTTCAAAAGAAGCATAGTAAAACTGAACCAAGAAAGTGCTTTCTTATGTGATTTTTAACAAACATGAGATAAACTGATTTTCTTTAATTAATTCTTGGTCAGTATTAGTTTAGAATTGGGAAAATTCCTTAAAAATACACAGACTAATTTTCATTTGCTAATAAAATACACAAACTATTTTGACTTCCCGTTTAATACACGAATTAATTTTCGTTGCCTATTTAATACACAAACTTTCAAAATTCGCAGGTTTTACACATAGTTTTAGACGGTGTTATCTATATTTAACGGAGGTGAAGACGACGTTAGTGTTTAATTAAACATGTGCTTAATTTATGAAAAGAAAATTCCTTAAAAATACACGAACTAATTTTTATTTGTTAATAAATACACGAACTAATTTTCATTTGTTAATAAAATACACGAACTATTTTGGATCCACATTTAATACACGAACTAATTTTTGCTTCTCATTTAATACACAAACTTTTAAAATTTTCAGATTTTACACATCGATTTAGGGTGTCAAACTTGAATTGAAGCTAGCTTAAATATAAGTATCAATCGATTCGAGAGGTTTTGGTTGAGGGTGAGCGTGCTTTTCACTTTTAACCATACGTTTAGTTAAAACTAAAGTCATTTCTGTTATACGTAGTTGACTTCGTTTAAATTGATGTGTAAAATTTACAAATTTTAAAAGTTTGTGTATTAAATAGGAAACAAAAATTAGTTCGTGTATTAAATGGGGATCCAAAATAGTTTGTGTATTTTATTAACAAATGAAAATTAGTTCATGTATTTTTAAGGAATTTTTTTTTCATAAATTAGACACATGTTTAATTAAACATTAACGTCGTCTTCACTTCCGTTAAACGTAGTTAACGCCGTCTAAAACGATGTGTAAAACCTGCGAATTTTAAAAGTTTGTGTATATAATAAACAACAAAAATTAGTTTGTGTATTAAACGGAGATCCAAAATAGTTCGTGTATTTTATTAGCAAATAAAAATTAGTCCGTGTATTTTTGAGGAATTTTCCCTTTAGAATTTTATACTAAGAGAATATATGATCTGGTTGTAAATAACTACAAGATGTTTAAACATTATTATGAATCTCCCACTTAAAGAAGACAATTCACATGAATCATATGTTGAGAAATAAGCAACCAGAAAGCAAACTAATTTTTTTAATTATTAATCACAATTTCCATGGCAATTTAACCATTTCCTACGATCTCCACAATCATTCTTTTGGAATAAAATTAATGTACTTTAATATTTTTGATAAATATTGTATTTTAAAGATATCCTATGATTCCTCCGTCAAGACGTTCCACTTTCCAAATAAGCTCCTTTTGTGAAATATAACTTTCTCACGATTGTATCACTCTCTACACCACCAGCTTCTCCTACAATCACAACTCCAGCAACATGATCCCATATTCTTCTCTTTGTAAGTCACTGCGCAATCTTTATAAACACTTCAGCGTCTCCACATGCAAATCGCTGCATACTTCACCATGATGTACACTAGCATAGGCATTTCCTCATGAGACGTAAAGGACAAAACAAAGATTCGTTTGTATTGTAACACTACGAGAATATTTGAAATAAATAAACACTGTTAGTTTACCTAACTCCTGCGGTTTACAAATGATTAGATTTATCACTTTCCACTAGCTCACAAACTGTAACTAAAACCGGGTCATCTGACTGTTGAAACCTTAACAAGCTTTGCAAATTCTCCATATTCACTGAGGATTCACGGTGGCATCCAAGCTTGACCACCACCTCTCTTTGCATACATGACACACCCTTTTGATACTGATCCAGCTCGGTAGCAACGATACTTTGGCACTCTTTCTTGGCCGGACAGATAATAAATTAGGCTAAATATCAATAAACAAACTAATTAACTGTCCACTAAAAAAATATGTAGTTTATACAATATCTAAAAGTGGGAGCTCGAGTAATGATAACTGAAATGAATTATGAAAATATAGTTGATAACAAATAAAAATCCAAACACGTACATGATTATAAATTAAAAAGGTCAAATGTTAACAAAATAATATATATTATTTAATTAAAAAAATATATTTATTATATTCAGTTTAAAGTATTTTTCAAATATTTTATAAAATTAAATATATTTTAGTATAAAATAATTTTAATGTAAACTTCCCGCCCGTAGGGCGGGCCACCCCTAGTATTATATATATCCAAGCTCTTATATTTTAGCTATTCAAACTAAATTAGTACTAAAACGAGAATTGGAAAATTAGATTTCTGCCAGATAAAATCCTTAATATTAATTTTGTTATAATATTGTTTCATGTAACTAACTATTTTTATGCATTGCATTGATTGGAATCAATAAATTATTTTAGATTGCACAAATAAGCCATACCTCGATTACAAAAAATACATAAACAAAAAAATCACAGATCAAAACAATTTACCACGTCAGACACAATAATATCTCCCATTATCAATCCACCTAAAAGCCCAAGCCCTATCCCCTTGGGTGGTGACGGCGTGGCAGAACCGTACGGTCCGTACCCTTGGTGCCTCGTTTCTGGCGGCGCAAAGTATGCGTTAGAAGACTGTGGTGGTGACCTATGGTGGTAAGCGTAACCGAATTTATCATACGGTGATGAACCAGCGCCGCCGTAGGATACTGGAAGAGGATCGAAACTCGAGCCAGCAACGAGGAGATGTTTCCGATGGTCGGAATCGACCTGACGACACTCAGTTGATCGTTCTGGTGGAACTGAAGGCAAGTGCTCGATTTCTGACGGTGCAGACGGCGGAGGATAAGACGTTGGCGAAAAACCCTCCGTACCAACAGAACTCCGGTTAAGGACCGCTGGGATTTCCGGTTTAATCGGTGTCTTATTAAACCGGTACGCGAAAGTCAAATAGCCTTTCCGTTTCCCTGACGGTGACTTTACCTGATACGTCACAAACGTCATCTCCTGGCCGTTAACGTCACCTTTAATAGAGGGAGTGCATGATTTTAAAAGCTCAAGCAACGAGACGTTAACTCCTCCTATATTTTTGTTGCCTAGGACACGGCGACAGGTCAATCTCATGGCGAGAGTCAAACGACTGTCACGAGCTAATCTCTCGTCGACGGAAAACTCGACGGCGTGATTCCACGTCGGGTTACAACCGCCGGAGCGATCAACGGCAGTTTTCACCTTTTTTTCATTTTGGGTGGCGTCGCCTTGTATGGTAATGACGCCGTACACGTCCATCCTTGTGATGAGATTAACATTTACAAGGTTACGTGCAGAGATTATGTTAAGGTCTAGACTTAGATTCGCCATATATGAGTGTCACTGGAACGTGATGTTTACAATAAACATTAGCTTATTAAATAATAAATGACAGGGAATCTTAACTTTTTGGAATTAAGAAAATGGAATAATGAACTAAATGTGGAGAATTATATTATATTTAATAAGTTAATGATAAAATATTAATGGAAACAAAGGAAAAAAATCAATTAGAAGGGGAATTAAGATATCAAATGCATTTAAAACTAAAAAGAGGACATTTTATTTCTGAATATCAACAGTTTTGATTATTACATCTATTGGGAATATCTAAAAGCATGGTCATTAGGAAAGATCTAGATTTATTAGTTTCTTGGAAAATATTACTTAGGAAAAATAACAAATAGAGAGGATTGGATACTGCTAGTGAATTCAATAATGAAATTGGTTAAGTTTAGGGGTCTTAAAGCCACGACTGACAAAAATAAATAAATTAGCAGAGTAAGCTAAGTTTTAGTGACTAAGAAAAAACAAAAAAAAAAGATTTGTCTCAGATTTAGACGAATTGTTTTCCATCTAAGTGAAAAACATATCCTTTTTTATTTTCAGCTAGAAATTTCTCAGAAAATTTACATGACATTGGTTTCTTATTTGGGTTTTTTTGCAAAACTAACATACAACTCAAAGTCAAACACAAAACTAATCTTTTTAAAAAAAAAATTAGTTTTGCCTTATTCATCCCACAAGTTCATATAATTCACGAAAATACCATTAATTTTTTTTTTTCGAAAATGATTTTTTTACTATCTCACCCTCATCATCTTCAAATAATTAAAAGATTTCAATTGTCATCAATACCCTAACCACCATGAACAACCAATTTGAAGCTCTTAATGCTCCCAAAATCGGTTCCAAAATCAGTTTACCCTTCTTTTTCTCCATTCTTCTGAACTAAACACAACATCTCTCTCACTTTCTCTCCACATTAAGTTAAAAAAATCTAAGATTTTGATTCTATATTTTTTATGGTTCATAGAGTCATAGAAACTAACGATTCTGTGTGGGTCACTTTCGTTTGAGATTTTGTGTTCTTGGAGAAGCCTTATGTGTGCTAAGGAAGTTATCTCACCAATTTAATGTATGAAATCGAGTTTTTTCAGATCTGTTCATCCAGACGACTTACAGGGTAAGTCGTCTGGCTGTAGACGACTTACTTGAAAGTCGTCTGGTCAATGCAGAGGTTATTTTTGCAATTAACTTTGAAATCTGTTTTCTGAGACGACTGAAATATAAGCTGTCTGCTTTTGTTTGGTTACAAAAAAATCTCCAAATAACCTAGACGACTTACATGTAAGTCGTCATAGGTTAGTTTTGCATTTGACTGGATTATTTTACAAGTTTGACTTTCCTGGATGACTTACATTTCAGTCGTCTGGTGGAAAATTAAAATATCAATATTTTATTAAAGCCCGACGACTTACATGTAAGTCGTCGTAGGTTAGTTTTGCAATTGAAAAAAAAAACTTCAATATTTAATTATACCCAGACAACATACAATTCAGTCGTCCGCCAGACGACTTACATATAAGTCGTCCATGATTTTATTCTGAGATTCTGGTCAAACCTTGTAAATCCTGGACGACTTATCGGGTGGACGATTGAATTGTAAGTTGTCTATATATAATTAAATATTGAAGCTTTATTTTTCAATTGCAAAACTGACCTATGACGACTTAATTGTAAGTCGTCGAGTTTTAATAAATTATTTATATTTCAATTTTTCACCAGACGACTGAAAAGTAAATCGTCATAGGTTAGTTTTGCAATTGAAAAATAAAACTTCAATATTTAATTATACATAGAATATTTATAAGGTTACCAATATTCACGTTAGTTTTGCAATAGTTTTGTTAATTCATGTTTATTAATGAATATTTGGGCTACTGAATGAAATTTATAACTTAATTGGTGATATTTATGAGGTTGCCAACATTCACGTTAATTAAAGTTTCTAACTAATCTGAGAAGACTTCTGTGGAAGTCTTCTCTACTAGTTTTTAAGTCTTCTACGCTAGTTTTTGAATAACTTGTATTTTTAAGAGTGATAAGTAACTTCAAGATATGTAAAGCTCATATTTTCAAAATATGTTATCTCCCTTAATTTTACTAAATTTGACTAAGTTTTTCAATACAAACTTATAAAAAAATTTGATATGCTTTGACTAGTTACTATTGTTTGTTTCCATCTCTTAAGTATTATTGTTATAGATACTAATGATGATTATTGTTATGAGTTGGAAGAAGGGTTAAAATGCTTCTTAAAATGTTGTATCAATATGAAGCTACCAACATTCTTGTTTATTAAGATGAGAAAAAGGTCATTGGAGTTTATTATTGCATATGAAAGATCCAAAGATAAGAAAAAAGGATATTTAAGTCTATTATTTCATTGATTTGTAAATGTGTAAACACATTGTTAGCACATGTATTACATCTTGGGAAACATTACTAATGATTTTATAAAAAAATGACAACTAAAAGAGTAGACATGCAAATCACAAAACAGACCACAAACAAAACTATTATAGATCATTCCACTACAACGACAAGCTTGAACTCCACTTGATATGGAAGAAAACTTCGTCAGAAGACTTTCAGGAAGTCCAGACGATTTCCACGAAGTCCAGACGACTTCCAGGAAGTCCAGACGACTGAAATGGAAGTCGTCTAGTGCATTATATTTTAGACGACTAACAGATAAGTCATCCCAGAAGTCTTCCAGATCTGAAAAACCTGCATATCAAATCTAGATCTGAAAAACCTACATATCCAAAAACGTTCAAATGGCTAAAAACAGAAAAAATGAGTGGAAGATTAGATAAATCTACCTTTATAGAACACACAAAAGTACATATCTAAAATTAATAGATCTACCTTTAAATGAGTGGAAGATGAGTACTATATGATTAAAACCCTGCAAAAAAAGGTAGATTATTAAGAAAGACATAAGACAAAATTGAAAAATTCATATAAATTTTGGTGTTTTCAAATCAAAGAGATTAGAGTGGGTTTGAAGAGTTTTAGTTTGGAAAAAAAGTAAGAACTTTATACAACAAGAAGTTACCAAATGAAGAAAAAATCAGATATAAAAACTTACCAAAACGCTTAGATCTATTATGAAAGGGAGACTTCATCATAAGACTTCCAAGAAGTCTAGACGACTTCCAGACGACTTCCACGAAGTCCAGACGACTAAAATGGAAGTCGTCTAGTGCATAATATTTTAGACGACTAACATGTTAGTCGTCCCAGAAGTCTTCCAGATCTGAAAAACCTGCATATCAAATCCAGATCTGAAAAACCTACATATCCAAAAACGTTCAAATGACTTAAAAACAGAGAAAATGAGTGGAAGGTTAGATAAATCTACCTTTATAAAACACACAAAAATACATATCTAAAATTAATAGATCTACCTTTAAATAAGTGGAAGATGATTACCATCTGATTAAAAACCTGCAAAAAAAATAGATTAGTAAGAAAGACATGAGACAAAACTGAAAAATTCATATAAAGTTTGGTGTTTTCAAGTCAAAGAGATTAGAGAGAGGTTGAAGATTTTTAGAATGATGAACATTACATTTTTGTTGCAGCCATTTGAGAGGATGAGAGAGAATGTGCAAATTTTTCTTTATATAGGGAGACAAAAAATCTAATTAGGTTAAATATTTTTGATTCAGACGACTTCCTAGACGCCTTACTTGTAAGTCGTCAAGAAGACTTTAATATTTTTAGCGGGAAATTAAAATATTTTTAGCAGGAAACTAAAATAGAAAACTTCCCAGACGACTTACAAGTAAGTCGTTTGGTTTAAATTATTTAAGCGGGAAAATAATTTTTTAAAAATTTTATGCGGGAATATTTGGACGACTTACATGTAAGTCGTCTATTTTAATTATTCACCAGACAACTGAAATGTAAGTCGTCTAGATCGTAAACATAATCCCTAAACTTAATTAACTAACAAACACTTCATAAAATCAAATTAAACTTCAAAAGTGTTTACTATACACAAAAATAAACACTTATAGGTAAAAATTTAATTTTTCAAAAAAACATTCAAGCTTTCCAAAATCTAACCCTAAAAATACATACAATACTACAACATATGTTGCCAAACCCTAGACCAAAGAATACCATGATTCACTATCTACACTCATCTATGTTGAAAATAATTCAATTTTGTTATATTTTAATTTATATCACTTAAAACTGTTTATAATTAAATGATTTTAATTTTTTGCTTGTCAAAATATTTTTTTAAAAAATTATAAATTATTTTTAAGATCAGCTACACCAGAAGACTTACTCGTCTAGACGACTTCCAACATCTCAGACGATCAGACGACGTAATGGGACTATATTCGTTTGGCTTCTTTTTTTTTGTTTGGTCACAAAGGGCTGGGCTATAATTTCACAAGGCTTTTAGGTTAGTTTTGCATTTGATTCAAGTTTGTGTACATGTTTGGGGTTAAAATCAAGTTCTGGGTTAGTTTTGACAAATTTCTCTTTTTTATTTTAACATGAAAATATAAACATAGAATTTGACTAAACATAAATAATAATTAAGTAACAAAGACAAAAAAATATATATTTAAAGCGTACAATCTCACACCAAAAGCCAGTTTATAAAGTGTTCATCAAATTTCTAGAGACGGCCGCAAACGTATTTAAAATTTGATTAGAAACGGATGTTGCTTTTTAAAATTTGCTGTAGAAAAAAAAACTGTAGAATTTTGTTATTGTGATTTTAGATTTTTATATTGTAGGATTTTGACTTTAAACTTTTTTATTGTAATTTAAAAATGAAACAAAACATAATTAATTTAATTGTAAATTAGTATAGTATATTTATATTAGAAAATATATTAAGAGATACAAAATAAATTTCATCATAATTCATATTATTTTAATAAAGAAATAATCAATAAAATTATTAGAAAATACAATTAATAGGTTATAATAATCTTTTTAAAAGGTATATATATTAGTAGTACACAGGGGTTTTATTATATATAAAGTAATTATATAATTTTAAATCTATGGTTTTATTTTTATTTTAAAGTACTTATTGAATGAAACTTGAACGAATATTTATTTATTTATTTATTATGGAAAGCTCACAAAATCAGCTACAGATATT
The DNA here is from genome assembly GCF_020379485.1 of Brassica napus. NCBI lineage: Eukaryota > Viridiplantae > Streptophyta > Magnoliopsida > Brassicales > Brassicaceae > Brassica > Brassica napus. Next base: position 10,273,233 of record NC_063441.1, read on the forward strand.
TGGTTGTAGGAATCATTTAATTTGTAGAGACATAAGTTAGTTTGAAAGTTATGGGCTTTAAATTTACAAAGTTGGTAAAACTTGATTGTTCTAAATTTGGTGTTGTAGAAATAATTATGGACTAGGTTAAAACTCAATGCAAATTCTGAAATTAAAATATTAAGTTCTCAATATTCGTTCAATAAAATCTCAAAATTAAAATATTATGTATTTTTATAATGTTTATACGATATGAAATAGATATATATTTTATTTAAAAATCTATTAAATGAAATTTCATACTCATGTGGTTTTATGATCATTTGTATCTTATTATAATAAAAAAATTAAATCAATAATCACAAAATTTTCAATGTGTAATTATTAACAGTTTTAGTAATTTATATTCATTTTAAAAAATTTAAAATATAACATATAGTGAAACTATCGTATATGTTTAGATTGACCAACTCATTTTTTTAAAGAATCTAAAAAACATTCTAGTAATGACATATGTCATGTAATATTTTTCAAATAATACGAAGGATGTGGAGAATATCTACGGCTACCACCAATCACATCTATACTATACTAAAAGGGGGATATAAGCCATGGAGAGAGTGTCCACGTAGGATAGAAAAATCAACCAATCAGAAAGCCCGAAATTGCCATGTCATCTCATTTATTTTTCGTAAAAAATGAAAAAACAATGCGAAAGTGAGGTTCGAACCCGGGTTAGTATGATATATATATAGGACAGTTACCACTAAGCCATTGAAACTTTCTTGGACACATATACAAGAACCACTAAGTATGTAATCACAAACTCTTATGTACATTTAGAATAATATGAATTCAACTTTCAAGACTCCGATACTTTGTTTTGTAAAAAAAAAATAAGTAAGTGACTAAGCTAATATATTCTTTGAAAGTGTGAGAACGTTGACAAATATGAAAAAACATAGATTTTTGTTTTCGTGACAAAGTTAAGAATTTTGTAAAAGTAAGTTTAACATATAAATTGCCAAGGGGGGTATAAGCCATGGAGAGAGTGTCCACGTAGGATAGAAAAATTAACCAATCAGAAAGCCCGAAATTGCCATGTCATCTCATTTATTTTTCGTAAAAAATGAAAAAACAATGCGAAAGTGAGGATCGAACCCGGGTTAGTATGATATATATATAGGACAGTTACCACTAAGCCATTGAAACTTTCTTGGACACATATACAAGAACCACTAAGTATGTAATCACAAACTCTTATGTACATTTAGAATAATATGAATTCAACTTTCAAGACTCCGATACTTTGTTTTGTAAAAAAAAAATAAGTAAGTGACTAAGCTAATATATTCTTTGAAAGTGTGAGAACGTTGACAAATATGAAAAAGCATAGATTTTTGTTTTCGTGACAAAGTTAAGAATTTTGTAAAAAGAAGTTTAACATATAAATTTTCGTGACAAATATGAAAAAGCATAAATTTTTGTACAATTTTGACAAAACAACTCAAAACATACTTCTCTAATGTCTTAATAAAATATTATTTAAGGGTGCAATAATTAAATATATTAATTCAATAAATTTTGTAATTTATAGGCAAAACAATAACACAACAAATTTTGAAACATTTGTTTAACCTATCGTTTTTTTTCATGAGAATCCAACTAAACAAGATAAAAAAACAATTAGATTTACAAATATTTAATTACCATTTTATTCAATTTTGATTAATTTCAAATTGTCATAATGTATCTTTTTTAAGTTACAAATATGAAAAAGCATAGATTTTTGTACAATTTTGACAAAACAACTCAAAACATATTTCTCTAATGTCTTAATAAAATATTATTTAAGGATGCAATAATTAAATATATTAATTCAATAAATTTTATAATTTATAGACAAAACAATACCACAACAAATTTTGAAACATTTGTTTAACCAATCGATTTTTTTTCATGAGAATTCAACTAAACAATTAGATTTACAAATATTTAATTACCATTTTATTCAATTTTGATTCATTTCAAATTGTAATAATGTATCTTTTTGAAGTTACAAAAAAATAATGTTCTTTCTTTATTACACTAGCATTATATATAGATTCTATATACACAAAATAAATATAATATAACAACATAAGCTTGCTTTCCCTGATTCATATGAAAACTTTTTAAGTTATCCACCAAAGCAAATTAATTAAATCAATGAAATTGTTAGAATACAGCAAATTAATTTATAATTTTATTTTAAATTAAATTATCTAAAAAGTGTATTTTCGTTAAAACAAAATAATAAATAAGTAAAACTGATTTGATGGTAATTTTTACGACATAATAAATAAGTAAAACTGATTTGATGGTAATTTTTACGACATATATATATTATATATATATATATATATATATCAATTTTGTGAAAGATATAGAAGTTTAATATGGAAAAAAATCTTAAATACAAAAAATTCTAAAAATTAACAAAAAAACTAATAAATTAAACTATGATATCACTTGAAAGCTTCTTAGACCATATTAATAAAATAATTAAGCGATAATTAGACAAATATGATTTTTTTTTCCACCAAAAAGTTTATTATTAATTAGTATTAGTTATTTCAAGATGTTTAAGAAATGGTGGACAAAAAAATAGGATGGACATTAATGATATATGAACTATGAATAGTACTTTGTGAAGCTGACTTAGATAACATATCTGCACATCTATTTCCAGTCCTTTTTGATGCCTAAATTCAATTTCTTCAGAGTAGTTATTCCACAAATAGATAGTATGAGATATTGTTTTGATATGTAGATTTGTTTTTTCAATGTTAATAAGATTGATAATTGTAAAAATGTATCTTTCGAATATGATATGTCTATAATCGAGTCTCCAACATGAGACAAGTTTGTTTAAAAAGTAAATAATTTTATTTTTCTTATATTATATAATCAATATATATTATTTACTGATAATAAAAATATAGTTATTCATCTATCACAAATATCTATGCAAATATGTGAATCAAGTACAACAATCAAACAACATAATGATTTTCACAAAGAAAATTTAAAAAATATATTTATGTTATGTAGTCATATTTTATATTCTTTAAATAATGTAATACAATATTCTACATTTTTTTTTAGAATTGAGAAATACATATATCAGTTAGACAAATTAAGCGATAATTAGACAAATTTGATTTTTATTTTTTGAGCCAAAAGTTTATTATTAATTAGCATTACTTATTTCAAGATGTTTAAGAAATGATGGACAAAAAAATAGGATTGACATAAAGATATATGAACTATAAATAGTTTTTTGTAAAGCTGACTTAGATAACACATATGCACATCCATTTCCAGTCCTTTTTGATGCATAAATTCAATTTTTTCAGAGCAGTTATTCCACAAAGAGATCGTATGAGATATTGTTTTGATATTCAGATTTGTTTCTTGATTGTTAAAAAGATTGATAAGTGTAAAAATGTTTCCTTCGAATATGATATGTCTATAACCGAGTCCCCAACATGAGACAAGTTTGTTAAAAAGTAAATAATTTCATTTTTCTTATATTATATAATGAATATATACTATTTACTGATAATAAAAATATAGTTATTCATCTATCACAAATATCTATGCAAATATGTGAATCAACTACAACAATCAAACAACATAATGATTTCCACAAAGAAAATAAAAAAAAATATTTATGTTATGTAGTCTTATTTATATTCTTTAAATAATATAATATAATATTATACATTGTTTTTTAGAATAGAAAAATACATATAATATCTTATCCGCGCGTAGCGCGGTTAAAAAATCTAGTCTTTATAATGACGCTTCACAACTAAAAAGTAATGCGAACAACACAATAAACATTATCCTCACAACCCCTCACTATGTTTGTAGGGAACGACTAGTCAAATAAGTCTGTTCAAAATAATGGCCGAGGAGAAAATGGTCGATGTATGGCCGAAATGGACAAAGGTTGGTCGAATAATGAAATTTAAGCCAAAAAGGGTTTGATAAGCGGCCTAAGTCTTAATGGATAAAATAAAGATGGACGAAGCATTATAATTGATTTGGTCGGAGAAAATACAGTGAAACCTCTATAAATTAATATAGTTGGGACTACACCAAAATTATAATTTTTTTATTAATTTATAGAGATATTAATTTATTGATATACTAATTGAACCAAAAATTCAATTTAGAACTATAAAATTATATTATTTTATAAAGATTTTTAGTATATATTAATTTATAGAGTATTAATTTAAAGAGTGTTAATTTAAAGAGATTATACTGTAGTACAGAAAATTGAATGGCCGAATTAGTGTATATTAAACACTGTTTATAGTCTATGGAATTTGTGAAGTACTCGAAAGCCAAAACTAGAAATGAAAATGTTTGAGGACGAGAAGTCGAAGTCCAAAAGACAATGAACTTAAAAATGGTTACAATTAAAAGTTAAATAAGTTAGAGTATTGGTTGCATTGGTCAAGAAACTGCTTCTTAGATAGTTTGATAGTTAGAACATTTTTGAGATGACATCACCATAAAATTCAGATTATATATATGTAAAATTCAGATTATATATATGTAATCCTTTTCAGACCTTCTCTCCCTGACAAGTGAGAGTGACAAAGAAACAAATATATATTCCATATATATTAAAAGATAAACATTATCATTTAATGCTTTCATATTATATGAGACACATGGCAGTTTCACATTAATTTGAAAATACAGACTCTAGACTCTGACGTGTCACCTTAATAGATCTCCTCATAATAATTTTTCTTATTTTGCTACCAATTAAACACAAGGAAGTCGTATCCTTTAGCTCATACTGAAGGATATGATGCAAAGCTCATTTAGCTCATATCAAGTCGCAGATCATTAGCTCAAAATTGAACTAATTTTTTTAATACTTATGACTTCATTATGGTAAAGGAGACATTTCAATCTCGACAAAAAGTACGAGAGAGCAGAGAAAGTGAGTCTTAAAAAGGGCCTAAAAATATAAAAAAAAACAGCAACAAATATAAAGAGTTCAAAACAAAGTGCTTTATCCAAAATAAAAAAGAGGCCATCACACCTCAAGAGAGCCCACTACGTTGAAAGGCTTCGAGGAGTCCCAGTCAGGTGCAACGTCTACAACTGCTTCTTCTTGGATTAATTGGTTCAACCACGACGGATCAGCACACATTATATAAGACTGATAACGTGATATGGTGGAAGTCGCTGTGGTGATGGTGCAGCCTGGGCATTCTAGAGATGGGCGTTCGGGGGCCATTTCTAGAAGGTATACCTCTAAATCGTATGATACCCAATGATTCCCTTGAGAAAAATCGACGGCCATGAACAACAGGTTGTTCCATGTGATTGTGTACTAGCCATGGTACTCCATATTTCACATTGGTGTTTATCCAAGACGAGCTATTATAAATTTAACGAAAGGATGACATGGTTTTTGCCATCCTACGAGCGATGACAGACAAGAGCTTACCTGTTGTTCCCCATTTTGTTCTATTGAATTTTATTCCATCCAGGCTTCAGCATCTCTCCTTCACAGCAACCGCAAATAAAGCTTGTTGCGTGGAGGTCGAAACTAAAGGCAGCTAATAAATCAAGTTCTAGACAACTATGTCAGCGAAAGATTTCGTTGATGTTATAGCTCATGATCCTACGTGCAATATTTTGTTAATCTTATATAAAACTTAGCTTATGTCAGCTAAGAAATCAAGTTCTCGACAGAGGGCATAGCCTTTCTTTGTGTCAAAGCTTATGATTTTACGTGCAAGATTTTGTTGATTTTATACATTTTGGAGTTTGTTATGTGAGGCTGCTTATTCATACACGCAAGATTTTGTCTTGGATGAAAATTTTGTCTTGGGGGTTGTCTATATTTTTTAAATATTTTTTGTTATATTTCTTTTGTAAATATATTTTATTTTTTATAAGGTATTATTTTGAGTTGATATATTTTGTGTCAGTATTAAGTTTTTTTAACTAAAACTACTTATATAAAAAAACAGAGGGAGTATGATCGAAGCTAGGTATAAGTTATTAGAACTGTTTATTCTTGGGAGACAATAGAATTAGTAAACACTTTAAAGGAAGAAAAAAATACAATTATGATTTTTTTTTTAAACTTACAATCCCATTTCTATATTGTAAAGATGTCTGAAATCATAGATGTGTTTTCCTCCATACTGTACAGCTTATGTTTCTACGAACCCATTCATTAATGAAGTGAAACTAAAAATTATGACCGAAAGTAAGAAAGCATAGGTTGTTTTCATAGTTGTAATTTCCGAAGCATATAGTGCATGTATCGTTTTCTTGTTCTGTTATCGGAGGCCTAATAGTTTTCTCAAATTGGTGATGATAAGGTTGACGTCTAGTCTTGCAGTTGTGTTGGGATTATTGTATGTGATGGTAAGAGTAAATTCAAAATCAGCAGTTATGTTATTGTTGCTGGCTGTCAGTTCATTCATGAAATATTGGCTATTCTCATGAATAAGGAAGGTGGAATCGGGATGATGAATCTCACGGTACGTTAAAAGTGTATATTCTTTATGTATTTTTATTTGATTTATACTTTCTTTATTTTTGATTTAGAGGTTATCTTAGTTCATTGAAAACTGAAGGTGGCTAGATTTAAATATTTCATTGGAATCAATAAATTTATAGTTGCGCTTTATTTCACAATTTTTGTGATTATTTGAAAAAATTCTACTCTTCGCACAATGTTTTTTAATTTTTAACAACTATTTTGTAATTTTAGTTTTAATTAGTATTAACTTTTCTTGTGATTTTCAAGAAATTTCTTATTTATTTTTCTAAATTTGAGTTTCATGACCATTAAAATGGAAACAAATCCATGAGATACATCATCTAATAAATGGATTCCTTTAATTTTTTGTATTTATGAAATATTTTTTTTTAAATTATTTATTTTTAAATTATATTATGTACTTTGACTAACTTTTATTATTTTTAGTGGGCGGGATTTATATTTGGTTGGAAACTGTATTGCCTTGGTTGTTTATTCATGTTGCATTGTATGATAGAAGTGGCGATAGCTTTACCGTTGACGTAATTGTACAATACTTTAGATGTTTTTTTAAATGACTTTTTGTTGTTGTTTGTGTTACTTTGTACGTTTAGTTTTTTTTGTTATGTATTAAATATTTGTTGTGTAATCGACGATATTTGTGAGATTGTGATGGCTCTTTGGTTGTGTTGTATCTTGGAGATATAATTGTGAGCCATCAATTTAATATAATATGTGTTTTTCCTTCGTGTGATCTAGTTTTTGATTTGTTAAATTTTTATAAATTAAATTCTCTCATTTCTTTGATGAAAAATAATGTAACAACTGTTCTTTAAATCATAAAAAAAAACATTTTTGTTTGTTTATATTGGTATAAGGTGTTGCATATGTTTTCAAATGGTATACCGACATGTTATTTTTATCTTTGTATTTTTATAATTTAATATATAACACTTAATTTATATATAATTTATCTTTGAAATTTTGAACTTGTATAGTTATTGTTTATGTTTTTAATATTATCCTAGTTGTTTATGGTTCCAATAGTTATTAGTATTGCCAAAAAAATATAAGATAATTGTTTATAAAAAGATATATGCGATGGAATATGCACTAAAGTCCAAAAAAATCATGAGAGGCCCAATAAATCACAGTTTTACAAACAAGCTTCATGAAGAGAAATAACGAAGCCTCCTCCCTGCTCGCCACGTGTCATGAAAAAGAACAGGGTACGCTGAGGTGGACGCAGGAGGAGCCTTTCTGCTCAACTTTATTAATATAGATATATATATATATATATATATATATATCAAAGTGTGATAAGCAAGGTAAAAATATATGACATTTAATTCATATTTATCGGAGATACATCGTGACTTTAATAAGGTTTATGATATATATAAGACTCACTTCTCACATTCTCAATATCCATTAACAAATCAATTTTTTTTAATTTATAAATTATATTAGATTTAGGGAATAAAAAATTAAATAAAATAAAAATGACTATTAAATATAAATTCTACGAAAACTATTATCAGTAAAATTTATATTTTTAAACTGAATAAAAATAAATTTCTATGAGTACAAATATACAACCTTTTATATGATTTCTAACATATATGAAAATTTAAACAACACAAATAATATCCGATTATCTTATATAAAATACACAATCTTAAAATGTCACCAATATTGTTTGTACAAACAATACAAATAGTATTAAATGTCCTTTTTCTTCAACTCTTATTTAGATGTTATTTTATTTTGCATTAGTTTACCAATTTTGTTAAATGAAACCATTGATTTGATATCAAAACAGTCTAAAATACACATAATATGAAACCAAACAAATAATAATATTTTGAGTTTATCGCAAAAAAAATGAAAAATTTCATTCGTTTTACCAAACAAACAAAAAGTAAATGTGGATTTAGAATGGTACTTATATCTTAGAAGACTAAAACCCGAAAAACTACGTAAAACCGAATTGATATCCAGGTATATTAAACAAAATTAATCTCTTCTTATCTTAAAAAAACGAAATTAATAATCTACCTAGTATATATTTATAAGGAAAAAATACATTCGCGATTGAATAATTAACCCCATGATGAAACATCTCAAACAATCTCTCACTTAAACCGTACGTTCGTCAGATTTATGTTTCCCATTAAAGACGGCCACAATCATATCGAGTGTGACCAATATGGTCACGAAACAGAATCATCAATAAAACTATAAGCAAGAGCTTCGTTGCCGGCGACGAAGCTTCAATTAACCTACCGGTAAGATATGTCTGTGTCGAGAGCCCCACGAGTCTCCCTCTTCTTTCTCTAACGTACTCATCAATCGCTTCTTCTATTTGCTTCCTTGAAGAGACATTGTTCATTCCATCTTGACCTAACTTGCTCCACAAGCACCTAGCCAAAACAACACCGTCTTCGAGCGCAGCCGAACACCCTTGTCCTATGAATGGACCCATTAGATGCATACTGTCTCCAGCCACTGTCACAGTGCCTCGTCGGAACTTACTGGACATAACGTCCCATGGTGAACGGTACCTTAAACGGCTGATATATAAGGAGTCGATATCACACTTCTTCACCATCTCTTTCCATTCCTCTGGGAATTGGCAGACCGATGCTAGTGTCAATCTTGCCACATCCTCTTGATTTTTTAAATTGTTCGAGTCTTTATTTATATATAGCATATTCATAATCAATATACGTCAGTAAGCAATCTCTAAAATAAATCAAAATTATCGACTCTTTTTGTAACCCTATCATTTTCCTTCAATATAATTACCCCAAAAGAAAGCTAGTCAATTTATATTAATTCAGAGGTTCCAGAAATAAATTTGGATTTCTCTTCATAATTTCCCGTGTATAAATAATTCAATGTAATCAACCAACCAAGAATTTTTTGTTGGTTATATTTCATCCTTCAATATGAAACAAAAGTTTTCAGTTAATTTACAAGTTTGTAGTTGAAAGATAGATTTTACATTTATTACGTACATATTTATTCATTATACTATCATTTAAAGTATATTGAAAATCTCCTATATATATTAAAAAAAAACATTTGGATATGTATTCACATTACATTGGTCACGTGGCATCTTCACATTACTTTGAAAATAAAGACGCTGACGTGTCGCCTTAATAGAGTTCCTCACAAACTTTCGGTGTTTTAAACACAAAAAGTTTCCTATTTTGCTTAAACTAAACACAAGCACGTTGTATCATTTAGCTGATACCGATGGACCTGATGCGAAGCTAATTGTGTCAATAGAAGCCAAGTTTTGAGAAGCATAGATGTTCATAATGATACAGTTGATGTAAAGTCATTGCTAATAGGAGATTGATGCAAAGCCAAATTGAAAAATCTATCATTGGCGCATAGAAGTTTTTATGTCAACTGTCAAGAAAAAAGAGAAGTTGATAGTGAAAAGCAGAGCAGAGAAACTTGCTTCATCTACTGTCTATAGTGAAGAATCAAACAATGGCATTGCTAATAAGAGAAGTTGATGCAAACCGAAATTGCTATCATTGGCGCATAGAAGTTCTTTGTCTACTGTCAAGAAAAAAGAATCAAACTATGTCATTGCTAATACTCATAAACCAGATAAGAACAAGCTGAGAAGTTCATAAGCAAAAAGTTGATGAATAGCAAAGTTGATAATCTATCAATGTAGCATAGAGTATCTTGATCTACTGTCAAGACAGTCTTTATCCACTTGATATCGGTTTTTACTATGGCAAAGAAAGAGCTATCATCGTAACAGCAGATATACACAAACAATAACGGTTTTACTACACTCTTACATTGTCAAGCAGTCTCTACAAGGCACTCTCACATCAATCATTGGTAAGGTAAATTAATGATACTAAATGGCATATATTTCAAAATATTAAAATGATATCAATCAAGTATGCACATACCGAATAAAACCGTCTTAATGTGGGTTTGGACAATATTTTATTGTCGTAAGTGATTGGCAAGGTAAATTAATAATACTAAATGGCATAAATTTCACAATTTTAGGTTATGGAAATATATATATCGAAGAGTGATTGGCAAGGTAAAAATATATGCCATTTAATTCGGTATTTCTCGTAGATACAATGTGAATTGAATTAGGCATAGTAAATTTATATAAGACTCGCTTTGCCCATTCATTTTAGTCATTCTCTAAACCCGAAACCTTAGAAATTTATCTCATTCTCCTATAATGGCTGCGATAACTTATGTGTCTGATTTGAAACCATTTGTGAAGACAGCATGGTCGAGATTTCTGGAACTTCTCTTGACTAATCACTCCAATAAAGGTTTTTGGGAGAAATTTTGGTGATGTATTCGAAATGATCGAGTGAAGAAGATTATGTGTTGGATTTTATTGAATCGACCGATGAGATCTAATTTTGTAACCATCTTCACCAAACAAAGGATGGAGTGAAGTAACATATAGAAACATAAATAAATTGTGGTGATTGATTCGAAAGGATCGACTGAACAAATAGAAGTTCCATGGTCTATCGCGGTGCGGACGAAACCCTATACGCTTTCAGTCGTCGTTTTTTGAGATCTAACCACTACATCACTATTTTGTTATGGGCCCTAATGTCCAAACATGTTTTAGAATCTTAGGTTTTATTTGTTTTCATGCAGGCTCAATTATAAAATATATGTTGAACCATAAAGTATGAATGTTAAAAACTGATTGGGCCAAGGTATATAAGAATAAAATTCAGCAGGCCTAATTTGTATATGTATTAGTTTATTGTTTATGTATACAATTTGATTTTCTTTATATGATAAAAATATTTAGTAAGGTCGAAGTCTAATTTATTTTTAATTAATTTCTTTTTAAGAATTTTGTCTTTCATTTGTTATATTGATCAAAAACTTTCTTTCAATATTAATTAATGGTATTTTTATATATTTATCAACCACTTTTAATATTTTTACATACACATAGATATGCACATTGAAGTGAGTACCTATATAACTAAATATTTACCGAAAGTGAAGATTATAATTCTATAGGAAGTTGGAATGTTGTATATTTTTAATGCTTCATTTTACCATTAACCAAATTGTAATGAAATGATTTTTTTTATAATTTTTTTTTCTTCAACAATTATCTAGATTAGATTTTTTGGATGAGTTTAGAAATTATAATATTAAACGATTAGTTGACATCAGGAGTATCTAAAATTCATATAACATGAAACCAAATAAATAATAACAGTCTTTAGTTTATCACCAAAAAAACCCAAAAACCTTCAAGCATTTTAACCGAACAAACGAAAAATAAATATGGATTTAGAAAAGTCATTATATAATAGGATATTAAAACCCGAAAAAACCAACGCAAAATTAAACAGACCTAATGTCTTATTATCTTAAAAATAACAAAATTAATAATTTCATCATGAGCAAGACGCGGATTACTACCTAGTTAGTAGTATAATATATTTTGTTGTTTCTGTTCACTTGATAACAAATCCAGCATTTAATTGATATAACTATCCACTATTCAATTATATATAATATATTAGTTGTACCGTGAAAGGGGAAAATATCAAGGGATCAATTACCTTGGGGACACTTCAGCATAACAACAAACCAAAAGACGAGATTGTGAGTTATAGGAAGTCGTCCGCTTACGACATTGTCCATCTTGATTCTTATAAATTCCTGCTGGAACACATGGCCGTTTGGATAGTTTGTGAACCCTCTCACCGCCCGAGAACCAAGGGCTTTAGTCGGGTTTAGTCCAAGAAATTTAGAGACGATAGAATTTGATCCATCGCAGCCAATCAAAACCTAATGAAAGTTCAGAATTAATAAGATGGATGGTGTAAACCGTAACTGCGCAATTTAGCTGAAAGTTGGTGATAAAAGAAAAATAGAGCTGGAAAATGAACGGTCAATGATTTTAATAAAATATATAGTATATATATATGTATATATTTAGTTAGTTTTGTAAACACAATTTTGTCACTATTTAAAATTCAGCCATTTCGTGCCAAACATGTAGCTTTCAGTAAATGTATTTAGAAAACAAAATATATCCTGTCACAACTTTCAATAACGTTGCTGTCGAGTAAACAGAAAATATACTAAAATATTCCACTACCCAATCATCGAACAATAACAAATTATATACCTAGCAGTCGATAGACGTACCTTTGCTTTGATATCTTGTCCGTTTCTGAGGTGAACAATTGGAAACGACGTAGCTTCGTCCAGCTTAACCGACACAATTTGGCTTCCGAGGCGGAGAGTCCCAACAGGAAGAGCATGAGCCAGAGCTCGGACCATATCATTCCTTATTACACCTCTTACTTCCCCGTGCGAGGCTGGTCCGACTGATTCTCTTTGTTTGATATTTTTCTCGATCATAACATCTCTTATCCTATTCAATCGTACAGGAGAAAACTATCAATATATGAATCACAACTAGAATTAGTTAAAATGATAAATACTTATACACCTACTGATGAATTGGGAGAGAATTGAGACGGAGCTTAGCGGCCACGCCTAGCTGCTGAAGAGCAAGCCATCCATTAGTCTGAATACCAAATGCTGCTCCTTCCGATCTTACAGACTCTGATCTCTCCAGCACAATGCTCTTTATACCCTTTCTTTATATTTATATGGTTATTTGATACGCTAATTAGTCAGTACTCCATGTATATAGTTTGCAAGTTACCATACATAAGAGATGTATTTTAGAAAAGGAGGAGAAAATAATGAACCTGTGCAGAGCAAGTGAAGTCGCAAGACCAGCAATGCCTCCTCCCACTATCACTATGTCCAATTCTTCCATTATTAGTTTTGCCGAGTTTTGCGATCTTTACCTCGCTATATATCGTATCTGCCCATACAGCATATACCAGTGGTTGAAGCCACGTGGCCAATATAGTGCTGTGGCTTTGGCCGGTTAAATTTGTCGTTATATACAATTATCAATCATAGCGAAATTTATCATTAAATAATATTTGGTATTTGTCGATTAACATTAAATAATTAACAAAATAATCGGCCAGGTGGCCAATAAATGCCGTGGCATTTGATATTTGTTGATTAACATAAAACCCTGTTCGAAAAGGCGCCGCCGAGGGCCGCTTAGTCGCCGGAAAGTCACTCGTCGGGCTCCGGCCGCCACGATTTGGTACTAATCGGACAAAAACTCGGGATCTTAGAAAATTCAAAATTTTGTTCATAGAAACTTTGAAATGGAAGGTTCTCTTGTAGATTTATCAATAGTAATCTTAAATACAAAGGAAAATGGAAGAAATATATGAAAAAAGGACAAAAAAAAAGAGAGGCGGCCGCCATTATCAGGGTTTGATCGAACACATACGAGGAGGAAGAAGATGAAAACCGAAATATCCGTTCTACCCTTATTAATGTTTAAGTCAAAAGCAATAAAAAATACGCTTGGTGGGTTTTGAACTCGGGTTTATTAGGAAGATACAAAGAGCACTAACCACTGGGCTATAACAGATCAAATGCTCTTACTTACATATATTAATATACACAGATAAACGCTATATAAAAACCTGAAAACTAGGCCCCGATTAATCCCCACTTAATCCCCGATTTTTTTGTTAGGCGCTAGACCCGGGGTTACCGCCCGACTAGCGCCTAACGTAGTTTTGAACAGGGCATAAAACTAGATTTTGACCCGCGCTTGGAAAGCGCGGTTTTTTTGGATTATATTATAATACAAAGTTTTATTATATTGAAAATATAATTTTTAACAGTTATATAATCTATAAATTAGTTTATTTGATATTTTATATGTACACATTTACGTAAATTTCTTTTAGGCATGAGAATTATATCCGGATCAAAAAAACAAACCGAACCGACCCAAAAATATAGATTTAGTTCAGGTCTAGAGAAGATAACCTATTGGGGGTTTTTTGGACCTGTCGGTCTTTGTTTGAGTCCGGGTCCTACCCTAGATCCGATCATAAATATGTTGTGTTTATTAGGTAAATTTGGATATTTCGAATATGTTTCCAGCATTATGGATATTTTTTTTAGGTTTTTGGTTTACTATTATAGTTTTTGATTTTAGGTAAATTTTCAAATAAAAAAAATTGGGTATTTGGATAAAATTTTGGGCATTTTCAGTTCAGTGACAGATTTTGAATAAGATTTTGAATTTTTAGGTATTTGAATTTTTTTGGGTATTTGTTTGGAGTTTCAAGTACTTTTCGAGTTTCAGATATTTTTCAGATTTTTTAGATATTTCGAATTTTTTAGGATCCTAAATACCCGAACAGATGTGGACCATTACGACTATATCGGGTCCAACAACCTTTTGATATAGATTTTTAATGTTATTGTACAAAAACATGGTCGATGAAATATTTTTAGAAAACTCATTTTTAAATATGAAAATATCTATCAAACTATAGACGGTTGAAAGTTTAGTATGTAATATGAGATTTTAGTAGAAAAATTTATATATGATATGATTACATTATTATAAAGGAAAGAGGACGTTAAAATGTACACATATATGTCGTGTAACTTCTCTTGCTTTAAATCATAGATTATATGATAAAAGTGATAATATAAAACATTAGTTTCAATGCTTTTATGATTAAAAGTAAAAATGGTAAATATAATAATATTAATGATTAAGATTTAGGAGTGATATTTGAATAAATAAAGAAATTGAATAAATTATTGTTAGAGAAATATATGGTAATATATTGTTAGTCTAAGTTTAAAGTAAGACCAAAAAATAATGAGTTAAATGAAAGGGTCGAAACAACTTTTATAGGTAGATTTTTTAAGACTCCTTCCCTTTTAATAGTATTGATAATTAAAAATATAGTAACAAATAAAATATAAAATACATAATATGACAAACTAACAAAAAGTTCATACTTTGGATAATATGCTTCAACATTCAACGTTCCAGAGCTTTGGAATAGATTGTAAGGAACTGATTGCAATGATAAAAAAACTTCATGCTTGGTCAAGCTTTACGACATAATTGGAAAGGATAGAGACGCTACAAATATATTTCCTGGACTTCAACATCATTCATGTTCAACGAGCGCGGAAACAAATTTTAGACTTTTTAGATAAGACTACTAGATTCTTCCATAGGAAGTTACATTTTATTAGTTGTTCAATTCCAGTCTGGTTACCCAGACCATCTCAAGTTTAAAAAATAGAATAGCTTTTTTGACGTCAAAAAAAATGTTCGTAAATCACAAATTTAAAGATTTGGTGTTGCCAAAATTTAGGCAATAATAATTAAATAATAAAAGGATTATTTAATATATATTTTAGCTTTTACCTAGAATTAAGTTACGGCTTGACATTAAAATTCTCAGATGAAAATACAAAAACTTTATGTATGTAAGTGATTACTAGTAGGCCTGGGACGGATCCAGATATACGGATATTCAGGATACCTGGATCCGTGAATTTAATATCCGGATCCGGATTCGTGGCTTCCGGATATCCGGATTTCAGATATCCGTCCAGATATTCTATTACCCGCGGATATCCAAATCCAGAAAAACAATTAAAAATAATAATTTTTTTAAAAATACTAATCTTTTAATATAATACATAAATTAAATATTTATAAATATATTTATATATGTCTATAATATTGTAAAAACTAAAATATAATATTATAAGATTAATTCATGTATAAATATAATATATCAAATATAAATATTAATAAAACTAAAAAAAATATTGTGTTTTAAAAATACGGATCCAGATCCGGATATCCAGACTTAAAATTAAGATATCCAGATTCAGATTCGGTTTGGACGGATCCAAGATTTTAGTATCCTGATTCGGATCTGGGCACCCTGAATATCCTATTTTCGGAGCGGATCCAGAGCGGATCTCAGATCGAATCCGGATCTCGGATAATAAATCCCAGGCCCAATTACTAGACATTGACCCGGGCGGCCGCATGGATTAAACCACATAACTTGATCTTTTTGAATTTAATTAACACTTTTGAAAGTTAAAAACATACTTTGAAGTTAGTAAACATAAATATTTGAAATCTCATAATTATCACCAAATAATTTATGATTTTTATCGAGGACCTCCAATATTGACTAATACACATGAATTAATAAGAAAATATTAAAAAGTCATTTTAATTGTAGAGAAAATGAAAGTTTATCAAACATTGACGTATAAGTCTTCTATTTAGGTCATTTTTGCAATTGCAAATTTTTGAATAAAAACTTCTTAAGAAGTCTACTCTGCAGAAGATACCTTGAGAAGTCTTCCTTTGTAAATATTAGCTTAATTCTGAATTTGAAAAATTCTCGAAAATGCCAGAGAAGACTTCTCGAGAAGTCTTCTCGGATAAACATGTTAGTTTTGCAATTGACTGAAGTTTGTCAGAAACTTAACTTTTTACAGAAGACTTATATAGAAGTCTTCTGAAAGCCTTCTCAATGTCACAAGAAATCTACATGAAATACTTTTGCAATTGACTATATTTGACTTTTCGAGAGAAGACTTCTAGAGAAGTCTTCTCTTGTAACCAAAGGTTTGACCAAAACCCGAAATAAAATTTGAGAAGACTTCTCAAGAAGTCTTCTCATTAATATTAAATGTTTCACTAATATTTTTCAATTGCAAAAGTAACCCACGCAGACTTCTTTCGACAGTGAGAATGCTTCGGGAAAACTGTTAGAGGACTTCTATAGAAGTTTTTCCCGAGAAGTCTTTTATAAAAAGTCCAATTTCTGACAAACTTTGGTCAATTGCAAAACTAACATATTTATCTGAGAAGAATTCTCAAGAAGTCTTCTTTGGGATTTTCGGTTTATTCTTTTAATAAAGGAAAGTTAGAAGACTTTTAGGGAAGTCTTCTTGATGGAGAACACATCTAGCGAAGTCTTCTGAAAGTCTTTGCGAACAGATCTGAGAAAAGAAATGATTTCATACTTTGAGCATGTGAGATTACTTGCTTTGTTTCTCCAAACACCCATAACTTCACTATAAAAGCTACCAAGTCGTTAATGACCATGAATCATGAGCTTCAAGGTCTCTACGAAACTTACAAAGCTTGGAATCAAAATCTAAGGTTTTTTGGATGAATTTGAAGAGAGAGTGAAAGATATGTGATTTGTGTGCATAATTAATAAGATATGAAGAGTTAAAATCGAAACTTTGGTGCATTAAGAGCTTCAAATTAGTTTTTAGATGGTGGTTAGTGTATTGATGACAATGACAATATTGTAAATATTTGGTGAAGATGGGGATGTAAAATAAAAAAGAAGAAAAAAAGAAAGAAAAAGTGACATTTTCGTGAATAACTCGAATTTCTAAGGTGAATAAGAAAAAGAAAGTTTAAAAAAAAGCATGGGTTATTTTTGTGTTTGACTTGAAATTTTAGGTCATATTTGAAAAAAGCCATTTATTAATTTAATATAATTTTATCATATTTAGCTCAATACAATAATTTTCTTTTAATATGAATGATTATGATTATATAATAATATTTCAAAACTAATTATAAAATTAGTGAAAATATTTACATATAATTTTTGAAAATTAAGATCTTGTTAAAAGGGAGAATTTTACTTCTACACTTTCTTTGGTACCACATTTCAAGTATACCACTAGTATGAAGACATTTTCACAAATACACTTTTCATTAATGACCAAAAGACCATACTAGCCCTAACCTTATCTCTCTCTCGCGATCCTCTTTTCTTTCTCTCTCTCTCTCTCGCGATCTTTTTTCTTCCTCTCTGCCTCCGATTCACCGGAGATCCACCATCTCTCTCTCATTCCACCGGTTCTCTGCGGTTCACTCTGCGGTTCACTCTGTCGACTCCTACTTCTGTACAAGATTCCCAACTGGTATGCATCTAATTTCTCCTTTTTTGTTTGTGTCGATTAATTTTGCGAAATTTCGATTTTGTGGTTATTATAGTCGAAAAATCAAACAAGATTGCTTTAGACTTCTAATCTGTACATGTCGATCTAAGATAAACAATTTTGATTGTGAAAACATTGAGTTTTGACAACTTAAGACCCTTTATAACCTTTTGTAAATCTGAGTTATTTTGTAATGTAATTGATATGTTCAGTTCCTGAGAAGCTGTGTTCAAGCTTATATGAGAGCCACAATCCTGCCAGCACACATTTGCTTTAATTGTTGGTGAATGGTCGATTCACAATAAGAAAGTTGGCAGAATCTGAAAGTTTTGTTTTTGGTTCTGCGTTTCTTAACAGTTGTGACTTACGTGTCTGTCTAGTACTCAATGTAGCTCAATATGTTAATTATTTACTCTAATCTCTTGCTTGTTTCTTGACCATAATACAACAAACAGAGCGGTAGAATCCAATGAGATGTGGAAGACTCAGGAGCAAGAAAACGAAAGGCTCAAAATAAAATCAAGAGAGGAAAGCAGCAGCAGCAGTAGCCAAATGAAGTGGAGTAGTAGTTTCTCGAAAAGGAGTTTGGATAAGAAATGTAGCTCCATTAACGAGGAGAGAAAGATCACTCATCAATCATCATTGGACAAAAGATTGTACTTGGATGATGATGATGAAGGTTTAGGAGATGATGAGAATTGAGTCTTTTCTCCAATCACGGTATATATGTCTATTTGCTATAGCTTCTGTTACCTTTAGCTTCCTTCATCTTCTGAGTCTCTTTGTAAATGACAGGAACAAACGTGGGAGAGGCTCTGTTGGTCCTAGGATGGATGAAAATGTCCCTTATCTTCCCACCGAGAAGGTTGATCAATTGCAAAGTTCTGATACAAGGGAAAGGAAGGTAGTCTTGCTGCAGCTTGGGCTCTAGCTAATCTATATTATCTTGCATGTTAGAAAGCTCTTATAAGGGTTTATAAAACTATTTATAAGAACTTATAAATCATTTTTAAGGTTTTAAAAATATATTTATAAAAGTTTATGAATCTGTATATAAGGTTTGTAAAAATATTATAAGAGTTTAATAATCTTCATAACACAATTTATAAGAGTTAATAAATCTTTTTCAAGAGTTTATAAATCTTTACAAACATTTAGAAGTAAAATATTCATAAAGCTATTATAAGTGTCTATAATTCTAATATAAATGTTTGTAAATTATTTATAGTAAATAAAAGATTATTTATAATAGTTTATAAAACAATTAATAAGACTTTATAAAATCAGTCTATAAGGTTTTTTAAATATATTATTAAAGTATAATTCATTTATAAGAGTTTATAAAATCCGTTTATAAGGATTATAAATAATTAATAAATGTTTATGAATGATTTATGAAGATTTAGAAATCATTTATAAACCTTTATCAATAGTTTATATATATTCCTCATGTGGTGGAAAACAGCGAGATGATGTAGCAGAGGTTTGTGGGGATATTGAGTTTGCTGTATAGTTCTTAGCTAAGAATAAGAGCGAGTGTCTCCAAGAAGAATGGGGAGTGTTGGAGAAGTCTCCGGAGGCGGCTTTAGATGTGGATCAGACGATCTTCATGGTTACGGCGGAAGACGTGGAGAGGAGCAAAACGACGGTGTTATGGACAGCAAGAAACTTCTCCAGCAAGAAGATTTGCTTGCTTTACGTCCATCGTCCTGCTTGGCCTGCCTCCTGCAGTGAGAATCTTATGCTTCTCTTTCTCTCTGACTTAACTGTTTTGTGGTGAATTATAGAATATTTATGGATGTTGAATTGTTCTTGAGTGTAGATTTGCTCATGAATCATGATTGAATCTTACCGAGTCTATATATATATCCTTTAGTTGATTGTGGATGATGTTAATGATGTACCTCTGTTTGCTAAGAAAATCTGAGAAATGATATAATTGTTTTATAAAGAAGAAGCAGAGAAACCATATCAAATTATATCATCATAATAAAATCCTTATAAGGCTTTATAAAGATAATAAATAATTTATAAATATTTATAAATCATTTATGAAAATTCAGAAATCATTTATAAACCTTTATCAATAGTTTATATATATATTCCTATAAATGATTTATAAACCTTTATAAAATCACTTATAAGAATATACCAAATATTTATAAGGTTTTATAAAATCATTTATAAATATTTAGAAAGGTAATTTCATTTATAAAGTCTTAAAAATCATTTATAAGATTTTATAAATCTTTACATTTAGAAGTAAAATATTCATAAAGCTATTATAAGTTTAAAAAGTAAAATCGATGATATAAATACATGAAGATGCTCGTTACTAATTTTCTGAAAAACGAAACTAGAGTAAATGTAAAGTACAAATGATTTACAGCTTACAATCACTTATAAGAACACGTGTTATACATATATATATATATATATATTACAGAAAGACATGTGTCTTGTTTCTCTTATATGTGTTAAAAACATATATATTACATATAAAAACACGTGTCTTATCTCTCTTTCTGCAACTCCAATCTTCTTGAAAATTGTGTTTCCTTCTGAAAACATAAAAACATAAGGCTAAATATATATATTGTTTTACGGTTTCTTTTATAAGGCCTTATAAATATAAAAATTGTAATAAATACCTCAAGCGGATTACCTTTATAAAATCACTTATAAATTTTATAAGAGCTTATAAAACCTTGTATCAACCATCTATAAAGTTTTTAAAACATATATAAATATTTATAAGATTTTATAAATCTTTTTCAAGAGTTTATAAATCTTTTCAAGAGTTTATAAATCTTTTATAAGATTTTATAAATCTTTACATTTAGAAGTAAAATATTCATAAAGCTATTATAAGTTTAAAAAATAAAATCGGTGATATAAATACATGAAGATGCTCATTACTAATTTTCTGAAAAAAGAAACTAGAGTAAATGTAAAGTACAAATGATTTACAGCTTACAATCACTTATAAGAACACGTGTTACACATATATATTACAGAAAGACATGTGTCTTGTTTCTCTTATATGTGTCAAGAACATATATATTACATACAAAAACACGTGTCTTCTCTCTCTTTCTGCAACTCCAATCTTCTTAAAAATTGTGTTTCCCTATGAAAACATAAAAATATAAGGCTAAATATATATATATATATATATTGTTTTACGGTTTCTTTTATAAAACCTTATAAATATAAAAATTGTAATAAATACCTCAAGGGGGTTACCTTTATAAAATCACTTATAAATTTTATAAGAGCTTATAAAACCTTGTATCAACCATCTATAAAGTTTTTAAAACATATATAAATATTTATAAAACTATTTAAAAGGGTTTATAAAACTATTTACAAGAACTTATAAGCTATTTATAAGAGTTTTTACATTTATTTATAAGTGTTCATAAATTAATTTACAAGGTTTATAAATCTATTTATAAGAGTTTATAAATCACCAAATTAACCAACTTTTCACTATTTCTTTGCTTATTAAGGAACATCATTCTTTTACAGTTTCTTTTATAAGGCCTTATAAAAAAGTATAATTGAGTATTGAGATGATTGAGTATTGAGAGATACTTGAGGTTTCTGAATTTATAATGGTTTATAAAAATTTATAAAGGGTTTACAAAACCACAATGTTAGATGAACGTCTCAGTTCTGCAGATGCACATAATGTATCCAGACCAGATATATAGCCTTCTAGGACCTTTCTCACAGCAATAGCAAAAGCCTGATTAACAAGAGTATAGTGGCTCTTGTTATTGGCTTCTTCATTTTCACCTACTTTACAGCTCCCCCATGTCCCTCAACTTCCAACTTGAAGTTCATGAAATGGGTCTACGAAGTTATGGAGAAGAAAGACCAAAGAACCAAAACAGCCTATGTTTCAAAGAATCTGTCCCAAGGCGTCAGTGCTTGATAACCGATGCCACAAGCTCAGACTTTTGTGGGTTGTCCTATCAGCTGGCTCAGAGCATAATCCATAAGAGAGCTTCTGTATGCTAATAAGAGAAGAACACCTTGCAGGGCATTCAACGCCAACCTAACCAAACTTAATTCCTATTAAAAAGCAACAAAATTGTGAGAGAATGTGGCCAAAAGTAGAAGTAGTCTCAATATACTTCTTTCATTTCATCTAAGCACTAAAGATATTCCATTGTTCTGTAATTGATTACTAAGAATAGAAATCTGAGAACATGACATCGTAATCTACCCTAAGATAATGATTTCGTCGTAACTCAATACAGTACATCGAGTACTAAACTCAAATCAATAAAATTGATACTTCTTTTCCCCCAAATCATTTCCTATTAGGTTTCCGATCCTAGCCACTCAAGTGAAATGCAAAGCTCATGTTTCCACGCATACAAACATGAAAAGCGTAAATGGTGAACTTACAGAGGCAAATGAAGAAGACGGAGGAGAAGCACGAGTTGGAAGAGGAAATTGGCAGCTCTAAGAATGTAAGGACTCTCAATTACTTGGTGGAAGGTAAAGCTCCTCCTGTTTGAGCTTCTCCATAAGCGAATCAATGCTCGTCGCCACCGTCATTATTTCTCAATCGAGGAGAAAGTGAGAGATCGTCTTGTTCGCCTGAGCTTGTAGAGTTTTTCAGTTTCGTCGGAGAATTCGTCAGCGCCGTCCGGAGAACTCGTCAGGATCGTCGGATTTGATCACCGTCGAATTCGAAATCAATCTGGAAACTCTCAGATTTGGAATTGAGGGAGAACGAGAGTAATTTAGGTTTAATTATTCAGGGGTATAATGGTACTTTGTCTATTAAAATTTTAATGGTAAAGTTGAAAAGTGTAAAGTTGAAAAGTGGTATTAGGAAAGTGGTATTAGTGGCAATTCTTTTGAAATAGATTTGTTAGATTTTTAAAAATATATATTTTTATATTTAAAATAAAAAGATATCAAAAGATGTTATAATTAAATTTCTAAAGGATGGTCCATATTAAAAGAAAATCACACATGAAAGAAGTCATGACGTCTATTTTAATAGAATTGATGTCCCATCTTTATAATATAAAGAACTTTTTAGTTTTTACTAGTATCTCATATATATTAATTGAGAAACATTGCATCTTCTTTTTGTAGCCATGTGTTATGATTATGATGATTCTTAAAATCATTAGCGATATAGGTTGGTTTATCTAATTATATAATAGTTTTTTTATTGAACCAACCATAAATTCATTATTAGTGTTTTTATTATTTTTTAAAATAAAAGTTACATAATTGCCTAATATGGCTAAAATATATATGAGAATTAATGATTTTGAATAATAAAGATTTGATAAAAATTATTGTATCTTATACCATATTTGTTTAGTTTAAAAATATTATAAAAAATTAAACAACCACATTAACCATATAATAAAAAATAGATTTTTCTGTATATGTTATATTTAATTTTTTTAAACGACTTTAAATTATTAAAACTGTTAAAAGTCTCACATTTAAAACTCTCACATTTAAAATTTTTTGTTATGACAAAATAAAAATAATATAAAAATCATATAAGTAAAAGTCTAGTTTAATTAATTATTAAGATTAAAATATATATATATATAGTTTTAAATTAAATTATATATCATATAAAAAATACTTAGATATTCTAATCTCAAAATTTACTTGTAAAGACTTTTTCTTTTGATAAAAGCTTTGAATAAACATTGATAACTTAAATTTAAAAAAAATTAAAAAATACTAAAACTGTTAATTCCATGATGAAAATTTTGTTATTAGTAATTTAAAATTTTTACAATAAAAGATACAAATGATCAAAAAAACTAAATGAGTAGAAAGATTCATTTACTAGACATTAATATTAAAAATATATTATGTATGTTAATATCATTTAAATTTAATTATATATCCTATTAAATAAAAAATATTTTATAGATTAATAAAATTGATTTACGTAATCGCACCAATTGAACTATATATGTAATAGTTACTGATTTTTAATTATTCAATATATATTTATTATTTCATAATATGTAAAACTATATAATACATAAAATCATTTATATATATAATGTTTATTCCGCGCAAGGTGCATGTCTTAATCTAGTTTCTATATTATTTGATAAATCAATTAATTAACCAATACACTCAAATGATTTATATAAAAAATGAAAATAAGTGTAAGTATTTTTCATAGTTAGATACAACAAAATAATTTCATTGAATATGAAATCAGTTAATTTAATTGACTATTTATATATATTTTCATTAAATATAAATTAAACTCTTGTAAACTTAAATAATATTTTATGTTAAATTAAATAATGTACATAAATAAAATGTTAGAGTTAATACATTGACATAAAATATATTTTAAATTTTAAATTTATCAAAGTATATATCACACAGTCAACCAAACAAATTACATAAATTTTATTCAAAATTCATGATGAAAATGTTGAATTTAATTAAAAATAAAATTAAGTAATAACTTATATAATTTTCATACTTAATATAAATACAAAATAGTGGGTTTGATTGGTAAGAGATGTGATTTCATATTTTGGCTGTAAAAATATTGATGTCATATTTTTTGATTTGGCTCTAGATTTTTAAATTTTAAAAGCTTTTAAATTTAGGATGTAGGTATTTGTCTCTCCAGAACAATTATGGGAAAATTACATGTTATCAATTTTATGGTACCACTTTTCATTTTTACCACCATTAAGGAGACATTTTATTTTTTGACAACAAAAAGCTAAGAAACTAAGAAGGTTCCTGGTCCGAGAGCCACCTCGGAGGAACAGAATCAACATAGACCATAGCAGATGGCGAAGTTCTAGCACCTCGTGCCAGCTTGTCCGCCAGAGTATTTTGCGCCCTCGGTATATGCTGGATAGAAAAGTTAAGAAAGAATTCCTTACATCGCAGAAACTCCTCCATATGTGTAGTGAACGCCGGCCATTGTGTCGGTGTAGACACCATCTTCACCAACTGAGAACAATCTGTTGCAAACACCACCTATGAGATTTGTAGGGTCTTCATGCACTCCATCGCCCATATCAAAGCTTCACATTCAGCATGTAAAGGTGATAGACTCATGCGAATAGACATTGCACCCATCATAGTATCAGTTGATCCATCTTTTCTATAGACCCATCCCTGCCCTGTATAAGGGTCATGTTCCTTCCATGCTCCATCTATAAAACACTTGTCTTAAGGAGACATTTTCAAAAATACATTCTTCATTAAGTGGCAAAAGACTTTTATGCCCTTGTTATTTATATATATAATAAACCATTATTTAAATAAAATAAATAAAAATAAATAAAAATAAAAGTAAATTTTTTTTTTATGTTTTCGAATTATACTTTTTCAAATTTGAACTTTTTTTGAAATTTTTTTTTGAAATTTTTTTTTGAAATTTTTTTTTGTTTTAATTCAAATTTCTTTTTGAAAAACGAAAATTATGTTTGAAACTATTTTAAAAAAAAATTATATATTTTTTAAGTATTTATTTATATATTTATTAGAATCCTAAATTTCACATTCCAAAAACCCTACCCCACCCCTCAACTCTAAACCCTAAGTCTAGATTAGTTAACCCTAAGGGTATAATTATCTTTTATCCTTCAATAAAAGTGAGGGTAAAAATGGTTAGTGTAAACATGAAAAGTGGTACTATGAATGTGCTATTTGTGGAAATTTCCCAACAATTATAAAGACATGAGTTTAAAGAAGTGTTGTGGACTTTTAAAAAGGGCTGTGAATTGAAAAAAAAATTACAAATCAAGATTGGTGTATTTTACTGCTGTATGTATAATTGTGGTTGTAGAGAGCATCTACATCAGTAGCCAATCACACCCAGTATACCTGTATCTTTTTCAAATATACTAAAATAAAAATGTTAAAACATTTTGATTATGTAAATTAAACTTTCTCAAAAAAATCCCGGGCTTTTATATAGGGATCAGAACCTAGTTTGTTATTAACTTAGGTATCGGAATATGGATGACAAGCAGTGTTTTTAAAACCGGACCGGCGATCGAACCGGAAATATTTTGGGTCATGGGTCATTGTGGTTCGACAGGGTTCGATCGGGTTCAATTAGATGCAACTGAATGTAATGATGTTTTGTAAATATTATGTATATTTTTACAAAGATAGATCATATCAAATAAAATATTCCAATGACTATAATATTTAGAAAACTTTCAAAAATAACAAACTGAAATGTAATAAAAGTAATAAACAATTTAATAGTTCAAATCTAAAATCAATAGGAAAAAAAACATTTAAAGTTTACTCTCCAGATCTTTGTCACTCTAAATCTTCGTCACCTTTAAAAAAATTATATGCACATTAGTTAAAAAAAAACTATTTTGAAATAAAATTCAAAATCATACCATGATTGAGTTTCTTCGCTATCTTTAGGATATTCTTCAAGAAGTTTATCTTCTAATTCAGAAAAATCAAGTTCTCCTTCTCCTTCTTTTTCCATAATCCAAAACTCAGTTTTATCAATTGACTCATAATCAACTGGTGATCTTTTTGTCCCATACCTACATAAAGAACAATAGCATATTAGCAAACCTAAGTAATGATCTTTTTGTCTCATACCTACGTAATGAATAATATAACACACAAATATTTGTTATAAATTTCACAACTAACGAACCTGTTTTGTAAACGCAAGTTGTAGTGAACATATACAAGATCATTGAGTCTTTGATGCTCTAGCTTGTTTCTTTTTTTTGGTATGAATGCGTTCAAAGACACTCCAATTTCTCTCACATCCAGATGACGAAGCTGTTTGACTAAGGATTCGGATTGCAAGCTTTTGCAAATCAGGAATATCACAACCAAATAGTTTCCACCATTCATCTGTAAGTACAATAAAAATATATATTAGTAACTGAGCAGATTAAAATGGAAAACATGTTATATTGGCAGAAATATAACAAAATTACTTATCGGCCTACCGGGTCGAGTAGTTTTGCTACAAGTAAGTGCTATTTCTCGAGAGAAACTAAGTTCTCGATCTCTATAGCAACGAAAGGTTGATATTCCAACATGGGCTTCTCTTTGTTCGCGAGGATGAATTTCTCCGTTACTGCTTTATTTGGGGTTATAATCTCAGATGCTTTTAATGAGGCAAAAAGTATTATGGCATACTCTTACGAATTTTGGCATACTCTTCATTTATCTCATACTCTTCAAAAACGTGGTCAATGTCTAAATTACTCTTTTCGGCAAAACCAATGAAAATCATTCTCTCTCCTACTCTATCTTCTTCCTTTCTCTCTCCACTGTAGATCTCAAACCCATATTTTGTTTCCATTCAATTTGACATTCATCTTCTCCATTAATTCATTCATGAAGAATTAGAAACTTTAATTTCAAATTCGTGTTCATAATTATCTAATTGAAAACAATGGGTCTAGATCTATTTGGATAATCAAAAACACTAGTATAATTATAAAAAATCGTATCAGATTATTATTTTGATTTTAAAAACTAAAAAACGTAGTAAAACTTGGTATGAACAAAATGGTATAACTATGTATAATTATGTATAACTATAACCGTACAACTTGGTAAAACTATACTGTACAACTATGTGAAACTGTGTAACTAGATAAAATGGTACTAACTAAACTGTATAACTTGATATAACTATATTTGTAAAACTATATAACTTGATAAAATTTTATGGTTAAAACGTGCAAGTTCATATAACTTGATGTTAATCATTTTGATTTTTACGTGAGACGACGAGTTCTTTCACAAACATACACTTTGATTATTAAAAATACTATTATAAAGCCAGAGATGGTCATGAATGGATTCCAGACAAAAGTAGTTTGTATGCTAGTGGACAGGATATGCAGAAAGATGACGATAAATCTATGTACAAAGAGGTAAAATTTGAGTTATATTTCATTGGTAGTAAAACCTATGAGGCCATTAAAAAAGCATAACGACATCTTAAGGTGACTGAACCAGTGGAAGATGTTGTTATAGATATAGAGACAATGTAGGTATTGATTTGGATAATGTGGAGACATGTGAAAGATTTAGTTGATTAAGCATCATACCATAACTGTTTTGAATTTATAATTTTGAACTCTAAGCTCCGAATATTAAGAATTCTGATTTATTTCGTTTAAAGTATACATAAAATGCATACTTGTTTTTGAAAAAGTTTAAATTCAGGAACCATAAGGAAATGCACACCACGATTAGTTGCATATATTATTCAAGATGTTTCTTCAAGATGATGAAAAAACTAAATAAAACTTAGTAAAACTGATAAAATACAAAATATTGAAGATACAAAATTCTAAACTTATTTGGTTGTTTACAAGCATTATGCTTATTATTTGTTAGTATTTTCTGATTTAAATTCAAAATAATTATAATCAAAATTTTCGTCACATAGTTGTGTACTATTTATAATAGAGAAAATACAATGTTCTTTTATGCTTTTTTTCTTAATACTGACCTTGTGACATTACAAAACTTGTATACGCCACGAAATTAATTTTATTACAATATGATTTGATGGGAAATGATTGTAAAGACTTAATATAAATGGTATAACTATAATATAAATCTTTTGAGTATAGTAAAACTAAAAAAAATGTAAAAAATGGAAAAGTAAAACTTTGAAGCTTTTTGTAAAACTACAAACTTGGACCCCAAAAATGCTGTAAAAAATTTTCCCGCCCAAATTTCAGAATTTTCCCTCCCAAATTTTTATTTTTTTCCTAACCTCAAAATCGAAGTTGGTAACTATAATTGCTTTGATTTTTAGGATTTCTCATTTCTACTATCTTCTCAATCCTCTCAATCCATTTTCTCTCTTCCCATTTCTCATTTTTCATCTTTCTTCACCTAATCTCCAATTTTCAGGTTTTTTCTAGAAAATAGTGGTCAATCAAGAGTCAAAACTCTGAAGCTACCTATTTAGTGTTGATGCAGCGGCGAGGATATTATCGAGAAGTTCTCCAAATTTGATCCAAATCCTTATTTCCAATACTATTGATGTCTCCATGTGGTTTCTCAATGCGGATTAGTGACCCAATAATGAAAAAATATATTGATAGTTGTATGTTGTCTTATTCGTACTGTCATGGTATTTCTGAGATTTTGGTTATACAGTTAATCATAACTTCTATCAAATTAGTTTAGTTACGAGTTTTTTAAAATTTTCAAAATTTGACAAATGAAAAACAAAAATTCTGAAAAAGTTTACTGAATTGTACAAAAGGAAAAAAATACTAAGTTATACAAAGTTTGATGTACGAAAATGGAGAACTTTGGCAAATTTTTACCTAATTACACAAACATGAAAAGAAAAAAAGTAATACTAAATTTTACGGAGTTTGACAAACAAAAATGAGATACTTAACCAAAGTTATCCTAAGTTACACCAAGTTCTACGAACATAAATAACAAACCAAGTAACATAAACACAAACAACAAATTTAGTGTGTTAAAAGAAGAAGTTCTATAGTACAAGGAAAATAATGATAGTTCTATGTTCTCTTATTTCTAGTAGTTATAAGAATTTGGATGTATAACTAATCAAAATTTGTATCACCTTAATGGAATGCAAAGTTTTTTCCAAGCTTAACCAAATTTACACAAACACTAAAATAAAGTAATAATAAATTTGACAAACAAAAATATGAAACTTTGATAAATTTTTACAGAATTAAACAAACACAAAACAAAGTAATCTCAAGATCTACAAAGTGACAAACAAAAATGGAGAACTTTCGCAAAGTTATACCGAGTTACATAAATATAAATAACAAATTTTTATTATAAAAACTTGTATTGGTTGACAATGATTGGTTTTTTTCTTTGTCACTTGTATTGGTTACCAATGGTTGATTTGTTCTTCATTGCTTCTTTCTCGCTTTGCTCATCTCCACGATATTTTTTTCCATATTACTTTTATTATCCTTCTCTTCCACACTCTTATCCACATTTTTTTTCATCTCTCCACTACCTAAACCACCCTCCTTCTCACTTTGTTCCATGTCTCTATTATCAGAGCTAAGATAGTTTCATTTTTGTCCTTTGAAAGCAATACTTCATAAAAAAAACGTAACTATCAAATTAAGTCATCATCCTAAAATTCACAAAGTATTACTAAGTTATATAATTATTTAAAGTTTTACTAAGTTGTACAAAGTTTTATAGTTATATCAAGTTATACTAAGTTATGCAATTCTGGGTTTGTTTTTTCTTCTCTTTCGATGGATAATTCATGGTTTGTTATTTCGTTATTTTTTCTGGAGAAAATTTTGATTTGTTTTTTATTTGAAGATTATCTTTTCTCATGTGATAAAAAGATGAAAAAATATGACTGATTTGTTTTAGTGAAAAAATAGAAAAAATGAGTAAAACTTGAAATACTTAGTTGATTTCTAAATTTTTATGTCTTGATCCAAATTTAACGGATGTGTATGGTTTGAGTCTGAATAGTCCTTCTGGTAAATTTGTAAATAACTAGATTTTATCTGGTTGGTAGATCTTTTAACAATTTTTGTGAGGAGTACTGAAGTAATTGATTCCTTTATTTGGGTGTTAGGTAGATCATGTTATAATTCAGGGGTTGGAATAGTAATACCTATTTTTAATGGACCAAATTGGAAATTAGAAAAACCTCATCATCGCTAAAACCCTAAAACCAAAACTCAATCTCAGAAAACAAAAAAAAAAAACAGAGAGAGCTTCTTCCCTTGTCCTAAACCAAAAGATGCGACCTTTGGACGAAAACGAGACGACCGTCGTCTTCGAGAAGATCTTCAAATTCGTGGGCAACAACCTCAAGAACATCGTCGAGAACCCATCTCACGAAGGACCCGAACCAGAGCCCGGCCGCTACTGCTTCCGCCTCCAGAAGAGCAGAGTCTACTACGTCAGCGAGTCTCTCGTGAAGCGAGCCACCAACATCTCCCGCAAAAGCCTGGTCTCCCTCGGAACCTGCATCGGGAAGTACACCCACGCCGGGAGCTTCCACCTGACGATAATGTCGCTCAACCTCTTGGCGGCGAACGCGAAGCACAAGGTGTGGCTGAAACCCACGTCGGAGATGTCCTTTCTTTACGGGAACCATGTGTTGAAAGGAGGGCTTGGGAGGATTACTGATAGTATTGTGCCTGGAGATGGAGTTGTCGTGTTCTCCATGTCGGATGTTCCGTTGGGGTTTGGGATTGCGGCGAAGAGTACGCAGGATTGTCGGAAGTTGGATCCGAATGGTATCGTTGTGCTTCATCAGGCTGATATTGGAGAGTATTTGAGAGATGAAGACGAGCTTTGAAAAAAGGCTTTGTCTTTAGGGAATCTTGGCTTTGACTGTTGTTTTAAGTTTTGTTTGAGGTTTATGATATGTAACCTGGTGTTGGATCTATGGAAAGTCTCGATTTTTATTTATCTGTTTCAGATGTTATGTCTGTTTGGTGAGTATCATGTAAGCTGGCAAGTGCTTCTTTTGCTTTAGATTTTATAGCCAACACATTATTCAAAATGTTCAGAAGCATCAAACTTTTTTCAATTAACTTGCTTTTTATACCACGATGATGAACCAGAAGATTGCATAACAGTTCCATGGACACTGTTGCTAGATGTTTTTGACTTTTCAATAAGCATATTGTAGTCACTGAAAATTACCACATCTGCTAAACTCAAATACTGCCTAAGGAAGCTGTTAGAAATCGTTATGTTTTCACTTAATCTTCTGAATACAAAATTCAATAACAAAAATCGTACTGTATTTTAGAACCATAGCTTTTCGTTATTCTTTGGCTGAAGTGTAGTCGAAATTCTGCAGTATGAAACTGTTTTGCTTTATATATTGGATTTTAACACATCACTGTCACCAAGCCCGTCTAGCTCAGTTGGTAGAGCGCAAGGCTCTTAACCTTGTGGTCGTGGGTTCGAGCCCCACGGTGGGCGCAGTTTTGTCTTTTTATCCTTCTGTTTTTTCTTATCCCTCTACAGAAGACTTTTGTTCTCTGTTGCCCATTCAGCCAAAGGCTCTCTAACGTTACACTCCGACTGATTTGTTGTGTCTTTAATCTGTGCAGTCGAAGCCGTGACAAATCGAAAGCCAGATTATGAGAACATGTAGTAGCAAGATCCCAAGAACCACCAGTTTTATCTTCATGTTCTGGTACCACAGTTTCCTCCTCACTTGTGTCCCTTGTTTCTTGTACTCCTGCGCCTGAAATAGTTCAAACAAACTTAGATTAAAGTGGCTGTTCCAGAGAGTATTAGTAATAAACAAGTCTAGAAATTTAGTTTCCAGGGTCAAGTATGCCTTTTACCTGAGAGCGTAGATTCTCGGTCTTGTCACTAAGAACCGTTAGATTTTCCCCTCTGTCAATTGCCTGAGAACATGTATGCTGTGTTATGCATAGTGATTTGTCTTTGCTTTAAGGGACATTGTGAAATATAGTTATTGCCCTTTTTTTGGGCAGACCCATCATACTGAAAAGGTCAAAAGCAAAGGAGAATGATTGGTGGTTGTCTAAAGTGTGCAGAAAGACATAAAAGAGATAATGCAAATAGAAACTATAATAAAACCTTGTCAATATTCTCCAACATTATGCTTTTGACTTCTGAAACTTGAGCCTTGACTTTTATTAGTTTTTCAATCTCCTCTGCATGGTCAACAATATACTTCATGTGTTCTTTCATCACCGGCCTGCAATTTTCAAAGAAAAGTCTCTCATTCGTTAGAGTCCCCAAAAGTTGTAAGGAAGTAGTAGGTAAGTACATGAACTCCTTGTTGAGACTTTTGGCGATAGCTGCACTTGCTTTCCCACCTCCATACCTTTTCTTGAAATCAGCTTTCACACGCTCCAGAAATGCGATCCATGTTTGCTTGCTAAGAGCATCTTTTGCCACAACACAATATGCTGAAAACGTAAAACAAAAGAAATACATCATTTTCAAGGAGGGTTTCCTCTCCATACTCCTAATTACTTCCTTTCAAAAGAGTGACACAAACATCTACAATGATCTTGCACTCTCTACACGACCGGAGTTAGTTACAACAAGTAAGTCTCTACTTGAATCATATGCTATAGACTATAGTGCTAGAAAGTAGGAAATTTTAAAATATATTCCAAATCGGGGATAGAAGTATTCAGTCAAATCCTACCTCAAACATTCCAAAGATGGGAAACTTTATATATAATGGAACCTCATTCACCTCTGGTCCATCTTCAATGATCTAATACTCTTTAAGTTAATAGCAAAACACAGTGTGTGTATTGTCATCGTCACCAGCTGAATCTTCAAGGAAAACAGAGTCCGCTCAAGCTTTAGTTCAAAACACTGTTGAATTGCCTAATAAGGCAAATCTAATCTACCACATGTCCTAAGAGATCCTGAAAAGATAAATCCTTACCGAAGCCATCTTCAACTAGAAAGTTGAAGGTGTAGAGGAAATCCCAAGAAACTTGTTGGAGAATCCAAAAGTTCTTATTACACTTGTTCAGGATTTGTTTGTTTCCCTAGAAGCTTACAGTAGTTCTTATCGCAAACCTAGTCACTAATCAAGTCCGCAGAACATGAATCAAGCAAGAAAAGAAGGAACACAAGACACTTTTGTTAACCCAGTGTTCACCTCCTTTCCTTGATGTAAAGAAGGAGCTATACTCACCGGAGAGAGAAATAGGTATCTCAACCTTCCATTATATCAAACACGAGAGTACAATATCCAGAGGTTACAGTTCCTGTCAACCTCTCTTGATCTCTGTTACAAATCACCTAGAAATACAAGTATATATGAAAGAGCCTAGCTAACCTACCGAGAACCTAGTTCTCTCTAGCTCTCTCTCTCGTCTGACCCAAACTCTGGTCTCGAGCTCTCTCAAGCTCCCACTCTTCTGCGCCTCTCCTCTGTGTTTTCCTTGTGTTTGTCTTGTGTTAGGTCATCTGTCGTAACCTCTCCTTCTTGATATATCAGCACTTGACCTAATGGGCTTTGTCAACTAGTCTCACAGTTCATATGTGTGTGACTTGTGTAAGTTAGCCGAACTTGAACAAGTCTGGTCGTCTTGACCAAACCTAAATACATAGTTTATTTGATGACCCAGAGTTCACCGATGTGGCTACGTCCCTGGGGCCTGGCAAGGCAAAACATTAACCTCCTTAGTGTACAACACACGAGCCTTGCTTTGATATTAGGCAAAGATTGTTACAACTGATAACCGGTTGTAATAACTGTAAGCCATTGAGTTATAATTAACAGGTCGTTAATCCAAACGCCATATAACTCAATTATCAACCTCGACTTGGTTTAAGCTTCCAATATAGCTGATTCTTCATCACCAACGTAACAATCTCCACCTTCATGATTAATCAGCTCTATATGCAGCTATCATGTTGCCATCTCATGTACTTGCCAGGCAGTGCCAAATACTTTAGTGCTTGGCCACTCCGAGAATCCTCGGAGTCGCTTCAAAACTTCTTGAAGCTCGAGCAAAAAACATGCTCACCTTCTACGTCTCTTGCAGCCTCCTGAGGAACCGACCTTCTCAGCCTCACACCGAATAAAGCTCATCCGGCTTCATCCACCTGTTGAGCTTCACCTTCCCAATCCCGAACCTCAACCTGTATTTTGTATTGGTTTGGTTCGTTTATCAAATTTGGGTAAAATTTTCATACTTAATAAAGAGTTACAAAAGAGTGTATATAAAAAATCTTGAATAAACTTATTCATAAGTTATACTCTCTCCGTTTGTTTATACATGACGTTATGGAATTCTCACACAAATTAAAGCAACAAATGTTAAAGTCTATTTTGTCCTTTGTCGTTATTGTGTTTGTGCTCTTATCAACATTATTCGGTCAAACTTACCAGAATATATAAGGGTAAATAAAGTTTTTGTCATTATATTATGCATAGATTTTAGGAAAGCGTCAAGTAATTTGACACAAAAAAAGAAGTTAAAACGTCATATATAGACGAACGGAGGGAGTATAATTTTAAACAAATTTATGTATTTGATATAATATGACTTTATAACATAATAATATACAATATACTCAAAATACTATCTCGTATCCAATTTCGTATTTAACCCATAAAACCCGTGCTTCGAAAGCGCGGGTCAAAATCTAGAGCGCGGGTCAAAATCTAGTGAAATCTTAAAACATAAACCACAAAATTATACAAAAAATAATAATCTAGATTACAATTAAAATATATCCCGCCCGTAGGGCGGGCCGATCTTAGTTTTAATGTAAAAGTTGATGTGAAACAATTGATTTTGGGAAGAAAAATCATAAGATTCAATACAATGAATACACGTTAATTATTTAATTACTGGGTCGGTGTTGATTCTCATCACATATTCCTCTGGGGCTGTTTAGCATGGGAATCTACTGCAAAACAAGCTGGCCAAAAAGGATTTCTCTGAAAATCTGCAATTAAACATGTTGCGGATTTTACTCAGTCCAGTTTCTTCTCATGCCCTAGAGGTTAGCTTTGTCTTTTCTCGGGAAGGGTTTCTCCTTTAGAACTGAGAATTTGTATTAATTATTTAGCTTTGCAGTATGTATTGGCAGAAGTTGAGAAAGTCAAAAACAGACAGTTTATTATTTAGGGTTTAGTGTTTTGCTCAAAAGTCAAAACGTTAAAGATATTTAAAACATTCATTTTTTCTTTAGCAACTACTATTATTTTTTATTTATTTTTATCCAAGGATTTAGGGGTTATGATTAATGGTTTAGTGTTTTTATGATTTACTGTTTAATATTTTTGATTTAGAATTTAAGATTTATCTAAAGATTTAGGGTTTACCCAAGGATTTGAAATTTAGTATTCAAGGTTTAGTATTTTGGTGATGACACTAAAAGTATTTTTTTTACAACTATTACTATTTTTTATTTATTTTTATATTTTAAAAACATAATATATCTTGACAATATATAATTTTCTTTTTAAAAAGATACTAAATATGACAAAAAAAAGATACTAAATATAAATAGCAGAATGCTATTGGTTGGTGAATCCAAGAATAACTCTTTTACACATTATGAAAAATGAAATTTTGTAGAAAACAAAAAAAAATCTTATAGAAATACATACAAACTATACAACAATACAAACAAAACATTTTAATATTTTCTCAAATTATAAGATTTAGATCACGTATTGGAAAAACAAGTCATATACATAAAATGATTATATTATTGAGTGATTTTGCCCAATATTCATAAGAGCTCAAAAAATTAAAAATATAACCATTGAATAGTTGATGTGACAATTAGAGCAAAACCTTGATATTTTTCTCCTTCCACTCTCGTGCGCGTCAGTATATGCGCGTTACATTATGTGACAAACATGGCTGAAATATACTATACTATAAACCATATAATATAGTCGAAGCACTAATACAAATACACATGGTGAAAAGAGAAACATGTTAAAAACCTTAAAAAACACCACACCAGCAATAATATTCTAGACTATACAATGTACAGGTTAGTCGAAGCAAAAACACATCAGAGCATCTACCAAATTTTTTATGCTACCAATCATAATAGTATGAAACCAAAAAAAGAAAACAATTTAGTTTATCGTCTTAGATCATTTTGTAACTGATAACAGTAAAAGTGAAGGTATAAATAAGAGCGGTGGATGAAGAGATGTTGTTGTTGCTACGTAAAGTAAAAGAGAAGAATATGTGGTCGAAGGAGGAAAAGAACCTACACTGGAAGTGGAAGAGAAGATAAGTGGTGACAATGGTCGAAGAGAAGATGGCGGCGTCGACAAAACAATCATTAATAGTGATGGTGACAATAATATGATTGAGGTGAATGAAGAAGAAAAACAAGAAAAAAACAAGAAAAAATGAGCGAGTTAGATATGATGTTGCACAATTTGGGATATAAAATAACCTAAGACAGGACAAAAGGTTAGCCAATAATATACTATAAATGTATGTATTATAGTATCTACTAACGTAAACAAAACATCCTACGTACTTAATTCACTAGGGTACGTAACTGACGCCGTTATTGTGTCATATAGGGTGGTCGAATGTATTATTTGCCGATAGAAGAAACACAAGAAACTACTTCGAACCGTAAGGGGATCACAATTGTGGAATTTAGTATAGCAGACCCACATATAATCTAGTTGTTACGTAAGCAGTTGAAAGTTATTCTATACTATCAAATGTAATAGTATAGAAATGACACAACTGGTATATAATACATAGGAAACCTGAAATTATGTATGGTGTTCGAATAAGCATTAGAAAAAGAGACAAAAACATTTATGTAGAAGTCTAGTTTGGCTGCTGAAAAGCATAAGTTAGACTCATAATAGAAAGATGAATACAAACACTATTATAAATGAATGACAATTGATAAACAAGTCGTTAGCGTTGTACTTAACCATACATAACTTCCTATATACTACACAAATTGAGATACTCGCCACAGTAAATATGAAGATATTAGTAGCAAAGCTTAGTAAAACCGAAAACTTATAAGTAGCATATGAGTAGAGAAAGCATAAAGGGGTTCCATCCAACATATCATCACGGGAGTTGGTCAGGGATGAAAGTCGAGAAGGCTGCAACTGTATGTCTTCGCTACAACTGCAAGTGACGCATAGTGAGTTTTCATACCATCCAAGAAAAAATGGAAGTGCATATGTATATAAATCACATTATACTATCATGTCAGGTGGTATAGTACATGGCTGATTCACTCGTTATGTTCTATTAAGATGGCTAACAATTTTCATATGTTGTCGGTAAAGAATTAACACAATCCATCACAAGGATACACACTGATTAGTTTATATCCCGATCTATATTTGCAAAGTGAGCTATTTTAGCTAATAACTATACTATTAAAGTTCGTAAAATAGTATAGTCATACGGTCTCACTTTTGGTGATATGATGAGAACCCGTTGTGTAGATTTTAGATTTTTCTCTTCTCTAACTCCGACTCACAATCGATTTTTCCAAGTTGTTGTTCGTCACGTATACTGATTTTTCAGTTTTTATGGTAACGACAAGAAATGACACGTTTTTACTTTCCACACGCATGCAAGAGTGTTTTTGGCATTTTACATCACATTATATAATACATCGTATCCCGTTACTTCTGTGCATAGAGTTAATTGTTTTTATGTACATGAGGCCAAATTTTTCCTGTATTATTTGAATTTTGATTTTTGAAATTTGAGACGACGACATCACTAAATAATCTGATGTTGTTTGTTTGTCACTTTACCAAAGCTCCCATAGTTTATAGTACGTCTTCTTCATCTTTTCCTCAAGTACCACAATTTTTACATCGAGATAATGGCGGAGCAAACCACCGCCGACCCAACATTTTCCCCTGCTCTTGTCTCCGTGTCTTCTCCTAGTCCTCCTGTAATCTAACTTTTCGATTCATGGGTTCATTGTCTATGTTTCTGTGTTCTGGTGATTATTGGATATAAATCATTTATCTAGGGACTGGGATTTAATTTTGTATACAAATATTTACATTTTCCACTTGCAAAGCTCTATTTGTTCATTTGGTTGGTGATCTTGTCTCTTTAGATTTGGAGTCAGATTTAGTTGCAACAGTTATAATTTTACAACAATCTTAGAGCAGCATTGATTGTTTTCAAGCGGTTAACTGAAATCTGATGTTAAGATCTTTTGTTTGTT
This sequence comes from Brassica napus, assembly GCF_020379485.1. Classification (NCBI taxonomy): domain Eukaryota; kingdom Viridiplantae; phylum Streptophyta; class Magnoliopsida; order Brassicales; family Brassicaceae; genus Brassica; species Brassica napus. The sequence goes on from NC_063441.1 coordinate 10,312,393, forward strand.
TCCTCTGCTGCAGAAGAAAGAAAACGCCAGTCCTGTTGATTCCAAACTCACGGTATAATGTACTACTTGTATTGCTTCCTGCCTATTAGTAACTGCTACTCGAAGAGATCTTCAGCGGTTTTCTGAAAGTCTAGATTTCGTTTCTTGTAGGAACTCAACGAATCAAGAGCCGAGTTGCTTAATAGGATCCTCAATCTTAAACAGGTTGGTTTCTCATCTTCTTCAGACATTTCTAGTTTTGTTTTTTTTTCCTCTAAACAAAATAATGTTACATCTCTCTGTCTTTAGGACTTGCAAAGCTGGAGAGGCAAGCTGGACACCCAAGTTCAAGTCTACCGTGAGGTAACTTCCATTTTCTACTCCTCTCACTCACAATACATTTTGAATAATTCATTATAATTAACTCTTACTCGGTGCTTTTCAGGAGCTCTCTGGGTTAAAGAAGACTCTGAATCTTGAAGTTGAGCAGCTCCGTGAGGTATGCATATAAAAAGCACCAGGCACGTTGATGATATCTTAATTGTTTCATATTTGATTCATTTCGTTTACATTGAAAACCAGGAATTCAAAGATCTGAAAACCACCTTGAATCGGCAGCAAGATGATGTTTCTGCCAGCCTTAAAACCCCAGGCGTGAGTCTCCTGATACTCTCTTCGTCTTCCTTAATAGTATCTAAATGTACACCACCACCTCCACGGATATGTTTCTCTCCTTGCAGTTACAAGATGACTCCAAAGATTCAAAAGAGCAAATGGTGACAGAAGAGACAGTGGAAGCTCGATTGACTGATGAGAATGCGAAAGAAGCAGAGCATTAGATGATGATAATGTTTCTTCTTGTCATCTTACCACTACTACTACTACAACTACGTTGAGATTGTTACCGTTACTTCTTAAACATATAGTACTTGCGGTTTAGTTAATCCTAATGATGCACCACAACACATCAGTTGCAAGATACGGAGAGCCAACTTGAGTACTTAGCTCATAACCAAGTCTTTTTTTTTCTAATATGATAATTGATAGTCTATATCGGTGATAGATAAAAAGGGAAATTGCATAACCATCAAAAGAATTAAGGGGATCGAGTCGGGTTCGGTTCGGTTCCAATTGAGTTTTGATTTTTCGGGCTTATGAAAATCAGTCTCATTGGATAATATAAAAGTTTGGTTGGCAACTGATTCGAGCTTTATAGGGTTCGGAGTTTGTAAACGTACTAAGTACCATTACAACCTGATATACTTTCGGGTTCAGATTGCAATCGGACTTAATATGAAGATGTAGTTGAGAGTTGACCTGTATTAAAAAATCGTGAGTTTGTTCTGTTGAGAGTTGAGACCATCTCATCATCAAAAGTAGGATTCTACATAAAATGTGATTTCTTTACGCATTTGTTCTATGTACTGTACTTGATACAATTTGAACCCTAATTTGTTTTGGTATATTTGTACAAGCTGCAATTGCTACATCCGGTCTAACTAGGGCTCCTATATTTTACTTCATAAGAGATAATATTCAAAACCAGGAAAAATTAAAAATTTAACAGTATAGAACAATGGGAAAGCAAGATACCAATCCTTCAAGCGTTAGAGACTTGTCAGTTATCTCAAAACTAACATAGAAAAGCAAATCATAAAAGCAGAATAAGTGTAATGTACCACCACATCATCAAATAGAATCTATGTGATGAACTCCAACAAGATATTCATGTCTTTTAAAAAAGTAACACAACTGTTAACAAATTTCATAGGTTTTTCAGCAGATGCATCCATAACAAAAGAGGATCATGACATTAGTTTTTCAAGTGGAATCAGCGGGTGTTTTGGGTTCATCGCCTGATTTGGAGGGAGGAGGAGGAGTGCCTTCTACTCCCATCTCTGCTCTTAGGTCATTGATGCTTTGCTCCAGCTCATTGATTCTGCCTCCCATGTCGTCGAGTGAACCATCAAAATTGTCAAGGAGATTACGATTTAAAATGAGAACATATAACAGAAACATGTGGTACTATATATCTATAGAATATAGACATTTATATTCAAGGATGAAACATTTAAATCATAGACTGATGGAAAGGGATATTCTTTGTGATGATGGAGTCGGACATCGTTTGGAACCTGGTTTGCTGAAACACACAATGAGACCAAAAAAAAAAAAACTTTTAAGTCAGAAGCTGTTGTAACTACAAGACCTAATAAGAGAGCAACAGAAGCTAAAAGAAACCCAACCATCTGCTGCAGAAGATTTTGGACCTGCGTATAAAAATTCAAAGGATTCAGTAACAAAGATCAAATGATATTCTGAGGTTGAACATGTTAAAACAACTACTCACGAAAGCAGTCATATCAGCAGTGCTCTGCTTAGAAGAATCCTCAGAATCATGCCCATCCTGTCACCCCCATCAAAGAACCATTAAATTAATCCAGAAAGGAGGAGGAATGAAGAAACCGTTCATGGTTACAAAAATAATGACTGTATGTGTATCAAGAAAACCTAATAATCCGTGGATACAATAACATCTGAGAGGATTTTTTTCGTGAAATTCTAATCGACAGATCTGAAGAACAATTCGATTTTGAAATTTAAGGAAATCGCATCGTATCGTACATACCATTTTAGGGTTTTCTTTTTGTCTGTCTGTCTGTTCAGAGAAGTTGGATTCAGCGAGAAGCGCGATGAGGAGACGGACGACGGAGGATGAGCGATGTGTGTTTGAATTAACTTGGAAATACAAACAAACAAACAAACAAACTGCTGTGTGCAAAAAGTCCAAAGTACCCCTGTACTTTATTATCGTTATGATTGGATTTGTGTTTGTGTATTCAAATTTCAAAATCTGTATCCAACGTTTTGGTGGTATTGGGATTTACATATTTGGTTTAGTTTTAACCGGTTCAAAATGAAATCTGTACCGAAAATTTATTGATCCACTATGTTGGTAAAAATGCCTTTTCTTCTGCTCCAAATTATAGTGAATGAGAAGCATGTCCTGGGTTAGCACGTACACCATGATCAACACAGTCGAGCACCCGCTTTTTCTTCAAGAGTAATCATTTGAAGACAAACTAACCCTTTTCATGATGCTAGAATCCTCAGTCAATACATTGTAAGTTTAAGGGTATTTATTAAGCGGTTCTGGTTTTTGAATAGAGAGACGACGTTAACTAGAATTCCACAGTTACACATGGGCAAACCCCATGCTCTCCATATGTTTTTCCCATCACATGATGGAGCTAGACATATCCACTTCCAGGGAGTGTGGACACTGGCCTATCAATCAATGTATAGAGCAATACATTAACCCCTCCTATGTATTATGAGCAGCGTCCTGAGCGTAAAAGAAGCATCTCTCACCTTTCCGTTCCATTAGATTACTAATAAACACAGTGTGTCTCAATTTCGTTCAGTAAATAACCACCTCAAAACTCAAGATCTAAATTAGGAGTCGCCTTCAGGATATATAAAGACTGCACGCATAATAAGACCAACAGAAACCGTGTGATATCAAAATATTACTTACTACTTGCTAATATGCTAATTGTAGGACAACAAGTACTCGTGCAAATGTCATCATAAAACCACCTCAAACCAAATATTTCAAAGCTTTTGAAGCAAGGCGCATAATAGAAGACATTCACAAAATAAAAGCAATACTATTGCATTAAAGAAGAGGCATTCAGATCAACAACGGAGGATTATAATAGGAATGGAAGAAACTGAATAGATTGTTATTACAATCATGTGACATCATAATGAATCAATCGTAGAGACAAGATGTTTCTTCTTCAGAAAACTTTATTGAGATGAGACGATCTTGATCATGGCTTGTGCATTGAGCCCTGTTAGATTCTTCTCACAAAACCTCTGCCATGCTTCTTGCTTGTTTCCTTCTTCCTCTTCATTCCATGTGAATTTCTCGTAAACAGAGTTCACCATACTCCTCGCAGCTTCCCTTGCCTCTGGTAACTTATCATTCAACAAATCCGCAGCCATTTGCGCAATCACAACCATCCCGAACTCTTCCATTTCATTCACCTCCTAATATACATACAGATAATTAATAACAAATTCGAGAACTATTAATAAACACACATTTTTCAAAAATTAGAAAAAATACCATTTTAGAAACGCAGTTTGAAGTAGACACGGCAGCCTTGGCCCTGACGCGAGGGTTACTGTGTCGGACATAAGCTTTGAGCTTACGCAGAAGAGACAAACGAGACACCGAGTTCACCATCGTGTTCAGCGCTTTGTCTGCTTCTTCACACACAAACTTCTTGTCTTGTGAAGCTTTCATTAGCAGCTGCAATAACTTTCGGTTTGAGATTTAAGTATTTAGCTCTTACCCAAATCAGATCATACTTAATAATAAACACTTGAAATAAGAAAAAAGGTTACCAGATCGTCCATAGTTTTCAAAAGAGTTAACTTTTCTCCAAAGGCAATGAAGATATCAGAACAAGCCATAATCGAAGTCTTGCACAAGGCGCTTCTAGGGTTCTTCATCGCTTTCACCATCACAACCATAAGCTTCTCTCTGCACAGTTTCAAATCATCAACACCCCTAGTCTAATCTGGAACAATCACAGATGATGAAAAGAAACTTACAGAATGGGTAGCAACAGAAACGAGTGATGAACAGCGAATCTCCTTGTGTTGTTGAGTGATTCACACACTTTGATCCAATCCTTTGATGCTAATTCTTCAAGTAACCTCTTCAGAAGATTTAACAACAACTAGATTGAGTATATGATCATCATCCAAACCAAACTACTCTAGATTTCGGGTTAGAATCTGACCTGAACAGAGGACTCTGGATCTGGAAACGGTTTGAGGTTTTCGGAAGCGACGTAGTCGATGGTTGATTCAGGCGGAGGTACGATGTTGTTGTTTTCGTCGTTCAGACAAATCTCGGGGTTCTTTGATAGTTTTGGAAGCTTCTTAGGTCGTTCTTGCGAGATCGGAAGAGCGTTTTCGATGTTCCTCAGCGCCATTGATGGAAGTTTAGAGAGAGAAAGATTGTGATTTGAAAATTGTTATGTGGGAATCTCTATGGTGGGGTTTAAGGATTGATATAAAGATAAAAGCTAGCCGTTGGGTTGGTTTGGCTCCAACGGTCACATTCGTTGGTTCGGTTATGTGAACTTGATTGCAGATGGAATTTTTCGGTTCGCTCATCTCGAAACGGAAAACGACGGTGTTTTGTACACAGCTTTTATTCCAGAAAACAAGTCTATGTTGTTAAAAAAAAACAGGTCCATGTAACCAGGATGAATTTAGTATACATGATTAGTGGATTCTTCTTCTGTTGTATCACTAACCTTGGTCTCGTGCCGAAATAGAAAAATCATTCTGCTCTCTTCTCTTCTTCCTTGTTTTCTGCAGAACCCTAATTTGACTCACGTTCTCTACTCTTATGGTTCCTCTCCTTTCGTCGATCTCCCAATCTCTAGGGTTCAGTGATCGACTCTCTAAATGAGCGCCGTCGCCATCAATCGCAAGCGCAGCGAAGATTCCTTATACTCCAACCACCCTTCCACCGCCCAATTCCGCCGACATTCGCCCTACTTCCAAGCTCCGAAGAAACGCAGATTCTCCTTCGGAACCATGTCTCAGGATCCCAACAAGCCATCTTCGAGGATTTCGAGGTATCCCGACGCCAAAACTCCACTTAGACGAGCAATCCACGCTCCTAGCAGAGCGAACCTTATATACGGAGGATCACCCACGGCTAAGCCTAACGATTGCTGCGAGAAGGGGGAGTTTTTCACTCGTGAGTATGATAACGCCAAGAGATCGGCTTTGGATGCGTTCAGGTTCCTTAACAAAGATAAAGAGTTTATCGATTTGGAGGAAGAAGAAGAAGAAGCAGTTTCTCAAGATTCAGCCATTGAAGTTATTGATTGTGATGAGGAGAAATTAGTAAAGGATGATGATAACAATAAGAAGAAGGTTGAAGTTGTTGATTGTGATGATGATGATGATGATCAGGAGGAGAATATTCAGACTCCTTCAGATGTTAACAAGTTTGGAGTTGGTGAGACTAGTACGATGCTTGATTCCTTGTCTTTGGGTAGAGAGGAGACCACAGATGCTTCCAGCCTCGAAGCCTATAGAAAGCTTATGCATAGTGCTGAGAGGCGGAACTCCAAGTTGGAAGCTTTGGGTTTTGAGATTTTGTTTAATGAGAAGCGCTTGTCACAGCTTCGCAAGTCTCGTCCAAAGCCTCTGGAGAAGCCTCTCAAGGTATATATCCCTTTCGGTGTTTTTTTTCTTGCTTGAATTGGAGATGGTTAATGTCCTTGCTCCATTTGGATTGATTCTCTATAAATTGCATATGTTTTTATTGCCTATAGTAGTATGTACTGGAAGTAGTAATGGTTCTTACTTTGAGAAAGATCATATAATATACGATGCTTGTTTGTCTCATTGCTACATTTGGATTCATGCTCTATAAAATGCATATGATGTTATTGTCCACAGTCCTGTAGTATAGCCTGGAAAATAGTACAATGCTTGTTTGCCTCATTTCCAATAAAACTGCAGTTAAAGCTTATAAGCCACCCAGTCAGAGAAGATCCTTATTATGTTTTATAAGAAGATTCCTCGTACCAAGTTCTTGCTGTTAACTCTTTTTTTTTTGTATTCTTGTGGTATTGATCTGAAGAAGGTACCTCATGAACCCTTTATACCACTCACAAAGGAGGAGGAAGCTGAAGTCTACTGTGCCTTTTCTGGGAGAAACAGGTATGGTGGTTCTGTAAGAGGCTTCTAGCATGTTTGAGTGACCAAATGTGTATCTTTTCTCAGGAGAAAGGTCTTGGTGACGCATGAAAGTTCAAACATTGATATTACTGGAGAAGTTCTACAATGCCTTACACCATCTGCATGGCTAAATGACGAGGTTCTACTGGTTCCTTATGCTAATATTTTGTATAATTAAGACTTAACATATTTTACGTTTGATGTGTTCCTTTTCTGGTTCTTAGGTTATCAATGTCTACCTTGAACTACTCAAAGAAAGAGAAACTAGAGAGCCCAAAAATTATTTGAAGTGTCATTTCTTCAATACCTTTTTCTATAAAAAGGTTTGTTTTCTTTTCTGTGCTCACATGATTCGTAGTAAGGATCTTTTTACCCCTCGTGTCAGTTCGTTTGTTTAGCTGCTGTTTGGTTTCCAGAGAAATTATAAGCACTGTGTTTAAGAGATTTAGCTTGCCTCGTTTGTCCCCTGTGTTACTCATTTGTCTCTGGCTTCTGTATAAAATGAATGGCGATGAGCACCAAACACAAGCTGTCGCTTTTTTTTGTATGTTGATGAATCCTCGCGGACTTACGTTTTTCTTTCTCTGATTGCTTTCCTTCAGCTGGTAAGCGACTCTGGGTATAATTTTAAAGCTGTTAGGAGATGGACTACGCAGAAAAAGTTGGGATATGCACTTACTGACTGTGACATGGTAAGTTTGTCGAGAAACCTGAACTTTTAGATTTATTTTCTTAATTTTACAAGTTTAGTCCAGTTTAGCTTATGTTTAAACCAGTCTTTTTCCTTGTGCAGATATTTGTTCCCATCCACCGGGGTGTACATTGGACCTTAGCAGTTATTAACAACAGGGATCGCAAGTTCTTGTATCTCGATTCACTAAATGGAGTTGATTCGAAGATTTTAAGTGTTCTGGTATAATTTAGTTTCCAACTCTCGTTCTTTTTATTTAGTCTCTTCTTGACGAACTAGAGTCATTAGAAGGATATGAGATGCTTTGTAGCTAATGAACTTACTATTCTTTATCCTTGTGGTCTTCCGAATACACCTCATTTATAATACTCATATAAAATGAAGCAGTCTGTCACAGTACAGACCATTAATTCTTGATTCTAAATTCTGTCCGTAGACAGTTTGGAGATTCTAGAATCTGTTATTGCTTTTTGTATATCAAACACTAGTGTCAAAATATCCTGATAAGTGATATGTGTGTGCGCTTCAGTCAAAATACTTGGGAGATGAAGCTAAAGAAAAAAGTGGAAAAGACATTGATGTTAGTTCGTGGGAAATGGAATTTGTTGAAGGCATTCCCCAACAACAAAATGGGTACGTAACTACCCTTGAACTTGCTATGTATGTGAAAGGAACAATCTTGTTTGAAAGTACTCGTTGCAGAATCAGCTAATTGTTTACCATTGTGGAATATGGTTTAGTTAAAAGTATAGACCTGGTTTGTGATTGATAAAAGAGACATTTACTTAACATGAATTTTGATTATAACAAGCATAACTGTTCACCAGAGAAAAAAAAACAACTCATGACTTTCCTAGTTTGCTGCTGGCATGTAGCCAAAATATAATTTTCTTGATGGTGTGGTGTTGGATCACAAGCATATATTCTAATATTAGGTTCTTTTGGGAATTACTAACAGCCAAAAATCCACTAATTAGTCACAATCCGAGTGGCTGGATTCTATCAAAAGTCTATGTCCTTATGCTCTTAGCTCTCTGTTTTAGGTCTATAATAGTTTTTTTCTTCTTTTGCAATATTGTATATTCTTCAGGTATGACTGTGGAATGTTTATGCTCAAGTACATAGACTTTTTCAGTAGAGGCCTGGGGCTATGTTTCAGCCAGGTAAGCTATCAGAATCCAAATCCCTCAATGCTCCAAGGGATTGTATTTAACAAGAGTAAACTAGTTGTCTGGAATTTGTTATGGAATTAGTATGTGCAGTTTATATTCTTTGCATGTTCTAAGATTTGATACAATAAATTATTTTGTCTTGGTTGTAACACTTACAGGAACATATGCCATATTTCCGGCTAAGAACGGCTAAGGAGATTCTGAAACTACGAGCTGACTAAAACTGGTCGGGCTATGCCTTTTTAGTAGTAGTGCTATTTTGCTTTCCATTGTTGATTTGTTCAGGCTATAGATTGTTTAGGCAGTGAAGCGCTCAACCTCAGAAGCAGAGGTAAACACTGGGCCAGGCTCAAAGCTCTTTTTCCTTTTGTATTTTGTTGTATTATATTTTGGCTAAAATTGTAGTTGGAGCCTGTTGGATTTGGTTAGTCTAACTAAATATGATTAGTTGTTCTCAACTGGTCTATTTGTTTACCCTCTATATGCTCTCAGTTTCGTCGTGACATGTTTAATGAAATCGGTAAGACAGCAAATCCGGTTCAGTTTATTTCTTGTGTTAGTAGTTAATCTTAACTACATGTCCATGTTCGGTAGCTAATTCCATTAATCACAAATCAACTATTATAACTCTTTGACAGCGAATGTTTTCCATGTGCAAATCAGCAGGTTGTGTTAACTGAAAGTTCATAACTGTTAGTATAAAAAACTTAAGTCACATTTCATAATCAATTAAGTTGTAGTAGACGACACGAAATACAACAAAAGGACAGACAATCAGAAGCCTTCTCGCAAGAGAAAATAAATTGTTTAAAATACCCTGAGCTAACTATCACTTTTCAAAAATACATTCAATAAAAAAATCCTAATATTAGGGTTTAGTAATTGTTATTTAGGGCATAGTATTTAAGAGGTGAAATTGGATTTATAAAATTCTATAAATGTATTATAATTTGTTTTTAAACATTTATAAATGATTTAAGAGGGTTAAATTAATCAATTTTATCACAAATTTAAAGTATTTATAAAAATTGTTAATTTTTAAGGATAAAATTAAAAAGTAGTATTAAACTTATGGTAAAATTTAAATTTCTTCCGAACCCTGTCAGTTTCAAATCACCCAAGTAGATTAGACCATTTGCAACAATGATCTTTAGCACAAATTCTTAAAAAAAAATTATTATAAAATTATGTGGGTCCCACTTCATCTATGTTTTTGTGCCAACAAAAGCTCTTAAACTCCCTAGCTAAGAGCATCTGCATTACTGAATCTTGAGGGAGGATCATAACTTTAATTTTTTATTATTTTTTTTTATTTTTTCGTTTGATTTTCTTTTTAAATAAAAATAAACGGACCAATCGCGGGCTACCACGTGGCGTGGAGCCTGCGTTACAGTGATGAACCGAGTTCATCCCAGCGAACCTGCAAGGAGTGAGTTCATAAAAATGGGAATATTATAATATTTTTTTTGGGGTATGGTGTGAACATGGGCGTTGAACCCTCAATGCTGATGCTCTAAAGATTCAATTTGCTGAGCTTCTTAACTATTCGCGGGCCCTCCACTGACACGTGGCGATCCGCGATTAGTTAGTTTTTTTTTAAATTTGGAAAAAAAAATCATAACTACTATTTCTAAGAATTTATGCTTTGAGTATCACCATTGCTGATACCCTTAAGCAGTTCTGATAAGCTTTTACACTCTGTTTGTATCTTACAGCTATTGATGGAAACTCATTAGTCTTCATGATTCTGTTATCTTTTGGAAGATTTTTTTGGGTGAGAAAAAGGGCCATGTACTTATTTGAAGCTTGTAGCTTGTTCTGTTGACAATAATAATAGTTCATGTACTTGTTCGTGTTCTCTTCGTCTTTTGTTTTATATACTGTGGTGATTAGCAAGAAAAAAAAAACCTCTTCAGCTAAGACTTGCTACAATTTTTATGCAAATGAACCTACACAATTTGAGAATTTGTTTGAAATACATTAACTGGATATTAATTTGTAGAAATACAATCAATTAAAGATATTTTAATATTTGAGTTTATGGTTTATTGATCATTGTTTATGATTTAGTATTTAGGAAGTGAGACTGGATTTATAAACTTATATAAATATTTATTAAATATTTATCGTATAAATGTAAATTTAAAAAGTAGTATAAAATTTGAAGTAAAATTAGAATTTTCCCATACACAAAGAATCAACCTCTACACATAGAAATGATCAGTTTGAGTTTTAGTAAGGGTGTTTTGAACAATGACGCATAGTAAATGTTGCTGCTTCTTTAACAAGAAAACTAAATTTTAATCTGCACATCCGTGCGGGTACCATTTCATTTATAGATATAAAATTTTATATTATTTTGTATATAATAATTTATGATAATATATTGCTGTCATTTTAAAAATAACTTAATAGATGATATATAGTTCTAAATATTAAAATTTAACATATGTTAACAATTTTATTTTTTGTAAAAATTATTACATAATTTATGAATATTAATCATTTAAAAGATGAATGATATTTTAGTCACTTTAAACGGTGAATGATATTTTATTTATTTATCTTAATGAAAATATTTTTCAAAATATATTGGTTTACCAATTCAACATAATTTTAATATGTTTGCATAAAAAACATAATTTTAATATGTAATTCATTAATTACTTCTATTTTAATATAATGTAGAATATACTTATAAAATTTATAAAATTAACATATAATTTCATTATTTTTTTTATAATAAAAATTAATTTATAATAATATTATACTACTAACAGCGAAATTAATCAGTGCATTAATTAAAAGAATATTTAAATTTTTAAAAAGATTTTGTTAGATTTTTCTCAACAGATTTTGTTATTCCTAAAACTAAAATTTAAATTTATAGTTAAAATGGATTCATTATTAATATCCTTATAATTATTTAGAAAAGTTATACATTAAATAAACTAATGTAAACAATAAAAAAATTATTTGAATATATGGATATAGATTTCTAGTATGACTATTTTGTAGTAGATAAAAATGGTATTTCTCTTAACAGATAAAATAAAAGATGACTTTATTGAAAATAAATTATGAATGAAGTTTAGAGCGATCCAAGATTTTTGGATCTTGATCTTGTATGCGTCCGGGCACAAAATAATTGAATGGAAAAGCTCATCGTTTGTACGACGTCACCTGTTTTGTTTGTAAGAGACACGTTCATAATATAAAAATCATCAGCATATCTCACCGACCATAATCAGATCTTTTGTATCGAAAATACTTGTTTATTCTCCAATTTTTGTTAACATTTGATGCAAGTATCGTTTGTCTAGTCAAAAAAAAAGTACCGTTTGTTTGTTCCACATGGCAACGTCATGTAATATGCGAATTTGAGTCAGAGCACAATGATAGTATTATCACAAACCCTTCACTTACATATTACAACTTTTATTGCAGAGATCAAATTATGGGAGACACTCTTTCATGTGTTGCATTATTTCAATACAAATAAGACAGCATAGGATGTTCTTTCTTGTAAACGTACATTTCAGTCTACCACCGCAGTAAACTTTGGCAACAATTATGAGAAAATTCATGGGCCGTTGTGTATATAAACACCATAAACCCTAATAAAGACTCCTACAAAATCATCACCGGAGATTCTGACGGCGGCTTAGCACCGACGGCTACTGCAAAAGGATTGTTTATCTGTTTACTCTGGAAGAACATAACGTCTTTTGCGGTAGCTAAAAGCTAAGCTCTCGGTCAGCATACATACCCTATTACATCACAAGTATTCGAATATCGAAATAATAAAATGGCAGCTCGTTCGCTCCCCGGCGCCGTTAAATCTCTTTCTCCACCGCATCCGGCAGTGTTTCTGTGACATCCGTCACTTTCGAAATAATAAAAACAATTCAATAAATAATAGTTTATGAAATCTTCATTTATAAATATAAAAGTCAACGTCCACGCTGTAAATCCATAATATAAAACAACATCCGAAATATAGATAACGGTATAAGTCCGAAATATAAAGACAACATAAATCCGTAAGTCTGAAATAGGAAATAACATAAACGATAAAAGTCCAAAGGCCTAAAAGCCCGATAATGATAAAAGCGATAGAAGCCCAAAAGTCCAATAGCACCGGTCCGATAATCACTCCTGCTCGTTGGTCTCACCTGAAAGGGGGAAAGAAGGAGGGGTGAGCAACAGGGGAGTTGCCCAGCGAGGTATGGGATGCTAAACCGCAAACCACAGACTGAGTTCATAGCACTACTAAAATGTAGGCATAGCTCTAGCATGAAACAAACACGGTGCCTATTACACCACACGTAACAATCAATATTCGGCTAGAGGACTAGCCGTTACAACTCATGCGCTTATAGTACATAGCTACTCTATGCACCACGCATCTCCTCATAAGGATATATACATATACTCGAAGCGTCGCTAGTACAGTCTGTCTCTGTACCCCCGCCCATCGTAGCGTCAAATGCAAACGTCTCTGCACCACGCCCCAAACAGTAGCGTCGAAGCTCAAACGTCTCTGAACTCACGCCCATACCATACCGTAGCGTCGAAGCTCAGACATCTCTGAACTCACGCCCTCATCACATAATCCCTACTCATAACTATGTATATACATATATATAGCAGTTTTTAGCATCAATCATTTCACACAATCGTTGAATCCTCTATTATCCTAATTCCGGTTAACAATAAATATCAATAATGAACAAGCAAGACTCTCAAACAGACTCGATTCACAGAGACGGATCATGTTTCGAAACTAAACTTTCCATAATGGTAGTACTAAACTAGCTCGGGGTTTAACGGAGTAGCCCTCACCTTAGTAATAGGGAAATGTGGTATCTATGAACTCCAGATGCTCAAATAGACTCCAAATCTGAAATCAGGGCGAAAAATCGAGTGAGAACGCCTTTCGAACGGTTTAAAACGGGTCTAGTCAAGGTTTATGGAAAAGTCAATTCGATGGTCAAAGGTCAATCCGGTCAACCCTTGACCAGAAATCAATTTGTCCTAACCGACCGGTTTACCCTAACCGAAACGAAATCAATTTAAACCGGTCAAACCAGTCAAACCAGCGGTTAACCGAGTCAACCGAGTTGACTCACCAGGTCGACTCAGCCGAGTTGGCGAGTCGTCGGCGAGTCACCGGCGACGGTCACCGACGGCGACGGCGATGGCTTACCGGTGGTGACGGCGGACGACGGCGGCGACAGAAGGCGGAGCACGGCGACAGCGACGGCGTTCCGGTGGTGGTGAGGCGGTGGTCTGGCGGCGGAGACGATTTCTGGCGGCGGCGCGTATAACTCACGCGCGCACAGAGGCGAAACTTCCGGAGGCTCTAGCGGCTTCGTCCGGACTCCGATTGCGGCGTGGTCGGTGGCTACGGCTTCGTCTCGACGAGAGGAACACGATGGTGGCTCTGCATGCGCGAGATTCTCAACGGTTAAGAAGATATGGCCGATATACTGAACGGACGAAAACAAAGCTTAAGAGGCGGCGGTTTCCGACGATTCTCAGCTGAGGTTGATGGTGATGACGAGCTTGACGATGTCCTGGCGTGCGGTGGCTCCGGCGAGGACTCCTGGTGGCAGCATGCAGTGGTTCCTATCTTTTTTTCTTTCACTCTCTCTCTTTTTCACTTCTTCTTCTCTCTAACTTTTCTGATTTCTTTTTTTTGATGCAGGTGGAGAAAACAATGTGAAGATGGGGTATTTATAAACAAACATTTTAGTTTTGATGTATTGCTTGGGCCTTAGCCGGCTAACGAGTTCCGAGATCGAAATTCGGATCGTTACAATTCTCCCCCACTTATAAGGAATTCGTCCCCGAATTCAAGTCATAATCTGACATGTCCAATGTCATCGTAACAAAACCTCGAATAATAATCCTTGCTCGGCTCAGGTCTCCTCTTGAATCCTATTCCTCCCAACGAACCTTGACCAACATGGTCACTAGATACATGGTCACCACTCCCTAGACTGATTTCACTTGCTGACCAATAAAGAGATATGTTCCCATATATTTTGGTTAAGCTTCTTTAGATTCCGAGTCTTTGATTCTTTTTGAAACATCCTCCTTCAGATTTATTAGGTCGCCAACTTCAAAATCCAAATCCTTACGGCGCTTATCCACGTAACTCTTCTGACGGTCATGGGCTTCCTAACCTAAGCTTCGAGCATTTCCATTTGCTCTACCGTCTCTTGAATCATTGCTGATTCCATCTCACGTCTCTCCCCCACTTTGGTCCAACAAAGTGGTGTACGACTAGACCCACCATAAAAACCTCGACGATACTATCATAATACTCAAATGATAACATGTATATCGCGATGAATCTTGATCGTTCCCATGCTCTCCATAACAACAATCTGAATTTGCTTATATTTCGGTTAGAAGATCCCCCAAAAAAAACTAAAACTTAACCAAACGCGAACTCACAAAACTATGAAAAACTCTTAAGTCAAATAAGGTGTGAGGTAACTCACACCAACCACAACCAATCATACACGACATTCACTAATCTCGAACTATACAAGATAACCACAAAACCACAAATATTAACACAAGCAAGTATGTTAAGAACACATACCCGCTATCGGCTCAGCTCCATGGGGATCTCCAACCGCAAACGCACATGGAGCGATGGCTAGACGCTTCGGTGGTGGTGGAAGTGCCGCATTTCCCCTCCTCGGGCAATCTCTGATGAAGTGACCTGGCTGACCACAGCCAAAGCAGACATGTGCCGCTGCTGGTGCTGCTGGTGCTGCAATCTGTCTGACTGGTGGCGCAACCTGAGCATCAAATAGCCTACTCCGACAAACCCTACTCTTATGTCCCATCTTTCCACAGTAAAAGCACTGTATGCTCGGTTTGTCCCATGTCCTCTGCTGTGCCTCTGAAGTCCCTCCAAACTTAGGCTGAACTGCCTTGGAGTACTTCTGCTCCTCTGCCAAACCTGCCTCCTGCTCGGCAGCCTTCTCCACCAAATCTCCCAATCTGTGATAAGTGACGACACGGCACCTGTTGCGAATCTCCACTCGCATCCCATTCAAAAATTTTCTCATCAGGTCTTCCTCTAAAATGCCCTCTCTAGCAAATCTGCGAAGTTGGTTAAACACAACCTCATACTCCCTGATAGACATCTCACCCTGGCTTACATGCTCGAACTCGCATTTCTTCCTATCCATAGCTTCCTTCGGAAAGTATTTCCTATCGAACTCTCGGATGAAGTCTGCGAAGGTAAGCCTCTCTGGCCCAAGGTGACTCAATCGTATTCCCTCCCACCATATAAGAGCATCTCCACGAAGGTACTGCATAGTCAATCTGAGCGACAACTCTGGTGGACACTCAATAATCTCCAGCTTCCGCTGCAAGGCTAACTTCCAATCATGTGCAGCTACAGCATCCACTGTCCCACTAAAATGCTCCATATCCATGTTCCTCATCTGATGCGTCAGCCTGTAGAACCTCTCATCATAAACCGGGTAAACATGAGGTCGCGGTGGTGGTGGTGGTAGATCCTGAACACCATGAGCAAACTGCTGAGCTGGTCCGTGCTGCAGTGGAACCTGAGGAAGGGGAACCTGCTGAACGGGATCCTGATGATCATGCTGAGCGGGAATCTGCTGATCCTGCTGGACCTGAACCGGTGGAACTTGCTGAACCTGAATCTGTGGACCCTGCTGCACCTGAACCTGAGGAGCCTGCTGAACTGCAGCCATCTGACGAGCAACCTCCTGAGCAGCTACTCGGGCAGCCTCCTGAGCGGCCTGCCTGGCTGCCTCCTGGGCAATCTGCTGAAGTGCCTCCTGAGCGGCCTGTCTAGCGGCATCCTGAACCATCTGTCTCAATGCATCCTGATCAACTGGTGGAGCCGCGGGTGGCGGAACTGCGGGCTGCTCATGCTCATCTAAATCGTCTCTAACAGCTCTGGCGGTCTGGGCACGAGTGGTTCTTCTCCTTGGCGGCATCTGAAAGGAAAGCGAAAAGTCAACATACGCTGAACTTTTGATACCAACATTTAAGGAGAAGTGATATCGAACGGAAATGTGCTATTTATTTTCATTTTCAAAATCCCCAAATCCCCGAAAATATTTTGAAATCGTCTAAAACCGTCAAAACCGAATAAAACCGAATAAAACCGAATAAAACCAGGTCTCCAAAAATCGCCATCCCGGGTCGGAGCCGGGACAGAACCCCGCTCTGATACCAAAACTGTGACATCCGTCACTTTCGAAATAATAAAAACAATTCAATAAATAATAGTTTATGAAATCTTCATTTATAAATATAAAAGTCAACGTCCACGCTGTAAATCCATAATATAAAATAACATCCGAAATATAGATAACGGTATAAGTCCGAAATATAAAGACAACATAAATCCGTAAGTCTGAAATAGGAAATAACATAAACGATAAAAGTCCAAAGGCCTAAAAGCCCGATAATGATAAAAGCGATAGAAGCCCAAAAGTCCAATAGCACCGGTCCGATAATCACTCCTGCTCGTCGGTCTCACCTGAAAGGGGGAAAGAAGGAGGGGTGAGCAACAGGGGAGTTGCCCAGCGAGGTATGGGATGCTAAACCGCAAACCACAGACTGAGTTCATAGCACTACTAAAATGTAGGCATAGCTCTAGCATGAAACAAACACGGTGCCTATTACACCACACATAACAATCAATATTCGGCTAGAGGACTAGCCGTTACAACTCATGCGCTTATAGTACATAGCTACTCTATGCACCACGCATCTCCTCATAAGGATATATACATATACTCGAAGCGTCGCTAGTACAGTCTGTCTTTGTACCCCCGCCCATCGTAGCGTCAAATGCAAACGTCTCTGCACCACGCCCCAAACAGTAGCGTCGAAGCTCAAACGTCTCTGAACTCACGCCCATACCATACCGTAGTGTCGAAGCTCAGACATCTCTGAACTCACGCCCTCATCACATAATCCCTACTCATAACTATGTATATACATATATATAGCAGTTTTTAGCATCAATCATTTCACACAATCGTTGAATCCTCTATTATCCTAATTCCGGTTAACAATAAATATCAATAATGAACAAGTAAGACTCTCAAACAGACTCGATTCACAGAGACGGATCATGTTTCGAAACTAAACTTTCCATAATGGTAGTACTAAACTAGCTCGGGGTTTAACGGAGTAGCCCTCACCTTAGTAATAGGGAAATGTGGTATCTATGAACTCCAGATGCTCAAATAGACTCCAAATCTGAAATCAGGGCGAAAAATCGAGTGAGAACGCCTTTCGAACGGTTTAAAACGGGTCTGGTTAAGGTTTATGGAAAAGTCAATTCGATGGTCAAAGGTCAATCCGGTCAACCCTTGACCAGAAATCAATTTGTCCTAACCGACCGGTTTACCCTAACCGAAACGAAATTAATTTAAACCGGTCAAACCAGTCAAACCAGCGGTTAACCGAGTCAACCGAGTTGACTCACCGGGTCGACTCAGCCGAGTTGGCGAGTCGTCGGCGAGTCACCGGCGACGGTCACCGACGGCGACGGCGATGGCTTACCGGTGGTGACGGCGGACGACGGCGGCGACAGAAGGCGGAGCACGGCGACAGCGACGGCGTTCCGGTAGTGGTGAGGCGGTGGTCTGGCGGCGGAGACGATTTCCGGCAGCGGCGCGTATAACTCACGCGCGCACAGAGGCGAAGCTTCCGGAGGCTCTAGCGGCTTCGTCCGGACTCCGATTGCGGCGTGGTCGGTGGCTACGGCTTTGTCTCGACGAGAGGAACACGATGGTGGCTCTTCATGCGCGAGATTCTCAACGGTTAAGAAGATATGGCCGATATACTGAACGGACGAAAACAAAGCTTAAGAGGCGGCGGTTTCCGACGATTCTCAGCTGAGGTTGATGGTGATGACGAGCTTGACGATGTCCTGGCGTGCGGTGGCTCCGGCGAGGACTCCTGGTGGCAGCATGCAGTGGTTCCTATCTTTTTTTCTTTCACTCTCTCTCTTTTTCACTTCTTCTTCTCTCTAACTTTTCTGATTTCTTTTTTTTGATGCAGGTGGAGAAAACAATGTGAAGATGGGGTATTTATAAACAAACATTTTAGTTTTGATGTATTGCTTGGGCCTTAGCCGGCTAACGAGTTCCGAGATCGAAATTCGGATCGTTACAGTTTCTCGTTCCATTGTCTTAAGGTATTTTTTGGCTACATACAAAATGTTACCGTGAAAATATTTTTGTTAATATTTATCGTATTGTTGTTGGATTCTAGGAGTAATTACGTTGCGACATCACCAGGATTACTAAGTAAGGGATGTTCCACCAGAGTTACGTGGAGAAGCTCGAACAAAGAGCAAATCAAGAGGCAGAGTCTGCGTGGGCTCCAGATCCAGTCACAGGATATTACAGACCTTCTAATTGTGCGGATGAGATTGATCCAGCGGAGCTTAGGAAGATGCTTTTAGAAAACAAAGCCAAGCCTTTCTGAGGATTTTGATTGGTTGGTTCTACGGGAGGCTGTGTTGTAGGTAGGGGATTGTCATGATTCCGTTTGTTATGTTCGTCACACTGTCTATTTGCTATGGAGAGACTTGAAGTGAAACAAAGATAATATTTCTCAGTTCAAAATATATTTGGATCCATTTTAAATATCTACAGTTCTGAACAAAGTGTTTCGTAAGTATGCTGACTTGTCTTTTAAAAGAGATCTGGATGTTTTTTTAGGATATTACAATTATGAAAAAGATCACATAAACGATTCAACAACCGACATTACTAAGAATTTACGTCTAACTGTATTATCAGAACCGCCCTATGAAGACCCATGTCTCACCGGGTTTACTTGTACTATGTTAAAATTCCATTGTAAACTTTTTCTTTGTACCTAGTGTAGAAACATTAATGAAACTATAAAGGGACTTCCACAGATCGGTGGATGTTTAAAATTAATATTTAAGATGATTTATCATTTTAATCAGAAAATGAAACATATTGATTTGTCCCACTTTATAGTTTTTTGTACAACATCAAAAATAACAAAGAAGATCATGTATGGTAGTATTATATCATGGTTGTTTTTTGTGTCTCGAAGCAGCTAAATATTAATACAATGTATATAGACTCTTCTTTTAGGGGACTGGTCGAGTTAAAACCGATATGACCTATGCATGGTTTAATCAGCCTTCACGGAGTTGAGGGTAGGGTTCCTTCTTTTTGCCTTTCAGCTCGGACGGGGCATAATTATTCGTTATTCAGTAAAATTTAGCTAGTTGTTTTGTACCCGGCTTGAAAACAGATATTTAGTGTTGTCAAGTCGAGTATCACATATCTAAAATTTGTTACTCGCTAATAAAAGATGTGGATGTTTAAAATTTAATATTGAGGTGATTTATTATTTTAATCAGCAAATGAAACATATTGATAGAAATAGCTAAATTAGTTTAAAACGTCAATTAAAAAAAAGATAATTTCATTATTGATTATATATTTCGTCCTATTTTATAATTTTTTAACAACATCAAAAACAACAAAGAAGATCATGTATGGTAATATCATGGTCGCTTTTTGTGTCCATAGTCTTGTTGAGGCAGCTAAGAGCTTAATACAATGCAAATAGACTCTTCTTTAGGTGACTAGTCGAGTGAAAACTGAAAACTGATATGACCTTTGCTTGGTTTAATAAGTTATAAATCTCGTGGAACTGAGGGAACATGCAGTTCAACCATTATTTGAGCCTTCACGGAATTGAGGGTATGATTTCTTCTTTTTCCTTTCAGCTAGGGCTGTACATAATTATTCGTTAATCGGTCTAATTTTGCTATTTGTTTTATCTCGGCTTGAAAACAAATATTTAGTATTGTCAAATTAACTGGATATGGTAGTACCGAATAAATTGAATGAATGTTATTTTTTAAGAAACCGCAATATATAGATATGGTTCAGTATATTAAGCGATCAAACCGAATAAACCAAAGAAACCGATTAATTCAGATATATTAGTATACTTATATATAATTTTTTTAATAATATGTATTTGATCAATATCTCTAATAAAAGTCAGAGAAACTGACTATAATATTAGTCATTAAAATCATCAACTAAATATAGATAAAAGTAATGATGATATTATCGGTAGATATTGTTAATGTCAATTGATATTTATTCATAACAATTCATTCAATCTAAAATTTGTTACTCGCTATACAAGTCAAGTATTAAGTATTATTAATTTGTTCCCGCGTTTACTCACTACAAGAAAAAAGACTTTTATTAGCGGACGAAAAACCCTATCTAACGATACGACAGCGGTTTATGAAGCGCTGTATCATCGCCCGTCATAGTAGGTCAGACACATTAGATAGCGGTTTTTTGCACTGCTATCTTATTGTTATATATTATAGCGCTTTTGTGTATGCAATTAAATATATTTTTATAGCGTTTCTTTTTCGTTATTATTATCTTATTAAATAATAAAAAAAAATTAAAAAATATATATCGAAATAGCAATTTATAAATTAAAATTGATTTATAATTAAAATTAATTTATTAATTAAAATTGTATTACAAAAACGAAACCCAAAATTAAAAAGACCCTAAACCCAGATTAAAAAATAAACCTAAATCTAATCTTCTCAGCCACATGTGTTGTCTTCTCCCATCCACCTTGCCGTATCCTCTTCTTCCTTGTGTGTCTTTGTCGTCTCTCTTTCTCCACCTCTCTTCTTCTTCTTGCTCGGCTTCACCTCCACCACCACCGCTAGATTCCTTTGCCATCTTAAGAATCAAATGAAAGTCTCAGAACAGAACACGTGATTCACTAATCAAATCTGAGGATACATCTTAAAAGAACAATCCAAACTTCACCTGTGTAATCCTGACATTGGCTTTCCAAAAAAAAAAAAGGAATCATTGGATAAACAGATCTGAAAACCCTAAAAATCAATACCAGAAATTAAGAAAACACAGATGCTGAGAGAGAGAGTCACAACACTCGAACCTGCTTCAGGAGTTTTAAAACGTCACCGGACAAGAGGATGAGCACTGCGATGTTGCGAGGGCTTTGCTTTGACAAAACTTCATCACCACCTCGAACTCTTCACGCCTCCACTCTCCGCCGCCCTTTCAGAAATCACCCTCGCTACTAAGCACCACCATGCTCCCTCCGAGTTCGAGACCGGTGACGACAGCGACGAACTCAGACCGGTGCAGTCGTCTCTTCTACCATGGTGGTCCAACAACCAGTTGCTTTGCCCTCATTGGATTAATTGTCGATGTTGTTGCTGAAGAAAGAAAAATAAAAAGTCGTAAAGGAGAAGATAAGTGAGAAAGAGAAAGACTAAATTGTGGCCTTTGGATTACGTTGCATCAATGGCTAAGAACCGTGATCTTTGAGAAAAAAAATTAACCAATGACAGAGAAGGTTGGAGATAGACAAAAGAAAAATCTCAGCCCTTAGATTAGAATCAATCAATGGTCATAAAAAGAAGCAATAAAATTGTTTTTAGATTTCTTTTTAATTGTTTTATAAATTGCCTAAATGTAAAGATTATATATTGTAATTTAACATATGAAATATAAATTTTGATTAGATTTTTCTGGTTATATGATTTTCAAAAACTGCATAATGGGGTTTTTATAATTAGTTTGTGTAAAGTGTTTTATGTTATGATTTTAGGGTTAAAATTTTTGAAAGTACAAGGGTTATAGTTACTATATAAGGATTTGTGATTAAGATTTAGATTTAAAATTTGTTAGATTAATAAAATTTTAGATTTGAAATTTATATGTATTGGATGCATGGTTTATATATGTTTCATGTTAGGATTTAGGGTATAGAGTTTGATTGAGGAATTAAGGTTTGTGTGTTTGGAAGTTATATATTAAACTTAAAAAGAATAAATTTGAGTTAAAATTCAAGATTTGAAGTTATAGTATGAGAATATAAGATTTTTAAGGTTTATACTTGGAGTTTAGGGTTTAAAAACTTGTTTAGGGTTTAGGGATTAGATAAACCAAACATAGCATTTTAATTATTTTGCTATTAAACATCCGCTATCATAACGTTTCCAAATATACTACTCTATCATAGCGTTTCAAAATATACAAACGCTATCTAAAACAAACGGGTATGTCAACCATAGCAGAAAGACAAAAATGCTATCCTCTACTGCTATCAAAACCAATATTTCTTGTAGTGACTTGTTAACCGTTTATTTCATATAATAATTATACTTAATAGGTGTTGTTAGTAATTGTTTCTTTATAAACAAATCCCGAAATATTTGTTTTAAAAATTAAATTCCTTACTCCAATATTAAAGCCAAACTAGTTGATGCCCCGCACCTTGTGTGGACTAATATATCTACATACTTAACCATTTTTTAGTTCTGATGTTTATTTTTATAAAAATAATAATTAATTTTGATAGAAATTTTAAATTATTATAAATCATAAAACTTCAATATTAATATTGATAATCAATGTATTAAATTATTTTCTTTTGTTTCATAGTTTTATTTATGTGATGTAGATTTTGGATCAAAATATTTTCTATAGTAATAATTAAATTAAGAAATTTGTATTTGTAATTAAACACATATATATTGTATTTGGACTGAAAAGAAATCACATCGCACTGAAAGGATTTTATAAAATCACAACTATAAAACATCAACAAAATAATGATAGTGTAGGAGTGTTCAATCCGGTAAAACCGAACCATTTAAAATCGAACCAAATCGAAATAGAGAAAACAATCTGGATATGGTAGTACCGAATAAATTGAATGAATTTTATTTTTTAAGAAACCGCAATATATAGATATGGTTCAGTATATTAAGCGATCAAACCGAATAAACCAAAGAAACCGATTAATTCAGATATATTAGTATACTTATATATAATTTTTTTAATAATATGTATTTGATCAATATTTCTAATAAAAGTCAGAGAAACTGACTATAATATTAGTCATTAAAATCATCAACTAAATATAGATAAAAGTAATGATGATATTATCGGTAGATATTGTTAATGTCAATTTTTAATATCAATTTATTAATTAAATATCTTAAATATCATGATAAATATATATTTAAATATTTTTTAAATAATAGAATATATACATATATCAATAGAATATGGTAATTTTTATCAATTATCTTAATATCATGATAATATATAAATATTAAAATAATAATTTAAATAATAATATTAATTAAATTAATGATTTATCTTAAAATCATGGAAAAGATGACAAGTAGACAAATTAACTAAAATCATGAAAAACATGACAAGTAAGCAAATTCACTTATCAAATAATAGTATAGATAGTGTATTAGAGTAAAATGAGTTTTACGTACTTAATTTAGTTTAATAGATTCAATTAATCAAATATTTTAAATTAAATAACAGATTTGATTAAGTAACATAACAAGTCAAACAACTAACTAGCAAGTATCAAAATTTTAACAAATATTTGATATGTCGAGTACCTGTTTTAAACAAATCAAGTCCAAGTAACAAATTTGATTACTTAAAAAGTTAAAAAAGCCAAACCAAGTAATAAATATGGAAAAATTAACGGCTACTTATCCCGTGCCCAGCCTTGCTTTCAGCTGCCGTAGGACGTTTCTAAAACAATAACATGGTTATGATGGCAGAAGACAAGAGGGGGATTGTCTGTCCTCTCGAATGCGCAAGTCAAAATACCAAAACGAAAGGAGAAAGATAATAGGTTTAAAGAGTCATGTAGTGGCCGGGACTTTATAATAAATAAACACTTATGAGAAGAATCAGCTCACACCATCTGGTTTCCAGGTAGTATAAAAACTTGAGGGCATGACTAATCTCCCAAAGGCATCATGCCTATTAGCCCAATCTAGTTGGATATTTATTTCAACTGAGTTTTTAGTTTTGCAAACTAGAGGACATGACTCTGTACGGATTCTACATCCACGTCTGAATGATGGGGTTAGTAGGATTATATAAGAGTTACTACTAAGCTTCAAACCAAATGATTTTTTTTTTTGGCTTACAGTTTTCTAAGTGACATTTAGAGACGTCAGACGGGCCAATCCGCGTTCAAGTAGCCCAACCAGTAGCAAGTTCAACTACTATGCGGACTGCGGGCTGGTCTGCTGCGGATTGCAGTTTGTATATATATGTCAAAGCTCGCCCCGCCTAGCTAAGCGGTTTTGTGGGCCATCCTGCAGGTTCAAAATATGTTATGTAGTTTCCATGCTATGAATTATATAGATTTATGCTATGAATGTTGATATGGAATAAGTTTAATCCTAAGTAGTTATAGTACTTTAGGGGTCAATCTAACCTCTAGATAATTTCAATCACTAAGAATGCAAGCTGTACAATTTAATCTAAATGCAATCAAGGTAGTGATGTAAACAAGTCATAAGTAACTAGCAAGGCAAAAACAAAACTCAAACTTTCAATCAATAAGAGAAAATAGGACTCATAGGATTAAGCATTTGACTTAAAGTAGCTAAGATCCAATCTAGAGTGGCAAGCTATCAATCAACATATTTTCTTAAGTCTAGACAACAATCATCAACATGTTCTTTGTCAATATAAATTTTCATTTACTTTCATTAGTCAAACATCAAATGTCTTTGGTTCAATTCACTCAAGAAATCATTAAGAAAAACCCTGCTAACTATCTAAGCTTCTCTAACATCAAATGTCTTTGGTTAAGCAAGAAAAGAGAAAAGTTGAGTTGGTTCAAACATTTCATAAACATCTTCCGAATATGAAACGTCTAGAGTTCTTATTTAGAGAGATCAAGACTAAACTAACATTAAGAGCACTCAACAAGCAAGAAAATAGATAGATATCTAACACTAAACACCCTAGATCTTCACTTAATCACTCTAACCAATGAATCCAACAAGTAACTACTCACTAATAGACATGAATAACCCAAAAACATAGATGATTGAAGGTTAATAATTATTAATGGTCAAGATAATCCAATAAACACAAGTGATAAAGATGAAAAGAAGCTAAAGATTGAATCTTTCAGCAAAATAGATTTTGTGTTTAGAGAAAAAAAGATAAGTCTGAGTATTGGGTCTAAAAAATATTTATAGAAGTCTAAAAACAAGATGGGTCAACCCAATAAAAAAGTGGTATTTTCGTCTATAGCGACTTGGTCTTCCCACTACAGGCTGGTCGCTACGAGACTTTCAACTCTTCAGGATCTGTATCGACCCCCCCATGTCGCTATGGAGGTCGCTATGCTGACTCGCAGGACATCCTAGTGACTAGATGACGTCGCTAGGATACTTGGTCGTCTTTAGCTTCAGTCTTGGTCTGCTCGTAGCGACCACTCCTGGTCGCTACACATGTCGCTAGGGAGAATCATGTGGCGTCTTAGTCGCTACATAGAAGTTGCTATGATACCTAGCACCAGAAAATGATTTACGCTACAAACATCTATATTTTGATCTCAAAACATCTCAAATGTCTTCAAAGTCACCAATAAGCATCTCCAATGCCTGATATAGACATATATAATGCAATGCAATCTAAATCTACACTAAATGCATCCAAATGATTAATATGAAAACTAAAATGAAGCTTAAAACCATGTAAATACATAAGATATTAAATGTCACTTTTAGAATGAATAATACTTATGAAAAAAAAATGTGACATTTTTTTCCGTAAATGTAGTGAATTAGATTGAAAAATGTTTATTTTAAAAAAGAAACGGTAAGAGAATTGTAGAAAAACGAAAGAGTTTAAACAAATACTCTTACAGGTTAAACTTTTGCATACAATATATTTGTCTTTAATTATCATCCAATACTTGTGTTCAAAAATTAACAAAGTTGAGAATAACCAATTCAATAATATATAATGAATTGAGATACAAAAGCCAAAGATCATCCTTAAGCCTATATCAGCTGATACAAAACAAGTGAAAATTAAAGTGTTTCGTTATTTGATTACAAAATTCACTTCTTTGTGTTTGTTGTAATAATTAGATTCCAAAGTTCCAAAGAAGTATAAAACCTAATTTATGTTGTACAAATATGAAATGCGATTTCCATTATATTTTTTGGTCATGCTTGTTTTTTTTTCTATTTTTTCTTCTTTTTATTTTAAATGGCTTAAATTTTCTTAGTTATAGAGAATAAAATACTTAAGAAAACATATGTGTCTCAAACTATTCACAATCTTTTTATTACATCAAAATTCTTAGTTTTAAAAATGTTAAGCGAGTAAACCCGCGTCAAATAGTCCAATCCATTGTGGATTCAGTTTTATTTTAATATATGGCAGTTGATCGACCGTGGATTGCGGTTTGTATATGTGTGTCCAGAGCCGCCCTGCTAATGGACTATTTGGACATAATCTACGGGTTGTGGTCTACCTTTACATCTCTACTTTATAACAAGATTTAATACAAACCATAGCACACCACAATAATGGCAATAAATGATGAGATTTATATTTATAACGACCCAAATCAACAAAAACAGTTGCCAGAAAAGAAAAAAAAATCTAAAAGGTGGCTTGTTGTAAAACGAAGAAAAATTGGTTTAAGTGAGGAGAGGGACACGCGACGTGAGGCTATTCTCTTCATCTGCAACAATATCACTCGAGCCTTTCCTTGAACCGACGGGTTTGGCGTTTCTGTAAATTCCATATAGTATGAGTTGCATTGTCCCAAACACAAACCCCACTCCGTTTGGCACCTACTCATTTTAATCACCCAAATGGAAATTAATTAGTTTAACATAAATTGAATTCAACGCCTATCCCAAATCTTACTAGAAGACGCATTAGTGTACCACCACCGAATAATGGTTGTTGAATTAAGACCAGACACTTTTTTTTTTTTTGAAACACTACCAGACACTTTTTAGAAAATATTATTTGTTTGAAAAGTTCACCAAAAAAATGTTGGAGACTCGGAGTCCACAACTTTTTAAAATTATTACGCATACATCGCGATTTATTTATTTTGTAAAATGGTATGAAAATGACACGATGGAGTTGAGTAGGGTGTCAAACAAAACTATAAAATATTTTTGGATTATTGTTGGTACTGAAATAACTTATTATTAAATTATTAATTTCCGAAAATATTTAAAATAGCACCAAACAAATTAACTAAAAATTATTATAAAATAAAATTTGAACAATAGTAAACAATTCAAATATACATATAGTTAAGAACAAGAAAAAAATTCATTAATTATTATTATACTTGAAAAGATAGCATTTAGAAGGAAAAAACAAATCAATTACTCAAAAAAGAATAAAAATATAATAATTTTATGATATTAATAAGATCGTATATTTTTATATAATTTTACTATTTGTCACGTTAGTATCTTATCAAATTGTGTTATAATTTTAAATATATTAACTTTAATCTAAAAATATATATTAATTTAGTGTTAATTTTTTAAACAATCAGTTTTATTCTTTATATATATGTCCAGAGAAGTAGACTAGGAGAAACAGGAACCTCTCAAGACAAAAAGAAAGATTCGTAAAATAGCCAAGCAGAAGTTAAACGACACAGTAAGCGTAAAAACCCTTTTAGAGAGAGGAGACAAAGAAAGAGAAAGTTATGATCCGGCGGTCGGGCGGCGCGTGAGCGACCGTACCGTCGCCGGATCCCCCCTTTTTTTCACCACGGTGCGTTTATTCGGGTTGCATGTTCAAGCTTATGGTTCCGGGAGATGGAGGCTACTCTAGCTTCGTCGTCGCCGGCTTTCTTCCGGGAGGCAGAGGCTTTCTCAGATCTGTCGACGCCGGCTCAAGTTCCCGGGAAGTGGAGGCTAGTTTAGCTCCGTCTTCGTCGGCTTCAGTCTCCGAAGGGTAGAAGCCTTCTTTGGTTTGCTCTGTCGGTTTTGGATCTCCGTATCTTGCGGGTTATGTTTACTAGTTTATGTTTCTGTTTTTTATGTTTTGGTGTTTGTCGTCGTCATGTCTGGTGTATGGTTGTGAGGGCGTGTTATCGGAGATGGTTGTTGTCCTCCGATGATGGTGCGACGGTCAAGAGAGAAAAGAAGCGGTTAGAGTCTCGGGATGAAATATCCAGTGGTGGTTAGCAAGGAGTCAAATGAGATCTCGGTTTATCTCTCCGTGGTTAGAATATCCGGCGTTACCGCCGATCCTTCTCCGGCGAAACCGGTGAGACAAGATGAAGGTAGTGCGTAGACACGTGTTGATAGACTTGGACAGTGTCGGTCACTATGTATTGGGCTTTAGGCCCAGATGTATGTTTGTTCGGTCCGTTGGGGTTTGTGTAAAAAAATGGGCTTCGGCCGTTTTTAAAATAAAACATTGACGACAAAAAAAAAGAAGTTAAACGACACTTACAAGTAGAAAAACATCGTGTTGGAGTGACGCATATACGGTCCAAATCGCGCCGTTTAAGAAGAGGAAAAACGACAACCAAAACGGCATGTATTTCACGCTCTTTGTCGTCACTACTGTTTTCTGCAAATTAATTAAACACTATTAGTCCATTATCAGAAATGTGAAAGTGAGATGGTACGTCTCTTTCTCTGAGATTTTTATGTATAATGGACCCACCAAGTCATGGTGCGCATTATTAACTGAAAAAAGAATAATCCGTTCCATTAAGATAGATTTTTGAAAAAAAAAATTTACTTCACAAAAATATATTTTTTTGTGTTTTCTATGAAAAAATTATAAATTTCAAAAAAATTAATTGACTTTATTGAATTACTATTGGCTAAATGTTATTAAAAATTAAAAGTTACAGAAAATTATATATTTATTATGGTAGTTTAATGTGTTTTTTAATATGTATAAAAATATTAAAAAATCTATCTTTATGAAACGGATGAAGTAATAAACATGAGGTGTTACACATTATAGCAATTGTAAGGTTTATATTAAATTAAAATGAAAAATTATAATGACGTACGTATTAAATGATTGACATCTGAGTAGGAATACCACTTTTCAAAATTATATTAATGAAAAATCCTCTAATATTTAGGTTTAGAGTAGTAATTGCTGTTTAGAGTTTAATATTTAAAAAGTGAGGTTGGATTTAGGGTTCTATAAACAATTTAAGATGATTAGTTTAGTCTTTTTTTATCACAAACTTAAGTCATTTATGAAAATAAATTAAAAAAATAATATGTGGTAAAACTAGAATTTCCTCTTTATAAAATGACATATGTTAGTTGGTTTATATAAATGCATGTATGATCGAAATAACCTTTATTAACGTTACTTAAAATGACAGCTACCACCAAACATAACCACTACACTACAAGAAAACACAAGTTTTACGAGGGCAGTTTTCCTCGCTAATTCGTCGTAAAAGCAGTGTTACGACGAATTAGTGAGGAAACCCGTTTCGTCGTTATATGTTTGTCGTAACGCATATATCCTCGCTAAATCGTCGTAAGTTAGCGAGGAAATAATTTCGTCGTAAAAGCGAATGAGGATATTTCGTCGTAAAGACCACGTAAAGATTCCTCGTAAGGACGTCGCTAATTTTCCTCGTAAAGACCACGTAAAGATTCCTCGTAAGGACGTCGCTAACATTCCTCGTAATTACCACGAAAATCTTTCCTCGTAAGACACACGTAAATAAATACTCGTAAAATTGACGTAAATACCTTGAAAACTTTCCACGTAAAGAAAACGTAAAAACCTTGATAGATTTCCAAACGTTTCCTCGTAAAAACCACGTTAAGCTTCCACGTAAAGAAGCCGCAAAATTAGCTACGAATTTACTTCGTTTCATTATTTTATAGAAATATAAAAAATTATAATTATAAATATAATTTAAATTATTTAAATTATTAATGAAATTAAAATTCTAAAAAAATCAAAACCAAAATATTTTATTTATAAATAAGTTTTGAATTCATAATACAATAACCGAAATTAAAAAGAACTTGGGTGGTCGTTAATTAATCGCCTCGTAGAATTCATCACTCCTCGCCTGAACATCCGCCTCGGCATGTGAGTCGTCGGTCGGTGACTGGCCTGGGATAGGATTTTGTTGTCGCATGGTCCTCAACAAAGTCGCCCATTCCGGATTTGTGGCCGCTACAACGTCCAAGAAGCCCTCGAGTCCACCCATACGAGATCGCAGCTGAGTAGAATCTCTACGCAGCTCAGTAGACTCTCTACGCAGCTCTTCGGACTCCCTACGCAGCTGAGCGACTTCATCATCCCGTCGCTGAACATAAGACGATGTCGCTCTCGGAACATCGTTGACGGAACCAATCCCCAACGTCCGTCCCTTTTTTTTAGGGACAACCTTAAAAACAAAAAATAAATTTTGTTAGTAAAAATTTAAAGTTAAATTAAATGAATATTTAAAAAAATTAAAATTTTAGAAAATTTACCTCCTCGTAAAGCTTATCCACTTCAGGTGTGGATAAGGTGACGGGTAATCCATCGGTGGACTGTTGGGTCAGCTGGGTCTGGCGTTCTTCAACCCGAGCAGCCAAATCGTTGTAGATTTGTTCGGACTTGCCATCTATAAATCGGCCCGCCTTGTTCTTGTGGGTCCTCTCGTAAAGTTGCATAAGAGACGGGAATTCTCCCGTCTCTTTGGCCTAAAAAAACATTTAAGAAAGTTGTTAATTAGAATATATATATAAAAATATACTAAAAATTTAATATAATTAAATTTTTAATTACCATTTCCAAACGGACACCAGCGTGAGGTTTTTGGCCCGTAGTGTGAAGCATCGGCCCGTTCCCGTGCTCATCGACTGTGTTACGGGAGTTAGAGCAAGACTGGGCGATTCTAATGGAATCAGGAAGACGCCAATATCGGATGAGGCCATCCCAGACATCCGTGGTGAGCTCAGCGGGTTTGCCACGCTCATACCCCTTCACGATCCAGTCACCCTTCCAGTTGGAGACCGTGTCCAACAAGCGAACTTTCGCCTTCGCTTCAAACTTCTTCCTCACCCTCTCAGTGATCCCGAAGGCCCAATTATATTTTTGCTGTTGGAAAAAATAATTTATAATTAGTTTTTCAGAAAAAAATATATATATAAATAATTAAAAAATTTAAAGATATATATTTAATTAATAGAACTTACAGCGTAAATTTTGAACCACGTCTTTCTGACGTAGTGGGGCGTCATTTTCCAGTTCGGATGTGCCATGGAGAAGTAACCTTTTATCGTGTCGGTTACGTCCGATGCAAGACATCCGTCAATCCCCCACCTGAAAAATACAAATTTAAAATATAAATTATTTTTTAAAGTTATAAAATAATTTAAAAAGAATAAAAAAATAATGAAACATACCATAAAGTTCCGTCCGGTCGGTCGGGGTCGATGACTGGTAAACCTTCTCTGCCTGGCAGACGGAGAATGTCCTCTACGGTGTACTGCGAGTAAGGAGCACTCGGAGGCACCATCAAATCGGGATGAATCTCGGCCGCGGGCATCGGAGGTGCCGGCATCGTAGGAGGCACAGGAGGAGGAGGCATCTGGGGAGCACTAGAAGAAGGAGATCCAATGACTCTCTGAGTGTACTGAGTCTCGGGGACAGTCTCCTGACCCGAAGAACCGGGAGCTGAAGAAGACGACGGGTCTAAACGACTACCCGGCTCTCCGAACATCTCTCTGTAATGGGCAGTAAGTCTACCTTTTCGAACCTGAGAAAAAAATTTAATTTTTTAAATTTTCGTAAACATATACTTCCCAAAATTATCCACCTAATCAACACTAAATAACATAAGATCCGTAAACCTATCTAAATTCCCTATACTAACCACCTAATCTATCCTAAACTAATCAAACTAGAGAGGAATTAGGGAGACTTACCATTGCTACGAATTAGGGAGGAAGTGGAGAGGAAGTGGAGAGGAAAGACGGAGC
The DNA here is from genome assembly GCF_020379485.1 of Brassica napus. NCBI lineage: Eukaryota > Viridiplantae > Streptophyta > Magnoliopsida > Brassicales > Brassicaceae > Brassica > Brassica napus. Next base: position 10,344,908 of record NC_063441.1, read on the forward strand.
GAGCTCGCTCGGGATATATATAAGATTACTTGTCCTCGTAATTTCCTCGTAAACTTACGAGGAATTACAGAGGCCCGCGTTTTCAGTTACGACGAAATAGCGACGAAATACAAAGGCCCGCGTTTTGTTAACGACGTTTTTACGACGAAAAGGGTTACGTGGAATTAACGAGTTAACCAGTTACGAGGAATTAGCGAGCCTTTATTTTCTATAAATACCCACAACTTTCCTTCTCAAACCACACACACAAACTCACAAAACACACCCTATCTCAAATCACACTCCTCACCAAAATACTTTTCAAATTAGAAATATTTGAAAAAAAAAGAAGAAAAGAAGATATTAGAATTTATGTGGGTGAGACTTAAGTCTCGCCACATATAATTCCAGTATCTTTCTTTTTTTCTTTTTTTCTAGTTTTTATACTCCCGCTTTTCACCAATTTAGAAAATTTGGAAAAAAAAAGAAGAGAAGAAGATATTTGGAACTCATGTGGTCGAGACTTACGTAAGTCTCGCCAAATGTGATTCAAGCATCTTTCTTCTCTTTTTTTTTTAGTATTTTTAATATTTTCGTCGTAATATCGTCGTTATGTTACGACTCTTTTACGACGATTTGGGCTTACGTGGAATTAGCGTGCCCCGCTTTTTTAATTTCGTCGTAAAGTCCTCGTGGCCTTACGAGGTGTTTACGACGATTCTGTCCTACGTGGAATAAACGAGTGCCACCTTCGTCATTTACTTTACGTGGCATTTACGTCAATTTACTTTACGAGGTCTTTACGACGATTCTGTCCTACGTGGAATAAACGAGGATTACGTCGTACATTCGACGTCAGGTTACGAGGAATTAACGAGCAGTACGTTTAAATCCCTAAAATCCGAAACCCCAAACCCCAAAACCCCATATTCCTTATCTTCTACTTCATATATTCCAAACCCCATCTTTATTTTCATTCCAAACCACAATTCCCACATTTACTTATTTATAAAACAAACTCCCACAATTTCTTATTCATAAAACAAACTCCCACATTACCTTATTCATAAAACAAACTCTCACATTACCTTATTCATAAAACAAACTACACAAAATCAAATACATCAATCGGATACATCGACATTCTCGTCATCACTAGAAATATCATCATTTTCATTAAACTCGTCTTCTACAGCTTCGTCTGTGGCATCATCGGTAAGATCTTCGTATTCGTGATTATGCGGATCAATGAGAAGGATGTCATCAACTTCTTGTTCAGGTTCCTCGACTTCATTTATCTGTTCTTCTTGCAATGGTGGTTCTTCTCCACTGATGATTCGTCCTCGAGGTGTAACTTTGATCACTGCTAACCAATTTATACCCGAATCTCTCATCCGAGGGTATGGAAGGAAGCTAACTTGGTCTGCTTGTGAAGCTAAGATGAAAGGCTCGAATTTGTTGTACCGACGTCCACCGTTGACATCAACTACACCAAATTTGTTAGACCGAACACCTCTGTTGACGACGGGGTCGAACCATTCACATTTGAAGATGACGCATTTCAGCTTCAGTATCCCTGGAAATTCGACTTCAATAATCTCCGTCAAGATCCCGTAGAAATCTGTTTCCCCTTTCACACATATTCCATAGTTACTGGTCGCCCGCTGTCTACCATACTCATATGTGTGAAAAGTGTAGCCTCGTGTGAAATACATCTGTGATGTGGTGACCTTTACAAGTGGAGATTGAATTACTTCGTGTAACCACTTAGGATAATCTGCATCGTCGTCATAATCAACCTGCAAAAATAAAGAGAACATTAAAATACAAATCATGTATGAAAAAATAGTTTGAGTTATAATACCTGATTCCGCAACCACTTAATGAAGTGCTGATCTTTCCTTTTGTCTACGTCACTTGTGGATATACCAGGAAATGTTTCTTCGACTTGAGAAACAAATAGGCTGTAAAATTAATCACATTTCATAGGAATGAATCTCTTGCAATTATATAATTAATTATATGTGTTTTGAAGTGTCCATATATGTTACCTTTCAAAATAACGCATCAATGGATCCTCGCAATTGAGTAGAATATAGGTGTGTGCACTATGAGCGTCTTGTTCACTCGACCACCAAACCTCTTTAGACTTCCCACCGAGTCGTCCAATCTGGCTAAAGATGTCTGGAACACCAGCAACTGCATATGTTGGCGCAACTCCACCATCATCATATCTTCTTGGAGCTCTTCTACGGGTACGTACTTTTGACGCAAAGTAGTACGATGTGAAGTGAGAAACTTCTTCCGTCAAACTTCCAGCAATTATAGAACCTTCAACTTTGGCGAGGTTCTTTGCTTTTCCCTTCAAATATTTCATGGCTCGCTCATACTGATACATCCATCCGTAATGTACAGGTCCACGAAGCAATGCTTCATATGGGAGGTGGACAGCTAGATGCTCCATGACGTCAAAAAATCCAGGAGGAAATATCTTCTCCAAGTTGCACAATAAGATGGGAATGTTCTCCTGAAGCTGTTCTACAACTTCTTCTTTAAGAGTGCGTGTGCTCAGATCCCTGAAAAATGCTCCAATGCCTTTTATATTCCAAAAACAATTAAACACATTGTTAGTCGTATATTATTTTGCAAACTAGACCGTTATAAAATTATTGTGATATAAAACACTACGAACCTGCAAGTGCTTCATGTACGTTTGTTGGAAGTAGCTCCGCAAATGCAAAGGGCAGTAGTCGTTGCATAAAGACATGACAATCATGACTCTTCATCCCAGAGAACTTTTGACCCTTTTCAACACATCTAGAGAGATTTGAAACATACCCATCGGGGAACTTCACTTCTGATGCCACCCAGTTGAACAACACCGACTTTTTTTCTGAAGACAGTCTGAATATCGGAACAGGAACTTGTCCATTGCTTTTAATATGTAACTCGCTTCTTGAGCAAATATCCGGCAAGTCCAACCTCGATTTTATGTTGTCTTTTGTCTTCCCTGGGACATTCAATATTGTATTCATGATGTTCTCAAAGAAATTCTTCTCTATATGCATCACATCGAGGTTGTGGCGCAGAAGAAGATCCTTCCAATATGGCAACTCCCAAAATATACTCTTCTTGTGCCAGTTGTGATGAACACCGTAAGAATCAGGCATATTACGAGGGACATGCCAATTACCACCCCAACGAACTGTTTCGTTAGCTCCGTAGTAGTCGATTTGTGCTTCAATTTGTTCTCCAGTTAGATATGGTGGAGAAGTGTCTCTCACAACCCTTTTGTGCCTAAACAAATTCTTGTTTCTTCGGTAAGGATGGCCAATGGGAAGAAATCGACGATGACAATCAAACCAACTTGTCTTCCTACCATTCTTCAGTTGAAACGCATCTGTCGTTCCATTACAATATGGACAAGCTAATCTCCCATGTGTAGTCCATCCAGACAACATCCCATATGCAGGAAAGTCACTTATGGTCCACAAAAGCATAGCTCGCATCGTAAAATTCGTCTTCGTTGAACAGTCATACGTCCTCACCCCTGTTGACCACAAATCCTTCAACTCTTTTATCAGTGGTTGTAGGAAAACATCCAGGGACCTTTTTGGATGGTTCGGACCAGGTATCAATATCGTCAAGAATAGCAACTCCCGTTGCATGCACATCTCCGGTGGCAGGTTGTATGGCGTAAGAAAGACTGGCCACAATGAATATTGTCTCCCTGACATTCCGAACGGACTAAATCCATCTGTGCATAATCCGAGATACACATTCCGGCTATTGCTAGCAAAATCCGGATGTACTTTGTTGAAATGTTTCCAGGCTCTTGCATCTGATGGATGAGTCATCTCACCATCCGTCTGAGTATGCTCGGCATGCCATCTCATCTTTGCAGCAGTCTGCTCTGATTGATACAATCTTTTCAATCTGTCTGTAATTGGTAGGTACCACATCCTTTGGTACGGTACCCTATTACGTCCCCGTCCTTGCGGCTTGAATCGTGGCTTCTTGCAGAATCGACATACTTCTAGCTTCTCATCATCTCCCCAATAGATCATGCAGTTGTCGATGCAGACATCTATCATCTCCGAAGGCAACCCAAGACTATAAACTAATTTCTGAATCTCATAATAAGAATCAGCAGACACATTGTCTTCCGGCAAATACTCTTTAAACAAGTCCGCCCATTCGTTCATGCAACTTTCAGGTAGATTGTGATCAGTTTTAATATTCATCATTCTAGCAGCCAACGACAATTTAGAGAGACCTTCTCTACAACCACTGTAAAGTGGTTGATTCGCCGCGTTTAACATTCCGTAAAACTTTTTTGCATCTATATTAGGTTCTTCATCTTCATCATGAGCTACGAATGCATCAGCTACCATATCATGAACCCTATCATAATCTACCATCTCCTCCTGATGGTAACTATGTTCATTATGCAAATGATGATTAACCGGTTCTTCCTGAAAATTGCTATTACTACTACTAGCTTCATTCTGATCATAATTATAACCTTCCCCATGTTGAAACCAGATATAGTAATTTGGCGTGAAACCTCTATTTATTAAATGCTTCCAAACATTTTCACGGTTTGCCAATTTCGAATTGTTGCATTTCCGACAAGGACAGAACATCTTACCACTTTCTTGGGCGAGCGGTGTTGAATCTGCTTGGTGCATAAATGTCTCCAGCCCCGCAAGGTATTCTTTCGTCACTCTCCCGTTAGCATCTCTATGCATATACATCCAATTCCGCAACTCGTAAATAGTCCCAGAGCCAGCCATTTTTTTTTCTTTCACGTTTTTTGTTGTTGGTGTGTTTAAAATGATGTTCCAACATCCATATTTATAGAAAATTTCGAATCTGGTAGTTGTAATTTTACTATGAAATTACGACGAAAATTAATTGTATGGCCAAAAAAAAAAACGTGAGCCACCTACCAAGTTGGTGGATTCAAAATTTCCTCGTTAAGTACACGTAAAATATTTCGTCGTAAAGCACTCGCGAAATTTACGTGGCTTTTACGAGGAAAAACTATTTCCTCGTAAAAGCCACGTCAGTTTACATCGTCTTTACGACGAATTTTTTTTGTCGTTACCTTACGACGAAATAACGATGCTTTTCTTTCTCAACGTAATTTCCTCGCAAAATCAACGTTTTTTTACGAGGAATATTTTTCCTCGTTAAACTTCCTCGGTAAAGATACGTTTTCTTGTAGTGCTAACCTTATTTCCTGAATTCTGAAACAAAATGACTAATATCAACAATATTCGAATACCACTAAACTAAAGACAAAATGAATCAGTAAACTGCAAAACCGAAATAAACCAATATGTATACAATAGCCTCTGCACCAGGTGGGTCGTTTTTAGTTATGGACGGATAAGCTTTTGTTTGGAATGCACTCAATAAGGACCAAGTCGATATGAACGATGTCAAGTAACAAGCCTGATTCAATAATGAATATCTGATGTTGATATAATGGGGACCTTCTTTATTTCAAAACGTGGGTGATATAATAAAATGAGAAATTCCCTAGGATATACCTAAAAAAAATTTGTCATAAATATAGATCTTAAAAATAAAAATGACTAAAATAGACTTAAATGTTTTATCATAAGAAGTAAATATATACTTATATCTTTAGAGTTAATTAATTTAGACATTAGAGTTAAGGGGTGGAGTTTATGGTTTAGGATTTAGGGTTTAGAGTTGAGGAGTGGAGTTTTGGGGATAAGATTTCAAATTAAAAAAAAATTTAAAAAATTAAAATTTTCAAAATAAAAAATGCTATTTTGGTCATTTTAGTTTTTGAGATCTATTTATGTGACAAAAACTTAAAAAAATCTATTTGAGAGAATTGTCCTAATAAAATATATATGCTCAAATATAATATAAAGTTTTGGACATATATTTAAATTAAGAATGACCTTACCATAGCAGAAAGAGGAGAACCATACATTATAATGTTGAGACCAGCACATATGAAACCCATCGATTGAGAACGCGTTTTCTCATCTTTAAACGCACTTCTCGTGGCCGCAATCGCTGCGATTGGGAAAAGGACGTTCAACATCGATACCACCACGATTGTGTGTAACTGTAAGAAAGAAAGAAAGCAATTATATCAACCAAACGCTCTGTATAGAAAACATTGGAATTTCTACTTTCAAGTTATTCTAGTACAACTTATTAGTGGGTCACATATTTTAATCAACTTGACTTTAAAATTTAAAATAATGTGATACAGAAAACGGATAGTCAGATCCAAATCTGAACAAATGCATCAAATAATATGTAGATTTTAACCAGCTATCATATAAGAAACATAGAAGATCAAGAAGCAAGAAAAATAGTATATATAAGAAGAAGAAATCAAATAAAATAAAATAAAAGAACCTTGAGATGTCGAGGTGCGTATAAGACAAAAAGGGAGACATAGATGATTTCAACAAGAGCACCAAAGCCATTAACGGTGGAGACAAGATATTCTCCGGGAGTGACGATGCCGTAATATGTCCATAGCGACGATCCTAACAACGTGCAAATATACGGCAAGCTTTTGTACTCCTCCGTTGATTTTCGCTTCACTATTTTCCAAAATGTCTCCCTGTTTTTTTTTTGTATATATATTTGGACCGATCGATCAATATATAGTCGAAATAAAAAGTATTTTTTATACATCTCAATTTTGTAACTTCGTCCAAAAAGATAGAGAGAGAGAACTCACACTGGTGAGAGGAAGACGAGTACGGAGATTACATTTCCTGCGTCAACACAAGTAGTTAAAGAATAATTGCTAAGTAAGGTCTATTGAGTCTTTACCAGGACGAATATATGGGCACGCGTGTATAAGCAGTAAGCACACGAGTGAAGAAGAGTGTTACCTACGACTCCAATATAGAAACTTGCCTCTGCCATTTCTGGAGAAAATATTTTCGTAAGGAAAAATCTAAAGAGTATGCGAGACTTTTATCGAACCAACAATAAAGGGATGTGAGAGAGAGAGATTGAGGGAAGGAGGGGGAGAGGAGGATATACTTAAATCGGGGAACGTGGCATGTTTTTTTTGTATTGTTTTATTTTATTGAATTATTCATTTTTGTTAATATTTTCATGATTTTGTTTTGTTCACACTATAGTATATGCAATTGTGTGTATATTGGTGATATCATTGATGAAATGAATAAAAAGAATGAGTTGTATAAATAAGTAATAAACCATAGTAATGGCATAAATAGATAAATTAAGGAAGTTTATGCCTTATGGTACTCTCTAACTGAAGTTTTTTTTTCCATCAGCTTATACAGACTCATACTGACTATATGAACCAAACCGGTAGATATTGATCTATGTGAACGATGAAAAACGGTTGTTTCCAGACACTGCATGTTAGATTATCCGCCTTTGTATTTTGCGTCCTTGGTACATAGATGATCTCTGATCGGAGGAAACTTTCTTTCAGGATCTTAATATCTAAATAACTTGCAAAAATTGACAATTCTTTTAGTTCCGAAACCATCTTCACCAATTGAGAACAATATGTTGCAAATGTAACCTGAAATTATCGTAAGTTTCTCTAACTGAAGTATTCCATGTTAGAAAGAAGGTTTGCGGATTAATAATATTATTTTCATACTAATGTATACAATGCAATCAAAATGTATCATTTTAGCAGAATAAAAAAAAATCAAAATTTATTTTGAGTACTTGCATAAAAATATTTCTCGAAAACTAGTATAAGTTACAAATAGTTGTTGTTTTTTTTTCAAATTGGAAAATAACTAGATGACTTAAAAGGAAAATCCAGTCAACAATAGTTCTATATCTAAGACTAATTTTGGCAATTTAAATGAATATACAAATCATCTCTCCAAGACTCCAAGAAGCTGCACCATATTTAAATAGATATATGCTTAGTAAAACTAAATTAATATCTTATAACCAATGAAAATTTGCATGTCTCTTTTTGGTAAAAAAAATTAGGACTTTATTACCATTTGCATGTGTTAATTTTGTATAACCATAACCGGGTATTTAAAGCCATACCTAATCTTAAAACATGTTACGTAAGTGGTGAGTAAATTTGTAAGTGATAATTTGCTGTATCTATTCATCTATTTATACGATTATACATAACCGATATTCCTAAACCGTCGTATGTGCTAGGAACATATCCAATAGCATAAGCAAGTGAAACGGTTGAACATGGTCCAAATTAGAAAATAAAAAAAATTAAGAAATTTCTGAAAATAAATATATAAATTATGGTTTATATTTTTAGATATAATATTAAATTTAGAATTTATAATATTAAAAGAGACGTCAAATATATATAAATAGAGATATAAACTATTAAAATTACTCAACTATATCGTTAAATATACTGTTAATTTTTTTTAATATGTCCTATAAATAATTTGAGACAGCACTGACTAGAAATCCTTGTCTCTAACTTTAAGGCTAAGGTGTCCGTTCATGTATAATAGTGGACACCAGACCCGTTTCTGTATTAAATTAGCAGATGTACCATGTGCACGGTGGCTAAGGCAAAAGTCGTCTCTACATAATTCTACCTTTTTCAAATTGAACTACTCAACGTGTGTTCCCTGCTAAAAGAGTGATTCAAGTTTTTTTTTGAAAAAAATCTTAGATAAAATACTTTTTAAAAACTCTATAAAATATCCAAAGTTCTTATAAGCTTTTAATATTCAAATTTTTTTCATAACCCAGAAATATTTTAATTATTGGTTACCTCTTTTATATCTTTTAGGTTTGATCACTCTACTTATTTTAATTATATCAATTTTGTTGGAAACATGATTTCAATTCATCTTTTCTTAAATCATTTCTCTCAAAATTCACATATCAGTTATTACTTTATTCTTTTCTTATAAACAAATAACTTATAACATTAAATATGAGGAATATTAATCAAGAAATATTGTAAATAAAAGATTGGTGAAATTTAAAAATTAACGAAGAAAAATAATATGGTTAAGATATTTCATGAACAAATAAATTTAAAACATCAAAATGTTTATAAAAGTTTAGTTACAATTACTTATAACTTTTTCATAAATAAAAATTGTTGCTTTTGAAGTCAATAAACATTTAGCTAAAATCATTTACTAATATTTACCTAATAACATGTTGCATGAACATTTTGTTTAAAAAGGAAGAATATCAGAAAATAAATTTTAAAACTGAAATACATGAATGAGGGTAAATATTTGCTGGGGTCAAAATCAGTAACAACAAAATCAACGACCGCAAGTTCACGAGAAATATTTATTCTAAAAAGAGATGTAGAAAATCAAGACTAAAGCCTCGTATAGGTTTAAAAAACGTTATACGAGAAGTTCTCAGGATAGATAGTCCGATCTATTGGCAAGTGACATCAGGGAGACAAACAATGAAACAGAAAAAATGCCGACCATCATTCCCTAACCATCTGAATCGCCCAAAGATAGCCAAAACTCGACCTCGACCTTAACCAACTTGCCAAACAGCGAGCCGGGACAGCATCGTCCCGCTCGTCATAAGGCGAGCTGGAACAGCATCTTCCCGCTCTTCATATGGCGAGCTGGAACGCGATCATCCTCGCCATATGGCGGGCCGAGACAGCATCGTCCCGCTCGCCTCGTCCCGGCTCGCCATATGGCGAGCTGGATCGTCTCCGTCCTGCTTGCCATATGGCGAGTACGATTGCACTCCATCAATGTCATGCACTCTCATCTCGTCTTTGTAGCTTTCTTCTTTGAGCCTCAGCTATACAAGTCTCTTGTTTCATCTCGATTAGAGTTACCATTGGAACTTTACGATAAAAATCGCAAAGACTTGTTTTCTCGTATAAGTTCAAATTGATCGTATAAAATGACAACGGTTAACTTAACACCTTAGTTGTCTCGACTACACGATTAATTCGAGTTATTTTTAAAGAACCGACGTCGCACTAAAGGTGATCTTTCAAAGAAATCGTAAAAACGATAGGTCGAAACACGGCCCAAAAAAGTCTAAAACGCGGCTAAAAGCCCACTTACGATTTTTGGTGAAATTGAGCCCAATGTTACTATGAAGGCCTATCTTTTATTCACATGAAAAGATAAATGAAAAAAGTTTCGAAGATAAATGTCAAATTTCAAGAGATAATCATGAATATCGAAGAAAAATGGAATATTTCCGCAAAGCGATAAACTCGACCTGGGGAGCAGAAAAGAAAAGCCCAAACCGACCTAGGGGGAGCATATAAGGGATGCCAAGGCGAGAGGCGCAATAGAAAACTTTTTGACACAGAAAACTTAGCACTCAGAGCAATAGGAAAACTTTCCGTTTTTGCTATCGAGCTGTGACTCAATTAGGTTTTTGCAGTCTTAGGTTGCTAGAACTAGGGAACTCGCCGACAGCTCTTGTGGCCAAGGCTCTTACCTTTTTTATACGCTCTTACGCAAATTCAGAATAATACTTTTTTTGCTCTCTTTTCGATCTATATTTATCGTCTGTTTATTTCGTGTTTCTGATTACTTGGCGTGTGGTTTAGCAGATATCTGAGACCTCTAGAAAAGTTAGGTTTTCTTAGGTTTTCAAATTTAACAGAAATTAACGGTGTGAATTTCGGTTCCACAATATTAGTAATGCTTGGCTCTTCCATCTTAAGTTGTTCTTTTACTTTTCAATATCTTAAAGCTCTGATAAAGTGGTAAGAGTGGAAAATTGAACTCAAGCTTCTACAAGCTTGTCAAATGGTGTATATATAATCTATTGTGCGATTCAAATACATTCATAAGAGTTTTTTTTGACCTACGCATCCGCGCGGTTGTATGTTCATGTTTTTAACATTTAACAATATCCTAAACATAATTGTTTATGTTCTAGTTATATATCCATATTTGTTTTATAAAGTTGTGTCCTGCTCGATGTGTTTAGTGATCATTTATAAACTAGAGATTGTGTTATCTCCTTTATAGTTCTTTTATTGATTATACTTGGAAACCAAAATTAAAATATAAAAGTTTCAAGTATACTTGTTGGTTTTATGAAATTATAATATTAATATTCAGATTTAAAGTTGAATATGCTTAATAAATTTTTATATTGATATTTAATAAAAAGTACATTATTTAGACAGAAACATTTAAAAAAGTGCTTGCATATTACAAAATAAGAACATACAAAAATAAGTAAATATGTTTTCTAATTTTATACAGCAAGACTAATTTAAATTAAACAATTGTCCCATTTCGTTATCATTAAAATTTGCATATTACAAAAACATTTAAAAAAGTGCTTGCATATTACAAAATAAGAACATACAAAAATAAGTAAATATGTTTTCTAATTTTATACAGCAAGACTAATTTAAATTAAACAATTGTCCCATTTCGTTATCATTAAAATTTGGTACTTAATAAATTTACAATATGGATCGTCGTGGACATAAAACATAAATCAAAATCCATATTTTCCTGGAAATGAAAAACAGAAACTCAATTGCTTTCTACCGACTTTTCACATCTACAAAGAAAGTTTAACCTTATCCCTTTATTGGTGCCTACCCTTTGCATGGTGATATTCTTTCGAAAAATCGAGGGAAATTGTTCTTAGATTTAACACACCCTCATGGTCAGAAGATAAATCAATCGATTACTACTGCAGATTTCTGCGTAAAGGTTTGCTAACTACAGTCCTCAAAAAGGTTTATTTTTGGGTTTTAGATAAATGATGACCGTGTTATATACAATTTTTAATTCAAATATGTAGAAATTAGATGATAAATATTTCTTTTCAGAAATATCATTTCATTTTGAAAAATAATTTTCAGTTTTATTACATTTTAGAACACTACTTTTGATTTTATATTTCTGATTAATGATATTTTATATTTTATTTATATATAATTTATTTGTAATCAAATTTTACAGTTAAGTTATAAATTTATCGTAATATAGTTATATTTGTGTCCAAATAAGATAATTCATTTACTTAAATTGTCTGAATTTATTTGAATTTTATTTTAACTAGATTTTTTAACCGCGCTACGCGCGGATAAGATATTATAAGTATTTCTCAATTCTAAAAAATAATGTATAATATTGTATTATATTATTTAAAAAATATAAAATAAGACTACATAACATAAATATATTTTTTATATTTTCTTTGTGGAAATCATTATGTTGTTTGATTGCTGTACTTAATTCACATATTTGCATAGATATTTGTGATAGATGAATAACTATATTTTTATTATCAGTAAATAATATATATTTATTATATAATATAAGAAAAATAGAATTATTTACTTTTTAACAAACTTGTCTCATGTTGAGAACTCGGTTATAGACATATCATATTCGAATGAAACATTTTTACACTTATCAATCTTCTTAACAATCAAGAAACAAATCTGAATATCAAAACAATATCTCATACGATCTCTTTGTGGAATAACTGCTCTGAAGAAATTGAATTTATGCATAAAAAATGACTGGAAATGGATGTGCATATGTGTTATCTAAGTCAACTTTACAAAAAACTATGTATAGTTCATATATCATTTATGTCCATCCTATTTTTTTTGTCCATCATTTCTTAAACATCTTGAAATAAGTAATGCTAATTAATAATAAACTTTTTGCTCACAAAATAAAAATCAAATTTGTCTAATTATCGCTTAATTTGTCTAACTGATATATGTATTTCTCAATTCTAAAAAAATAATGTATAATATTGTATTACATTATTTAAAGAATATAAAATATGACTACATAACATAAATATATTTTTTAAATTTTCTTTGTGGAAATCATTATGTTGTTTGATTGTTGTACTTGATTCACATATTTGCATAGATATTTGTGATAGATGAATAACTATATTTTTATTATCACTAAATAATATATATTGATTATATAATATAAGAAAAATAAAATTATTTACTTTTTAAACAAACTTGTCTCATGTTGGGGACTCGGTTATAGACATATCATATTCGAAGGAGACATTTTTAGAGTTAACAATCTTCTTAACATTGAAAAAACAAATCTACATATCAAAACAATATCTCATACGATTTATTTGTGGAATAATTACTCTGAAGAAATTGAATTTAGACATCAAAAAGGACTGAAATGGATGTGCAGATATGTTATCTAAGTCTGATTCACAAAGTACTATTCATAGTTCATATATCATTAATGTCCATCCTATTTTTTTGTCCACCATAAAAAAATCAAATTTGTCTAATTATCGTTTAAATATTTTATTAATATTGTCTAAGAAGCTTTTAAGTGATATCATAGTTTCATTTATTAGTTTTTTTGTTAATTTTTAGAGGTTTTTGTATTTAAGATTTTTTTCCTTATTAAGCTTCTATTTCTTTCACAGAATTGATATATATATATATCATAAAAATTACCATTAAATCAGTTTTACTTATTTATTATTTTGTTTTAACGAAAATACACTTTTTAAATAATTTAATTTAAAATAAAATTATATATTAATTTGCTGTATTTTAACAATCTCATTGATTTAATTAATTTGCTTTGGTGGATAGCTAAAAAAGTTTTCATATGAATCGGGGAAAGTAAGCTTATGTTGTTATATTATATTTATTTTGTGTATATAGAATCTATATATAATGCTAGTGTAATAAAGAAAGAACATTATTTTTTTGTAACTTCAAAAAGATACATTATTACAATTTGAAATGAATCAAAATTGAATAAAATGGTAATTAAATATTTGTAAATCTAATTGTTTAGTTGGATTCTCATGAAAAAAAATCGATTGGTTAAACAAATGTTTCAAAATTTGTTGTGGTATTGTTTTGTCTATAAATTATAAAATTTATTGAATTAATATATTTAATTATTGCATCCTTAAATAATATTTTATTAAGACATTAGAAAAATATGTTTTGAGTTGTTTTGTCAAATTGTACAAAAATCTATGCTTTTTCATATTTGTAACTTCAAAAAGATACATTATTACAATTTGAAATGAATCAAAATTGAATAAAATGGTAATTAAATATTTGTAAATCTAATTTTTTTTATCTTGGATTCTCATGAAAAAAATCGATTGGTTAAACAAATGTTTCAAAATTTGTTGTGGTATTTTTTTGTCTATAAATTAAAAAATTTATTGAATTAATATATTTAATTATTGCATCCTTAAATAATATTTTATTAAGACATTAGAAAAATATGTTTTGAGTTGTTTTGTCAAATTGTACAAAAATCTATGCTTTTTCATATTTGTAACTTCAAAAAGATACATTATGACAATTTGAAATTAATCAAAATTGAATAAAATGGTAATTAAATATTTGTAAATCTAATTTTTTTTTATCTTGTTTAGTTGGATTCTCATGAAAAAAAATCGATTGGTTAAACAAATGTTTCAAAATTTGTTGTGGTATTGTTTTGTCTATAAATTATAAAATTTATTGAATTAATATATTTAATTATTGCATCCTTAAATAATATTTTATTAAGACATTAGAAAAATATGTTTTGAGTTGTTTTGTCAAATTGTACAAAAATCTATGTTTTTTCATATTTGTAACTTCAAAAAGATACATTATGACAATTTGAAATTAATCAAAATTGAATAAAATGGTAATTAAATATTTGTAAATCTAATTTTTTTTTATCTTGTTTAGTTGGATTCTCATGAAAAAAAATCGATAGGTTAAACAAATGTTTCAAAATTTGTTGTGTTATTGTTTTGTCTATAAATTACAAAATTTATTGAATTAATATATTTAATTATTGCACCCTTAAATAATATTTTATTAAGACATTAGAGAAGTATGTTTTGAGTTGTTTTGTCAAAATTTTACAAAAATCTATGCTTTTTCATATTTGACACGAAAATTTATATGTTAAACTTACTTTTACAAAATTCTTAACTTTGTCACGAAAACAAAAAACTATGTTTTTTCATATTTGTCAACGTTCTCACACTTTCTAAGAATATATTAGCTTAGTCACTTACTTATTTTTTTTTTACAAAACAAAGTATCGGAATCTTGAAAGTTGAATTCATATTATTGTAAATGTACATAAGAGTTTGTGATTATATACTTAGTGGTTCTTGTATATTTGTCCAAGAAAGTTTCAATGGCTTAGTGGTAACTATCCTATATATATATCATACTAACCCGGGTTCGATTCTCACATTTGTATTGTTTTTTTTTTATTTTTTACGAAAAATAAATGAGATGACATGGCAATTTTGGGTTCTCTAATTGGTTGATTTTTTTATCCTATGTGGACATCCTCTCCATGGCTTATATCCCCCTTTTAGTATAGTATAGATTGGTTTAAACTTTAATCGGATAACCCACAAATTAAGTAATATAATGAATTAAATGTAATTTCCCTAAAATTTACTTATGAACAAAGTATTTTCAAAATAATGCGTAAGATTGTTGTTTACGACGATTTAGGAATGCTAACATAGTTATAGGAATATGCAAAGTAGAAGTCGATTTTAAGGATTAGTTGGTATCTTAACAAATTTTAGAGAATAATCTGGGATAAATTTTTTTAGAAAATTACCAGTAAATATTAATAGAATATATTGGTTTCTTTCATATATTAATTCGTAAAAAATAGACTTGAATTTATTATATATTTACATACTAAAATGTAAACATTGTTTATATATGACTTTTATCTTATGATCTAGAACGTAACTTAGACTATCATACAAAAATGTATTGTCAAATGCTAATAGTTTTAATTATATGTAAAAGCATATTATATTTCATATTATTGTATAGTATATCTCTATTTATAATTTCACGTCATTTAAATATTGAGTAATATAACTTTTGAGTTATTTGTATTGTTCTCGAATGGCCTAAAAAATTAATATCAAAATGATCAGTATATTAATATTATGATTAGGCCAGATTTATATAATAGTAGGAAAAACCTAGTGGCAAGACATTAATACTAATTAGTATCCTTTTATGAGCAGACGTTAGTATAATTATATTATTTATAAATAAATGGTTTGGACATTGAGTATTGAATAGGTAAAGATTTTGTGTTTTTGAGAGCGCGCCGCGCAGATTTACTCATGAAAAATGATGTGTGCAAGTTAATAGTGTAGTGAGAACAGTGTCGGCCCAGAATTATAAAAAACGCCTAAAACGAATTTACAAAAATGATGCCCCTTACTAGTTACTAAGGTCAAACTCATAATCTTTAGAAGACTTGTAAACTCTCTAGCCACTACACCACCCAGATATTTCTGTTACTAGCACCCCAAACTCTCCTATAGTATTTGGCGTCCGAAACCCATACTTCACGGGTGAGAACTAGAAATATTTGCAAACCAAACCCACGAAATATAAATTTTCACATTAAACCTACGAATTATTGGGCTAGAGAACCTCAATAGATAGAAGCGAAGTAATGGGTAGGGAATGTGTTAAACGCCCGAGTTTAATACCAATGGCATAGATCCCCTATATATTAAAAGAGAAACATTACAACATATTTTTGTCGTCACATGTCACCACTACAATCATTCTTAGAATTTTTAGGAAAATATGTTGGTCCATATAAATATATAATAAGCTTTTTATTAAACTAACCATAAATTAATCATAAATGTTCTTCATTGTTTCCTTAAATAAAAATCACGGAATTACCTAATGTGGATGAAGTATATATGACAATTAATGATTTTGAATAATAAAGATTTGATAAAAACTAGTCTATTCTCTATCATTTTTCAAAATTTTAAATTATTAAAATAAATTAAACAACCATATTAACTATATAAAAAAATTTTAGATTTTTTTGTATATGTTATATTTTGAATTTTTAAAAACAAATATAAATGACTAAAGTTGTTAAAAATCTCACATTGAAATTTTTGTGATCCATGGTTTAAAATTTATGTTATAACAAGATACAAATGATTACGAAATTACATAAGTAGGAAATATCATTTAATAAATATTATATATATGTATATTAATATTTTTTTAAATAAATTATATACTATATAAAATACATAAGTATTTTAATTTAGAATTTGCTTTGAATTTTTTTGATAAACATTTTGAACAATTATTGACAACTTAATATTTAGATTTTAAACTTTGCATTGAATGTTTTTAAAATTATTAATTACTAAAACTATTAAACATCCCACAAATTTTTTTATTGTTATCATTGATTTAAAAAATTTGTTATAAAGAAATACAAATGATCAAAAATAATATGAGTATAAAATATTTTTTAACAAATATCAATATTAAAAATGTACTATATATCTATGATAATATCATTTAAACTTAATTTTATACCATATAAAATAGAAAAAAGTGTTTGTCTGGATTAATAAAATTTATTTAAGTATTTGTACCAATTTAATTATATACGTAATAGTTACTAAATTTTTAATTAATCAATATATATTTATTATTTCATAATATGTAAAAAATGTATAAAACTTAAAAATAATTTGTATATAATATTAATTCCGCGCAAGGCGCGGATCTTAACCTTGTATATAATTATTTAGGAAAACTCAAAGGTTAATTCATATTTGTACAACCAAAAATATAAGAGAAAATATTGTTACAATAGTATATGAAATTTTTTACATCAAGAGGCACTTTATCACTTTTTAATTACATCATAAGCCACAATACACTTGTAAGACACTTTTTCATGGGACCTACAGAGAAAATATACAGATTTGCCTTTAATGAGAAGAAAAATAGATTTTTTTATATACTAGAGGAAAGAGAAAGTGTGTTTCTTTATTATTATTATTTAATATACTTCTTAATATTTTGTTTTTGCTTATTCTTGAATTAAAAATACATATACCAAATTTTGTTGATATAATAAATTATGTTTTTTTATTCTCTATAATTTGATACCTACTTTAATATATTTTTTTGTTATATTTCAAGCATGGACGGGTAAGCATGGATGGGTGAACATGGACGGCTATTTGTGGACGAGTAAAATTATGATTAAAATTCAAAATTTAGCATACTACATATCTCATGGTGGAGGATTGTGACGAACTCGAACCACCGCAGCTTCACCGAGCTCATCCACGACGATATTGAGCTCGGAATCCATGGTGTGACTCACCGAGAATAAGAGCTGACTCGTTTTGACCAAGGGTTTTGGAGGAGGAGATGACTCGTTTTAACTTTTTGGCTTGTTTAGCTTTGTTTTCATCACTCAAACTTGTTTTTTTCCTCGACATGTACGTGGTCGTAATTGGTTTGAAGTTATTAATTTGTTCATCCTTGATATTGTGGACACATTGGCATCCATATCATAGCCTTTGAATATGTTACATTTTTTTATCAAGGTTTAGTGTTTGAGTTACTATTCTATCCACCACAACAAATTTTAATTTCCTATCCACAAATTAAAGAGATCTCTTTTGTTCTTTATTCATGGTTATGTTAGTGTCTATATCAACAACATAATCAAAATCTTCTTATTCCCATCTACAGACAAACATTGTTGTTGGAGTTGTGTCATTAAACTCAGCCATTGTAGAGTTGCTCTGATAAAATTTCTGGAATTTTTACATTTATCTCCGTCCATGCATCACCCGTCCACACATCATCCGTCTACGCAACAAATGTCTATTAAAGGTAAAGTTATCGACAGTTTATTGCTGATCCACAATAAAGTGTCTCACATGTAAAAAATGACTTTGATAAGTCAAAAAGTGGCCTAGAGAGTAATCAACTCTGAAATACAAGAGGAAAAAGTAGTTTGGATTACAAATGCCAGTAGTAATGGGCTTGAGGTACGAATATCGAATTCGACAGACAGATTGGACCGGACACAATCTGCAGTAAACGACGCCGTATGAAAATGCAATATTTGCATTTTGCAGTGACTAGAAAGTGCATTCGACTGGTACTCCCCACTCGCGGCCGTGCTTTCTCTTTTTCTCTTCAGTCATCTTTGTTTTTGTGCTTTTCATATCTTAAAGCAAATCTGATTTCAAAAGGAATCACCGACGAAAGAAAAGAAAGGAAAAAGAAGAATGAGTGAGGGGAGGATAAAGAAGAGTGTGAACGGAGGAGCACCGGCGCAAACAAATCCGGATGATCGGAGATCTAGTGTTGAAGCATCTTCTCAAGGGGCGGGGGCGGGGAAGCAGCGAGCTGTGATAAAAAGTGCTGATATGAAGGAGGATATGCAGAAGGAGGCTATCGATATCGCTATCACCGTTAGTCTCCCTTACTCCCTTTATCTCTCTCTCTCTCTCTCTTGATGTCTACATTCTTCTTCGATTCTAGGGATTTCTGATTTTTTGATCCTTGAATTAGTGCCTGTGAGTTGCCGATTTCATCGCTTAAGTTCGATTTGATGTTAGTGAGCTCAAGTTTATTGTTGATAATCTGAACTGCGTAACTAAAGTCTGTTGAATCATCCTCTGGAGTTATTATTATGTTTTGTAGTTTCTAAAAAAAGGTTTTACATTTTTGTTGTTGTTGTACAGGCATTTGAGAAGAACAGTGTGGAGAAGGATATAGCTGAGAATATAAAAAAGGAGTTTGACAAGAAACATGGTGCTACTTGGCATTGCATTGTTGGTCGCAACTTTGGTTTGTACTCTACTCTACTTACTTACTTCCCCTCTTCTTATCCAGGGGGGGGAGATCTCTTAGTAACTTATGTCTTCTTTGGCTCGTTTATATTTTCCTGCTTTGTCTCTTATCCTTGTGAGTTAGATCAATTGTTTGGTTTGGGAAGGTTGTTCTTCTTGCGTTTCGATGGGTTTTGTCCGCTTAGCTTTGGGGATGTATAGGTCTCTCTGCTCAGTGGAATTTATGCTTAAATTATTATTTAAGCTAAGCAACTAATTTAGTCTACAATATGAAATTCCGATCTATTATCTTATAGCTAGCTTCATCAGAGTTCATTTTGCCTTGTTCGAATTTTTATATATATTAAGTCTTTGGATGTAGCTTTTCTTTTCTGTCAAACAAGGGATACATTTCTGAAACCTGTATTGGGTGTGAATGATAATCGTATTACTCTATGACTATAATCTTAACCGATCAATTCATTTTCCCTGCAGGTTCTTACGTAACCCACGAGACTAACCATTTCGTTTACTTTTACCTCGACCAAAAAGCTGTTCTGCTCTTCAAGTCCGGTTAAGAATTCCGAAACCAAGAAAGCTCCTCATCTGGTGCATTTATTGTCATCACGTTGTAGTTAGTTCCTTCCTTGTGTTCTACGCGTATGTGTATGTGTTGCTTTGTAAGGCTTTCACCAACAACACTTTAAACTGTATGTATATTCGATTTTAAAACTCAGTTTCCAGAAAACCGGAATTTCCGGTTTGTGTTTACTGCTTCTTTCTGAATTTGATCAAAGTCAACCCGTACAAAAAAAAATTCTTAAACAAGTCTTAAAAATAGCAAAAGTAGTTGTCATTTACGAAGTTGAGGGGTTCATATGTAAACAAATCAAACTTTGGGGGACTGAAAGAGCAAATTTCGGTTTAAAAGTAGTCGCACAGGCAAAGTTCAATTTGTATTACGATTTAGAGGGAGGGAGGAAGAAGAATCAGATCGGAGAAAATGACAATGACGACGTCGATGATACAGAGGCTGTTCACGCAAGGCACCAAGATCGTCTGCGTCGGGCGTAACTACGCCGCTCACGCCAAAGAACTAGGCAACGCCGTTCCCAAGGTATTGCAGATCTCTTTGTAATCCAATCGGATATGCATTGCGTTTACAAACCTTAAATTGGATATCTCTGATGTTGATTTTTTTGATGGAAACAGGAACCAGTTATATTCTTAAAGCCGACGTCATCATACTTAGAGAACGGAGGAACGATTGAGATTCCACATCCTCTAGAATCACTCCATCATGAGGTGGAGCTCGCTGTAGTGATGGGAGAGAAGGCTAGAGATGTACCCGAGGCAACCGCCATGGATTACATTGGAGGTACTACTGTCATCTTTAGTTTTGCTTTCTCTCAATTGTACATATGTACTTACATTTTTTTATTTTTTTAATTCTTGGCTTTTAAGGATATGCGGTTGCTCTTGATATGACTGCTAGGGAACTCCAAGCTACTGCCAAGGTAGTACAAACCCGATTTCACTTCTATATCAACCCCCTCTTGTTACCTTGTTTCTTTACTTGAACCTTGATGATACAACTCACTCTTTAATGAATTGCCCTTGATTGAGAGTTTTTGGATCATGACTTAGGCTTTTAAGACTGATCCAACCACCCATTTCCATGGATGTGTGGTTTTTGCATATTCACAGATTCTTTTTTTTTTTTTTACAAGAAGATAGCTAATATGTTGTTTTTGAGCTTAAGTATTCATTGTGTTTAAATTCTTGTCTCTTTAGGCATCTGGTCTCCCTTGGACTCTTGCTAAAGGACAGGATACTTTCACTCCAATAAGCTCTGTTGTAAGTATTCTCTTCTGAAACCTAGATGATTATCCTGATATTATCTAGATTATATGAAAAAAAAATGCTACTTTCTGTTTCTGGAATGGACCCATTTCTTCCCTATGCGGTTAGGGTTCTCGCCTAAAATTAATTTCTCAAGCCTACTGTGGTGGTTGTATATCTAGTTGAGACTAGGAAAGTCTCACCACGCAGTAGTTTGAGTTTTATTGCTTTAACAGCCAACCTGACATGAAGTCATATGCCTATCTTGCTTGGAATCAAAACTCTTTTTCCTCTCCTAGTTTCAGTTTTTGTTTCTCTTGTCGTGTTTCAGCTGCCAAAGGCGATGGTGCATGATCCTGATAACCTAGAACTTTGGCTGAAGGTTTGTCTTCCCCCACCCACTCTCTTTGTCCTGTCGACGCTTTAAAAAGTTGATTCCCTCAATCTGCAACGACCAAACTGAATCCATTTTGTGATGTCAGGTTGATGGTGAAACAAGACAGAAGGGTTTGACAAAAGATATGATCTTCAAGGTTCCGTACCTCATCAGCTACATAAGCTCTATAATGACTCTCTACGAAGGAGATGTCATCTTGACAGGTATTTTCTTTGCAATGTGTTCCGTGTTTAAAAACATTCAGAGCCAACCCTAAAAAACTTATGACACAATGCATTCAAATTATTTATAGGTACGCCAGAAGGTGTTGGACCTGTAAAGATAGGACAGAAGATAACCGCAGGGATCACTGGTCTATCTGAAGTTCAGTTCGATGTTGATAGGCGTCTAAAGCCTTTGAGTTAATTGTTTTGTTTGTGTTTCATATAATACTATTAATAAAAATGTTAAGCTTTTGATTTACGTAATAAACCGTGTGTAATTTTCTTCATTTATTGTATTTCCTTGCACTTGAGATTGAGAAAGGAGAATAGAAAGTTAGAAACTAGAACTCTCAATAATGCAAAGTCAAACAAATATGTTTTCGATATTTTAAGTAACTATCTTATCTAATTTTGAATTTCTCATCTGTATTTTATTTATTATTTTAATAATATAACATTAGGATTTAGCTTTGTTTCTTGTTGTACTAGAGTTCATCAGGATTTAAGAGTTCTTTGAAAGATTTAATTATGATTTAGGAGGGTGTAATGAGATTGAAATTTTTTATTTTTCCAAACAATTCAAAATCTACGATAAATTATGATAGTTTCTTTCTCAGAAAATGAGTAGTCTAACAACTTAAAAAAAAAAAAGATTCGTATATATCAGAAAAGAATTTAAAATGCTGTTTTCTTTGTTCTTTTGTGGTCTACTTGTACATTTTAATATGACGTTAAAGAGACTTCGTAGTGGTTCAAACAGAAAAAAGGAAAATTTGTAGGAAAGTGTCTTCGCAGACCAGAGTCAACCGGAGAAGGAAGAGTATTGATTGATATCAGAGAGGAGAAAATGGCGACGTCGAAGATAGAGAGGCAGTTCAAGCAAGGCACCAAGATCGTCGGCGTCAGTCGCAACTACGCCGCTCATGTCAACGCCCTTCCCAAGGTATGCAGATTCTCTCTTTCGATCACAATCGTATGCGGTTACAAACCCTAAATATCGATCTCGAATCAAAACAACAGGAACCAGTTATATTCTTAAAGCCAACTTCATCATACTTGGAGAACGGAGGAACGATTGAGATCCCACATCCTCTGGATTCACTTTATCATGAGGTGGAGCTTGCTGTAGTGATCGCAAAGAAGGCTAGAGATGTACCCGAGTCAACCGCCATGGAATACGTTGGAGGTAAGTACTGTTTTCATTCTCTTAGCTGTCTAGTATATAGATATACCATCTCTGCTTACAGTTAGTTTTTTGCTGTTTCTTAAGGATATGCGGTTGCTCTTGATATGTCCGCTAGGGAAATCCAAGCTTCCGCCAAGGTAGTACAAACCCCCATCCATCGCTCTTGTTAGCTTTGTTTCTTGTTGTACTCTTCTGTTGGGATGTCAAATGGGGATGGGCGTTTTTTAGCTGGACGTTTTTGGGCGAAGCCCACCATGACCAGTTGGGTTACCCATTAGACCCTGACGCCTATTTAATCTAAATAGTCTAATTTTGTATTTATGGGGAAAATATAATTTTACTGTTTTTATGGAAATTTTAATTTTGCAATTTTGACATAACGCAATTGACAAAAATAAACTTGATTTTACAATTTTTGCGAGAATAAATTCTATGATTGAGAGTTTTATTTTTGTGTATTTGGATCATGATTTAGGCTTTTAAGACTGATTCAACCACCATTTCCATGGATATGTTGTTTAAAATTATTTTCTCTTTAGGCATCTGGTCTCCCTTGGACTCTTGGCAAAGGACAGGATACTTTCACACCAATAGGCTCTGTTGTAAGTATTCTTCTGTAACCTATATGCATATATAAATTATATAAATGCTACTTTTTGTTTTATGTCGTGATTTTATATCTAGTTGAGACAAAAAAAGTCTCAAAGTGCAGGATGTTTATTGCTTTGACAGCCAACTTGACATGAAATCTTATGTATGTTTTGCATCTCCTAGTCTCAGTTTTGTTTCTCTTGTTGTGTTTCAGCTGCCAAAGGCGATGGTGCACGATCCCGATAATCTGGAACTTTGGCTGAAGGTTTGTCTTCCCCCATTCTCTTTGTCCTGTTGTCGCTTAAAAAATTTGTCTTCAAGGTCTAAACTAAATCCATTTTGTGATATAAGGTTGATGGTGAAACAAGACAAAAGGGTTTAACAAAAGATATGATCTTCAAGGTCCCGTACCTTATCAGCTACATAAGTTCTTTCATGACTCTCTACGAAGGAGATGTCATCTTGACAGGTATTTACTTACATTTTTCTGTGTGTTTCCATGTTAAAAAAACTTATGAGCCAATGCATTCAAATTATAGGTACACCAGAAGGTGTTGGACCTGTAAAGATAGGTCAGAAGATAACCGCAGGGATCACTGGTCTATCTGAAGTTCAGTTCGATGTTGATAGGCGTGTAAAACCTCTGAGCTAAGTGTTTTCACATGCTTCATGTAATTAGAAAAATGTCAATCTTTTGTGGTAATAAACAATAATGTATTTCCTTGACTTAAGAAGGGAGAATATAAGCTAAAACACCAATAGTTATCTTGTTAACTATTGAAGTTATAACCCGGGTGAATGATCTGTTTCTCCACGAAAGCTGTTATATAGCATCAGATCCCCATCAAACTATGGCTTTGTGCCAGACCTAAGTCATCATCTCATATATCCTTATGCAAAGGAAAACAAATCCACTATATCCTTCGTCAATCTCAATACACTTCATCATTTATTGAAAACGTAAAACCCGATTTTACCCCTGTCTATTTTTTCGAATTATTATTTTAAAATTGTTTTAAAATTTTTTAGAATTTAATTTTTTTAGAAATTTTAAAAAATTAAAATTTAAAAATTCAAAATTTCATTTTTTCGATTTTTCAATTTTTTAATTCACACGTATTACTGATCCGCTAATGTTACCGAGGTAGTTGTGCCGAGTTCTACCAGTTCTACTGAGGTAGTTGTATCAGTTTGTACTAGTTATACTAATGTAGTTGTACCGAGTTCTACTAGTTTTGTCTTGAGTTTTACTAGTTTTACTGAGTTAGTTGTACCATGTTTTACTAGTTTTACTTAGTTAGTGGTACCGAGTTTTACTAGTTTTACTGAGATGGTTATACCGAGTATTCCTAGTTCTATTGAGTTAGTTGTACCGAGTTCTACTGAATTTCAGATCTAAAAAATAAAAATATAAGAAACGATAGACCCAAATTCTACAGTTCCACCAAATACAAAGTTATTTCAAACTAGTGGTTTGCCCGCCCTACGGGCGGGATGAGGGCGGGATGTTGTTTCAGTTATTTATGTGTTGTATTTTATTGTATTTTTAATATAGCTCATTTTTCTTGTGTTAAAAACTAAATCAAGTTGGTTTATAATAGTTAATTTGTTCTATTACAATATGGTAGTTTTTTGCAACTTCTAAGTTGTGTTTTTGTGTGCTTACGGATAAAATATGTGGATGTTTTGTTTTTATTTCATTTTCTGTACATTGATTTTAGAGAGTTTGAAAAATAAGCAAGGTTTGATCTTCTCATAATTAATGTATTATTTTTTACATAAGAGTAGTTTGAAACATTTTGTACTAATGGTTTTTAATTTGATTTGAAGTTATTTTGATATAATAATCAAATATATGATTTAGCTATTAATCCTTTTCGCATCACTGTTTTGAAATTAAGAAAAATGAGTAAAACCTAAATATTTTTTTCTAACAAAAAATAAGTATATTCTTTTTTTTTTGGTCTGCAAAATAAATATATTCATGAATAATATATTAGTCTTTCTACATCTTGGAATAAAATACAAATGACTACTTTGTATTATAAGTACATTTGAATTATATTTTACTGAGTTATTTGCTTCTAACATTCTAATTTAGATTACAACTTTACAGGGAACCAAGTCGTTTTCTATGTATCATCAATTCAACGCACTTCACGCAAGGTCCAAAGGAGGGGTAATAGATTATACAAAACGTAATTCCAAGAAGAGACCAAATGAAGCTTTTCTGCTTTTTTCAATTTTTTGCTCTCTCGTGTAAATTTGTTTAAAGGCTTTGTCAGTGAATATGGTGTGTTTGGAGAAGATTCTGGCACAGGATGCATTCTGCCGCTCTTGCAGAAGTTGCATTTTTCATTGGTCTTGAAAAGAACATATTTCTTCAGTTTTTTTTGTCTACCCAGGTCCTGGGCTTTTGATCGCAACTTTAAATACCAAATGAGCAAAACGTATTTCATGTGTTCTTTGTTGCAGTGACATTGTGGAAATGGCAAGCTATGCACCGCACTTTGTAAATGCAAACGATAAACACTAACTCTCATTCTTTTGGTATAATTACTCAGGAAGTCAAGGCAACAACAATCTCAAAATTCTTGAATTGATGTCTGGTGGAACCCTGATGCAGTAGGTTTCAGAACCCGGATCATCTCTTCTCACCTCAGAACTCAAGGGAAACTTTTCTTCTCTTGTCGCAGCTGCAATCTCCAGAAAAAAATATCCAAGATTACATACGCATAAAGATACGTCGAGAATAATATTTGTAGAAAGTGTAGAGCCTGAGTTATCTGATTCTTTTAAATTGTGTTTTGACTTCCAAATTCGTATGCAAGCTGTAAACTTTGGAGCTACCTCAGAAAATATGAAGGTGTTGATTAGTGGACTGGATCCAAATGTGATGAGTTTCAGGAGAAGACAATAATTTCATCTACAAATATGATGGATGAAAATTACTTCACACATTTGATCAATAAATAAAAAGAAAATTCCTACACACATCCAAAGAAGGCAAGTCAAGCCTTTATCACAACTTTGAGTGCTTTTTCTCTTCTTACTGGTTAGATCTGATTTGATTATTGCAGGATGTGCCACACGAAAGCTACCTGGAGAGGGCTGAGGAGGATCTGATCATTGTTCACATGTATCCAACAAACATAGTCATCTCGGTGAAGCTGATGGCGGCGGTGAGTCTGCCACCACCTTTCTATATAAGAAGTGACATATGAATAGAAGAAGCTTACACAAACATAGTTTCAATGAGTCATCATCATCGAAGACAAATAAGTATATATATATTTTTTAAACAGATCATAACATTGATAAGGAAACCGGTCTACTAATCTTAGAGCTCATCTTCACCAACCTGATACTTCTTAATCAACTCATAGCAACACACACCAATAACATATGTCTCAGACCCCTTGTTGTTAGCTTGACTAATCTGAATACCATTGTAATTCTTCAATGTTACACGTAATTCTTCAATGCTACACGTAACATCACATATCTCATCTATGGTCTTCGTGGAAAACGAACTTGTACTTTCCATACCTACTTGATCAGCTACATCTGTGTAGATATCTTTCATTGTCTTCCTGTCTTTGCACATGTATAGTCAGATTCAGGACATAAGTAGAAGACTCGAGTAGTATAAAAAAAAAAACAGAACGAACCTTCTCATCTAGGTATGAAGCACATAGATTCAGATGTGAACAAATATCTTCTCATTTAATATAATATGTCCACCCCATAAGCTCTCCTCTCCACCCTTCTTCAGGTTCCATGCTTCCCAAAAATGGAGGATCCATGTCACAACAGTCTCCCTGAAACTATTAGAGGTTAGAGTTCATACTTTGCTCCCCGGATACGTTAATGTTGCCAAACTTTGGGCACAACAACGAAGAAGGTTCTCTGGTGGCCTTAGTTTTACAGTCGCTGCAGGCAATATAATACCAAGAAGTCGCTGGCTCGCTGCATATCATCAATTGTGGATACGCATTTGAAAGACCTTCCTGCAATGGGACAAATGCAAGTGATCTACATAAATAGGCCTCTGTTTCCGAGTGAGTTATCTAGAGCTGTAATTTTACCCTAGCGAATTTCTTTTTGATGTAAGCATAGATTTGTCCAGCTGTCTCTATCGCAGCGTTAGTAACCTCCTCTGGATTCACCAGCTTTTCAATCTCTGGGTTAGAACCCAACCTGAGACAATATACAAATATAATATTGGTCAGAGTCACAAAAGAGAGGCTGAATTAGAATATTACTTGGAGTTGGCAATTATAAGCATTCTGGCTCTACAAACACTAACCAGTTGAAGTAGCCAATGGTGGGTTGGATATAGTAGTCCATAAAAACATGCGGGGATGATATTGAACTGACGGCAAGGTGACGTGTTTTTTAAACACGTCAGGAAAACTGATTGACCAAACGGCACGGCAACATAACGTTAAGTGGAAATCAACACATATATTTTGAAAAGCAATGAAAATCTAAAAGTAGACATCAAGCTAACTTGATGCCATATGAAGAGCATGTGAATAGAGAGAGTCGGATAGCGTCAATGACGGTGAGAACAGAGGTGTGGGAGAATCACCCCCTAACCATGGCGACCAAACCAGCTGCTGAATCTGTGCAATGCTTCGGAAGGAAGAAGACAGCGGTGGCTGTCACCCACTGCAAACGCGGATGCGGTCTGATCAAGCTCAACGGCTGCCCGATCGAGCTCTTCAACCCCGAGATCCTCCGGTTCAAGATCTTCGAGCCGGTCCTTCTCCTCGGGAAGCACCGTTTCGCAAGCGTGGACATGAGGATCCGCGTCAAGGGTGGTGGTCACACTTCCCAGGTTTACACCATCCGTCAGAGTCTCGCTAAAGCTCTCGTGGCGTTCTACCAGAAGTACGTGGATGAGCAGTCGAAGAAGGAGGTGAAGGATATTCTGATTAGGTATGATAGGACGCTGCTTGTGGCGGATCCAATGAGGTGCGAGCCGAAGAAGTTTGGTGGTCGTGGTACCAATGGGAGGTGGAACGAAGTGAGTAAAGATTAAAGAACATCATTGATCGACGAAGTAAGGGTCGCAGTAACGGCTAGACAGAGTTTATGATTTGTTGAAACGAAGCGGAAGAGACGGAGTTGACGACTGAACATAGGTGTAGGCGTTTTATGTTTAATTTTGGGCCATAACATAATTTGAAAGCCCACGCGAAGACCCGGTTTCACTCTTCTTTAATCAAAATCGATGGTGACATGGCAAAACCAAACTCTCTAATTGGCTGATTATTTAATCTGATGTGGATGCCTTAAGCATTGAGCTTATTTACCTTTTAGTATAGTATATAGATACAAAATTCATAGATCCAATAATCAGAAGGGATAAATACATAATTCTAATTCTAGATTTAAATCTAAAACATATAATACTTAGCTATTTAGATCTGTAGTTGAAATCAAAACATTGAAAAATATAAGAACAAATCTAACCCTAGGTCGGATAAAAATCCAGAATTCTCCGGCGACATCGTTTTTGGATATGTCAGGCATAGACGATTGATACTTCAGATGGAGCCACCACTGTTTGTCAATCGGTTACTGAAATTGTGTTGTTTGATATTCATGAAGAAAAAATAATGAAGAGAAGAAGAAGAAGAAGAAGAAGAAGAAGAAGAAGAAGAAGAAGAAGAAGAAGAAGAAGAAGAAATCAAAGGAGAATGAAGAGAATAAGAGAAAAGAAGAAGAAATTGAAGAAGAGACATTTCGGCTGAGAGAAGAAAGAAAAAAGAGGAAAGAGAATATAAAAGTAGATCTATTTGACAGATATAAATGATTAGGTTTAAGGTTAAACTGTAATTTAATAATTTTTAGAATTAAAAATAATTAAAAATAAAATACATTTTAGAGAATGATATTTTAGCTTTTCCAATTAGATGCAAGGATAATAGAGACGATTTCTCGCCAAACCTCCTTAAATTTAAAATTGTAGACTTCTTTCTCCACTAATCAATAGTTTGAAATTTAACTACCCATAGTCTATGGTTTAATCGGTTAATGTTAACTAACCATTTTAAACCAGCTAAACCAAATAAAATCCCAATTTTTATCTGAAAGAAATGATTCATCAAAAAAAAAAAAATTCAAAACAAAATTGATTCCCAAACAAAGAAGATTCATCATCTATCATTGGTCACTGGTCATGGGATTGTAGCCATTGTTAATCTCCTAGTAATTAGGATAAAAATTGGGATTTTATTTGGCTAATTAAGCTGGTTTAAAATGGTTAATTAATAAGATGGTTAATTAACATTAAACTGATTAAACCATAGGTTATGAAAAATTAAGTTTCGAATTATTGATTCATGGAGAAATAAGTTTGTAACTTTAAATTTGGAGAAATCTGGTACGAGATCATAGTTTTGTGAAGATTTGATGCTATATAATAGTTTTCGTGGTGAAATAGATCGTTGATCACAAGTTAATTTTTTCAAATTGTCACTATTAAAAGTAAGTTTGCAGACTAATCCATTCACAATATTTTATTTGACCATCTATTTTATTCAGCCACCTAATGCATTTATTTTTTTGTTTATGAATATTTAAGTTTTTTTCTCAGAAAATGGGGGTTGGTTAACATTTATTTCTACAAAAGCAAACAATTGTATTTTCGCGGGAAAATTCCTATATATCAGAGAATTAAAAATATAGCGTTTCTTCGTTCCTGTTGTTTGTACATATTATAAAAATATTAACAAATTTCCTCGCAATCCATAAAGAAAAAGGACAATTTTCAGGAAACTATCTAATAAAAACAAAGTCTTTTTTTTTTTTTTTTTTGTCACAAAAACAAAGTCTACTCTTCACGTTCTCTTGTATAAAGTCTTCTCCTTAACGTCGACCCATTGGTCAATCGGTTCATTTCGATTCTAAGAAGAGCATCTTCGGCTTCACCCACGAGAGTGATTGAGATGGATGCTAGAGCTGTTCTACTTATCGGCGAGCCAGACAATTACGATGGCGTTACCGTAACTATGGAGGAACCAATGGATGCTGAGGTTTTCACCGCAAGGCTTAGGGCTTCGCTTTCGCAGTGGAGACAAGAGGTCTTTACATCATCAATACAACTTTCAGATCTCTAGGGATTTCATTGTACTAATGGTTAGTTTTTAAATTTGCAGGGGAAAAGGGGGATTTGGATAAAGCTACCTCTTGGATTGGCTAATCTTGTAGAGCCTGCAGTTAGTGTAAGAGATTTTGATAAATCTTGTCTTTGTTTTGTTTGTTGACTTTTTTGTAAGAGTTTTGTTTCTTTGTTTGTGTTTCTTCAGGAAGGGTTTAGATATCACCACGCAGAGCCTGAGTACTTGATGCTTGTGTCATGGATCTCTAACACCCCTGATACAATCCCCGCCAATGCTTCTCATATTGTAGGTGTTGGTGCTTTGGTCCTCAACAAAAACACTAGAGAGGTAATAAAACCTTCTTTGAATCTCTAAGGGGTTGAAGGAAAGATGCAGAATGTCTCACACCCGTCGCATTGTTTTCTCAATGATGTTCGTTTGTGAAAGAAAAAAAGAAAACATTACTTTGACTGAACTGAGATGAAACCAAATTGAATGAGCGCAGGTCCTCGTTGTCCAGGAAAAGAGTGGTTATTTCAAAGATAAAAACGTGTGGAAGCTGCCTACTGGTGTTGTCAACGAGGTGATTTACATCAGTTCTTTTTTCCTGTCATCTTTATTACCCAAATAGGATCTATTGCTCTTAAGGCCCATTAGGCCTGGGCACTTTAT
This sequence comes from Brassica napus, assembly GCF_020379485.1. Lineage (NCBI taxonomy): Eukaryota > Viridiplantae > Streptophyta > Magnoliopsida > Brassicales > Brassicaceae > Brassica > Brassica napus. Next base: position 10,376,504 of record NC_063441.1, read on the forward strand.
CCCGATACCCAAACCCGTATCCAAATCCAACCCGAAAAATCCAAACCAAAATCCGAAACGAAATAGAAAAATACCTGAACGGACATTAATTTAAGAGAGATTGGATATCCCAACACAAACATGTTATATCCAAATCCAAATGGTTATATTCGAACATATGTATACTTAACTTTATATTTTTAGTTTACATATTTTATTTTATTTAAAATATTTATATTGATTTTTACACATATTTTAAAATCATATAATTTACATATAAGTACAGATCAAATGATTTGATACTCACTTAAAATACATCTCAAGCTTTTTTGTTTTATGTATTAACAAAAGTTACATCCAACTTTTTTTTAAATGACCAAATTAATGTTTATTTATTTTTGAAATGTTACCTCTAAATATATTAATCACTCAATCTATTAAAAAAATAAAAAGTCAATTAAGTGAAAGTTATATTTTTAAATACAAAAACTTAATAAATGAAAAAAAAAAAATTTTATATTTTAAAATCTAAATATCAGAACAGGAGTCGAAATAACCAAACTCGAACTAAAAATAACCGAACGCAGAATTAACTCAAACTAAAAATCTATATTGTAGATTCAAAAATCCCTTACATCTAAACCTATTTCTGGTCATATTCTCTTAGAAACAAAAATCTTCCGGCGCTCCGTTTAACTGGTTTAGCTAACCAAAGGTAGTCCTTAGCTCTGTCAAGCTCAATCTTCTGGTTTCCCTTACTTTTTCTTCAGCTAAAAGCATCTCCAACACAACTCTATTTCTTCATCCAAAATAGAGATTGCTATTTTATCCTTTATAAATAAGAAAATAAATAAAAATTCTCTATTTTTTTGCTCTATAAATAAGGATTGATATTTTAGAAAAATACATTAGAATAAATTCTACCTCTATTATAGAGTTTCCTACTTTAGGAACAAAAATAGCAAAATACATTAGATATGGTCTAAGTCTCATCCTATCCAAACTTAACCTTTTTGTTCAGAGCATGACATGCTTGTCTGATAGTCTTTCCAATTGACCGTTCATGTTGTCGTCTATAGTCTGTCCTGGCGATCCTAGCGAGAATCATGGACATGACAAATATAGTCTAAGATTGATGTTGATGCAGATGTAGTAAGTTGGCTTATGAAGTCTCTCAGCATATTGTCCAGAAGTGTTGATAGTCTATTATTAATCAAGTCTTTAACGTGAGCTTTTCAAATCCACAGGGTGAGGATATATGCACCGGAGTAGCTAGGGAAGTGGAAGAAGAAACTGGTGTATGTATCTTGCTTTAAGAAAAGAAAATTCATATATTTGATCCTTTATCTACTTGCCACATTATTCTAAAATCTGTTTTCTTTTTATTGGATATTTTTTACTTCATCAGATTGTTGCAGATTTTGTGGAAGTGTTGTCTTTCAGGTAAATTTATGTTTTCATTCCCTTGGCAAACATTTGATCTGGCCAAGATTTGATGTATCTTAATTCATCATTGGTCCACTCTTTCTTTACTTGTAGGCAAAGCCACAAAGCATTCTTGAAACAGAAAACGGATCTGTTCTTCTTGTGTGTCTTAAGTCCACGCGCCTACGAAATCACTGAACAAAAATCTGAGATCTTGCAAGCTAAGGTAACTTTCCACTGTTGATGGGACAAGAAAATGCTGAGTTCTTGTCACCTGAGCTTGTATATATCGTTTTTGTGCAGTGGATGCCGATCAAAGAATATGTAGACCAGCCATGGAACCAGAAGAAGGAAATGTTCAAGATCATGGCTAACATCTGTCAGAAGAAGTGTGATGAAGACTATGTGGGATTCTCCACTGTGGAAACTAAAACAGGAACTGGTAAAAAGAGCTTTGTCTACTGCAATGCTGATCACGCTAAGAGCCTTAATGCAACGCGTGGCCAAGCCTCCTCTTCTCTTTAAATAACATTCTGTTGCATCTCCAGCATTTTGTGTTTCTTCTATCTTCTTCCATTGTATCATTTGGCTTTGTCGTCTACTCTATTTTCAGTTATTACTTTCAAAAACATCTCCGGCTTTATGTCTTCATGTTATTTCTGGTTTAATCCGGTTCATATATATGCTATATATTTGAATTGTTAAAGAACTAACACAAATATTCTTGCTTTATTTGATAGTTTCAATAACGATTGTAGTTTACAAAACGTAAGTATAATTTTATTTTAAAGGAACTTTTGAAAGAAGCTGTGAATGTGTTGATTGATCTCGTGGAGGAAATGTCCCACTCCGTTGAGCACGACGGTTTCATCTAGCAATGGTACGTCTCTCTTAAATCCACCACCGTGAATGTATTCCTAATCCCAGGTGAATTGTACGTCAAATCCTGATCTCCAACTATGAATTTTACCGGTTCACCAATCTTAGCACCGGTCCAAGGTGCAGTCAGCTCCCAGTTACTGTTTAAAAAGCAAACCGGGATTTAGACCGATTGGTCAAAACTGTGATCGTATATTTATTGAACCGGGTGGTATATAAGTACCGGTCAATGTTGCGGTAGTAGTTAATTGCTCCAGTGAAGCCTTTCTTCTCGTACTTGCTGACGTAATAGTCAAGATCTTCTTGTGTTAACCACTGTTTTGTGGCAGATGCAGCGTTTTCTGAGCGTTTGAAGGCTCCATTCGTTCACTGGTTCAAACGATGCGGTTGCGGATGCGGAAATTTGCGGATGCAGGAGTTTGCGGATGCGGAAGTTTGCAGATGCATGAGTTTACGGATATAGTGGTTGCGCTTCCAAGTGTTTTATACGATTAACACAATGTTTAAAAATTGTTGCGTTTGCAGGATATTTGTGACTACTTGATTATCAGATATTGTAACGGTTTAATAATAAATTACCAATATTAAAGTATTATAATATTATAAAAATATAAAACATACTATTGTGATAAAATATAATGATTATTAATATAATATGATTTATAATAATATCATGTTTATTTATGATACTGTTTGTGAATTTAAATTAATATATAAAATTTGTATATATATATATTTTATAATATTTCTATTTTAAAGTTTTACTTTTAAAATTTTAAAATAATTTTATATTTAGTTTTCCACCCGCAACCGCAAACGTTACCTTTAATCAACTTTTGATTTTAAGAGGTTCATAACGGTATAAAACAATTTGTAGTAGTTTGTATGATTGTTTTGAAACGCTGTCAACCCCTACCAATCGCAAAAGCTGCATTTGGGGATGATGGCGGAGAAACCAGTCAGACCTGAATAGTTTGCATCTGGGGAGGTAAAGCGGGCCAGCCGTTTTGTGGTTGAATAACTTTTTCAACACCTTCTCTGTTTCCAACTCTCTGAACTCTGCTTCTATTTCTCCAGGTTTCTTGTTAACAAAAATTATTAATCGTAAATATATGTTTATTATCAAAATATACTCGTAGGTTATTATATCAGGACTGACCCAGATTTTAGGGGATGTAAAATAAAATAAAATTTTGATTTTAATAATTTAGAGCATATATTATAGTTCTTAAGAATAAGACCATCATTAGAGCATGAGCATTGGTTCACAAGTTTTTTTTAATATTTTTTTGTGGGTCCATGAATAGTTATGAACCTGTATTTGTTTTTTTCTGCATTGGTGAACCTGAAGAAGGAGTTCATAACAATAAAATAATAATATTTAATTTTTTTTTAAATCTTCAAATTATCCAGAAAACAAGAATAAAATATTTAAAATATTATTAGATTTTTGAAAACTATTTATTCAATACATTAAAAGAATAACTTACATAAATTGAGAAATAGAAAAACAAACAAAGTTTATTCATCTTCATCACCAAACTTTTGCCAAATATTTTCCATTAAATCAGCTTTCAAACGAGCATGCTTCTCTTAATCTCGAACTTCTCTGCGCATGCCTAACATATCACCGGCATGAATACTTTCTCTGGTTGTCACCTTTGAACTTCTACTTGACTCTCCTGATTCGAACTCAGAAGTATTTATTTGAGCGTATCCGTGTCGTTCGTTCTCTACAATCATATTGTGCAATATGACACAAGTTCTCATTATCTTTCCTATCTTTTCCTTGTCCCATTGTAGAGCTGGGTTTTTAACAATTGCAAACCTCGACTGCAATACTCCAAAAGCCCGTTCGACATCTTTTCTGGCGGATTCTTGCTTTTTTGCAAATTTCTCGGCTTTAGGACCTTGAGGAAGTGGGATGGATTGAATAAATGTTGACCAGTTTGGATAAATTCCGTCAGTAAGATAGTAGGCCATACGATAAGTGTGGTTGTTGACCTTGAACTTAACTTTAGGTGCTCGACCATGTAAGATGTCATCAAAAACAGGTGACCGATCAAGAACATTGATATCGTTGAGTGTACCTGGTAAGCCGAAAAATGCGTGCCATATCCAAAGATCTTGTGATGCCACGGCTTCTAAGACAATTGTCGGCTTTCCTGAACCCCGTGTGAACTGACCTTTCCAAGCCGTTGGGCAGTTTTTTCACTCCCAATGCATACAGTCGATGCTGCCTATCATCCCTGGAAACCCGCGTACCTCTCCAACATCGAGTAATCGTTGAAGATCTTCTGGTGTAGGGCTTCGTAGATACTCATATCCAAACAATTGTATTATCGCATCAGTGAAATTTTCCAAACATAAACGTGATGTACTATCACCAAGTCGGAGATATTCGTCATTTCTGTCTCCCGATTGACCATATGCGAGCATACGTATAGCTGCCGTACACTTTTGAAGTGGAGATAGCCCGTACCTTCCGGAAGCATCTCTCCTTTGCTGAAAGTAGGGAACTTCACTACTTAGGCGATCGACAATGCGAAGGAACAATGGCTTGTTCATTCGGAAACGCCGCCTAAACATTTCAGGTGGGTATGTAGGATTTTCCATGAAATAGTCTTTCCATAGTTGATTGTGTCCTTGTTCTCGGTCTCTTTCGATATAAGCTCGTCTCTTCGATTTGTTGGTTTGACCATCAACTATTGTGTCTATGAAATTATCAACCACTTCGTCGACCATTTCATCAAAAGCTTTATCTGCTTCATCGCTTGATGATGAGGAAGACATTGTTGATGAAATTTGATGATCTTTTCCTTACTACATAAGACAAAATACTACACTCTCCCGTGAATCAAACCTACACCTACAAGCATCAACCCGTGACCTGACATTACCTACACCTACAAGCAGAAACCGAGACTATCTTACAAGCATCCACCTCCACACGCATCCACCTGCAACCCGTGACCTACAAAGCAATACATACTGTTAGCATTTGGTGCAGATTTATCATAATCAATATACTTAAAGCAACAGAAGTTCACATTAACCAATAACCTACTCAAAAATTCATTAACAAAGTAGCCTCTCACCAAATCAAAGCATTTCAGAGATTAGTTTATCTTTTAGACACACTTCTTGAGCAGAAAGTTTATCTTCATTTTTTGCTAGCAGACGGTCAAGGATTTTCTGTTTGGATATGTGATTTTTCGCGGCTAATATGCTCTCAATCTGATCAAACGCTGCTTCATTCCCGTGCTTCTTTTGTTTGGATGCTTTGCTAGCCTTAATACCAGGTGGCCTAACATCTTCCTCCGCAGCCACCTCCTCTGCCGGTTCCTTCCTTTTCTCCTTTGCACCCTCTCTCGACAAAGAATGTGATCTCCATTTTTGATCAAACCTAAGCTCTCTCCAACAATGTTCCAGTGTGAACTTCGCATGGTAGTCATTAAAGAAGATGTCATGAGCAGCCTTCATGACATCATTCTCGTTTTGTCCACTCGCCTGCTCCTTCAAAGCGGCTTCATGACTTCCCACAAACTTGCACACCTGCTCATTCACCCTTCCCCACCTCTGCTTACATTGACTCCACTCCCTAGGAACGGAGCCAACAAGCAGAGGGCTAGCATTTACATACTCCTCTATTCGCTTCCAAAAATCTCCTGCCTTTTGCTCATTACTCACGATTGGATCCTTGCTGGTGTTGAGCCAAGCACTGATCAGCACCACATCTTCTTTCGTTGTCCACTTTCGCCTTTCAGCAGGTTTAGGAACCTCTGAACACCCTAAATCTATTGGCTGACTACTCTGGGAAGTGAGGAGGTTAACAAAACCGGGAGAGTTAAGGGAAAAAGGATACATTTGGTTTTCGATTAAAGTTTTAAAATTTTGGTTTGTGTTTTCAGATGTGGATTGCGTGGATTGCTTATGTTTTTAAAGTAGTATTGTGTTTCAAAGGACAAGCAAATTAAACATACCCTAACCACCTAACATTGATTATAGTTAATTACACAACAAGTACTACACAGATAGCATTCAATAAACATCAAATCATTTTTTTAAAGTCGACCATTCATTACGCAACCAACCAAACCGGCAATTGTACTCTAATACGTCTACCTAGCTACCAATGTAGTTAATTTTTTAAAACTCGACCATTCAATACGTCTACCTAGCTACCAGTGTAGTTAAGTGTTACCTTTTCTTTTTCAGTCGAAGCAGAGCTTCTCCAAGTCCGCCACCTGCACAGAGAGGTTGTAAACCTCTCCATTGAGGTTATCAACCTGCACAGTTAGGTCTTTAACCTTTGCCTGGACATGGAAACAACAATGACATTGTGTTAGTCACTTAATAAAATCTGAAGAACAATATGACAAAATTATTAAAAAAAAAATAAGTGGCTTTACCTCCAGTCTCTCAATTTGTTTAGTGAGCTCCGGCATCCACTTGATCACCATCTCAACCTCCTCCAAACGCTTACTGAGACGTTCGATATGCTCCTCGACACCTATCACCCAAGGCTGACGATAATGTAACCCATCAGCCTTATTTACAACAAAAACACATATCAGAATCTCGTTTGAAAATCAAATTATTATTCCAAATAAGTGAAATGAGAAGAACCGCTTACCTCGTAGTTTTTGCAGGTGAAGAAACGCTTCCCAGGAAGAGTGTCATAGTCGTCCTTCCCCCGAACCTCGTGAATGATTGTGCCACCACAGGGACACCTCGTCGGAATACCGTTTTCGGAATCAGCCACGAATCCTACCATATCGATGTACTCCTTTTGCCTTTTTGTCTCTCTTATCTCTTCTGCGGGATCCATCTGTACCAGAAACATAAATGATTAGAACAAAATCACCGGTAAATCGCAAACACAAACTCGATTAAGAACCCTAACTAGAAACCCCCAAATCGATCTCAAATCCCATAAACAAACCCTAAATCGAACCCGCATGAAGATTTCAAACAATAAATCAAAACCCCCATATCAATTTTGAACCCTCCCTCGAAACCCCCAAATCGATTTAGATTCACCGACAACGCTTTGGAGCCCAAATCCGTTAAATCAAACCGTGAAAGTTATCGATACTGACCTCAGCTCGTCGGGGAGAGAGTCCGCCGTCGATTAGAACCACTAAATCACCCACAGTCGGCGTCGCACGAGAAATCGCCTCCGAAAACGAGAAACCCTAGTTTTCGAAAGGAGAAGAGAAAATGATTCCTCTCACGCGAATCCCTTTTTTTCTCCGCTTCGACGCGATATCGCGTGGTCACTGTTTCCTCGATACGTGCCATGAATCCGTATCATATGGGTTCACTCCCATGAACCGGATCACCCATTTAAATCAATTTTTGTTTTTTTAATTTCGGCCCATATGATACCGAGCCCATGACCCCTTCTAAATACGTCGATGCGCATGCTCTTATCGGAGGTGCTAAACCCAGTCTCTTAGGTTTTTTTTAAAAAAAAAAAAGAAAAAACCTAATATGCAAGAGAAGTCGCTTAATTAAGACGTCCCTTACGGGACACGCGTCATAAGGGCGACGTCTCTATCTCTCTCGTCTCTCTTTCTCTCCCTTGGTGGCTCCGGTCGAGCTCTTCCGATGGTGCTTCCCCTTCCCGCCCTTTGAGGTCCGTGAGCTCTGTTTTACTTTCTCTCTCTTTGTTCTGCTCTCTCTCCCTGAACGATTGATCTCGGATTTGAGGTAGTGATATTGTTAAAAAGCTTGTGACTTTTTTCCAAAAAGTTGCATTTGTTCTATGATATGCTTGTGTCTCGCATGTTCTTTTTTTTTTTTTGAATCATTGGTTCATGTAATTTGATTTGATCCGGTTGTATTTGAAGACGGAATCGATTGAAAGTATTGGGATTGGTTGGGGAAAAACAGAGGATTTGAGTTTTATTTTAGTTTTCTTTTTGATCGATAAAGTTTTGATTTTTCATATTATTTCTTGGGGAAATCAGCTTTGACTGGTTGCAGTTTATGTCTTTGTAATGGCAGGGACATGGTCATCACCACCATCATCATCGGTCCATAGCAGGGACATGGTCATCACCACCATCATCGATTCCACAAGAGAGGAAAGAAGAGAATGGTGGAGGTAGTAATGTCAAATGGGTGGCCCATGTCCAAATAGATATGGACCAAAATGGATAAGCCCATATTGAACCATAAATAATTTTTGTCCAAATGGGTGAACCCAACTATATCTATGGCCAAATTTGGGCTCAACCAGTTGGACAATGGGCAGCCCAATAGTATTAAATGTCTAGGGTTTGGGAATTGGGGAAACACGATCTTTTTTTTTCTCAGACTCGTGAGAGACAGAGAGAGAGCTCTTCTGAGATTCTTCTTCCTCGTCTTCTTCGATTCTTCTTTCTCATCTTCGATTCCTCTTCCTTGTGTTCGATTCATCTTCCTCTTCTTTGTTCTTCTTCGGGTTCTCCTTCGAATCTTCGATTCTCCTTCGATGGCCAGAAACAAGCTTTTGTGGTTGTGGGTCGAGTCAGCACTGGCACAGAAGCAAAACTAAAGGTTGAAAATCTTTGATTAGTTCCTTAATTTCGGTTTGTTCTCGCACAAATCATGAAATGGTTAATTGTTCTCGATGAACTTTTCAGGTGCTTTACGGGTCTGGAGCTAGGAAGTTCGCGAGAAGCTGTTGCAGCTCTTGGTTGACCTCTCACGAAGGTATTGTTTCCTGATCTCAGAAACAGTTTTGATGCAATTTTGCTTATTTGCTTACGCATATAACTGTGGAAGAGAGTAGCTTTGTATCTTTACTTGTGATGTTATGAATTGGTTCATAAAATAAAAATGTGTTGTTGGAGATGTTTTTGAATTTGAACTCTGATGTGATGTGTACCTTACTCAGCTTTTCGTTCTGTTTCATTGCTAATAAGAGTTTCTTATACATGATAATTGCTAAGTGGTTACTGATTGCAAAGTTGGATTCTTCCCAATATTCTTTGTGATTGCTAGTAGAAAAAGTAGCTGTCATCTCACTGTTTATATTCACATGTGGTGTTCCGAATTGTTGCTTTAAAAATCTTAGTTTAGAAAATGACATTGAATCTGAACTCAGTTGTCTATATTACATTCGTAATTTATGGCTTTTTTGATATTTTGAACATGGTTTGTTAATAAGAGTAGTTGCTGTTATGATTCTTGAAACCTTTTATTCATAATGAATTTACTTTGAAACAGTTTTGATCCATGAAGAATCAAGAATTTACTACTAAGAATAAAGAAAACCAGCATTAATGTCACTAGTTGTTACACCTACATGATAATTATAATTATGTGAATTGGCTTCTAATAAATAATTTTTGAATTTTTGAACTGATGCAGTTTAATTAATAGAAAAACGAAAGTTGGTTTAGGTTGATATCTCCTCGTACATGTGATGTGTAGATAATTAATAGAACTATGGCTGAGCTGTTGATGTGTAGATACGTAGTAATAAGCTGTTGATGTGATAATCGGATGCACATGGAAATGAATGAGAGTATGTGATAATGACTATGATTAACTGTGTTATTTAATTAAGAGAAATACTTGGGTTCACCCCCTATGGTGAACCTCTAGGTTCACCAACCAATAGTAATTGATTATTTGAAATTTGATATCTTTTAAAAAAGAAAATAAAATTGAATATCCAAATTAGATTATATCTTTAAAATAAAATAATAAAAATACATAAAAATAGTTACAAAAAATAAATAAATAAATATTGTTAAATCTTTAGCAAAATATTAAACCCTATACCCTAAATCCTAAACATTAAACCTTAAACTTTGGATAAACTCTAAACGTTGGAAAATCTTAAACCCTAAATCATACACTAAAAACTAAATTTTAATAACACTAAACCCTAAATTCTAATCACTAAACCCTAAACCCTTGGGTAAACTATGAATCCTTGGGTAAACTCTGAACCCTTGAATAAATCATAAACTCTAGGGTTTAATTTTAAATATTTTTGATTTAGAGTTTATGATTTATCCAAGGGTTCAGGCTTTATCCAAGGGTTTAGGGTTTAGTGATTAAGGTTTAGGGTTTAGTGTTATTAAGATTTAGTTTTGATGTATGATTTAGGGTTTAAAATTTTCCAATGGTTTACGGTTTATCCAAAATTTAAGGTTTATAATTTAGGGTTTGGAATTTAAAATTTAGAGTATAGGATTTAGTATTTTGCTAACATTTTAACAATATTTATTTATTTATTTTTTGTAACTATATTTATGTATTTTTATTATTTTATTTTAAAAATTTATATCATATTTGGAAATTCAATTTTATTTCCTTTTTTAAAAGATATCAAATATCAAATACTCAACCAGTATTGGTTGGTGAACCTCTAGGTTCACCTAGGGGGTGAACCCAAGAATTTCTCTTTAATTAATACATAACTATGATTAGAAATGGTTTGCATCTCGTGTAATGTTTGTTTTCTTGTATGCTTTGTCAACTAGTATAACTAATTGATTGACGTGTTGTTGTTATGTGGATTTTTAAAAGATGCTTTTTTTTTTTGTCTTTGCACTATTGTGGTAAAAATGATAAAAGGGATCCAACTGTAATATTGGTAAGGTGGTGGAAGAAAGAAGAAGAAGGTGGTGACCAAGTGAAGAAATGAAACTCTCTTTGTTATAAAACAATATTGTGATTTGTGAACTTGTGATTTGTGAACTTATGTATTTTCACTTTTCATTGTTGTGTGAACTTGTGTGTTTTTTTTATCACTTTGAACTTATCTTGTGACCTTATCTTGTGTGTTTTCTTTTATAACTTTGAACTTATCTTGTGTTTTTTATAACTTTGAAACATGAAGTTTAAAACATAAAGATTAAGTATATCATATTTATAAATCTTTTGAACTGTATCTAACATCTTTAAAATTGAAAAATCTTTGCATCATTAGAACTGAAATTATGTTTTTTACATTAAGTGGGCATATGGGCCGTCCATGGATAACCCAACAAATCATGGGCTTATTTAGTTATGGTCTCATTTGGACATGGTTCTATTTGGGCTTCGACCAAAAATGTCCAGCAAAAAATGAAGCCCATTCGGACACACCCAAACCCGCCCAACCCGCCCATTTGACATCTCTAGTGGAGGCGGTGTGGTTTACTACGGCCCAATCACATCAACATTGGGGAAATCAGCTTTGAGTGGTTGCAGTTTATTCTCCAGAAATGCCTCCATTGATGTTATTAGTTTCTCAGGGGTCTTGCTTTGAACCGGAGTTGGGATGTGAGAAATTACCTTATCTCTAATCATTGAGATTAGTTCAATATATGGATTTGTTGACAGCACTGGAGTTGACTCTTAGGAAAGCTCGTGCTCATGGTGGTGTTGTTCGTGGTCTCCACGAAAGCGCTAAGCTTATTGAGAACCGTGTTGCTCAGCTCTGTGTATTGGCTGAAGACTGTTAGCAGCCTGATTACGTCAAGCTTGTTAAGGCTCTATGTGCTGATCACAGCATCAACTTGCTTACCGTTCCAAGTGCCAAGACCCTCGGCGAATGTGCTGGTGTAAGTCCCTTCTACTGTGACTCTCCGTATATACGTAGCTTACTAAAAGCGTCTTTTTTTCTCGAATGAATGTTTGGTTGAAAAATTGAACCTTTGATGTTTCAGCTCTGTAAGATTGACTCCGAGGGTAATGCTAGAAAGGTTGTTGGATGCTCAAAATTCTCTAGAAGGGTATGAAGGTAGTGTGTCTGCATTGCTTATCTTTCTAATGTCTAGAGTTTTGCTGGTGTTTACAGTGTTTTTAAAAACCCCAAAAATAAGAGACTTGCATTGGAGGTGCTAATTGTAGTGGTCTCTTAGTTATGTCTCTTAAACTCACTTTAACTACTTAAAAGTATTAAAAAAATATTAAGAGACCCAAGAAGGGGCTTTAGGATAATCATGCTCTAATGTTCATCTAATCAATGTCAGTACCTCCTAAATTATATGATAAAACGATCTAAATAGCCTATCAATTAGCTAATTGGTGTTGTTAGGTTTCATTCATTCATGATCTGATTACAACTTACATTACACGACTTAAACTTAACCTAATGTTGTTCAGCATCGCAAGATCCTCCTTCTCCTCTTTCGCCTAATCTAATTAACTCATAACCACACTCTCTTAACCGGAACGAGAACTTATTTGCCGTTAGTTTGGTTTGGTTTGATATAATTTTGTTCGGTTACTTTCGAGCCGATCCAAATGAAATAAGATTAGGGCTAAGTAATTTTACCTGGAATCTGCAGATGTAATTTTTTTTTTTTTTTGAATTATACAGAGGTATTCTGGTTCCACAGAAGTGATCCAGACTAGTTACGTGTTGCCACGTGTCGGTTCTTTGTCCCTGACAGTGCCGAAATGTTAATTCCCGAGTGGCTGAAATTCGAACCCAGGTGGCGGTACTCACAATTGTAAACCCTCGAACCCCGGTGGTGATGTAATAGTCATCACCAAAGACACGTCTAAACGTCGGCATCGGGACACAATCTTTGTTCCTCGGAGAGAAGGCAACGCTCATGTTGACCAGAGCCTTGACTTTCTCCGGTCGGTACATACACAACTGCCACGCAATCAACGCTCCCCAGTCATGTCCACCACGAAAACCGCCTCATCTCCACCGGCCACGGCGTCGATGAGTGCCTCCAAGTCTCCGACCACGTTTGAGTAAGTGTACTCCTCCACTTTCTCCGTCGCATCGGTGTCTCCATACCCTCGAAGCAGTGCTGTGCGAGGAATTTTGGGGGCTCAAGGCAAATTTTAAAAATATTTTTTTTTACAATGGTTATTAGAAAATATAAATTTTAGTTGTGATAGAAACAATATAAATTTGTAATTTAAAAGTATAGGTTAAAATTATAAGTAGAAAACCGCTATTTTTAGAGAAAGTTAAAATAATAATTTGGTATTTTAGAAAGAGAAAAAATAATCATTAGAATACAAATGATAAAATAATAAAAATAAAAGTGACACTAACAAAATATTGAATAAAATAATGGTAGATAAAGTATACAACATTTTGTCGTTTAAAAAATGATGATAGATAAAAATATATATGTTAAAACGTATCATTTATTTTTTTCTATGAACTCTTTCATCAAACTATCATACTGTATAAATAAAAATACAAACAACTAATTTTTGATAAGAAAAAAATTGGATTATAGCAAATAACAAAAAAAAAATGAAAATGAGAACTGTGAGTTAGATCCTGTCAGTTCTTCAATTATTATTTTTTTGCATTTTTAACACATTGAAATTGATTAGAATAAAAGAATTCATCAAAAACAAAAGTCAAGTTCAGAATCAGGTGAAAATCTACCTTCTTTTTTGTTTGGTCAAATGGTGAAAATCTACCTAAATCTATATATTTAGCTCTACAGAATAATTTTATGAAATTAGGGGTCCTAAAAATTATACATTTTTTGGGGGCCTAAGGCAGAAACCTTTTTCAAACAATGGTAAGCACGCCTCTGCCTCGAAGATCCGGGGATATCGTCCTGTATCCCAAGGACAAAAGCGCAGTCATCTGGTGCTGCCAGGTGTACCCGAGCTCTGGGAATCCGTGGATGAAGAGGATGATCTGATCTCTTCCAGATCCGGATGCTGGAATCTCAGCCACGTGCATGCTGGAATCCGGATGCTGGAATCCGGTTTTGTGTTCTACGGCGTCTGAGTCCTGACATGTTCACGGTGGTGGGATAGTTTGATGTAGAGGAAACGTGGTCGTAATCGGGTGTTTCCCGAGAAAATGAAGGAATCTTACAAAGAAGAGAATAGGTTTAGGTTTAGGTTTAGGTTTGTACACTAAGGGGGCGATTGGTTTTCCCGCTACCACCCGCAAACGCAGCTTTTGCGGTTGGTAGCGGTTGTCGGGGGTTTGCAACAATCACTCAAATCGCTCTAAACCGCTTCAAACCGCTCCGAATCTCATAAATTCAAAAGCTGGCTCCAGCTAGCGTTTGCGGTTGCGGGCGGTTGCGGGAGGGTAAATTTTTTTATTTTTTTTTAAAACAATATATATACAAAAGTAAAAATATTTAATAAAAAATTTAAAATTGAAATTTTGAAAATATTAAAATATATCTATTATATTTTAATTAATATTATAAAATTTTATAATAAAAACAATTTCAATAAATTTTCAAAAATTAAAATTATAACTTTCTAAATATAAATTTTATATTTATTATAATTTTATGATTTTTGATATTTTTATAATTATATTAAATGTAAATATTGTTAATTTATTATTTGACTGTTACAGCATTTGTTAGTTAACCAGTCATAAGTCACCCGCAAACGCACCAATTTTTAACCGCAGTACCAGTCGTACAAATCTCTTAAAACCGCTAGAAACCACAACCGCCTGCATCCACAAACTCCCGCAACCGCAACCGCAACCGCTGCGTTTGAACCAGTCAAGCCCTAACATTAGTGGGTTTTGGTATTGATACCGCGTCGTATGAGATACTCTCTGTCATTTCGAAGCTAAAGAGAATCAAATATGTTTGACCAAGAAAAAAAGGAATCAAATGTGTCTTTTTTTCCTCAAATTGTTGTATTATTAATAATAGGGCCAAGCCCACAGTACACAAGAAACTAAACAAAAAACCCAATAATTACATGGGTTACTAGTTTTTACTGCTGAAGCCCAAATAACATGGAGAAAAGCCTACGGCCCACACGAAGGAAACCGGGCAGCTTGCCCGATACGCGAGTCAAGGAGGCTGGGGATCGAACCACGTGTAGAGATCTGGAGCATCAGTGTGACACGCGTCACCCGCCTCGACTTGATCGCGACCGCGTCGCAAGACCGCTGGAACTTTTCACCGACAACCCTCTCTTCGCCAGAGCTCAAATACCGACAAGCCTCCGACGAAACCCTCTCCGTTCTTCACCGCTCCATCTTCACGGCGGGGAGTTCCATCTATCCAAAGAGATCTCCTCCGACTTTGAATCACATCAAACCCTAGACAGGCGAGCCGAGAACCACCGCTCTTTTTCTCTTGAGCGTCGTCACCATCGTTTCGCCGACGCTCGAACCATAGAGCCACCACCGAAACCACTTTCCTTCAAACCTTCTTACCTCTCCGCGGAGAGCATCCTCGATCTTCTTCGAGATCTCCTCCGTCTTCAGAGAGCCGCGAGTAACCACACACAAACCCTTCATCCCGACCCGAACCTTGGGCGGACCACCACTTAACTCCACTAGATCCGACGACGCAAGGCTAAGGAAGCCTGTACCCCCGGAGACAAGACCGACGAGGCGTTGCTGAAGAAGCCAAACCACCCCCCGGAGACATGAGCCGACGACGATGGAGCTTTGGTAGCCTTCATCCCCCGGAAAAGAACTTCCGCCTCCATCCGACCGCGCCTTTCCACCAGTATTCCAACCACCGTTGATGTCGTTTCACTCAGCGAGTTAGCGCCAACCGGACGTGGATACAACCAGAGCTCAGGCAAGGCAAGCCGGGATAGGACGACGGAGAGACACGGACACAAAAGAGCGGACAGCAATACGAGGGTCTCCGGCGACGGCACGCGCGCCGGCCGTTCGCCAGAAACCTAGATCTACTTTCTTTCTCTTTCTTTCTCTCTCTCACGCCTCTGATCTATTGAATCAAATGTGTCTCACGAGGAATAAAAAAGGAAGAGCATAATATATTATGTATCATTGTAAACGACAAATAAACAAGTTTATTGTATTTTTGTTGCTGTCGGTATTACCCTTTTTTTTTCTTTCCCAAATTAAATAAAAATACTAATATTCATACCAAAATTTACAGCAAAACAAAATAGCTCAACAAACAAAAGTCCATAGAAAACGACAATTAAAACTCACAAAGAGACAATTTAAACCCACAAAGAAGCAATTTAAACCCACACCAAGATGACTTAAAGATAGAATAAAATCTACACCACTATTAGAACCAAACAAATGGTTAACAAATACGCAGGATGAACATATAACATAATGATTAGCAATTTTTAAAACCAAGCAAATATCAATGATCGGGAGTTACCGCTGCTACCTATAGCCTGCCACCTGATAACCTCCACTTCTGCACTCAAACTATGAGTTATTATTGCTGCTTCGCCCGCCAAACGATAAGACCAAAAACTAAAGGCTTCAAAACACCACAAGGGGAACCGCTGCTCGGTCCACGTGCCTGATGTGACGTAATCAAAAATGTCCAATTCCTTACAAAGAAGCTCTCCCAACACACCAAGAAGAAGCCTTGCCAACCGAACCTCTCCAATATCACAGTCGGAAGAAGAAACCAGCAACGAGCAATCATTGGATACATTACCCTAGAAGCAAGACTGCTAATACAAGTGTCATACTCCTGGCGAACATACATAATATTGAACATGACCAAAAGAAGACGGCAACAACCCCCTCACTAAATGAGTTACATTTCCTAATTAGTCTAATAATTTCCAAAAGATAAGAATGTCGTCAAAACCAACATTATCAACACAAACACATCATAAAGGTCCAAAAGATTGGCCTTACGTTCATGTCTCAGCATAACTTAAGTCAGGAAACTTAACCATAAAACGGACAAACACGACCGACTAAACAAACGGACTTTGGCAACAGCCTCGAAACCGAACCAAAGAAACCACGCTTTCAGAAGTGTCAAGCTCTAACCATCAACCGGATCCAATGCATAATCGTCGGTAACAAGATTGTGAGTTTTGCCACGTGAGCCGTGAACGAAGTTCCACAGATCTGAAAGGAGAAAACCGGATCAGACGAATCCCTTCAGTCCTAAACGCCGACCCATTTCACCGTCGTCACGCCGTGAGTCTCGCTGTAATAACCCTCACGAGCAGATATAATTTTGGTCAAGAAAATTCTTTAAGATCAGTTTGAAGATTGATCGATCAGAATTTAAATAAAAATCGACACGGTGAATTAATCTCGTCGGGGCTGTCTTTTGGTCGAAAAACCATCTCTTGATGGTTCTGGTCGAGTGTTAATTATTATCGTTGATTTTTATTCATGCTGGGTGAGTTTATTCAGAGCAGGACGAGATTCGAATGATGAAAAATATTTAGTCGAAACAGTCCGGAAAATATCGACAAAACTCTTAAAATTATTTCTGAACAGTCACATGCTTTGCACCTTCTAGCCTACTTGCTTCCTCAGTAATTAGGTCACATGACCTACACCTACTTGCTTGCCTGCTTGCTCATTAGAAGACACATGCTGGTCACAAGCTACTTGCTTCAGCTGCTTGTAGCTTTCTTCATGGGAAGGAAAAGTTCAGCTGCTTGTGCTGCTTGGTGTGCTGAAGCATGTCACCAGCTGTCTAACCTCATCTTTGTCTTTTGTGGGAGCAAACCCTCATCTGAAGCAACTCCTTATGATATCAAATACCCTCTTCTCTCCTATGGACGTTCATAACCTGCAAGAAAAACCAGAGAAAAATTCAGAGAGAAAGAGAGAAAGAAGAGAGAAAAATCTATGAGAAAAGATTCATGAAAAATTCAGAAAAATATTCAGAGAAGAGGAGTGAGCATGGACAACTCTTTCTCACCATCCTGTGACTTTAATCAGTGAGTTTTGGAGTGTTTAAGAGCTGAAGATTTGGTGTCCTGAAGTTGAGAATCACCTATGTTCTTCAGCCTTTGATTTTGATCGGTTAATTCGTGGTTAGCTTGAAGAGAGACAACCAGTCAAGTTTAATTAGTTGAGTAAAACCGATGGCCAAGGAGAGTATTCGGATCAGCCGGATCCTTGTGATGGTTCTGAACCGAGAGTGATCCAAAAGTGAAGTGTGATTAGCTTGAGCTCGAGTCTAGTCTTCCTTAACCAATCTCATGGATTTAAAGGTGAGTCTAGATAGATGATGAATGAATTATGAATGAGTATGCATGATTGCATATTGAATATGGTTGATTAATTAAGAATTAATCATGAATTAATTAAGGAATAATCATTGATTAATTAAGGATTAATCATGGATTAATTAAGGAGTAATTATGGTTTGATTGATTAAGTATTATTCCTTAATCTATATTTATATATGAAGTATGTATCTAGTTTAAATACTTAAGAATAAGCAAGAATAATTCTTTGAGGTTATCCCGAGCCTTAGTACTTGTTCTCAAGTACTAATCTATAAGTATTCTATTAATAAGTGTGAATCATGTGAAGTCTTATTGTATACTCACTCTCCCGAAAGTCCCGCATTACCGTGAATTGGTCCTGCGATATGGATCAAGGTCATGAAGACACGATGATGGGGTCGCACCCTGGAGGCCGTGTAACTGCATGCAGCGTTGGATGTTCTATCTTGGAATATCTGATGGAGATGATGGTTATATTTATTCCCCGTTAAGCTCGGTTAGCCTTGGTGGTTTTCCGGGTTTAGCATATATATATATATTAAGAGTATGAGTGATTGGCGGGTATCGTGGAGGTGATGTTTAAGATAGATTCACATGGATGGATTGAGAGGCCTTATATTAATTATGGAATATAATTCCACTGCATTCAAATGGTGTCGATTGCTCGGGATACTATTGATATGTGTTTGGGTGTGGGATTAGACTCACTGAGTAAACTAGTTACTCATGACTCATTTGATATGCAGGTAACCAGTAGGTGGGAGACCTTTACTCTAGGACGGGAAGGAACGGCATTAGCCAGCGGTAGTTTTATTATCCTTGCAAAGTCATTTTGATATATCTTATGAATAAGATTTGTAGACCGAAAACCTCGAGGTTAATTTATAACAAATTTTGTAAGATGATTTTGAATGATATATAAATAATGTTTTTTTTAAAGTACGGGTTCCATATGATATTAGTCCTTGTCCGGACGAACTAACTATCAGGTATTGCTTTCTCGGGTTGAAAAGCCTAGAGTGGTATCCGATAGGAGCGTTGGTGTTCTTTGATTGTTGGTCTAAGGCGATCAGAAGTATTCTGAGAACCTCAGATCGACCATCGAGGAACATTGACCGTGTCATTTCTGGTCATCTATGATCGGGGGTGTCACAAAGGTGGTATCAGAGCATGGTTATACGATGCTAGAATGGGACTTGTTTTAAATGTTTTTCGAGTCAAAATGAGTCGCAAGGATAACTAGGATATGCTGGCTTGTTCCTTCATTTTAGAATAGATAGTCATGGGTAGTTACCTAACCTGATCTTTCATAGCAGAAGCACCAAGACAAGCTTGAACGGGTGAACCGTACTTATCGATGCTGCTATCATCATGTTCGAGTTTTCTACCCTCATGGCCAGGTTCACTACCGTCCTATTAGGAGTCAGTAACGCCATGCCTTCCTGCCGTTCTTTTGAGTTCTAGTGGGGATGTCAATTCTTTAGAGAGATATATGGGACAGAATTGATACATCGATTCATCGAATACATCTCCAGACTCGTGTGTTATCGATGTCAAGGTGGGTGTTGATTGTGATCCGATTCAGAGAGATTCGACTACACATGATCACTCAGATGCACCTGTTACCTTCTGCTCATGTTGATCCAGTTTATGATGAGCCGTACCAGGACCAGAGCCGTACAATCCTGAATTGTTCATCATTTGTTTTAAGCTTAGAATTGATAGCTCGACTTTATTACAAGATGGTAGAAGCACATGAAGCATTTTGTTTGCAATGAGACATCATGAATCTTATGATGCAAAGAAGAAGAAGTTGGGACCATAAGATACTGAAGAAGGACTAAACCGTTAGAAGTATACTTTGGCTTGAGGCAGATTTGGGATCCAACACTCAGAGCAGAATATTCACGTGGCCGTTGTTCAGAGAATTACAAGAAGGATTTGGCAGCAAGCTATTTGGAGATGAACGCTATGACTTGTTGGCCGAGAGTCAAGAATTACTTCAGAGAGTTGAGTTCGAGTTGGACAGATTTCATGAGTTCAGGAAGTAGTATTTTCTACACAAGCATCGAGATACGTGGTCGAGTGAATTGGATTCATCGATTATGGTTTGGAGAATAAGCAAAAGATCATACGAAAAATCTTTGGGAACTTAGCCAAGAATTTTGGAGTAGATAAAAGACCATGGAGTTTCAAAGCTTCGAGGAGATGTTAGAGTATGACGTGAATGTTAAAGAAGCTATTATTGCTGAAGAAGTTAACCAAGTCATGCAGACCGTTTATTTTCCAACCGCTGCAGATCAAAGATCAAGATCGAGGACCTTGAGCCGTTATGGTTGTGACTAGCAAAGACAGAATGGTCGTGATTGTCAAAGTTTGGGAAATCCTGGAACGTTTGCATCATTCGCGCTTTGGTGGTTCTTGTGAAGAGTTAGGAATTTAGGTTACCCTTCCTCATGAAGTTACCCGATCTACGTTACCTATACCTAAGATAACACTTGTTGAACTAGTCCGATTTTCCTTACCGTTAGTCCACATCCAAGTGTTAGGCTATTTGGGTAGAGCCTACACTTTATAGTTGCCTGGACCGTCAAAACCTCTGAAAAGGTCCAATCACAGGTTTGCTTCTTATCCCATTGCGTGTTGTGTGCATTTTAAAAATTTATGAATGATTAAATAAATAAGTGAAGGAGTGATCAAGGTGTCGTATGAGACCTTGCCTATGGACGGAATTTTCCGCCCATATTGTGTTTGATGCGGGAATAACACATAGATGTAGTTCTCGGGTAGTGTCATTGTTTTAGGAAGGATTCACTTTAGTGAATTCAAGTACACTGTTCTTATTCGTGGAAGTACTGGCTGCCATTTAGAGTTATGGTATGCCTTTGTATCCCATCCCCATTCCTTAGTACTTCCATTAGAGCGGTTTGTTTCTATCTAGAGTGAGATTGGCTATCTAGTTATCGAGCTCAATTAGGATGTTGTTGAGGAAGGAAGTCTTTGAGAGAAGACCAGTTACCGTTGGCCTGCAATGGTATTCTACTAAGTGTTGGAGCCTCGCTCATATCAGTCTGGAGAGTTGGGAACCTTTTGGGTAATGGTGACGTGGCGTATTCCATTATCATCATAATTGGGCGGAGAGAAAATAACAAGAAGCAGAGTATCGAGGACAGTTAGATAACTAGGGAACATGAAGCTATGTTTAAGAAAGTGGAAAATTTGTTGACATCCAAAAGTAACCCGTCAAGTATTCTGGTTGAACCTTGATTCGCTGCAATTGCCTAGGCATCTATCCAAGTGGTTCTAGCCAAATTCAAGTAGCAGTCAGAAGATTTGTTTGGAGAAAGGTTTTGTTCGACTTAGTTATTTTCTGTGGAGTGTACCCATGTCAGTGGTAAAGAAGAAGAACCAGAGTTTGCGGTTATGTTCGAGTATAAAATCAAGGACGTGACCATCAGGGTCAAGTATCAAGTTCTAGAATTGAAGAATGGTTAAGATCGGTTGCAAGGCGTAGTTTTATTCCAAGGACGTTTGATGGACGCTTCACGTTGTAGTAAATATTTCTGCACGGAAATTGGAAGTTAGATCCCTTAGTCAGTAAATGGAACAAGGAGTTGTTGCATATTTACAAAAGATCACTACTACTACATAATGGTCGTACTCAATTTCAGTTATCGAGATTCGAAGTTCTGTGGATTGGCCGGTTACCATCAGAAGTTTGTTCAAGAGTTAGAAACCATATCCACCAATGAGTTGATCGACTGAGAATGGTGTTACCTTGGAATGGAGTAAAAGTATTGATGAAGTATGAAATTAGTTAGAGGAAGTATCTACGTCTATGCATATCTTAGACTTGCATGAGCCTAACCAGCCATATACTACTACATGGATGTATTATGTGTTGGTCTAGGTGAATGCTAATGCAAGACGATATGGTAATCATTTATGCATCAAGGGAGCTAAGGAAGCATAAGGAAAACTATTTGATGCACAAGTTGGGGTTGGTGGCAGTTCTGTTGCACATCAAATTTAGTGATCATTTCAATATGGGGAAAGGATGCAAGTTTTCACTGATCAAAGAAGCCTAAGGAAGAGCAAATATTGCTGCTTATGCTTTAAGAGGAAGTGATATTAATGATGATATGGAGTAGGATCTCAAGAATCATGAAGCGGAATTGGGAGTGATTTATTTTGCTGCCTTATAAGAAAAGAATAGAGAACCTTCAAGATTGCAAGTAGAAAATCAAGATGGCTTATTCATTCGTATTTGAGGAACTCAGTTGAAGGATGAGAATCTAAGGAATTCATAGAAGGAACTGGGTGAAGAGAATTTCGAAGAATAGTATGAGGACTGTGTCATGTACAAGTTCATAAAGTGGAGATGTGGGAGAAGGAATCCAAATTCAACCTAAAATTAAGCAGATGTGAAGTAAATCCCAAGGAAGATTGAAGAGTGCAAGGAAAAAGGTATAACCATAAGGCATATGGGGATGCTCAAGTTGTTAAGAGATCAGAAGATATATTAACAGAGAAAGTGTGAAGTCATCATACAAGAGTACTTCGTTGGTAAATCAAGTTTGGTATAGGCGGACTTGTTGATTCCTCAGTTACTAGACAGAAGAAGGAAATCAGAAAGTAATAGAACAAGACTTGGATATGCGAAATTTCAGTGAGATTGAGTCGTTCAGAAGTTTTTAAAGAGTATCTCAGATAGATAAGAAGGGTATGGAATACTGTAAGGGAAATCATTTCTGGAATAAGTGTGTTTGTGTGTATTTGAGAGTGGCACCCTTGGTCTGAATCATGTTAGCGTGATTGATCGTGCATGTTCTTGTTTGATTGTTGCACGGTTAATCAAGTTAACATTGACCAGACTGGAGATGTTACATTCACGTATGGCACATCACCTCACGTTCCAAATTTCATGTTGCTGTTATGGGAGAAAGCCAGATAAAAAAGGTTGAGAAGTGATAGTCTATAGATACAAGATTGTTAGAAAAAGTATGCAGACCGC
This sequence comes from Brassica napus, assembly GCF_020379485.1. Taxonomy (NCBI): domain Eukaryota; kingdom Viridiplantae; phylum Streptophyta; class Magnoliopsida; order Brassicales; family Brassicaceae; genus Brassica; species Brassica napus. Next base: position 10,399,695 of record NC_063441.1, read on the forward strand.
AGTTGACAAGAGTTGTGCAGAGTAAAGAATTTGGTTATCTTGAAAGTGGCTGCTCATAAAAGAAAGGATCGGTTGGGAGAATCAAGGGATCAACCATGAGTTGTTTTGATATGGGCAGATTAAGATAAGGTCAGAGCTAATATCCAGAACTCCTTTCAGAGACTGTTCAGTAAAGAGTGTACAGTTACGTTTTCAGAATTCGGGGACGAATTCTTTTGAGGGGGGAAAAATGTAATAACCCTCACGAGCAGATATAATTTTGGTCAAGAAAATTCTTTAAGATCAGTTTGAAGATTGATCGATCAGAATTTAAATAAAAATCGACACGGTGAATTAATCTCGACGGGGCTGTCTTTTGGTCGAAAAACCATCTCTTGATGGTTCTGGTCGAGTGTTAATTATTATCGTTGATTTTTATTCATGCTGGGTGAGTTTATTCAGAGCAGGACGAGATTCGAATGATGAAAAATATTTAGTCGAAACAGTCCGGAAAATATCGACAAAACTCTTAAAATTATTTCTGAACAGTCACATGCTTTGCACCTTCTAGCCTACTTGCTTCCTCAGTAATTAGGTCACATGACCTACACCTACTTGCTTGCCTGCTTGCTCATTAGAAGACACATGCTGGTCACAAGCTACTTGCTTCAGCTGCTTGTAGCTTTCTTCATGGGAAGGAAAAGTTCAGCTGCTTGTGCTGCTTGGTGTGCTGAAGCATGTCACCAGCTGTCTAACCTCATCTTTGTCTTTTGTGGGAGCAAACCCTCATCTGAAGCAACTCCTTATGATATCAAATACCCTCTTCTCTCCTATGGACGTTCATAACCTGCAAGAAAAACCAGAGAAAAATTCAGAGAGAAAGAGAGAAAGAAGAGAGAAAAATCTATGAGAAAAGATTCATGAAAAATTCAGAAAAATATTCAGAGAAGAGGAGTGAGCATGGACAACTCTTTCTCACCATCCTGTGACTTTAATCAGTGAGTTTTGGAGTGTTTAAGAGCTGAAGATTTGGTGTCCTGAAGTTGAGAATCACCTATGTTCTTCAGCCTTTGATTTTGATCGGTTAATTCGTGGTTAGCTTGAAGAGAGACAACCAGTCAAGTTTAATTAGTTGAGTAAAACCGATGGCCAAGGAGAGTATTCGGATCAGCCGGATCCTTGTGATGGTTCTGAACCGAGAGTGATCCAAAAGTGAAGTGTGATTAGCTTGAGCTCGAGTCTAGTCTTCCTTAACCAATCTCATGGATTTAAAGGTGAGTCTAGATAGATGATGAATGAATTATGAATGAGTATGCATGATTGCATATTGAATATGGTTGATTAATTAAGAATTAATCATGAATTAATTAAGGAATAATCATTGATTAATTAAGGATTAATCATGGATTAATTAAGGAGTAATTATGGTTTGATTGATTAAGTATTATTCCTTAATCTATATTTATATATGAAGTATGTATCTAGTTTAAATACTTAAGAATAAGCAAGAATAATTCTTTGAGGTTATCCCGAGCCTTAGTACTTGTTCTCAAGTACTAATCTATAAGTATTCTATTAATAAGTGTGAATCATGTGAAGTCTTATTGTATACTCACTCTCCCGAAAGTCCCGCATTACCGTGAATTGGTCCTGCGATATGGATCAAGGTCATGAAGACACGATGATGGGGTCGCACCCTGGAGGCCGTGTAACTGCATGCAGCGTTGGATGTTCTATCTTGGAATATCTGATGGAGATGATGGTTATATTTATTCCCCGTTAAGCTCGGTTAGCCTTGGTGGTTTTCCGGGTTTAGCATATATATATATATTAAGAGTATGAGTGATTGGCGGGTATCGTGGAGGTGATGTTTAAGATAGATTCACATGGATGGATTGAGAGGCCTTATATTAATTATGGAATATAATTCCACTGCATTCAAATGGTGTCGATTGCTCGGGATACTATTGATATGTGTTTGGGTGTGGGATTAGACTCACTGAGTAAACTAGTTACTCATGACTCATTTGATATGCAGGTAACCAGTAGGTGGGAGACCTTTACTCTAGGACGGGAAGGAACGGCATTAGCCAGCGGTAGTTTAATTATCCTTGCAAAGTCATTTTGATATATCTTATGAATAAGATTTGTAGACCGAAAACCTCGAGGTTAATTTATAACAAATTTTGTAAGATGATTTTGAATGATATATAAATAATGTTTTTTTTAAAGTACGGGTTCCATATGATATTAGTCCTTGTCCGGACGAACTAACTATCAGGTATTGCTTTCTCGGGTTGAAAAGCCTAGAGTGGTATCCGATAGGAGCGTTGGTGTTCTTTGATTGTTGGTCTAAGGCGATCAGAAGTATTCTGAGAACCTCAGATCGACCATCGAGGAACATTGACCGTGTCATTTCTGGTCATCTATGATCGGGGGTGTCACACTCGCCGCTACTCCATGGAAAGCTGTGACCTTCTCTGTCAAAACAAAGACGGGTAAAGCTTCGTCAGCCAGAGAACAACGAGCATCTCGACAAAGGATTGACAAAAGGTGAAGAGAGCAAAAGAAAATAAAACAGAAAAAAGTATTGGAGCCTCCGACACCAAAAAAGAAAAAACCAAAAATTATGGTCGTAAGTTCTATATATTCACTAAAGTTAATAGTATAAAATCTATGTAACTACTTTAATAATGATATACTCCCTTTGTTCCTAAATATATGATGTTTAGTTAAAAACACACATATTAAGAAAAGTTAATTTTTGTCTATAAAACAACATTAAAACTATAAATTAATGATATTCAACCAATTACAAAATAGATTAGGGCAAATGTCAATAATAGCACCTTTTAAAGTTTATGTCTCAAAAATGGCACTAGAAGGAGAAAGTCACAAAAATGACATTCAGTATAGGGTAAAATATCCTTAATACCCTTGGTTTAAAAAAATTAAATAAACAAAAAAAAAAAAAAAAAAATAAAAAAATGGAAAAAAAGATTTTTTTTTATAGTTTCAGATTATATGTTTTCAGATTCGAAATTTTTATAATTTTTTTTTTCAAATTTTTGTTTTATAATTTAAAAAATACTTTTGAAAACTGTTTTTAAATTTTTATTTTTTATTTTAGCATTTATTTTTTATAAAATTTTAAACCCTAATTCCAAAACCCCACCCCTTAACTCTAAACCCTAAGATTTAGATTAATTAATCCAAGGGGTATAAGTGTATATTTACCTCTTTAATGAAACCTATTTTTGTGACTTTAATCCTTGAGTGCTACTTTGGGAACAAAAACTTGGTTTGGTGCTATCCTAGTCTTTTTCTCTTTAAAGTTTATGTTTCAAAAATAGCACTAGAAGGAGAAAGTCACAAAAATGACATTTATTAAAGGGTAAAATATCCATAATACCTTTGGTTTAAAATTAAATAAACAAACAAAAATAAAAATAAATAAATAAATAAAATAAAAATAAAAAAATGAAAAAAAGAAATTTTTTTTTATAGTTTCAGATTATAGTTTTCAGATTCAAAATTTTTATAATTTTTTTTTGAATTTTTTTTGAATTTTTTTTTAATTTTTTTTATAATTTAAAAATACTTTTTGAAACTGTTTTAAAAATTTTTATTTTTTATTTTAGTATTTATTTTTTATAAAATTTTAAATCCTAATTCCAAAACCTCACCCCTTAACTCTAAACCCTAAGGTTTGGATTAATTAACCCAAGGGGTATAAGTGTATATTTACCTCTTTAATGAAACCTATTTTTGTGACTTTGAGCATTGAGTGCTACTTTGGGAACAAAAACTTGGTTTGGTGCTATCCTAGTCTTTTTCTTTTATTATTATGCATTAATATATATTCAGTTATCGTTTATAAAATGTAAAATAAAAATTATATTTTATTTTTATATATTTTATAATAACAATAAATCATGTTAAAATAAACTCTTATATTGAACTAAATATGATAAATCTTATATATTAAAACAGAAGTCATAACATTGTTCATGTGTGATTTTTTTTGTTTGGACAATCTTTTAGAAAGTTTATCAAATTTTACATAACTTAATCATCATATCTTTTAATATCTTTATCTTTTATTTAAAATATAAATAAATATTGTTTAAAAAATATTCTAAAAAAAATCTTTTCAGAATCAGGATAAAATTCATTTTCTAAAATTAATTAACTTAAATTTTTAATTATCATAAAATATAATTAGAATTTAAAATTGAATTTTATTTTTGATTTATGAACGAAAATTAAAATCATATAAGTATTTTAATTATTTTTAATGATAATAACAATTTAAATTGATTAATTTTCAAATAAATTTTATAAAGATCTTTAAAAGATTTTGTTAGAAAGAAATATCTTTTCTGTTTCAAATAAATGTATTTACTACAAAATTAGTTTGTATACACAAATATATTATCTAAAACGAATAAATGTAAAAAATATTGCTAAAAGAAAATCTAGTTTTGAAGGACGGTGGGTCAGAATTTAGTAATTAAACACAAAATAATATTCAGATATGTTGTTTCATGTATATATTATTTTTCAGTAACTAAATATAAATAAAATAAGATAAATATATAATAAGAAGCGACAAATGCATTTGACGATTTTAAACAATTGATTAATTATAACATGTAAACTATAAAATTATTGTATTGAAATAGTTATATAAATATTTAAATATATGATTTACGTTAAAAGAGTATACCACCAATGATCTAAAATAAATATACATGTATATAAATTGAAAAAAAAATATTCACACGGTGGTGCGGATCAAGACCTAGTTCAATAATTAATCTTCACTTTGATCACAACGGAATGTGAATATAAATGATCTACCAAGTACAATCATCTCCACCTAAATTACAAACACAATATATTAAAAATATAAGCAAAGTTCCAAAAAGAAAATATGCTATACATTACATACTAACAACATATCAGTTTGTTTTATGCCCTCATCACTATTTTTTTAAAGGGTTTATGCCTTCATTACTTATCCATTTAAAATATTATGTAGCCATTCAAAATTATGAGCCAAAGCCACCATATGATCCCAAAATTTTCATAAGGCTCTGAATCGATCCAAAGGCCACCATAGTTGCTCAGTTTATCTATTTCATTTCTTAATTGACTTAGTATTTAACCTATAATGTCATAGCTAAAACAGAGCAATTTTCATAAACAGTTAACTTAAGAATGTCATCATCGAAGAAAACTAAACATGCTCTAGCCTGAGAACATAACTAACTTTCTATGAATCCTAGATATTCATTTTCAAACACTAAAGAATATAATTTTCATAGACATCAAAAGAGTTCACCAAAAAAACATCAAAAAAAAAAAGAAATTATGCTAAAAGACATCGAAATAAAAAGAAGAATATAATAAATAATTCAGAAACTTCACATTATCATGAGTCGCATCCTCATTTAAGTTGATTTGGAATATTGACGACTTTGAACTTTCTAGTATTTCTGCAAAGATTCCGACTTTTCTCTTCGCTCAATCTCCATGTTCTGACCTCTTTGACTACTAACTCATATTTCTCTATAATTTATCTCTAAAAATCTATTTTGAGTTAAGGGAAGTGATAGTTTAATATCTCTTTTGTTGAAATTTATGGACTGGCTCACCAAATTGATCACTTATGTTGTTGTCTTATTTGGCTTTATCATCTCACCCATTAATTAAGTCATGAGTCATATAGTAACTTACAAGATATTTCACATTTGATTCCCGCGTACTTGAGTGCTCTTTCTAACGTTTTCCCACTCCATGGTCAAAGTCGTGTTGAAGGGATCCGAATTTTTTCCGTTTTCCTATATTTCATGCATTTGGACTCTTTTCAGAGTTTTTACAGGTTCAAGTACTCATTCGAGGAAAATGATATTTTAGAGTATTTGAAACTATTTTTGAAAACTATGCTGAAATCACTAAGGCGGATCGATAATTGAAGATAAAAATCAACTGACATATCACTTCCGCAATCGATCGACATATCACTTCCACAATCGATGGACATAGCATTATTGAGTCATCCGCGATAATCAGCATTAAAGGAAATCTTACCTAAAACTCCAAGTTATTACACCATAAGTCCATGCAAGCCTATTTATTAGGGTTTTGTATCATTTTAGAGGCATACAGTTTTTAGACTTCTTCCACCATTGTCACACACTTGAAGAGGAGGCATATTTGATAGCTTGGGGAGCTTAGGATAGGAGAGAGAGATTTGAACTTCATAACAGAGAAGATCTTGAGCTCCCTTGTTTCTTTACTCTGTCTTGTTTACATTTTATACTTATTTCATTTAAATATTATTCAGACCATCATGACCATGTTTCTTATGAATATGTCTGCGTAATCTTATTGTTAGATTACGGTTCTACAAAGGGTGATCTTTGTATTGCTAATATGAAATGTTGTTAGGATGTTTTAAATTGTTCTTCATCTAGTGCTCTTAATGCTAAGTCTAGGATTGATCACCCTATGTTTTAAATAGTTCTTCATCTAGTGCTCTTAATGCTAAGTCTAGGATTGATCACCTTAAATTTTGATCTTGGGTTTAATTAGCGCAAGCGGAAGCTTGGTTGATTGCGTGAAACTAATTAGTATGATCTAATTGACTGGATACACACATAAGTTGCTCCAGAAGATTAGAGAACCTATTCAAACTTGTTCGCAAAGTGTACTAGAAGGAACGTCGATCGACAACTCCATAGTTGTATCGATCGACGGACTGAAAGGTGTATCGATCGACATTCATATAGAATTGTCGATTGACACTTTCTCAAGATCAACAAGCGACAACTGAGATCTTAGATCTAGAAATTAGATATTCTAAACAAACGAAAGTTGCTAGATTATATTTAAGTTTGTGTTTGAGATCATATCATTTATAATTCCTAATAATTTAATTAAGTTTGCATACTTGTCACACCTGAAAATTATCCTGAATCTAGCTCTTTCCCAAATAGTTTACAACCTAAAACCATTCAATCAAACAACGAATTTGTTCAACTGATTTACTACTTTAATCATAATCATCTAGCTTTATTTCGAAAACTACAAATCTATTATGTAATCTTAGAGTCTATGTGGATTTGATCCCTAAGTATTACAAATGAACATCTTATTTGAGAGAGTACAAATCATTCCTTAGGATAATTTGAGTGATATCAAATTTGGCGCCGTTTCCGGGGACTCTTTCTTATTACCGTTAGATTAAGTTTAGAATATAGTCTAGATTTTGTTACTTTGTTTACTTAATGTTTTTCTTCTTTTCTTGCTGACACATGTATGTACCTTAGGAAAAGCATGGATTTCGGACAGACATCGATCGACGACACGACGGACACGTCGAGCGACGAGTCGATAGAAGAAACGATGAACACCTCGCTACTGGAATCGATCGACACCATTGAGCCGGAAGTAGGTAAGTGTTTACTTACCAATCTGTGTGATAAGGAAGTAGTCTTAGGAGAACCGGGAGATCAACCATGCAACACAATTAACCAAAACATTTATGAGTAGGGGGCTGCAATCCCTGATAAAATTAATTTAAAAATAATTAATGAAAATGAAGAAAAAATATCTTTGCAAGACTACCAAAATCCTGGAAGGACCTATTCCAATAGGTCCGCTATCCGACTACCAGAAAACAATTTAGGAGGGTTTAAGTTCAATCTTGACTTCTTAATTCTGGTACGTCAAAACCCTTTTCGTGGATCTCTTTCAGAACATCCATTTGATCACATCGAAAAGTTAGAAGATCTAATGGAAGGCACTTACAATTATTGCAAATTATTCTCATTCTCACTAGCGGGAGACGCCAGGAGATCTCTAGACCAGCTACCAGCATGATCCTTAACCTGCTGGAAGGAGATTAGAAGCGTCTTCATTAATCATTTTTTCGATGAAGCACGTTACTGGAACGTGAGAAGAAAAATTTACACATTTCGCCAAGGCTAAAAAGAGCTTTTTAGAGATGAATGGGTGAGATTTAAAGCCTTACAACCCGAATGCCCATATCACGATTACTCAGAACTGCATCTGATCAAATTTTTCTATGGAGGTGTTAACCTTCGCTACCAGACTACGCTTGATACATCCAGCGAGATAATCCTGAAGACGCAATTAGGCTGATAGAAAACGTAGTTACCGTTATGTCGAACTTAATGACGAGCTAACTGAAATCAAGGAAACCTTAGAATCGTTTCATTCCCTTTTAACTGGTCAAAACCGATCCACATTATTCAAAATAGAAGATGATGACCCGTCGAAGTTGAAGGGATTCGAATTTTTTCCGTTTTCCTATAATTCACTAATGAATTTGTTGTTAAGTCCTTTTCAAATTCAATAGGTCACATAATTTATGTCATAAAATGAATTCAAATACTGTTAGAGAGTTTGAATACTTAATAAAATATAATTTATTTATTAATAATAACTCAATGATTATAAATTTTCTTAAACATTTTTTAAAATTGACCATTCTTATATAAAACCATTCATGAATCTCGTTCAAGATAAAATTATTTCAGTTTTAGATAGCTACAGATTTTCTCTCATTTGTTTGATATTTTTTTTTCAAAATGAAAAAAATAGGGAAGATGCTTTGAACATAGACCTAAACTTAAAAGAAAACTAATTTTGACAACCTTTATGATTGAATTTTTTTCAACTTTTTGTTAAATGATGGTATCTTTGTTACTACTTTGGTCAGGAGGAAAAGATAATGATATTCGAATGCGTAGTAGTTAAGCTGAACTCAGCTCTCTCTTTTTGTCAATCAGTATGTTATGGTTTTGCATAAATATTCTATATTTTGATTTTTAAAAAATAAAATTAATTGAAATATAGCTGGAGATTTATAATCCAAAATGACATTAAAATGGAGTATTCAAAGCGGCGAGGACTACATTACATATACTTATGACCAGAAATTAAACTATCAACAATATTAATCAGTTTCTAATTTCTTTTAATAAGGGTGTGCCGCATATTGTATCGACCATGTAAACAAAGTTACACACTCATGTTTGTCTTGTGTCGTTGAAGTGTTAGAAGAATAGTTTATGCACATATATGATCATTTTAATATTTTAAACACTTCAAAAAAAAAAATTGAAAGCCTACTTACTTCTCAACAACTGAAAACAAAGAAATGTATCAATCAAACACGAAAGAGTAAAAGCGTCAATTAAGTAAATGGTCAACATTGGCGTCTTCAAATTCCGATGTCCCGAGAGACCATCTCTCTTTCTGTTCTCTAAAACACTCGCCACCATTACTAATACTATAACCACAAAATCTTCTTTTTTTCTTTCACCCAACTCTCTCTCTCTCAGTTCCCACTCGTGATCCGAAAGCATGAGTCTTAGAGACCCGAATCCAGTAACTAACACACCCGGATCCTTTTCGGATCCAGGCGGGTTCGCTATAAACAGCAGAATCATGTTCACCGCCATAATCATAATCATATTCTTCGTCATTCTCATGGTCTCTCTTCACCTCTACTCTCGTTGCTACCTCCACCGCTCTCGCCGTTTCCACATCCGCCGCTTAAACCGTAGTAGACGCGCCGCCGCCGCTATGACCTTCTTCGCCGATCCTTCCTCCTCCACCTCCGAGGTCACCACTCGCGGTCTCGACCCCTCCGTCGTCAAATCTCTTCCCACTTTCACGTTCTCCGCCGCAGCCGCCCCGGACGCGATCGAGTGTGCGGTTTGCCTCTCGGAGTTTGAGGAGAGCGAACCGGGTCGGGTTTTGCCCAATTGCAAGCACGCGTTTCATGTTGAGTGCATTGATATGTGGTTTCTTTCTCATTCCTCTTGTCCTCTGTGCCGATCGCTCGTCGAACCTATCGCCGGAGTTGTAAAAACTGCGGCGGAGGAAGTCGCGATTTCGATTTCTGACCCGGTTTCAGGCGACACAAACGACGTTATAGGAGCTGGGACTTCCGATCATGAAGATTCCAGGGGGAAACCGGCGGCGATTGAAGTCTCAACGAGGAATCTCGGAGAATCGGAGAACGAGTTGAGTCGGAGTAACTCGTTTAAGTCACGGGTGATATCTTCCACGCGGATTTTCAGCAAAGAACGGAGAAGCGCTTCGTCGTCTTCTTCTATCGGGTTCCCTCCGCCTCCGGTCTCTAGCATGCCGATGACGGAGTTAGATATCGAGTCTGGAGGAGAAGAGCCTCGTTGACTTTAAGACGCTAAATTTTTACTGCTACGTGGACGTGTATGATTTGTTATAAATGTTTCCTTGTTTAGAGCTAAGATGCGGAGATGAAATAATTCTTTGTTAGGGCATCAGCATTGGGACTTCTTAAGCCCATTTCTTAGTAAATTTGGGTCGAAATTTAAATCAAAAAGGCTGGATATGTTTGGAAAAACTTCTAAGTTAAGAAGTTATTTGGCTCGTCCTTCAGGGGCACGTGTCGCAAGTGGACGGTTTGCAAACACGGAAACGGGTGTGTGTCTCTCTCTCTCGTTCGTCTCATTTCTTTCTTTTCTCGATCTCTCTCGACGCCGAAGGCACCAAATCGGAAGCGTTGACGATGATTCTGTGTTGTTGTTGCCGACATCGTCTCCTCCCTCTCCTCAATTCCGATTCAGCTTCATTAGAAACAATCACTTCATTTACTCCGCCGTAACGTCGCCGATCCCAACCTGCTTTGCTCACCGTCTCCCCGGCGTTTAACAGGTGTTTCTTTTTATTTTCTCTCTATTACATATCTCTCAAAGCTTCCACCTTTCCTTTGTCTCGTTGAATCTGTTGTCTGAATTTGGAATTTGCTAGCTCATTACTGATCTCGGAGAAATGGATTCGAGACCCAGTGGACCAGTGGTGTTGACGGTGGAGGAGAAGGCCGTTCTGAACGAAGGAATTGGTTTGATACTTTCGCGGTGGACAGCCATGAGAGCCGCCGTCGATAACGGCTGGGGCGGGCGAGATTCTCATCTGAAAGCTGAACGCACCGTTTCCAATGTTCTCGATTACTTCATCCGTTTAAAAGGTTTCATCTTTATAGCTTTTCCATAAAAAGTTTCGAGTTTTGCTGTTAAAGATGAAGACTTTCTGATTACTTCACTCTTGTGAGTTCCTTCTTTCTTGTAGATCCAACGATGGGCTTTGATGGGTTAGCTGATATTCTAGAGAATGGTCTTAATGAGCTTAACACTTTGGCTGATGATGGAAGCCTTGAGGAGGTATAGATTGTTCTTTTTTGGATCTTGATGTTAGTTTCTTGTTACTGATGGTGTTTTTTGTCTTCTGTGTTGCTACTGATAGGTGACAGAGACGTTGCTAGATTTGTATTATGAATGTCTCGAAGGTAACTACCAAAGGGTTGAGCAACTGAGGGTGACTAGTTCTCAGACTAGTGCAAAAGTTGTCAAGGTTTGTAACTGTATTTTCTCAGACATTCTCTTCTAGATATTGGCTGTAGTGAAGACACGCATGAGATTCATTTTATATTCCATTAATGTCCTGATGTCTGTGTGATTTCATTAGTTATAGACTTTTGATGATTGTGAGAGTACTACATATTGTTATATTTTGGTAGTTTGGTTATGATCATTATCCGAGATTAAGAAATGAGGCTTTCTTGGGTATTGCAGGTTTCAAACGGTAACGATGAGGATGAGGATGATGAGGAGAGCGATGATGAAGATGATGATGAGGATACAAAGATGAGCAATGTTTTATATGTTTTATTATAAAATCCTACCAAACAATTATCATAAAAAATAAAATTTAATATTTTGCTAAGAACCTACCAAAGCTTCTACCAATAATCTTTACTTTTACTCATGTATCTTACCAAAATCTCTTAATCTAATTATATTATTAAAGTAATACTAAGATATGCCATTGCATATCTAGCAATGCGGATGCCCTTACTTTTCGGTTCAGGCGTTTCCAAAAAGGGTTAATGTTGATTTCATTGTTTAATGAGTTTGCACACGTGACTTAATAATCTCAACTGTCGTTTTTCTTTGGGACATGGAAAATGTATTCGACGCAGAGTTTTTAAGTGATTTGCAACAAAAATGACAAATTTATTGTTATTCAAACATAAATTAAATTTCATTTAAAATTCAGTGTTATTAAACTTGACATTTTATAAATTATTTTTAAATTTGGTGTTATTAAAAATATTTTAAATTGTGGAATTTTAAAGTTTTTAAATGATTTTAAAGTGTTTGAGTGAAATTTTTTAGTTTAAAAATCTAAAACTCAAATCTCATGGTTTTAGATAATATTCTAGAGTAGTTTAACATAAAATCATTTTAATCTTTGCAATTCAGTGAAATTATCTAAAACCTGATTAAAAATCAAATCAGCTCAAAGTTTAGATTGAATACAACCCTCTTAATGTTTTACTATAATTGAACATAGAGATGTAAAATACATTGCCAGCTGAAAATAAATTAATTTTGAGTCGAAATTGGCAAAAAAAAAACGAGATTTTGCCAGACTAAAATTATAAACGGTTGATACTTGAAGCCATAAATGTTTTTAGTTCAGAAAAAGAAACGATACTACATTGAATTGAATCGAGACTTGGAACTTACAACAAACAACCAATAAAAAAATGTTTTTTTTTTTACCCAAAAAAAGAAAAAATGTTTATACTTGAGAACTGACACTGTGTTTAATTCAAGAGTACTGACCAACGATGTCCTTGCCCAATCATCAATAACATATTTTTCGGAATGCAAATTTTGTAGTTTCAGATAACTAAAACTTCACAGGCAGCAAGATAGAGACGCATAGGCCAGGCCGTGAATGGTAACCTGCTGAACGGTATATGGTGAACTAATGTCAAAAATGTAATTTTACAAGTACTTTACAAATACAAAAAATGCAGTGTGGAAAATAAAACGTGATTATGTATGTTTGCGGTTTTGCTTTAAAAACTTAATCAGACGTAATGTTGCAAGATTCTACTAGAAAAGAGTAGCGGTTCTTCTAGAAGCACTGTTGCCAATCTAAAATATCTTTCTATGGTACATAAAGCAGAACAAAGCTGAAGAGGTAACAACCACACCCATCACAAAACCTAGTGAGATGATGAGATCCCAACGATCAACTCAAAGGATTCCACTTTACCTTTTTAGTTAAGGCCATGTTTGTTTATGCATTTGAATGCAATATCTAGATGCTGCATCTGAATGCAACATCTAGACATTTCATTTAAATATTGTTCGTTTTTATAGTTTATATTTACATTGAGATGCAACATCTGAATCTTATATTGTTCATTTTTTGGATTTTATAATAGCATTTGAATACTAGTAGTTTTTTTATAAAAAAAGAATATTAGTAGTTAAAATAACAAAAAAGGTGAAATTTTTATTCTTAATAATGAATTGATTATAATATTTAAATAAATTATTTTGCAATTTTTGCGGAAAAAATGATTTTGCAAATTTTTATGGGAAAATTAATTTTGAGATTCTTTAGGAAAACATACAATTTGCGATTTTTACGGGACAATACGATTTTTCCAGTGTTGGTGTAAAACAAATTTTTCAGTGTTGGCGGAAAAAACACGTTTTCCAGTTTTAGCGGGAAAACATATTTTCCAGTTTTGATAGGAAAATACATTTTCCAGTTTTGACAAGAAAACACAATTTTTAGGTTTGGCGGATAAATATGTTTTGGGTTTTGTCGAGAAGACGCGATTTTCCGTTTTTCTCGGGAAACACATTTTTCGGGTTTCAGCGGGACAACATGTTTTCAGATTCGGTGGGAAAGCATGTTTTTTTTTTTTTGCGGAAAACGCATTTTCAGGTTTTGGTGGGGAAAATGCATATTTCAAGTTTTCGCGGGATAACGTGTTTTCGGGGGTTTTGGCGAAAAATGGGTTTTCGGGTTTCGGAGGAAAAACATATGTTCTGGTTTGGTGGAAAAACATGTTTTCGGTTTAGGAGAAAAATTTACAATTTTCAGATTAAAAATAATAATATTATATAATAATTGTAAGAACTAATTTAATTAATTTTATATTTGTATTAAGCTATTTAGGTCTTTTGTATTTTGAAATGCAAATGTAGCATCCAAACTCTACTTTTAGCATTTTAAGAATCTAGATATTGTAGATATTATAGATGTTGTATCTAAATATTGATGCAATATTGTTGAAATGAACGACATCTAAAAGATAGCATCCAGATGCAGCGTCTGAATTTCAAAACAAACATGACCTACATGTCAAATCCCTCTTAGTGACTCAATGCTCTTGTAAAATAACGAGTAAATTAGCTAAATATACTAACAAATGTGGGATATCATTGAATGGGGGGAAAATGGTAATGTTGGGGGGAAGAAAATTGGAAGGATATAGGGTATGGAGTACAAATAAGGGAAAAGTGGTATGTAGGGAGTACAAATTCTCAAATAACTATATGTAGACGAGGAAACAGTCTTTACACCAAGTCCACATTCAGACGCCTGATATACTTAAATAAACGTCTACCATCTGGAGATTAGATTTGAACACTCCAAATGTTATACAAACTTTAAAATATCCCTAACAAAACCAAACATAACTACGATCAAAATGATACCTACCTTATATTCAAGAGGCGATTCCCATATCTGGGCATTTCGGGCATCAGTTCCGTTCGATTATTTCGAGTTTCGGGTATGGAGCTAGAAGATCCATTTACTACTTGATCTATTTTTCGGTTCGGTTCGGTTCATATAGTTTTGGGTTTAGTTCAGTTCAGATAGTAAAACTAGGAACAAAAAAATTTCCAGAAAAATTTGGTTCTCATTTGGTTCTGGTTCGGATTCAGGTAGTTCGGGTAACTCGGATAAAATATCACTTATTTATGGTAAAATATCAAATAATTAGGATGATTTAAATAAGAAGTTTGGATATTTCGGATTACTTTGGATATTTCGGATAAAACTATCCGGATAGTTTCTGATACTTTCGGGTGTTCGGATATTTTTAATTGATTTTTAAATTAAAAAAATATATATTTAGTTCTGTTATAAACTTATACAGTATGTATATATAATTATTATTTTTATATATTCGGGTATTCGTTCGGTTCTCAGTTCTGTTATTTTGGATATAGAAATATAGTAAGCGTTCGGATATTTGAGGGTTTCAGTCTGGTTCCGGTTTCAGGTATTTTGGTTCGGTTCCGGTTCGGTTCTGCGGTTCCAGATTTTTTTGCCCATGCCTAGCCGTGAACAGTGAAAGTACCTATTATCTCCCGACTCCCATGCATGATCGGACATGATCCTAGCAAACGGATATAAAGACAATATGTAATCATCAAATACATTCATATCAGCAACTAACATAGAAGAAAAAACACCCGGTTAATGGATGATACAGCTTCAAAACAGACTTACCTCTCAGATGGAGTAGGAAAAGTGATCTACAGAATGGTTAGAATCCTAACACCAACAAAAACAAACCAATCTCTAACCTTTTCACTAACAATCAAGAATCAATATATAGGTCGCCGTTGATATAGTCTACACTGCTTTCTCTAAGAACAGAGAAAGTCCTTTTGATTCTAACTCTGTTTTCTGGAAACCTCATGAGGATACACAATGATTGGAGAGGGACATGGATTTCGATTTAGGATGTTGACTGTTTTAGTGGTGACAAACTGACAATATATATGAACCTAGGAATACAATACATATACTATATACCTCCCAATAAAAAAACTGTACAAATTTTCTTTCGCTCCAGATTTATATACACAAAGAGCTTCTCCTTGAAAAAAAGAAAGATAGAACTACAGAGACATGGGTTCATGTTTGGCAAAAAAAAAAACAGACAAGCTTTCAATAAGCGTTGTAAGGAATGCGTCTCTTTGTGATCCATGCGTTGCCACGTAAAAATTCCCCGGGAGCGAACCCCCTGGCTTGCCTAGCAGAGATTCGTCGAATACCCCTCCATCTGACCCGGCGGGCCTGACCCGAGCCACGACCTCTGTTGCGATACTCGGAGTAGAACAACGTTTTGAGAGCGAACGTTTCGTTCCACTTCAACCAACCTTCTGGGTCTATCACATCATCGATATTTGTGTTCATTATGATTGTCCTTGAATATTCTTTCCATGGCCGTCCCAAAAACGCTCTGTTCCTGTAGAGATACATAAAGGTCCATATATATAACGCTAGTGATATAAGGCTAGTAACGTAGTTAAACTTTTATATAAAGTAATTATTATGGTTTACTTGGCTTTGACGGGACGATATGTTGCATCGCCAGTTATACGGCTATTGTGGATAACGATCCCGGTCGTCTCACGCCGGTCTTTCCGTCCTTGGGCTGTAACGATGCACTGCTGGTTATCCATGGGACGGCGGATGACAAATTCACAGTTTTGGAAAACGGCTTTGGCATCACCGAAGACGAAATCGATGGTGCCTGAGATGCGGCAGTCACGATAGAATTGACGGTGTGTATGGACGTAAAGTGTGTCTTGGTAACCATTCATATGACAGTTGAAGAACACAGCAAAATCGGCCGAAACTCGGAGTGCAACTGCTTGATGGCGTGCTGCTCCTGCCGTGTTCTCGAACCCTATGTCCTTCGCCATGAAATAGTCACCATTTACCGCTTCAAACACCGAAAAAAACATTAACACATTTACATCAAAAATAACTTAAATAATGCAATACAAGTGTTATGAATCTTCAGGTTAGCTCAAATTACCTAAATATATTCCATTTATTTTTAAGAATTTTTTGTTCCAAATTAGATTAAGTTTTCAATCGTCAATAAAATTATTTAAAATTTATGTTATATGACCAATGTATTATTCATTCTATTTTACTGTTGGTGAACTTGTGGTTAGATAAAACGGTTAACAATATTTTAAAATTTTCGAAATATTACTTATTTATATTTTTACAATTATAGAATTTTATTACCCAAAAAGGTTTCAATTTGTTTTTTACAATTTTTAAAGAATTATAAATTTCTAATTGTAATATTATTAGCTTCTTTTATATATTTACAAATTTTAGAAATACTGTTTAGTTGTACTTTTTGATAATTTTACAAATTTTTATCAAATTTTTATTAATTTTATACAATTTGATATATTTTATCCAAAAGAAATAGATAAAAATCTATCTAAGATTATAATGTTAAATATATAGATATCTATTCTTAATATAATTTAAAATAAACGAAATTGTTTAGTTTATGTTCAATTAGATAATAATTTATATTTAAATATTGATAAGAAAATAAGAAAATCTAAATAATAATAACATTTTATTTTTAATACAATTAAAATTAAAAAAATTTATTACTGCAGATGGTTCAGGAAAACACATAGTTATCTATTAAAACGAAGGAGTATAACTTTTTAATGTAAATTAAAGCAAAAAACCTTAAAAGAATGGTGTATATGAATTTACCGACTGTGGAAGTGCGGTAGGTGCCGATGCGATCGGGCAAAAATGCGACGTTTCCCGTGATGATAGTTTTTGTTGGCCCATCTCCAACAAACATGACGTTTTTCATTTTCTTTGTTACCTCAATCTTTTCCTTATAAACACCTTGTTTTATGTAAATCACGAACTTCCTTCTGTTCTTCATTGGTACCATTGCTAATGCTTGTTTGATCGTCTTGCACTTACCACTCCCGTCTTTTGCCACCACTACGTTCGCCCTAATTCTTCTTCCACGTGCTGCAAGCAGCCTCCGGGAATGCGTTGTTACCCACCGTGGGAACCCTCCTTCCTCTGATAAGTGTCTATCCTCCAATTTTCCAAAAGGATTCAATGCTCGAAGCGGATCCATCGGCCGGTTTTCTGAAGAATGTAACTTTTGACGTGTATTCTCTGAAGAATCGAGCGGTAGATTTCTGGAAGAATCCAACTGTTGGGTAGTGTAAGAATCTGAAGGTCGACTCTCGGAAAGGTCTGGTTGCCGATTCTTGGAAGGGTCCAAATTATGAGGAGAATACTTGGAAGAATCAAGCGAGTTCTCAGAAGAATCCAGCGGTTGGTTCTCGTAAGAATCCATCGGTTGATTCTCGGAAGAATCCAACGGTCGTTTCTTGGGACCATTCAAATTTTGAAGAGGGGAATCCTTGGAAGAATCCAACCGTTGATTCTCTGAGGAATCTCCCATTTGAGGAGAAACCTCGGAAGAATCCAATTGTTGATTATCAGAAGAATCTCCCATTTGAGGAGAACCTTCCGGAGAATCCAACGGCTGTTCTTCTGGAGAATCCGAACGAAAAATGCCGAGTCCACCACTTCCTGGCTGTTGGAGTTATCAAGTCAGGTGTGAATTATATATTAGAAGGAAAACATAGTTTTTAAAAAAGAGCAAGTAAAATTGGAAACTGAAAAGAAATTGTGAAATCTAATATAAAAAAAATTATCATTACTAATCATTTTGTTATAAAATCTAAAACTTAGCTTAAAATCATGGATCATAAGAAATGTAGTTTGTTAGCTTTGAAAGAATTTACCCTGAGAAATGGAATTGGAATACGAAAAATCTTCAACAAAGCATCAAGATTTGAGGCGATCGCTAAACCGTTGCTAGTGAGATGCTGCCCCTTCCTCATGACCATTTCCATAATTTCGGCCGCTATACTATCAATCCCTTCAAATCCGTCGATGCACGTTTGTTGGTATGTGACTGAACCGCTTAGCCACACTAGAAGATCGTCAATGAAATCTGACAATCTGGTGAACAGAAACCCCTTGAATGTGTCCCTCGTTTTTAGAAGATCATCAATTGCAAAATCCATAAGCTCCCAACAACTATTAAGTGCGTCCCTCGTTCGCACATCCGCATCCGCCCTGCTCTCTATATCAGTCATACCCCTGTTTATTCCACTACGAATCGATATGATTGCTAGATCGAAGGCTGCTCTAATCAGATTGCGAGGATCCGGGGACTTCACAGTCTCCAGACTCGCTATGCATTCTTGTTTGTAATCAGTGGAGGAACATATTATACTCACTGCTGTCTTTGTTATCATTAGTTTGCTTCCACGGTGAATCTCTTCGGTTTTTCGACTTGGGCTGCTGCCTTCATCGGCTTCTGCACAGAGGGCCATTGTCATAAAGAGAGATGTGATTCCCAAAAAAGCAAAACGTTTCATCTTGCTTGAATCGTTCCATCCATTCCGCATATTTGTTTTCGTAAATGTTTTTTTCTTTTAATTTAGCAGTTATTGCTAAATGCCAGTACGTAGGTTTCAAAGTTCAATTTACGTGGAAGAGGAGAGGGAAAATTAGTTATATACCGTTAAATGAACATGAGGTTGTTACTAGTTTTTTCAATTTTTTTTTTTAAAAAATTGTACCATTGGTTTTTGCTTTACTTGCGGGAATATTAATTTTCTTTTTAGATCATTGGAGGTGATTAGCCACAAAATTGAATATTAACTTGATCATCTTCAATCCATTCCTGATCTCCACTTGGTTCCGAGACTTGCAATAATCAGATGAATAAATCACTTGTAACTTTCATAATGGTGATATTCCAATTCACATATGGTCTACTTGTTCGTTGGTTAAGTTACCGTTACTTCAAACATAGAAAAGAAAAATCATTAGATTTTATATTATTTTAGATACGAATTCTTTTTGATATAGTTCTTTGTTCTACATATTTCATATCAACATGAACCATCTAACCGGATTGCACACATAAAAGCAACATGAACTCTGCTCTATCGATCAATTCTAAACATGTTCAATGGTTTGTTCCCATCTCGTCTAATCATACAAAATCTTAACTTATGATCTCAATTGACGTCCTAAATGCACTTTCTACAGAATCAATTGTCATCTTTTCTCTAGTTGAATGTACCAAATCAATGCTTTAGTGTTATTTCATGTAGACACAATTAACATACCAAGGTACAAAAAAGAAGAAATTTGTATATAAGTTATAGTTTTTGCCAAAAGAGAGATAAACAAAATTTAGACGAAAGAACTCATGTTCATGTATGGTCTAGTAAGCGTGTTTTCGGGTGAAACAAATGCTAACATTTTCAATTTGTGATCAGTTCTAATCATTGTACTTTATAAAATAAATTATTATGTTCTTACATTTTATGCTTGTTGTTAAAATTATTATATATCTTATAATAATTTGTTATATATATTTATATCATGTCATATCTTCATCAGTATGTTATTTCTACAAATTACAGTAGTAAAAATAATCTGTTACACAAATATAATTGTTGTTGGTGATTAGTAAAAATAACATGTCACAAAAATATGAACAGCTAGCTATGAACGAAAATAAAAAATATATTCATGTCTAATATTAACGATCTAGAAAGAATTTTAGCTGCCCAATTCAGCATAGTTAAACTTTAAAATTCAGATCTAAGTCATTCGATCTCTCTAAACTTTGAAATCAAAATTTAAAGGCACTTCAAAACTCATGAGATCCATGATAATCTGTTAAATATTCATTTATATCATGTCACCTTTTTGTTCTGCATGTATTTAGATCAATTATAATAATAATATAAAATTGTTGGCTGTTTCATCATTTAATAGATATCACTATTAAGAATATAATATATATCTATTTTCAAATTATTTAAATTTAATTATATACCATATAAATAGAAAAAGATTGTTTGGATTAATAAAATGTATTTATGTGTTTGCACCAATTTAATTATATATGTAATAGTTAAATATTTATAATTATTCAATATATAATTATTATTTTATAATATATAAAAGAACATATAATACATAAAAAATATATATATATATATATATTACTTGAAAGTGACACATTTTAAGAATAAATATTGATCTTAAGCTTGTGGTTGTCTTAAAAATAAATAATTCACTACAATCTGTCCATTAATTTGCATAAATTTACCTTCTCTAATATTTGAATCTCAAATCTCCTATGTAAAAACAGTAAACCCGTTAATCAAACTACTGAATCAATGGAGCTTCCACCCTGAAGTTGGCCTTGTTGTACATGAAACATTAGTATTTTACTACTATTTTTCAATATACTTATTTCTTCATTTATGTTTACAGTGACTTACGAGCATATATGTTTGCAACTACTAAGAGCATCTCAAAAAAGACTCTTTATTTTAGAATTTAGAAAACTCTATATTTGAAGTTTCAAAAAGTGTTCTTCTCCAAAAGTGAAATTTCAAATTTAACTTCAAAATTATTTGTAGTTTACACTATAGTCTTCATAATTGTCATAATTAATATAAATCCAAAACAAATTATAAGTAACTAGCACATATATAAAAATATTACATTAATATATAAAATTATAAATAGAAATACATAATTAAATATTAAACTACAAGCAAAATACCATATTATTCCATAAAATTATTCCCATAATGCTCTATTTTCGGTTACAAAAATTTTGGCTGGACAATAGTTTAAAGGTTCCGAAGAAAATTTACTAGACTATTAGTATTGTTGTAATATTTAATTTTTTATAATAATTATGTCTTCATGTATCTTTTAAAAAAGTTTTTTAATAAGTTTCTTTTGTAATATTCGTGTAGTCTAATTCTAGTTTTAAATATTATAAATCATATTTAAAAAAATTATTTAATTTTATCTGTAAAATTAAATTTATTTAAAATAAATTTGAAATATTTATGATATACAAAAGTTTTAAAGAATAAAACAATAAATGTGAAAATACTTGAAAATCATAAATGTGATGAGTAATTAATTATAAGGACCAAAATGCAAATAAAAAGATGAAACTTAAAATTTGGAGTTTTGAGTAGTGAAACTCCAAGTATGAAGTTTCACTCCTTAAAACTCTAAATTTGAAGTTTTGCAATTCTTTTTTGGAGAGCAAAAGACTGGTTAGTGTATTTTGATGGATTTGAAAATCCAAACTAAATTTAGTGTTATTTTTTCTATGATTTTAAAATCTGTATAGAAATCATGTGTTATTGGTTTAATGATTCATAAATTTTAATTCAAATCAAATGTTATTCAATCATACAGATTTACTAATAGATTTGATTTCATAATGGATTTGAATAGATTTGCATGGATTTCTTTGTTGAATATATAAAGACTTAAATCCGAGGGAAAATCTCTTGATTTGCAAATACTGATCCGAGAGAATTTGAATATCTGTATATTTTACTTGAATTTATAAATACTATATGAATTTCTAAATTAATCAAAATATATAAACCAATGACTCTTCCATATATTTGAAAGTATAGAGTTTTTTTTGGAGATACTCTAAGAGAGCATATTTATTTTTAACACCGTATGATTTTATATATTACATAAAGCTTCAACTTAAAGTACTTATAAATACATAACAGACACAAACACTTGGTAGAGATTTAAAGCTTATTCTAAGTGAAAACCGTTACAACAAGCTATAGCATATGTGTTGGTCTGCATCTTTTCAGTAAGCAAACATAAAAACTATAACTCTTTTATACGAACTCACCCTCCATCTTCAACACAATTGAGTTTTCCGCTGCTTAATGACGATATTCCTTTATAAGCACCCCTCCATAGAGTTGGACGGCCTCGTCGCAGCTTATAGCCCTTCCTTTAGGCCCCTCAAGCCGGTTGCCATGGCCCATAAGAGGGCTAGCACCACCGAAGTATTGAATATGTTCCTTTGGGTGAGAAACAACCGGTTCTTTTGTGGTTGACTCGTTGGAGTACTGATAAATGACTCGGCGGCAGCTAGCAGTACTGGTTGCCTCTCTTACGGTATAAACTTTTGGACCACCATATTCGTGAAAATTTTGGTAAAAATTACGAGCAAACTCGTCTCTGGGAACATTTAGTACTGGAGGAGTTACTTTCTGTGATTTACCGTACACCTTATCGACCATTTCAAAAGCCTTTTGAGTGATCCTTGTATTCCTATCCTTTTGATTCATTGCCATTTGAAGAGCAAAGTAGAAAGGTGTTTTGTCTCTATGTGGTATCTTTGTTTCTTTGGTTTCAGTTTTATTGGGGAAAGAAAGCTAATGACCTTTATATAGAAAAGGCTTCTCGCGTTACTAAAAGAACCGAACATAATCTTGTAACAAGAGCTTTAGATTAATTACTTTTCTAGTGAAATATACTGTTTTAGGTATTATCCTCTTGTATTTGCGTATGACCCACTTGTTTTCTATGAGTTTATCTAATGCTCAACAAAGAAGTGTAAGATATGATATTTCACAATGGAGGAATCTACCTATACGTGTAACCATCACAAGCATGTTCATAGAATCGAATATAACCAAATTGTATTAAGTCATCTATCCTCTAATAGTGGATATCTCCTTCAAAGTCTCATGGACGGTTTGACGGTCTGATCTTTCCTATACACGATTACTCTTATACTAACCAATGAAAAATTAAAAATTAAGAAATATACACTTGTTAAGAAATATACATATAGTTGTTACTCAGAAATTCACTATATACTATACATGTAGTAAATCAGATTACTTGAATTTAATTTTAAAGACCCTCACTCTGTTAATTCATCGTTTTGTATCATATTGTCCAACTCACGCATGGGTTTACCTAAATGAAATAAAAATCTGACAAAAATAAAGAACTTTAAATATTAAAAACTATATTCCATGCTTATCCTTTCTCCATATTTAATCCAGATATCTGACTAAAGCAGCTTATGAATCTAATCCAGATTTTGCATTAATGTAGCATCTCAAAAAGATTACACCAAAAGCTATTGCGGGAGACTTGGCTACTCTCTCGGCCTTACCAAGATATATAAGGTAGTAAAACTTAATTCACAGCAGTGAAATGAGGTAAACCAGGCGGTTATTCACATCACGAATTGTAAAAAATGAGCATATGCCCCTGCCAGTGCCGGTCTAATTTTTCACAATGCCTTAATCCAGTTTTAAAATTCTGCCATTTAATATATTTTATATAAACTGTAAACACTATTAAAATTTAAATAAAACGATGTAATTCATTTTAAAAAAATAAAAATAGTATATTTAAAACACTAAAAACATAATTTTTTATTTTTCAATGCAAAATCATTCATTAAACAAATGTAATCAAATCTTTGATCATAGCAGTCACGGTTGATAAAAAGATCAATCCAGGTAATTTCTTGTGTGACATGTTATACCATAAAAAAACTATTTATCAATCTTAGTTGCGAAAAACTTTTTTTATTGGTGATCGATATTAAAATATCCAACATACACACTAAGCAATATATGTACGTTAGATAACAATCCTTCACTTTCAAAAAATATTTTTTTAATAGCTTTTTTAACCTATTGTGGTATATCGACTCTCGTAAAATTTATAGGTCCATAAGCAAATAATCACTAATTATTTTTGAGTTCATATCATTTTAAAAAAGTTTCGAGATTCAAATATTGTGCTTTCAAATTATCATAACTAAAAATGTCCAATATGTATAGTTTTATCTAAAATCTTATCAATTTTCTTTATTTATAAACAATAGTAATACAATTAAACTAAAATGTCCTTTTAAATCGGATGCCGTAATCAATGGTTTGGGTGATTTTAATTTCCCTCTGGATCGGCCCAGGCCACTGCATAGTCTACTTCGAGTGGCCAACAACTCAGTCTACATATTCGGGTCAGATAATTTCTATGATTATATATTCCTCTATTTCACGCGACATGAGGGTTTTCAATTGCATTTCTTGTGATATATAGTTACGGTTTATTTTTAGTGGGGTCTTCGTGAATGAAAGTTTTTAAAAAAAAAAAAAAAAAAAAAAAAAAAAAAAAAAATGTATCTACTACTAATCAAGATTTCAAAAAGGAAAAATCTTTTGTTTTTCTAGGATTTAGACTGTTCAAAACACTAGTCACGGCTCTCGATCTCTCTTTCTCTCTTATCAAAAACAAAAAAACTTTCAGAGAGTTTAGAGATCGTATCGAGAGTGAGAGCGTCTTGTTTTCTTTGGGTTCCGTCGCAGTCTTCTTCTGACGGATCGCCTCCGGTATACAGCGGTCCCCTCGACGTGTATAGCTGGCTTTTGATTCTGGCGTCGCACCTTCTTCTTCGGTGGACGGCCGGCTTTTGTCTCCGGCGTCCTCGCCCCTTCTCAGGTGATTGGACGGCCGGCTTTAGATTCCGCCTCGATCTTTTCTCTAATGTTGTTGTCGGTTCTTCACCGAGGTTTCTCGGTTCAAGTCGATCAACGTTTCTTGTGGTTTCCCGATCAATAGACTCTCCTTCCCTAACCATCGATTGTTTGTTCCTAGCCTTGTTTCAAGGTTGTTTCATCTTCGGGCTCTCTCTTTATCATTAAAGATGACCGCTTTACATAAAGGAAAATCGAAGGTTGTGGTCGGATTGTAGTCAATTGATTATCCTTTCCGAAGTGTTGATCTGTCAGATTTGGCTTCGGCTCGATAGCTGGAGATAGCAGTTCAGTTTGAACAGTTTCTTCTCCGGATTGGCTTCGCTGATGGCGGAGCTCCGTCGTGCTTCTTGTCTGGCACCGGAGGAAGGGCGTCGATGGGTGTCTTGACGCGTGTTCATTGATTGCAGGGCAATCGGACACGTGGTGGTCGTCTGTCATTACCTTCCCCAACGGTTTACCTCTCTGGGCTTTAGCTCCAAGTTGTATTGCATAGTAGGCCGTTGTTTTGGCCTTTATCTTTCGTTTTCTGTATTGGGCTCAGTTCCATTGGGCTTTACCCCCTTAATAAATTTACCAGATGACAAAAAAAAAAGAAAGTTTTAAAAATGTATTTTCAGCATTATTACTATGTTCTCTCTGGGATTTAAAATATGAACTTAGAATGATTTTTTTTCCTCTCTTGTATGTCAATCATTTACGATTATTTATTCGTGAATCTATCTCTCCATATTTACATGTTCAAACTTTCACAGGGGTTCAAATATCTACAACGTATATAATGATTTAGGATTCTAAATGAAGATTGGCATCTTGTCTGGATATATATTATGCCAAGTTGAGACTTCTTTTAATTTACAGCTTTAGCAACAAACAAAAATTATCTGGTAATCATGAATCTATCTTTCCAATTTTACCTGTCAAAAGTTTACAGGAGTATAGATATCTACAAATTATATAAATGATTTAGGGTCACAAATGTAGATTGGTATCTTGTCTGAAAATATATAATGCCAAGTTGAAACTTCTTTTATACAGTTTTAACAAACAAATTCTTTAATACAGCAACTGATATATTAATTCTAGAAATATTAATGTTCTTTATATAAGGGAATAACCGTAGTGCTGAATAGAGTTTGTGAAAAAGCAGATATAATTGAATGGGATTCTGAAAGAGTATAAATAATCCTACTATATAAAAGGAGCTAAATTCTAGCTTTTCTAGTAGAGGTGCTACATGGGCAAAATAATCTCCACCTATCAAACCGCCATGTCATTTGGAAAAAAACTATTTCCCATGCTCATTGATTTATATCACGTAACATCACTGAATATCCCACTCAGACCAGTCTGAACGCTATAAAACCAAAGAAAAATATATAATAGGCTGCAAAAATATTTGCCGGTGGGCAAGGTAAAGAAAATCTCGCAGCCCAAAAATATTCTCATCCAAAAAAATTAGATATAGACGTCATTTAGAAAATAATTAACTAACATACGACTTTTGATATTACTAGAAATTTCAAGGGTAAATAAATTATTAATATATAATATATATAGTTCATAACTTTATATTGTAGTTATAAATAAAGAGAAAATAACCGGAGAGGGTGAAGAAGCTCATGTAAAATTATGTAATTAAAATGGTAAAATGGTGAGTATGATGAGGTGAATCTAAGAAAATTTATTGTACAAATTATGGTGCTTTCTTCGTCCACTATAATGATTTAAAATAAAATATATATTCACATAAATAAGTCAATATTTGTTGTTTTTTTTGGGGTAAGATGTTAAGATTATCATTTTCTGAAAGGTTACACTGTTGTTTTTAAACAACTTATTGCAGCAAGGAAACAAAAACAACCAACAACAACTCAAGGTAAAAAAAAGCATTAAGAAGGTCTTATACAAGAAAGATAAAAA
Organism: Brassica napus; assembly: GCF_020379485.1. Taxonomy (NCBI): domain Eukaryota; kingdom Viridiplantae; phylum Streptophyta; class Magnoliopsida; order Brassicales; family Brassicaceae; genus Brassica; species Brassica napus. Next base: position 10,426,742 of record NC_063441.1, read on the forward strand.
AAAAATTAGAGAAGAGGAGAAAGAAAAACTTGCCGGAAAAAAGAGGAGACGGTCACACATCATACGGTCGAGAGAGGCAAGGATGACTGATGAAGGTGAGGAGACAGGTGTGAACACACGAGCATTACGCTCTTTCCACAGCAGGTAGATGGCTGACTGAAAGTAGAGCTTGATGACTGGAGTAGCATGCGCATCTGCGTTGACGCGAAGTTGATTGATCCAGGCTGCAATAGAGTGTAGATCAGCCAGAGGAGAAATCCAAACTTCAGCAGCAAAAGGCTCCCATATCAAGCGAGAGAAAGAGCACTCAAAGAAGAGATGATGGTGAGTCTCTATTTCCAGATTACAAAAGACACACGTTCCTGAGACATTTAATCCCCAACGCCTCAAGCGATCTTGGTTGGCAGTCTTCTCCGCAAAGCCAGCCATGATATAAACGCATTACGTGGAATATGTTCCTTGAACCAAATAGTCTTGTGCCAATATTTGTTGTTGATAGTGTTTATATTTTTTTCTGACATTAGTATTCATATTTTTTTAGTAAACTGATCTAAAGAGATTAGTTTGTGGAGCTAACCAAACGAAGATTATAATATTTACTTTGCAAAAAGTAATAGGTTGAATGATAGATGGCGTGCATGCTTTTTCACATGGAAATATGCACATATATTAAAATTGTAAGATTTGAATCATAGAGAAATATAGTGTATATGACTGAAGTTGGTCCATTCTGAAACTTAAGATGACTAAAATTCTTCTTTGTCAAAATGCATAGATGTGAATCTTATATGAATAGAGTTCTCCATTACTTATAGCAGTGTAATAAACTATGTGTGTAAAGGAGAAGAAATGTTATATAAGTGAAAACAAAAATTATGATTTTTTTTCTTGTGCCTATAGGCTTTTCGCAATTTAAAGAAGAAAGAACATATTGTGTGAAAATCTTTAGCTCGGTCAAATTTTATCCAGTTGTTTATAAAACTGTTGTTATCTGATTCATGTAATTTTTCAGTGTTGATTTAAAAGCCCAAAAAACCCATCTATACTGACTTTTTGATATTTTTTTCTGTGATTTGAATTTAAAAAGAGATAAAACTTTCGATAAGTTATGTAAACTCAGAACAAGTATTTAGCTTTACAAAGCATTTACATGTTTCAAACTTATAATATATACATATATAATGTTTAAAATTATGCATATAAAACCTGTGTAAAATGTGTCTGAATATGTTTCTCTTCTTTAATGTGTTAATCGTACTATATATAACATTATTTTAAAATTTCAAAAAGTTTATGTCACATACAAAAAACTATCAATAAAAAATATAATTCTCCATCTACAACAAGAAAAATGAAAAATTATAAACATATAAATTTAAATTAAGAAAAACTAACATTGGACAAACAAGAAGTTAATGTAAAAGAAAAAAATCGACAAATAATATTATAAATAAAATAAATTTATAAGACACAATCCGCGCGAAGCGTGGAAAAAAATCTCTAGTTGAGAATAAAATGATATCAAATCCTAACCGATCTTTCTCTTTATCTTGGGGTGTTGCTTTACCGTCATAAAGCGGATTCCAAATCCATTAACTTCAGAGCTTTCTGGAGAATTTTCTTCTACATATACATATACATGATACACATTACTCATCATGGGTTCATACATATATACGTACTTGATGCTTCGATTATGCATACACTGATGTGTGCATAGACCATGATTAAGTAAGTTGCATATGCATATTATTTGTAGTATTTTATCACTGATTTAAAGGTTTTGACTATGGTATTCGGTTTATGATTCATAAAACTTGTGTAACATCTATATACTCAATGTTTGGAGATACGAGATCCATACTGAAGCCTGGTAGGTTATTTATATATTAAAAATATTTTAAAATCAATAATTCATGTACATTCGTACTCTTAACCACCCAACCCACATGACAACGTTATTTATAAAGTGGGTACTCTTACCTCTCATCCTACTCTTGACTAAATTCAAGGCTTTTGGGAGTATCCACCTCAGCCAAAATATTCTCATCCAAAAAGAATTAAAAATAAATGTTATTTAGAAGATAATTAACTAACATATGACTTTTGATATTTCTAGAAATTTCAAATTTGTAACTGCTAATTTATTAATAGAATCATATATCTATATTGAATTATGTTCTATTTTTAATCGTTAGACTTCAAAGGTAAATAAATTATTAATTTATAATATATATTGTTTATAACTTTATATTGTAGTTATAAATAAAGAGAAAATAACCGGAGAGGGTGAAGAAGCTCATGTAAAATTATGTAATTAAAATGGTAAAATGGTGAGTATGATGAGGTGAATCTAAAAAAAATTGTTGTACAAATTATGGTGCTTTCTTCGTCCACTATAATGATTTAAAATAAAATATATATATTCACATAAATAAATCAATATTTGTTGTTTTTTTTTTTTGTAAGATGTTAAGATTATTATTTTTTGAAAGGTTACACTGTTGTTTTTAAACAACTTATTACAGCAAGTAAATAAAAACAACCAACAACAACTCAAGGTAAAAAAAGCCTTAGTAGGTCTTATACAAAAAAAGATAAAAAGAAGTATAGAAGAGGAGAAAGAAGAACGTACCGGGTAAGAGAGGAGACGGTCAACTGATGAAGGTGAGGAGACAGCTGTGAACACACGAGCATTACGCTCTTTTCACAGCAGGTAGATGGCGGACTGAAAGTAGAGCTTGATGACTGGAGTAGCATGCGCATCTGCGTTGACGCGAAGTTGATTGATCCAGGCTGCAACAGAGTGTAGATCAGCTGGAGGAGAAATTCAAACTTCAGCAGCAAAAGGCTCTCATATCAAGCGAGAGAAAGAGCACTGAAAGAAGAGATGATGGTGAGTCTATATTTCCAGATTACAAAGGACGCACGTTCCGGAGACATTTAACCCCCAACGCCTCAAGCAATCCTTTGTTGGCAGTCTTCTCCGCAAAGCCAGCCATGATATAAACGCCTTTGAATATGTTCTTTGAACCAAATAGTCTTGTGCCAATATTTATTGTTGATAGTGTTTATATTTTTTTCTGACATTAGTATCCATATTTTTTAGTAAACTGATCCAAAGAGATTAGTTTGTGGAGCTAACCAAACGAGGATTATAGTGTTTACTTTGGAAAAAGTAATAGGTTGAATGATAGATGACGTGCGTGCTTTTTGACATGAAAATCTGCACATATATTAGAATTGTAAGATTTGAATCATAGAGAAAATATAGTGTATATGACGGAAGTTGGTCCATTCCGAAACTAAAGATGGCTAAAATTCTTCTTTGTCAAAATGCATAGATGTGAATCTTATATGAATAGAGTTCTCCATTGCTTATAGAAGTGTAATAAACTCCGTGTGTAAAGGAGAAAAAATGTTATATAAGTGAAAACAAAAATTATGATTTTTTTTCTAGTGCCCATAGGCTCTTTGTAATTTGAAGAAGAAAGAACATATTGTGTGAAAATTTTTGGCTCGGTCAAATTTTATCCAGTTGTTTATAAAACTGTTGTTATCTGATTCATGTAATTTTTTAGTGTTGATTTAAAAGCCCAAAAACCCATATATACTGACTTTTTGATATTTTTTTCTGTGATTTGAATTTAAAAAGAGATCAAACTTTTAAGTTATGTAAACTCAGAACAAGTATTTAGCTTTAGAAAGTATTTACATGTTTCAAATTTATAATATATACATATATAATGCTTAAAATTATGCATATAAAACCTGTGTAAAATGTGTCTGAATATGTTTCTCTTCTTTAATGTGTTAATCGTACTATATATAACATTATTTTAAAATTTCAAAAAATTTATATCACATACAAAAAACCATCAATAAAAAATATAATTCTCCATCTACAACAAGAAAAATGAAAAATTATAAACATATAAATTTAAATTAAGAAAAACTAACGTTGAAAAAATAAGAAGTTAATGTAAAAGAAAAAACCGACAAATAATATTATAAATAAAATAAATTTATAAGACACAATCCACGCGAAGCGCGGAAAAAATCTCTAGTCTCTATAAAAGCCACTTAAATCTGATCTATTACTTTAGAGTCCTATTTTTTTATCTACTGTTTAAAGTTGTCATTTAAGTTTTGGACCATTTCATAACTAATTATACAACATACTTAATATTGGCTTATTTGTTAAGTATTTAAATATTAATTAGGTTATAAATTTGTATTATTACCATAATTTTTGGAGAATTTGTTAAGTATTTAAATATAAAGTCATAAAAATAATTAAATCTTCTAAGTATAATTTACTACAGATATTTTAAATATATCATATTTAAAATCATCTGAATAAATATCAAATAATAAAAAATATTAGTTACTTGATTCACTATAATAAATGTGCAAATAAAATATCCCTGTTATTTATAAAGTGGGTACTATCCTAGTTTGTTATTATCTTACCACCCAACCCAAGACATTAAACTCTCAATGCAATCTCCATCTCTCTTCCTTCATTCTCTCTTTTTACCACATACCATGGGTTTTTTCTTGAAAGGATAAGGTCAGGAAGATTGCAAATGATGGTTAGAAAGGCTCAACACTAACACTTCCACTTGAAACCCTAATCTCTTCTGTCAGTACCCATAATAATTCTTACATCTACCACAGTCCACAAGTTCATACTGTTAAAGAGTCCATAACATCTTCCACAAACGCAATTTTTTTGGTCCATCAGTATCCAAATAATCCAATCCTTGTTAAACAACTGGTTTTACCCACAACTATAGAGTCAGCTCAACGTTTCCGTTACCCTTCTCTTGCATAAATCAAAAGCAAACACGAGAAATAAGATCAATATTCCAGTTACCAGGATTTTTGTCGTTAAAGAATGACGTTAAGATACTAGTTAGTTAGGTTTATGAGAAACATTATGGAAGTTGTTTTGCCATCTTTGTTTAGTTAGATATGGTGTGAGCTAGTGAGTGCAGACCGGCTCAAACTTTACTCTCTTAAGATGAGTTTGGTTATAACATATGATATGTTACAACTTGAATTTGTGTGTGTGTATGTCTGTTTGTATGTAGCATGTAACAAGTATATGTAACTTGATCTTTATGTAAGTAATTTTTATTTTCAGTCAATTTATGGTTGGAACCTGATAATTAGAGTCCATGATTTATCTCAACCATGCGATTTCCTTTCCCGAACTTGTGAGACTTTTCAATCTTTCTCCACCAATTTTTGGGCGAATAGCCAATTCACTAATGTGAACTGTTACCAACAGTTAAGATACATACTTTAAACTAATGAACTGTGAAATTTATACACTTGCAAAATATTCTATACATGAGTTAACAAATTATAGGTCAATGGGTTAACAAGACATTGACCTAACCCGTTGAAATTTTCTAAGTCGGAAGGCACGCCATAAAAAACAACCTCAATCTAATTTTATAAATGTATTGTGAAAATTCATACACAAACTGAACAAATAATAAAAAAAAAAACTTAAAACTACAAAAAATGTAACTTCAGACGAGTTAAAAGGTGGAGATACTAGATATGTTCTCAATGTAACAAATTTAAGTAAAAATATTATCGTTTGGGCTTTTTGTGAAATTCATCATATTAGGTCATTGAATATATTCTATTGGTAAAAATAAAACGATGTGATGAGCCATCATCATAATCCAAGTCCAACGAATACATCATGTAGATATATGTTCACAACCACTACAACGCCACATTTTGTCTATATAGGTGCCCACATCATGATCATATTTTTCTAGCTTTTAAGTTTTGACGTTTCCACGTTAGTAAGTCTTTAAGGAAAATACTTTTTTTCATTTGAGCAAATGTTTGCTTTTGGATTTTTCGTGAATCAAAGCCAACAACCAGGAAGAGAGAATCTAGGGTCTAACCTTCTAAGATTACATTTTGTCCAAAAATGTGTTTAGTATCTTTTTGACAATAATTTGATTAAGTTGTTTTTTCTAATAATCTAGGGTTTAACTTTCTATAATATTGATTAAGCAAAACTCATACACATATGTTTTTATTCACGATAATCATTAAAAGGAAACATCCTTAAATGTATATCGCGGAAAATTAATGTCGAGGAATAAAAGTGGAGTTGAATGGATGCTAAAATGAGAAAATAGTGAAGATGGAATTCTACTAGTGAAAAGTATGTGGAAAATCGATAATAACGAATAATTTGGATTGAATTGAATGATAACATTATGAGAAGAAACTATAGAGAAAATGAAGACCATATCCAAACAAACTTACGCTCTTTTCGTCACTGCAATTTAAAAATTTTATGCCCTTTAAAAAATAATAATTAACCTTTCCAAAGCATATTCCATATGCATACTCCCTTACATGTTTCATGCAATATATTGATATGCATGTTGCATGTACGATGTAGACATACATGCCCTAGAAAGAATCAGATAAAAAGTTCATCAAGATATTTCTACCAGGATTACAAGTTGCATTAACCTTGTTTAACTCATTATTGTAGCGAGTCTCGTATAGTTCATGATTTAATTACTAGCTAATGATCCGGCGTCATTGGTGCTAAACTAGTTATGTTGTATGATGACGCATACACTTTAGTTAGCATATTTGGTAGTTTTCTGAACTTGTCATCAGTTCTCAAATTAGTTATTTTAGTTTATCTTATCTGTTCATGGTCATCTTAACGATAAAAGAATAGTGTGCTTGTATGTTCATTAACTATATATGTGACAACTTTATCGTTTAAGTGACTTAGATATAGTTTCACGAGAATTTCTTCTGATTTCACACGATTTTTTTTCTCTTTGACTTAGATTCAAGTTATTCTTTAGTGTTTTTCATATGAAAACATACTCAAGTGTAATTGTCTAGTAATAGTGTATGATTGTTAATGGCTGGTGAACTAAAAATAAAGTGTTCCGGATTAGGACTTATAAAGTATAAATAAATAATAAGCGGGTTGGGTTGTTTCGGCCCATGAAAAATATCAGGTAATCTTAAGCTCGGTTGGCCTCTAGCTTAGCTAAAAGGTTAATACAACAATCTAAAGTTGTAAATCCACACGACATGTTTTATTACAGAACAAGTACCTAAACTTGAAGACACCAACGAGTTGTTAGCCTATTGATAAAAGAGTGTTAAATAGCCACTCCGACACTTGATAAAGAGGTGAAACTACTTTTTTATTTTAATATTTTATCAAAAAAAAATTGAAGATGGACATTCTTAGAAACTAGAATGTTGGACAATCTGCCAACAAGTCTTTTGAAAACAAGAAAAACATACATAAAAATTTCAAGGTCGGGTGTTACCGTTGTTGGGAGCAGTTTGAACCTTATATCCTCCCCCATATTGTGATGATCTAGTCAGGCTTTATGTGTCATTCTTTGCGGGGAGGTGCTGTCGGGTCTCTGTCAAAAAGCACAAGCGAGTGGCTTACTACCAGGACTACGCGTCGCAAGGAATAGCCCTAAGCTAAACCACCTACTGTTCGCAGACGATACTATGATTTTTACAAAAACGGAAGTAATAAATTGTACCGCGCTTATGGAGATCCTGCATAGCTATGAATGTGCTTCTGGACAGATGATAAATACACAGAAGTCCTCCATATCGTTCTCCTCCAAGACACCTCCTGACATAAGAGCTCGAGTTAAGGCTCAACTGGGAATTGAAAGAGAAGGAGGCGTGGGGAAGTACCTGGGGCTCCCTGAGCATTTTGGTAGACGTAAAAAGGATCTCTTCGCATCGATCGTGGACAGGATGAAGCAAAAGGCAATCTCATGGACCACACATTTCCTCTCCACCGCAGGCAAAGCTACTATGCTTCAAGCCGTTCTGTCTGCCACCCCTTCTTTCGCCATGTCATGCTTTGAACTTCCAGTTAGTCTTTGTAAACGCATTCAATCTGTTCTCACTAGGTTTTGGTGGGACGATAAGGAGGGAGAACGGAAAATAAGCTGGATATCTTGGGACAAAATGACACTACCTAAAGGGCTGGGAGGCTTGGGCTTTCGTGATATACAAGCTTTCAACCACGCACTGCTAGCTAAGATAAGCTGGAGAATTCTTACAAAGCCTGATTGCTTACTTGCGCGGGTTCTGTTAGGAAAATACTGCCACAAGGCCTCCTTCCTCAAGACCCCTTCGGCTTCTGCTATCTCTCATGGTTGGCGTGGGATACTGGCGGGGCGTGACTTGCTCCTGCAACATCTGGGTAAGGCAATCGGAGATGGAGAATCAACAAATCTCTGGACAGATTCTTGGATAAATCCAGAAACAAACCTTAAACCTATTGGACCTGTCTTCCTTATCGACAAAGACCTGATGGTAGCAGATGTCCTTTCCAGAGAGAAAAAAGAATGGAATGAAGCAAGGATCAACAACCTACTCCCTGAGTTAGCCACATATATCCTCGCGCTGAAGCCCAGCTTACTCGGAGCTCCTGATACATTTATCTGGCCACTGGACAAGTCAGGCCAGTACACAGTCAGATCAGGTTACTACTCAGTACAGGCGCCAAAGTACCTTCAAGCTGCACCACCGGTAGATCGTGGTATCCCCTGGAACTGGAAGAAATTTATTTGGACACCTGAGCTCCTACCAAAGTTGAAGTTCTTTCTCTGGAAAGCAGCCGCGAACGCACTCCCAACTGGGGCAAATCTCCAGACCAGAGGACTCCTCAACAACACAAACTGTATCAGGTGTGGAGCAAGGGAAACCATCGACCACATTCTGTTCCACTGCAGCTTCGCTAGAGAGGTGTGGGAGAATGGACCCTGGCGAGTTGCTGTTCTCACTGATGACTCATCGTCCTTCAAGCCTTTGATAGAGAGCGCCCGGAACTGGCACAACCTTCCCCCTTACGGAATCACGAGCAACGCCTTTCCCTGGTTCTGTTGGAACATCTGGACATCCAGGAATCAATTGATCTTCGAGAAGAGAGTAATCACACCACACGCAACTGCGCTAAAAGCAATCCTCTCCCAAAAGGAATGGGAACAGGCGCAAGCAAATAGACCGTCTACAGCTCTTCCAGTGACCACGCTACCCAGGATCATCTGCAATGAGGATACCGTCTTCTGCAACACAGACGCCGCATGGCGATCAGACCGAAAAGCAGCCGGATTGAGTTGGATCTTCACGGACCGGAACGCCCAGGAACTCCACAAAGCGTCCACGCCCCAAGCAAACGTCTCCTCCGCCTGCATGGCTGAGGCCCTAGCAATCAGAGAGGCGCTAATCCAGGCCTCATCCCTCCAGTTCACCAACATCTGTCTACGCACAGACTCTCAAGTGCTCGTCAGAGCTATCACCACGAGAAGACGATCGACGGAACTCTACGGAATTTTATCGGACATCGACTCGCTGGCGTTCTCCGCTTCCTCCCCCTTCCACTCATGCTCTTTCACCTTCACCCCGCGGGCTTGTAATGGGCCAGCGGATTTTTTAGCTAAATCATGTCTTGTTTCTTATTTGGGCCTGAGGCCATAACTCTCTTTGTTTGATTTAGTTCTAATGAAAGTAACCAGTTGATCAAAAAAAAAAAGTCAGGCTTTATGTGTGTGCCCTATATCTAATAAAATATGTAATATGGAGAATGACCCTACAACGGTCACACATATAAAACCACGTATTTGCGTCAGTATAACTTTGATCCATATAAGCCAAATGGCTCATTGGTGTGGTGGAGCTTCAAATTACGCTCATGGCTAAAATGTTGTGTTGCATGTGTATATTCATTAACCATCACAAATGGCTCTGCTTATTTTTCTTCGGTGACTCCTTCAAGATCAATCTCCTCTCACTCGTCGACATACAACATGGATAGGTAACAAAAATAACACACTTTTTTTTTTGTTAAAGGGTTTTCATAAAATAACACACTTTTCATAGGAAAACTGGATTTTTCTTATACAAAATTGAGAAACATATGGATAATTAGTTAGAAACATTAAAATTGCTTGTTTATTTGTTTCTTTGAGATACCGTATAATATACGGTTGGTATTTGTAACATTTCTTGAGCACAAACAAACAAAAAATAACAAAATTTCTAGGTTTTAAAAGCGTTGTCTCTTCGTTCTCAACCATTTCTTCTTCTTCTTCTCCAAATGGATTCAACATCCAGTCATGGAAACCTCGTTGAAGAGAGGGAAGAGCTCATGGTGCTTCCCAGTGAGAACAACACTCGACCCATCATTAAAAAATCCCATCTTTTAAAACCCCATGTAACCACCACCCTTGATGGGTCTGAACCTTCTCCAGGCGTAAAGTCGTCACCTTTATCCGTTTCCTTCTCTGGGTGGAGGCTCCCGAACCAAAAGTTCAAGTCTTGGTTTCGAAAAATGTCAGCTTTACACAAACCCATCTGGATACAATCCGGAATCTTCCAAGCAATCAAAGCATCCACTCACAAAATCCGCAGAAACCCGTCTCTCATCCTCTCCCTATCTCAGAAATGGAACCCTGAAACCAAAACCTTCGTGTTCCCTTGGGGGGAAGCAACGATAACCCTCGAGGACGTGACTCTCCTTCTGGGCTTCTCCCTTCTGGGTTCCTCTGTATACACTCCCCTCGAAAGCTCAGAGATTAAAGAGTCAGTTTTGAAGCTAGAGAAACGGAGAAAGGAGAGCGGGAAGCAGGTTTCATGGATCTCGAGCTTCGAAGACGATCAGATGGAGCACGAGGCTTTCCTTGCGTTTTGGCTTTCCAACTTTGTGTTTCCTGAGAAACAAGGCTGTTCGGTTTCGAAACATGTGTTCTCCGTCGCTGTTCGTTTGGCTAGAGGTGAAAGGATCGCTCTTGCGCCTGCTGTTCTCGCTTGCCTTTACAGAGATTTGGGTAAAGTGAATGCTTTGTCCTCTTCTACTCAGAACGTGGACGTTAGGTCTCTGTTTAAGTTGGTCCAAGTGTGGATATGGGAGAGGTTCAAGAGCGTTGGACCAAGACCTGGAGTGATACCAAATGGTGAACCTAGGATTGCTCGTTGGAGTGGTCTGAGACAGGGAGCTGAGAGTGTGAGACCCTTTCTTCTTGATGATTTTGATTGGCGTCCTTATACTCAACCGTTGAGGAACTGGAACCCACCTCGGTTTTACAACGAAAAGGCTAAGAGGGTGAGTGATGAGTTTGCTTGTTGTGTGAGATCTTCCACGCTTGATGGTTTTGGTTTTACAGAGGGTTACTATCCGAATAGAGTGGCATTGCAGTTTGGATTGGCTCAGGATCTTACTGGTTTAGCTACTCTTGATGGTTCAAAGCAACACATACCTTCTCGCCTTACCACAGCTTCTGTTTCGGCTGCCAAATACCGAGACTGGTGGATGAGGTCAGTGAAAGAACCAGCTGAGACTTTCAATGCAAGCAACACAGGTGATGATGATGATGATGATGTGCCTCTTAAGGTACTGCCATTGAGCCAAGTCTTTCAAAAGTTAGGAGATGGAATGAAGAAAGCTGAGCAAGTGACAAACAAGAAACGCAAGCAAGCTAGTGAGGATGAGAACGAGATTGCTATGGATTGTTGTCAAACACAAGATGAAGAAGACGATGATGATAACATTACCATTGCTCAGAGAATCAAATGTAGAAAGAAGTGTGGTGATGTAAAGGATATTGAAGAGGATTGCAGTCTTCCAGGCCTTCCTCAGAAGCACAAGCTTGCTTCTGGAGATGAACACAACTCTTCAGATCCTAATGTTGATTCTGGTGCAGTAGATGAGATGGAAGAAGATGGTAACATTACCATTGCTCAGATTATCAAGCTTACAAAAAAGTGTGTTAACGTAGAGAATACTGAAGGAGGAGAATATGCTTATGGTGGAGTTGAAGTGGATAACAATGTTCCAGACCTTCCTCAAAAGCTTGCTTCTGGAGATGAAACTGTACCAGTGCCTGAAATAAAGAGAATGAGTGTAGAGAATGATGAAACCAGCCCTTCAGATCCTCTGGTTGCTTCTAATAGAATAGCTGAGAAGGAAGAAGAAGTTGATGTTGTTGTTGTTGTTGATGATGGGAGACTGAACCAGAGAAAACTTGGAACAGATGAGATAGCATTGCAGTTGGAAGCACGCATTTTGAAGGTGGAGAAGACTTTGGCGAAGATTAGACAGTGGAAGATGGGAGAAAACCAAACCAAGACACCAGTCTCTGCTTAGGTTATTATCATTACTATTGCAGTTTCTTATGAAAGACAAAGCTTTTGAGGCTTTAAAGAATGACTCTTATGTACATTACTACTCGCTGCAAAATGAATAGTTGTGGGTTTAAAGAATGGCTCCTATGTCTCAAAAGTTGGATTGATGTTGTTATTAGGATTTTTCATTTTTTTCTCTCCAGGAACCACTTGAGCTCTCAAGTTCAGATATGGCGGTTTTCTTCACCTATTCTTCTATCAAGCTTGAAACTTGAAAAGGAGAATACAGAATCTTTCCTATTATTATTGTTACAGTTTGAATACAGTTCTAGTTTTTGCTACATTCAAATAGGTTTCTTGTTCTATTTATTTATTTTTCCTTTTCTAAATTAGAATAAAAATATTTATATAATATATAGAAATTGAAATAATAGATAAATATAAGGTAAATAATTAATAAAACTATATTGATAACTGATATATGTATTTATTTTTTTTTGGTATGAACTGACTGATATATGTATTATTGTTACAGTTCGAATGAAGGTAAAATAAAACTATCTTGTGGTTCGGTTCTAAGTTAAAACCGAGTTTTAGTGTGAAGAAAAAATTGTCCCACATCGGTGGTTGTGCGAGATGATTGTTTTCTCTGTGGGGTATAAAATGGGAATGAGTTGGTAGAAATAGAACTTACCCGTTTCTGTCAGAGGTAGGATGATTCGTCAATGATCGTTTAGTGACGACGAATCGTGCCTCCAAAATTTGACGGACATTATTTAAACAAAGGCGAATGGGCCTGGCCTTACTTTGGTTGGTGCCTGCTCGTCAATTTTTGGAAGCCTCGATACAAATCGAGGTTCAACCCTTGATATATCAAAATAAGGGAAATTAGGGAGTATAACCATGAAAAAAATCATAATTCACCAACTAGCCATTTTCCTTACCAAACCTATACACACTGTTATAAATCTATATTAATACTGTAATACCCTTTGCATCTACCGGTTTAACCTGCTAACTAAAAAAAATAAAAAAAATTCTTAACTCACCAAAATTAAATTGTAGACTATCCAACTTCGAAAGGCGAAGAAGACACCACCACTAGTTCTCAGAGAAGTTTTGTGGAAGAGAAGATTGGTTAGGAAGCTTTGTCGAAGACGAAATGGGGAGGCTTCTCCGATTCCAAAGCGACAGTCGTGAAGATGCTAGAATATGTACGTATTTGGTTTGAAGTAAATCTATGTCTCGTGTTGGAGAAGATGAACAGTTTTTTATTATGTTCTATTCTATTATATTCATATAGAATATAAATATAAAACAATATATATATTTTTATGCGATAAATTCTATTTCATTTGACGGTTACTAAAATTGTTCTATTTTGTTTAGAAATATATTTTGATATTTGGGTTTAGGGTTTACATTTGGATTATGGTTTACATTTAGATTAGGATTTAGTGATTAGGATTTAGGGTTTAGTATTTATAAGGTGAGGGAGTATGGTTGAAATCAGTTTTAACTTCTTTAATGCAATCATACACATTTCATAATTTCACTATTGGTACTATGTTATTTATTATGTTCCATTCCATTTGGATTTAGAGTTTATATTTGGGTTAATGGTTTATATTTAGGTTTAAGGTTTACATTTAGATTAGGGTTTAGTGATTAGAATTTAGGGTTTAGTATTTATACGATTGGGGTTGACAATATGACAAGCATTACCACCTTCCATGAAAGCATAATCATGTCAACATTTAAGAAATATATCAAAATGATATTTAGATTGGAACTACATTTTCACTTTTTCTATTCTATATGTCTCATGTAGAATAGTAATGCATTTTACTGGAATTTAGAAATTTAGATTTAGTTTATGCAAGATTAGGGTTAAGGCTGGATTAGGGTTTATGTTTCCATAGGGTTTAGGGTATATTATTTATAAGTTGGGGTTGAGGTTGAATTATTGTTTAGTATATATGGATTATAGGTGTAGTTTGCGTTATATACTACTTCGACAATATAGAATAGAAAATTCGGTGTGTATATATGTGGTCAATAAACTTGTCACGTGGATGGTACTTCTTCCTTCACATTAAAATTTTTTGGTTCCTCCGTGTCCATATTTTTTCTCAATTACGTTATCAATATATAATATATTCACCGGATAATTGTTGATGAAGAGGGTATAACCGGATCAGTTGTGTCACAAATGTTAGATTCTTAATAATGTCAAAATCATTGCTAGATTTTTAATTATGTCTCCAAAATTGGCTATCTCACCAATAAGCCCAAAAAATAATTTTAAGTTAACCAGATGTGAAAACTGTTTTGTTTACCAAAAAAAAAAAAATGTGAAAACTGCTTGCAAAATTCCGACCGGATTCGCCAAAATTAAATTTCCTAAACCAGCTAGGGTTCAAAAGATATTAACTTCATTCTTCACCCTTTGGCGGTCATATAAAGTTGTTTCAGTGTTGTTGTTGTATCTTCAAATCATTAATGGAATACATAAATTATTATTTTGTCGACGCGAGTAGACATAGGCATGTTAACCCAAACCGAAAACCGAACCAATGTTTAAAAAAATTCCATACGGGTTTAGAATTCAACTAGTCCAGATACCCGTACCTGATTGGTTATATATGATATCCAAACCAATTAACCGAAGTAGCCGAATATATATATATATATATATATATCACCAATCCTAAACTTACATCTTCCATTCTCATTCATCTTTTTGTCTTCTCCTTCTTCAAGGTATATGTTCAGTACATACTCAAACTCATTTTATGACCGATTACATGTATGAATTACTATATTTTGCGATTTCGATTTATATTTGATTACAAGTAGTATTTGCGATTTGTTTTCTCTCTGCTATTTACACAAGCATGAGCTCAATCATTCATGATATCATTCAGGTTTGATTTCTATTTGATTTTGATGTTTCTTTGATTTTGATTTATGAATAGATGGATTTTTACCATTTTCTATTCAAGATAATACAAATAGAAATTACACGAAGAAAAAGAATACATGCTCCTGTTCTTCAACGTAATAACAAATCAAAAAGATCATAAATCTTATATTAAGTTGTTCAATCTTTTAAATTCAACAGTATTGTTTCTGGCCTCGCATGATCAAATAAAAGATATATAAATTTTTTTATTATTTGTTACACAGTTTGGTTATACCCGAAATAACCCGAACCTGATCAAAAGTATAAATTAATCCGAACGGGCTCTGTACCTCTCCATTCGAAAACCCGAAAATCGGAAGCACCCGATCTGAACACGAACGGGTATCTGAACGCCCATGCCTAGACACGAGTATAACACATTACCGTTTTAAGGAGAGAAGCAACCTCTATTCGTTACGTTGCTGATGAGTGTTCCACCTCCGTTTGCTCTGTCCCGGGTCGGGTCAGGTCAAATTTGGGGCGGTTTCTGGATTGCACCACGCGGTCCACACCCTTCGTTCAAACCCCAATACTTGGGAAAGCTTGTGGGGTCCCGTGGGAAAGGTTAATGACATTGCGGTGGTTGTCTCCCGTGGAGAGTATTTGCATAATCGTTGTGTTTCGAGGATTGTGCATTTCGACATAAAGCCACAAAACATACTCATGGACAAACATACTCATTTCAGACATTCGTTGATGAATACTCGGATCATGACGGAGCTATGTGGGTGGGAGGGGGGTCAGCTGACCCCTGTGATTTTTATAAAACATGAATTTCACTTATATATTTTAGGTAGTTTTCAGAATATTTGGTTAAAAACCTTTAGTTTGACCCCCATAACTCAAGACTAATTCTTTCTTTTGACCCACTTTAATATCTTCTTAACAATTTTACATAATTAGTTTAGTAAATGACCCATCTAAAATGTGATGCTAGCTCCGCCATTCATGACGATCCGGTCACAGTGATTGATGAAAAGCGTACGTACAATGTAAAAGCTCCTGCCAGACACCCTATATACGAAAACTTCCGGGTCAAGGTCCGTCTTTTGTTTATTTTATGAAAATCTTCTTTTCATATTCTGTTTCTGTTTAATATTTTATGCTCTGCTTCTTGTGTAGACTTTTAAAGCCCTATTGACTTCCGCAACATCAGATGAGCAACTTACTGCTCTTGGAGGACTTCTTTATCAGGTATTATCACTTCAAACTACTGTATTTTGTTCTACTCTGCATATGAAATGAAGACCGAGAGTTATATTGATGCTCTTTTTTGGCTTTTATCCTTTGTTTGTTGTTCAGTGTCACTATAGCTACAGCGCGTGCGGACTAGGATCAGACGGAACAAACAGGCGGGTCCAGTTAGTACAAGGGATGCAGCATAACAAGTCTAAAACCGACGATGGGACTTCGGATGGAGCCAAAATCACAAGTGGTGGCTCCGGTTATTGGCCGTAACTCATTGCGCAGCAGCCAACAAATACACTTGTATATCATTGATGTGGTCAACATTTATGTATATTATTTTATGTCCTTTCACATATTATTATTATGTATATTGGATGTTTTAAGATTCAGCAGAGATACAAAGCAGCAACCGGGTATTTGCCACTCATTTTCGAAGGTTCATCACCTGGAGCTGGCAAGTTTGGTTACCTCCGGATCCGACGTCATATCTCGCTCTAATTTCACCCATTGAGACTTTCTCTACTTTTGGTATAAACTTATTATTTTTATTTATTCTTCATACGATATATACTTTGGAGTTTCATCTCACAAATAAAGTAGATCGTTCTTCTCCACTTTTCAAAATAATATTGACGATGATGATAAAAGGCTTGTGTATACTACTACGACGTTATTTTGAAACAAAATTATCTTATGCAAAAGAAAAGAATAACACTTCACTTACTGTCTTTTATGTTAAATTAAAACGTGTTCACATTCATTGTGTTTGTCATACTCATATTACTTAAAAAAAGAAAAAAATTGTGTGAAAACATTTTTAAAATAGTCACAAAAAATAGGAAGTGAAATGGAAGTGGTAGTAAAAAAGTAAAGAGGAGAGGGCTTTGGTCAGACAATGGTTGAGGTTCGTGGTTACGAGTAGGTGGGTATCATTCATGATAGATCACACTAGCACAGTACCCGAGGATCTTTTTAAATTACTGCTCATGTGTGCCTTTAATTGCTTTTACATACTTTCTATCTTTGCCTTTTTAAAATGATGCCAATCGTGTTTTCTTATCATATTATAGGAGATGCATGACTGTAAAAAATAATTCGTTTAAGCTTCACATCTGACCAATTATATTAATGTACGCAGTACATCAATGAAGTGAGAAGGGAAAGAAATCGTAATTACGTTTGTTTACACACATACATTAAAGAGCAGAGATCCGAACAATATGAGAGAAGGCACTTGTGCTGATAAACGAGCCGACATGCACGTGCTCACTTCCATTCTTACGCGTTTCTCATCGGATCCTATGAGTTCTTCCAATCCAACCGTATTTATTATTCCACGTGTCTTTTCTACATTCAACCTTGTTCATCATCATCATATGAAAACGCAAGATGGAGTTGAATTAAATATCACATGATACAGGCAGTAAATAAAATACTACTGCTGCACGTAACTATTTTTATTAATTTCTTATTTGCTAGTCACGTGAACAAAAAAATGGAAATAATGATACGTATATATAAATATGAAGCTTCTTTAACCATAGAAAGATATTTATAAAGTTTAACCTAGACAAATGTTTAAAAAAAACATTTTACCAAAAAAGTTTATAATAAATTGGTGAGAAATAAAAGGAAGTATTGGAAACAGTCTACACGTTCTTCTGCTTCACTCTAAGAGCATCTCCAATGTATTACCCCATTTTTTACTCCAAAATGGTGCAACACCAAAATGGAGTAAGGTTTTACTCCAATGTATTACTCTATTTTCTACTCCAAAAATAATATTTCTTAAATAATTTCATTTTTATTTTATTAATAATTGCAAATAAAATCTTATACTTATAAAAATTTACCAATTAACCCCAATTATTTTATGTTTACGATAATAATTAAAATATAAATTATTTGAATTAAATATTTATTATTAAAAAGTACAAGAAATCATTAAAAAAGACAACATATATATAGGTTCAACAATGAGCATTAGAATATTTTTTCCACAAATGATCAACTAATGCATTTCGTAATGAAAAATGAGATTCTTTATTTTTGATATTCCTAAATCGAGCAAGAAAATTTTGAAATCGGATATTTTCATCTTCTGCAATTTCAATATCTGGAGGTGGAGCTTCTCTTTCAAGTTCAATTGGTGCATCAAGTTCACGCTCATTTTCATCTTCTGCAATTTCATGTTATTGTATCATTTTAAATATTATTTAAGTAAAAAATAGAAACATTAAAGATTCAAAGGATCATTTTATAAATAAAAAAAGTTCAACTCCAAAATGGAGTAATGGGTAAGATTACTCCATAAATGGAGTAACCCTAGCCATTACTCCATTTTTAACTCCAAAATGGAGTGGGGTTGGAGAAGATTTTACTCTATAATGATGTTTGGAGTTGAAAATGGAGTAGGGTTGGAGATGCCCTTAACACTTGTGCGCCCTTCTCTTCTTTGTCTTCTTCCTCAAATTTGCTTCGTTCACTTTCAGATTCTCTCACCAGACACGAACTCCAGATTCATCCCGACAATGGAAACATTCCATCTCCTCCTTTTTCTTTCCCACTTTCTCTTCTTCACGACGTACACCACGCTTACCTCAGCAAAATCCCAGATCGTTGACTGTACAATGTGCACTTCTTGTGACAACCCTTGTCAGCCGAACCCCTCTCCTCCGCCTCCGACTCCATCTCCTCCGCCTCCAGCCACCACCACCACCACTGCTTGTCCTCCGCCTCCTAGATCCGGCGGTAGTGGTAGTGGTGGTGGTCCTTACTACTACTACCCACCTCCTTCTCAGTCTGGCTCTTACCGTCCACCACCATCTTCTTCCGGCGACGGTGGCTACTATTATCCGCCGCCGAAAAGTGGAGGGAACTACAACCCTTATACGCCGCCGCCAAACCCAATCGTTCCGTACTTTCCGTTTTACTACCACAGCCCTCCCCAGCAATCTGTTGTGTCGGCCGGATCTGATGTGAAAGTCAAACTCTCTTACGTGTTTTCTTTGGTTATAATTTTTGCTCTTTACTTATAAGACAGATAATTGTAACATCAAGAAACCCTCAGATCTTTGTAAGGAAGAACACTATGCATGAGAGATCTTGTACAAGTAGCAAATTTATCTGTACTTCTATCATTTTTAACAATTTTATGAATGAAGCCTTTTATTATCTTATAATTCTAGTAAAATAAATAAATGGGGGCGGGTGGGGGGGGGGAGGGGGGTGGGGGGTTGTTTGCCTTTATTTTTTGTTTTAGTTTCATTCCAAGTCGAAACTATAGTTAAAAGGAAGCAATAAAAGTCTTGTTTTGCTACCTCGAATATTAATTACGGACAACTTAACGTAAATTTGGAGTCAAACCAAGGTTTGAGTTACTGTTGGTTGATACTGTATATGGTCAATGACTAATGCTTCAGACCATTGCCTACCTCATCAAAACATTATCACTGCTAGAACTCGGCATTATTACTTGTTACTTTATTAGTATCCACCTTGAAAATTCAATTACTAGCATTGTCAAACCAAATAATAAATTAACAAATTTCGTTATTCATAACACCAGATCAATAACACCAAGTCAAGTATCAATTATCATTATATTTTTCCATTATTTGTTAAATCTATACTATACTAAAAGGGGATATAAGCCATGGAGAGGATGTCCACATAGGATAGAAAAATCAACCAATCAGAGAACCCGAAATTGCCATGTCATCTCATTTATTTTTCGTAAAAAATAAAAAAAACAATGCGAAGGTGAGAATCGAACCCGGGTTGGTATGATATATATATAAGACAGTTACCACTAAGCCATTGACACTTTCTTGGACACATATAAAGAACCACTAAGTATATAATCACAAACTTTTATGTACATTTACAATAATATGAATTCAACTTTCAAGACTCCGATACTTTGTTTTGTAAAAAAAAAAGAAGTAAGTGGCTAAGTTAATATATTCTTAGAAAGTGTGAGAACGTTGACAAATATGAAAAAGCATAGATTTTTGTTTTCGTGACAAAGTTAAGAATTTTGTAAAAGTAAGTTTAACATATAAATTTTCGTGACAAATATGAAAAAGCATAGATTTTTGTAAAATTTTGACAAAACAACTCAAAACATATTTCTCTAATGTCTTAATAAAATATTATTTAAGGGTGTAATAATTAAATATATTAATTCAATAAATTTTGTAATTTATAGACAAAACAATAACACAACAAATTTTGAAACATTTGTTTAACCTATCGATTTTTTTTCATGAGAATCCAACTAAACAAGATAAAAAAAATTAGATTTACAAATATTTAATTACCATTTTATTCAATTTTGATTAATTTCAAATTGTCATAATGTATCTTTTTGAAGTTACAAATATGAAAAAGCATAGATTTTTGTACAATTTGACAAAACAACTCAAAACATATTTTTCTAATGTCTTAATAAAATATTATTTAAGGATGCAATAATTAAATATATTAATTCAATAAATTTTATAATTTATAGACAAAACAATACCACAACAAATTTTGAAACATTTGTTTAACCAATCGATTTTTTTTTCATGAGAATCCAACTAAACAATTAGATTTACAAATATTTAATTACCATTTTATTCAATTTTGATTCATTTCAAATTGTAATAATGTATCTTTTTGAAGTTACAAAAAAATAATGTTCTTTCTTTATTACACTAGCATTGTATATAGATTCTATATACACAAAATAAATATAATATAACAACATAAGTTTGCTTTCCCCGATTCATATGAAAACTTTTTAAGTTATCCACCAAATCAAATTAATTAAATCAATGAAATTGTTAAAATACAGCAAATTAATATATAATTTTATTTTAAATTAAATTATTTAAAAAGTGTATTTTCGTTAAAATAAAATAATAAATAAGTAAAACTGATTTGATGGTAATTTTTATGATATATATATACATATATATATATATCAATTCTGTGAAAGAAATAGAAGCTTAATATGGAAAAAAATCTTAAATACAAAAACCTCTAAAAATTAACAAAAAAAACTAATAAATTAAACTATGATATCACTTAAAAGCTTCTTAGACCATATTAATAAAATATTTAAGCGATAATTAGACAAATTTGATTTTTTTCCAGCAAAAAATTTATTATTAATTAGCATCAGTTATTTCAAGATGTTTAAGAAATGGTGGACAAAAAAATAAGATGGACATTAATGATATATGAACTATGAATAGTACTTTGTGAAGCAGACTTAGATAACATATCTGCACATCCATTTCCAGTTCTTTTTGATGCTTAAATTCAATTTCTTCAGAGTAGTTATTCCACAAATAGATCGTATGAGATATTGTTTTGATATGTAGATTTGTTTTTTCAATGTTAAGAAGATTGATAACTGTAAAAATGTCTCTTTCGAATATGATATGTCTATAACTGAGTCCCCAACATGAGACAAGTTTGTTTAAAAAGTAAATAATTTTATTTTTCTTATATTATATAATCAATATATATTATTTACTGATAATAAAAATATAGTTATTCATCTATCACAAATATCTATGCAAATATGTGAATCACGTACAACAATCAAACAACATAATGATTTCCACAAAGAAAATTTAAAAAATATATTTATGTTATGAAGTCATATTTTATATTCTTTAAATAATGTAATACAATATTATACATTATTTTTTAGAATTGAGAAATACATATATCAGTTAGACAAATTAAGCGATAATTAGACAAATTTGATTTTTATTTTGTGAGTAAAAAGTTTATTATTAATTAGCATTACTTATTTCAAGATGTTTAAGAAATGATGGACAAAAAAATAGGATGGACATAAATGATATATGAACTATAAATAGTTTTTTGTAAAGCTGACTTAGATAACACATATGCACATCCATTTCCAGTCCTTTTTGATGCATAAATTCAATTTCTTCAGAGCAGTTATTCCACAAAGAGATCGTATGAGATATTGTTTTGATATTTAGATTTGTTTCTTGATTGTTAAGAAGATTGATAAGTGTAAAAATGTTTCATTCGAATATGATATGTCTATAACCGAGTCCCCAACAAGAGACAAGTTTGTTAAAAAGTAAATAATTCCATTTTTCTTATATTATATAATAAATATATATTATTTACTGATAATAAAAATATAGTTATTCATCTATCACAAATATCTATGCAAATATGTGAATTAAGTACAACAATCAAACAACATAATGATTTTCACAAAGAAAATATAAAAAATATATTTATATTATGTGGTCTTATTTTATATTCTTTAAATAATATAATACAATATTATACATTATTTTTTAGAATTGAGAAATACATATAATATCTTATCCGCGCGTAGCGCGGTTAAAAAATCTAGTACTCTATTAAATACTTGTTATTTGCTAATAATATGTGTCTTTTCTTTTGTTTGCATTTAGGGATGGGTACAACTACTCGCTAATCGTTTTATACTTGTTTCAACATGATTTTTTAAGTATTCGTCGTCATCAAGTTAGTATTAAATAGTAAATTTAGATACTAGCAAATATAAGACAAATAAGAAGTATTAAATTTTTTTTCTATCTCGCTTTCTACTAGTTCACTTGCCAAGATAAGACATTTTTTGTTATCGTAAGAAATCTACAATGCTTCCATATCGAAATATTATTGTTTTCTTTATCCTTCTTCTCTATAATATGTATAAATATGTCGTTCAAAATAATTTTCATGTTCTTTTTAGTAGAGCAAACAAAACTAACTTTCATGTCCATTTCAACTAAAGTACCATTAATAAGTACTTTTTAAATATTCAGAAATATTCGTAAATTATTCACAAGTATTCACAAATAGCAAGTAATAAAGTGGGACAAGTAATTTGCAAGCAAATCATTTTTATCAAGAACTTGAGATACCAAATTCTCAATTTTAATTAATTAAATATACATTTAAATTTTTATTACTCGTACAAAACAAATCAAGTATCAAGTACAATAAAAATAGCGAGTACTCGCTTTGTGCTCAGTTCTAATAAGTGCCGGTCAGACGAGATATGATGTCTCAAGTAAATTAGAAAAATGATGCCACTCTAACTATTGTTCAAAATTTTGAAATATATAATCAAATAATACAATTTTTTGTTGAAACTTAATTTCCCCAAATAAATAAAGTACAGAACAACATTCTATTGCTCATAGACCAAAAAATGATTACTAATTTAGTGTAACAATTTTAAATTTCTTTCCAAAAAAAAAATACATAGCTATACACAAAACAATAGACAACGAGATATCATGGAATTGAGAAGGACAAGAATAACTAATTGTGAAGGAAAAAAGAATAATTAGGTTACAAGGATATCAATATGAACTTGTAATATTTAATTGATTTCTTTAAAATTTTGAAGAGGAGATCATAGGGCATTGTGTAGCAGATTCGTGTGCCAGAATGTATCTGATGATGAGTTCTATATATACTAGAGTAGCTTTGAGGCAGTATTATATGTCAAGATAAACTCTTTGCACATCTGTCTTCGTTCGAAGTTATCCCAGGCTATTTAAAAGATAACCGAAGATCTTTTATTTCAACAAAAACACATCTTCATTGTTGTCTGTTTTTCTCAGGGATCGCAGATAAGTACTGTTTATTTTTCTCCTATCTCGTGAAAGGTTAGAAGGAAATCTGATTACGTTTGTTGGACCCCATAAATGTGGTCAGGCTTCATTTTTATGTCGATTCATCTCCATAAATGTTAGCGTAAATGATCCATCATTGTTACATTTTGCCCATCCTTGCGGAGGTCGTGTCCATTTATTAAGGCATCGTCTTTTGTTATTTGTTGGTGTTGTTACTTGATTCTTAACAACATAACTTTGTGCAGCTTTATTTCTTCATTGTTTTGTCTTGCTAGTTGTAGAGAGGTCGTCCGATGTAGTTGAAGTTTTTGAAACATAAGAGTGTTTGTAGTTTTCCAAATTCTCCAAAGTATTAATATGCTCAAAGACTGATATCCTTTTGGTAGCCTTCTATCTTCTGTCATCAATGCTCGTAGTTTGTCCTCTGAGGAAACTGTTTGATCAGTAAGGATTGGTAGAGTCTTTATCTTCACCTTCCCTGGCGGAGGAGTGACTTGTACCCCACACGGCGTGTGTGTTGCAAATAAGTATTCTGATGTAATTGTATAGAGATACCTCTTCTATGTAAAGAATACATTTTATACTGTTTTCATACATATTAAAAACACACATATTAAGAAAACACATCCCTTATATATTAATTGAGGAACATTTGAAAAGATTTAACCTCAATTTTGTATTAATTAAAAGAGGCCCCAATGTATAGGTGGCACTCAATTAGGTAGTCAATTACATTCAATTGAAAAATAAGTAGGTCCACATTCAATTTTTATATGTTGTTAGATACATAAGTTGGTCAAACTATATGATATAATGATATGATATGATATTTTCTTTCCTTAAATAAAACCTACGGAATTACCATAAATGACTAATATATATATGACAATTAATGATTTTAATAATAAAGATTTGATAACAATGTATATCTCCTCCATCATTTTTCTGTTTAATTTTATATTATTAAAATAAATTAAACAATCAAATTAGCTATAAAAATAAAATTTAGATTTTTTCGTATATGTTATATTTTGAATTTTTAAAAACGACAATAAATGACTAAAACTATTAAAATTATTATGTTAAAAATTAATGATCAATGATTTAACATTTTTATTATAAGAAGATACACATGATTTTAAAACCATATGAGAAAAAAATATCGTTTAATAATAAATATATATATATATATATATATATATATATATATATATATATATATATATATATATTAAACACTATATACCATAAGATTACATAAATATTTTAATATTAAAACTTTCAATGAATTTTCAAGAACATTTATAAATTATAAACTTATTAAAGATTTCAGATTGAAAATTTTGTTATCGATGATTTAAATATTTTGTTATAAAACGATATGAACGATCATAGAACCGTATGATTATAAATTCTTATTTAATAAATAACTATACAAAATATACTATTCCTAGAAAAATAGGTTGGTCCATCTTAACTTATATTACACTTTTTATTAAACTAACTATCGAATTGATAAATAATGTACCAAAAATGTTTTGCACTTTCCTTATATAAAAGCTACGAAATTACCTAATATGATTAACATATATGTGAAAATTAATTATAATGAATAATAAATATTTGATAACAATTTTTGTATCTTAGTTCTTTTTTTAATTTTATATTATTAAAATATATTTAAAAATCACATTAAATATATAATAAAAACATTTAAAATTTTTCTTATATGTTATATTTTGAATTTTTCAAAATGTCTATAAATTATTAGAAATTTGAAGATCCCCACTCTGAAAATTTTGTGATCAATAGATTTTTTTTTTTGTCATAATAAGTTACAAATGATCATAAAATTCTATTAATATGAACTTTTATTTAATATTATAAGAAGATACACATTATTTTAAAATCATATGAGTAAAAAATATCATTTAATAATAAAACATATATATATAGATTATACTATATACCATAAGATTACATAAATATTTTAATATTAAAACTTTCAATGAATTTTCAAAAACATTTATAAATTATAAACTTATTAAAGATTTCACATTGAAAATTTTGTTATCGATGATTTAAATATTCAGTTATAAAATGATATGAATGATCATAGAACTGTATGATTATAAATTCTCATTTAATAAATGACTATATAAAATAAAGTATTCTTAGAAAAATAGGTTGGTCCATCTTGACTTACATTATATTTTTTATTAAACTAACTATCGAATTGATAAATAATTTACCAAACTTTTTTTTGCACTTTCCTTAATTAGAAGCTACGAAATTACCTAATATGATTAACGTATATATGAAAATTAATTATTATGAATAATAAATATTTGATAACAATTTTGGTATCTTAGTTCTTTTTTTAATTTTATATTATTTAAAGATATTAAAAAATCACATTAAATATATAATAAAAATATTTATATTTTTTCTTATATGTTATATTTGAATTTTTCAAAACGTCTATATATTATTAGAAATTTGAATATTCCCACTCTGAAAATTTTGTGATCAATAGATTATTTTTTTGTTATAATAAGTTACAAATGATCATAAAATATAACGCATATGCATTTTTATTTAATAAATATTCAAACTAAATAATATATATATATATATATATATATATATATATATATATAAACACTAATGATTTAAAGCAACAAGATTGGCTGATCAATTTAGTCGTCCAGTTGAAATCTTTCAAAAGTATGTGAAAGACTAAAGTCAAAATAAATATGGATTTAGAATAGTAGTTATATTTTACTAACCAAATACCAAAAAAACCGAACCGAACCGAAACCAACCCGATATCCGGATTGAACACCCGTAATCCAAATGAAGCCAAACTATTGTTTCATTCTCCAAAATATAATAAAAAAAATAACTTAATTCCGCGCAAGGCGTGGGTCTTATCCTAGTTAGATTACTATTATAAGTGCATTAGTTTTTGTAACCATCAATTTTAATAAATTTTAACTAATAATAATTTAATAAACTCAATTAATTTTCTTAAAGTTTCCAATTTTGTATAGAAACATAAAACGTCTATTTTTGTGAAATATTCTTTTTTAAATCAGTCTTAGTGGAATGGAGAATTATAAATTAGCATAGTAAAGGAATTTATACCATATAAAAGTTGAGTATATAAGAAGACATTGAGAATGTCCATATAAGATTTAAAACTCCTTATCATAATAGAAATTCATACAAAATAAGGTAAATTAACAATAACATTAAAAATTAACTTGATTAGATACTTTTTTTTTGAAAATTAACATAAATTTAATGCAAGATTGTTTTCAAAATGTCAAAACTTCCAAAATGTATTTTTCCAAAATAAAATAGAATTTCGTGCAAATAAGGTTAACTAACAAAAAATATTTAAAAATTAACTTGATAAAGACACTATTTTTAACATTAAAATAAAATTAACTAATAAGAATATCAATGACATATAAATTTATATTCCATCTAAAATAAATTATACTAACAGAAAAAAGGTATTTAAAATGAATCACTTTGATCTTTACTATTTTGGAAAATTAACCTAAAATTAAATTTTTTAATAAAATAATACAAAAAAGGAAACTACATAATATTGAAAATATCATATGAAATTACAATATCAATAAATATACCAAATGAAAATTTTAATTTAATATTTTTTAAAATTAATATTTCCATAAAATATTTCCTTGAAAATAAAGTCAAATTTAATATTGTGTAACTCATTAAAAAGAATTAACTCGATACATATAATATTTTTGGAAATTTTACATTAAAGTGATTAATTAGAAATATCATAATATAAGTAAAAACTATAAATATATATCTGTTATAAGTAAGAAGAGAAGAGAAGAATTAGTGTATCTTATTCCATGAATAATGAGTCTTTTATATAGGAATATACAATAGTTTGAAGACAAAGTCATTTGGAGAACAAATAAAGCTTGGAGAACAAGTATATCTAAGACTTGCCATAATGGCATCACCATAATATTCATAACACTACTTCCTTGATGTCCATTATGCGCGTAGATGTTGCCTCGTTAAAAACATCACCAGAAAAAACCAATGGGAAAAACCATGGTTAAAAGAAAAATAGGGCAGTGCGTAATGACTTCTCCTCATGTGTACAAGATCTTTGGGATGATGTAGTCCGATAAGATGAACTAACTTATTGAAAGTAACAGTGGTTAGCGTCTTGGTGAATAATTCAGCAGGAAATTGTCACTTGAAGGAACTTGTCGGACACATACATTGCCATTCTTCTGAAGTAAATGAGTCTTGATATGATCCATATTGAAATTATAACATTTCCTTTAGATGTCTATCATTTGTGTGCTCTTTGTTGTCTCATTAAAACCTTATCATGGAAAAACTCAGTGAGATAAAAAACCATAATAAAGAAAAAGAGTACAACTACACATAGTTTTATATCCCTTCCCTAGAAATCAATATTTTCAAGATATGCATTCTGATCAAATATATCTATTTAGGAAATTGATCTTAACAGAACAAACTCTTTTGATTTTTGTTATAATATTCAGGGTCTTTAGACTTCTGGTCCAAAATCTCTTTGACATAGACAATAATTTTTTTGGTCTTTCAAGCCAAATTTCTTTACATACAATCGTCTAATCATTTGTCTTGTATCGTAACTATAAAGTTACTAATATGATTTTTTTTGTCATATGAAATTACATCTTTCAATTATGAAAGAGATTAGTAACTTGCTCAAACAACAATCTTAAGTATGGTACTTCAAGATCAGTCAGTAACTACACTCTAAATATGGTACTTCAAGATCAATCATATGTGATCATCTTAAAATATTTAAGGATCTTCAAGATCTAGATGTCCGGTTTGGAATACATAACAATGTAGTCTTTTCAAGATCTTTCTTCCAACCAAACAATTTATTATAACTCTTCAAGAGTTTGGATTATATTCAAATCCATGATTCTATTAATTCATACTCTCTTGATAAATACAAATGGATACATTAGTTAATCTTATAATATTTCCATATATCCCATAAAATATTTTGTTTCAATCCGATCGAATCACTAGAGTTCCCGTGAACATAATTTTGATATCATCAGTCATTCATGGATTCTATCTCTCAAAGATTTATCATTTTTCAGCGGGTCATATAATTCAAGTTCTTCTTTTATTGCCAGACTGATAAAGAACTTGAAAGTAAGTTGCATCTACCTCATGAGAGTATGTCTATTCACAGTCAATTTCATATTGATTTTTCTTTGGTACAACGACTCATTTATCCCACTTCTTTTACACCTTTTGGTGTATGGACTATTGGTCCAAATATTTCTCTCTTTCATGAGAGTTTATATCTTTGTATATTGCTTCTTTCTGATTTGGCCAATCATTTTTGTGTACACTTTTCAATAGACTTTCTTTTATGATCATCATGCATAAATATCCTCGACGTCGATTTTCTTATCGGTTCCATTTTATTCTATAAATGACATAACTTATTGAGATCTCTTCATTCCCCGGGTACTTGAATTATTTCAGTCATGTTTTAACATCTCTTCTGGATATGATTCAAAAACTTTATTTCCTCTTGACCATTATTAATTTATGCTCCTTTTCATTTAAGAGGATTCTTATCTTTGGAACCAACATGTCTACCACGCTGTAGGCGTGACTAGCAGTTTGATATTGTTCTTATAAAACATTAATTCTTATTGGAGTATTTACAGCTGGTATGTGACTTGATCACTATTTATCTAGGTCAGTAAATGTGTCTGGAAACTGCTTTACTAAGCTATATCTTTGAATTATCTTTTGGACTTGTACTTCACATTCTATTTAGTCTGAGGATCAATGATAATTCATTTCAACTTATTTTCATTTCCAGTTGTGTATTTTATCTCCTTTATGTTGGAAATACTCGTTTTAATTTGAGCATTCATATCGAGCCTTACTTATCCTTCGGAGATGACTCTAGATACTTAATTATCAATGGAGATTCATATCCAACAGATATTCCCAACCTTATTGGAAACACATCTTAATAAGCTTGTGGAGTACTTGGAATGTATATTTCACATGCAAAACTCTTACATGAAAAATTGTTGGTTTCTAACCCAATACCAATGATGGAGAGAACTAGTGATCACTTGTTGGCTTGATACAAACTATGTTGCTCAAAATGTTCAATACTTATTCCACTGAACATGAAATAATTATCAAATACTTAAGACGTGAATTCACCAAAATTATAAAGATGCATGGTGGGTGATCAGTCCACCAACATTCATTTATTCATGCAAATAACTTCATTTGGCTGGTGAAAACCGTATTACCATTTTATCTAATGAGCAAGCAACGTATGTGAAATCATTCGCAAGAATCTTATGGTTCTTCAATGAATATTCACATAAATCTTTATGTATCTTTTCGAATCATTATCAAACCAAAATGGTCTAACTGGTTCGTGCCAAATATTTTTGTAAACTTCTGGTTTACTATATATTTATCTCTATTACACTAATATTTATGTAGTAAAATCTATAAGAGAATGTAGGTACGTCTCTAAAATACTTTTAGAGCCTTAAGAAATACTTTTGATTTGCAATAAATTTAACATGTCTTTAGCTTATTATCTCAACATAACTTGTTTCAAAATGCCATAAATTTACTTTAAGAAGGATTTGTCAACCAATTTGAGTGTAAACATAATCTTTTGGATGTTTCACTTATTATAAAATGTGAGTTTCTTTAATTCTTCCACCTCGAGATGATAATACTACAAATTTATTAGTTTCTAATTGAATCTCATTTTAGAATCAACAACATACCATATTCGGCTTATGTATTCTTTCTCATATCCTTCAAACTTTTGAGGCTTATAAGAATATAATGCAATAAGAATTTTAAATTGCATTCTTATATACAATAATATTTTGTACTCTTCTGGAGCATCATATATATCCTCTTCTTGAACATTCAATAAACCTCATACTAACATTCCATAAATTGTATTCTTTCATCTTTCTCTTCTTTATTACCATTTTTATTTTTTCAGCTTCAAGTGAAATATGAATTCTAAAAAGAAACTCTTTGGTCTTGACCTTAATCATAAGCATATATATATCCACATTCACGTCAACAACTACTTCTTGGACTTACCAATATTATTTGTGTGGATTTTCTTTCTCAAAATGTCAAATTCTCTTCAAGAGAATGAATCATAACGTGTTTTCCTGAGTCTCAAAGAGACATGATACAAGTATAAATTTTTTTAATCTTTATTTTCAACCATGTGTCTGTTGGACAACATTATGTGTGAAAACTGTATTTTTCACTATATTTGGATCACTAAAATGTTCTTTGAAAATTTTTACTTTATCCAACATAGTTAAGATTTATCTACAGACTCCATGTCTTGTAATATTTAGATGCAAAATAGATAATGAGCTTTAGGTAATCACATTATGGTGATTATACCTTTCTTTGGATTGTTTTCCAAAACTTGTGGATTTTTTAAGATCAAGCTTTAAGCTTAAAACTATCATATATGTAATGGTAATGAAATAGAAAAATACTTATTTTATATAATCAAGTTTTAATTAAACTTGTATATAACTATCAAACTTGTGGATTTTTTATGCAAATTATTTTATATAATCAAGATTTAATTAAACTTGTATATAAAACATAGAAAAATACTTATCTTATAAAGAGAAAAGCATCAGCGATGAGTGTTCCAACTCTTCATGTTTCTCGACATCTTACATGGTTTCTTTCTCTTTTACAAAGAATAAATATTCCTGAAATACTTATAATTTGCTCATATAAAATGACTATTGATATGTTAGTAAACATAAGTATTTAGATATAACAATATATGAGAACCAAGAACCACTCACGTATAAAACAGTATCGATTGGTGGAATATAAATTAATGAGAACCAAGAACCACTCACGTATAAAACAATATCATTTATTGTATTGACAGCAATTAGGTCAAACTCAGACTCATATCTTATTGCTACAAAGTATATATATGTGAATAAACCTAAACAATAAGTGTAAACGATCATTACTAATGAATTAAGTAATGAAACAATAACCATATGGCTAATAAAGTAGCTATAGGTTCAACAAGAATGATTCGTAGGTTTTGATTGTAGCTATAGGTTCTAACTTTTAGTACACAGTTTCAACAATAAAATAGTCAAGATAGCTATTAGTTATATAATTACATGTTGTATGAAATAACAGTGGCAATATGCAACCGTATGAAAGTATAGGTTAATAACAATACAAAATGTTAAGCGTAGGTTTATAGCAATACTACGAATGAACACTAACACGTTTAAGAATTACGTGATGACATGTGAAACATATAATAAAATCTAAAGCAAACACAAGCTATTATGAAATCAAACACATACAAATATAAAATATAACAAATTATTATGAAATCAAACACATACGAATATAAAATATAACAAATTGCGCGTTAGCTTGTCGACAAGGTCTCACTTTGATCGAATGATTTTTTCTTTCCTTGAAACAAGGGCAAATCAATATTGTCGACTGAAACTTTTAAACTCAATCAAAATCAACATGTTGATAACTATAAATCCCACTCTCACAAACCATGAATTGATAATAAGAATTATTAGAGAAGGATTGAACATAGATTATAGCTATTAACATAAAATAAAAATATGTACCTATTAGCCCAAAATCGCTTGAGTTTCATGCTGATAACATGTTATAAGTAAGAAGAGAAGAATTGGTGTATCCTATTCCATGAATAATGAATCTTTTATATAGGATTACAATAGCTTGGGAACAAAGTCACTTAGAGAACAAGTAAATTTTGAAGAACAAACATATCTAAGACTAGCCATAATGTCATTACCACAATATTCATAACAATATTTACCAAAAAAATTAAAAGCCGGGTGATCACAAAATTTATGTTAATTTTCTTTTAATTTTTAGATCATATATGCTAAGACAAAGGAAATTGACAACAAAAAATGGTAAGAAAAAAAAAGAAAAGAAACTTTTAATTAAAATTAAGGAATAAGAATATTCTCATAGTTAGTGTTAAATTAAATGTTAATTCGAATTAATGATTCACGAGCATATATTGTTTCACTATATATAAAGAACCAATATTCTAAGAATAATACGTACCAGAAAGATAAATGGATTCTCTAAAACATCATATAGTTTTCTTCATCACGATGATTATGTTCATGAATGCAACCATGTCCTGTGCGCAAAAGACAACAGTGGTGATTCATAATGATCTTGGAAGTGGATTATCGTTAGGCTACCACTGTCAGTCGGGGGACAATGATCTTGGATACGGGGGTCTGGGAGTAGGTGGATCATGGTTCTTTCGCTTTAAACCTGATATTTTTGGTCGTACTTTATTCTTTTGCAGATTTAGTTGGGGAAACGAATCACATTATTTCGATATATATAAGCAAAAAAGAGATAAAGAGTTTGAGAAGTTTGGATGCACACACTGTGAGTGGAAGATACGTAAGAATGGTCCTTGCAAGCTTAACAAAATCAATAACATGTTTGATGTCTGTCTTCCTTGGAATTCTTGAATTTTTCAACAGTTTTAATATCTATACGTATTATCTAATAGCGTATTATACTCTTATTAAAGTTGTGTTACGAATAATAATATGGAAGAGGATTTTTTTGTAAAGTAATGAAATAAGAATTGTTTGAGAGTTTGTGTACGTCAGCTACAGTGAGCTCTTGTTAAAGTTACGTTTATTAACCACCATATTTGTGTATTTTATTTACAAAAATAAATAAAAATATTTGTGTAAGTTACCAATCCTCGACCAAAAATGTGTTGTAAAATCATATTTCCATGTTCTATAATCGGAAATTTAGAATATAATGTAATTTAGAACATAATGTAGTTTTTTTTAAACTAGGGGTGGGTATATTAACAAGAACCAAAGAATTGAACCAAAACTTAACCAGACTTAAAAAATATCTGAATGGTTCCAAGTTTTGAGAACTAAAAAAATCAGAACCGAACAAAACTGGGATATTTCGGATAACTGAATGGAGCTAAAAATATACAAAAAAACTAAAAATAACTTAAATTATCAAAAATATAGCAAAAAGAACAAATATGTCCTAAAATAACCATAAATATCCAAAATATCTAAAACAAATACCCGAATGGTTACTTAATTCAATTATAAATGAACTCGAATTGAAACGAAATATTTTAAAACCGTATGGTTTCAATTTTCAAGAACCGAACCGAATGCCTATACCTAATTTTAACATTTTGATATTGTATTGATGGAGATTGTTTGAAGTTCATAGTGGTACCGTACCTTAATAGACCTTTTATTTATGCGGATGCTCAAGCTACGTACGTTCCCTACAAGTTGGACTGGCTCCATATCATTGTAATCCTTATGGTTCTTGTAACGAAAAGCGGAGAAAAGGTTATGTTTTGTCAGGATTCTCGTTTGGGCTTCATGGTAGTATTTTGAAGTCAGTTGCAGAAACTTGAATTATATGAAACTGCAGAAGATCTGAATCTCTTACTACCACAGAAGGATGTAAGGCGAAATTCAAGTATGAAAAAGATCCTAAATAGCTTTTAATTGTACGAAGCAATGCAACATTTCACTTCCCAGCCTAAGAGGCCCCCATCCATTACCACAACTCCCATTTTGCAGTAACTACTCAGAAGAAAAAGTGCAAGCTCTTGAGATATTTCCAGGTCACCAAGAGATGGTCTCTGTCCCGACAAATCAACTTATCAAAAGACTAAAAGATAAAGATCAAGAGATGACCTGAGGTGCAGCCAAGTAACAATGAGATGTATATTAACGAACATTCGGAAGTCTACATCTTCTGAACTTTCACCATAACTGACATCTACCATTTATATATCATAACCCCGAGATAGGGAGAGAGAGCTAAACCTATAATCTGGATGCAGGAAGAAGATGCGACATAACATCTAGGAGACTGGTATGAATGGAAAAGAGTTTCATAAATCCACTGACGTCATATCAAAGGTCAAGTAGAGTAGCAGATTTCCCAACTTATTAATCTGACAATGCACACGGACATCAAGCAGCAGAAATTCATGCCCAACCTAGCCACATCCTAACAACATCAAAGGCCAAACCAGTCATCCCAAAGAGTTGAAGCCTGACCTTAAGGATCTTCAATTGTTCTCCTTTTAACTCAATTTCTCAACCCAAAGAAAATGTACACCGACTCCTCCAAGTATCATCATAAATTCAGCTACATACATTTGGATTATTATAGTTCCTTTTTAATGTTTTAGAAATATAGTTCCTTTTGAAATTAGACTTACACAAAAATATATATTGTCTTGTACTCATATCAATATAGGAGTGTGCACTGCACTCACCCAAATGTATGGCCTAAAGCTTTATAAAATATAATTCATCACACAGAGCATAACCATAGTTCTCTCCCACACACACAAAACATAACCTTGCCTCTCTTTTTTTATCCCTCAAAACACATACACACAAAATTTGAAGCTTAAATAGTCTCGCTCGATAGCTGGTGGAGGGTTGAGATGAGGAGCAGCTCCAGTTGCTGCTTCGGAAGGATCACCATGTAAAGGATGAGATCCGATCAACTCATAGAACCTCTCGTCGGAGCTGGGCCACGCGAAGACTCTGTAACTGCTAGAAGATTTCTCCGTCTCTATCATAGTTATTTCTTGTTCGTCGTCATCGATACGATGCTTGAGAGCAATATTACTTTTGACTTTTTGAGCCTGCAATTCTAAAAAAAGGCCTTGAGAAAGCTCCCGGAGCCATGGTGTTTGACGGCGTATATATGTTAACAGAAACTCCTTCCACGAGTTTTTTAAAAAGAAATATATGTGTATTATTTTTGTTAACAAACTATATTATATGAATACCAGTTGCATATGTTATAATTCTTTTAGTAATTAAAGGGTTAGTAAAATTAGAAGCTAAGGGCATCATTGGTGATAGTATGTCAATGAGTTTTTATTGATAAAAATAGTAAAGAATATTAAAAATGGAAGAGAGAACAATAAATCACTTGAATCGATTCTTTATAAATGTATACTCTTACAAGACAAAAAAGAAACAATTCTACGGAAGTAACTCTAATAGTGGTAGAATTATAAAAAATAATTAAATTATAATTATAGAAAGTAAATGCTATTATTTTATATTTATTGAGAAACACACATGGTTCTCATTAGCCGAAAAAGATATGAACCGCACTGGCTGGAAACATTTCTATATGTCAAAAAAAAATATTAACAATAAAGACGCCCAATTTGTCACCGTTACGACCAAATAAAGTTTGACCAATTTAAAAAAAAAATGTTTTCGACCTCGCAGTCTTGTGTAGTACACAAATGTCACAAAGCTCCTACAGGCTTCTCATCACACATACTATAAAACCCATTTTGGTTCTCATAAAAATATTCCCTCTGATGACTCCTACCCAAACCTCCCCCTCCCCCCCCAAAACAAGCTTATCTTACGACTCAAACCCCACCCGACTACACCAAGACACCTTGCCCGACTTCAACACAGAAGAGAAGACTCATACTCAGACCAATTTAACCAGTGACCCCACCACAGACTCTTAAACCTCCTTTGACTCTTCAATTCAATCAGCTCCTGTTGAAACAAAACCAAACTCAAAGAATTACACAAAATACATATTTACTTTTAACTTCCCAGTCTAAGACATTTGGACAGGATTAACTAGTAAGTATTGAGTATTTATTTATTACCATCACTGGAAGTTGAATCCACCTGGCGGTGCGGCTGCATCATTACCGCCAAACTGGAATCCCTGAGCAGAGACGTCACCTGGTGGTAGAGTCTCGTCTTCCTCTTCCAACCAGTATGTTTCAAGAATCTTCACTGCCTTCTCATAGATTTCGCTGTTGTCATGACTCTGCAGATTCTCAATCTTTTCTAATCCCTCTGCATCATCGATCAACTGCGCATAAAAGTTTACATCCCCGGTATTTCCCGTCAACTTCTCAGCTTCTCCGACTTTCAGAATGTTCTCCAATCCTTCTAGACACACGGTGATAATCCTCGGATCGGGGCATATCAAAAGATCACACAGTGGCTTCACGACTCCCTGATCCACCATGTACCTAAAGCACGGAGCAGAGGGAAGTTTTAAATGATCGTTCAAAAAGAGAGATCTAACAAATATTTCAAAGGAGGCTGAGATCAAAAGAAGAGGGGGCTGATATCGAATAATCTTACTTGATTTGGTCGGGAGAACCTCCCGAAGTCGCATTGGATACTGCCCATGCAGCTTCTTTCTTTATATCGAACTCTGCATTTTGAAGCAGGTTGACGAGAGGGAATATCAAACCAGCTTCGCATACAGCCTGCATCACAGAACATAAACACACAAAATTTCC
Organism: Brassica napus; assembly: GCF_020379485.1. NCBI lineage: Eukaryota > Viridiplantae > Streptophyta > Magnoliopsida > Brassicales > Brassicaceae > Brassica > Brassica napus. The sequence continues at coordinate 10,464,195 of NC_063441.1, forward strand.
ATCAAACAACGAAAGCCTTCTGAAACTGATAAGCTGAACAAAATAAATCTTGGGCGAAAGTTCACCTGAATCTGGTCCCTGTTTCCAGCAGTGATGTTCGATATTGTCCAGCAAGCTTCCTTTTTAATGCTCTTCTTGTGGTTATGAGTCAGAAGGCTCAACAAGCTAAGGAGTGCACCATGACTAATTACACACTGCAGGGAAAAAATTCATCAGCTCAAAACCAACCAAAAAACAGTTATGCAATAAACGGTTAAATAATTGAGACCTACGGAGGATTATAGGCCTAAAATGATGAACACATACATCTAAAAGAGACAGAATACCAGACATTATGTGCAGTATTTGAGCTATGTGAAAACATGCATGGTACTAGGTAGACAAATTTTAAAAAGAAATGATCGACCTCTTTTTCCAGAGGTGCACATAATATTCTCAAGTGTTAATCTGATGAGTAGTAAGTAACTTTTGAGAACCAAAAATAATTATCATACATTCTTCCCATTAATGTTGTAGGACGAGTGGAACATGTATGTTCAGATAAATGACTGAAAGAATAAGTATACCTGTGTCTGTGCATCATCTCCAGTGACGATGTTACCGATAGTTCGAAGAGCAGGAATAAGCACAGACGGTGATGGATGCCTACACAGCAAGCCAAAATTCATCATCACATGATCATGCACAAAAACAAGGTGGATTACAGGATTGAAAAGACTCACTCGAGAAGCTCTACAAGTCGGGGAACAACACCGGCCTGAATGACAGATTGGATTTTTTCATTGATGCCGTCAGAAAGATAAGAGAGGGCCCAACAGGCATCCGTCAACACTTCCTCATCAGTCGAATGAATCAGGCGCTCAAGGGCTGGAAGAGCTGGACTAACCTGTTCTTACGAGATGACAAAAGTTAAATAAATTTGCCTTGATCAAATAAGGAAGAGAAGAATAAGACTGAAATGAGTGACAAACCTGCTCAAACGGAGGCTGTGGCTTGCCCCTGCAGAAATTAGAGAGGGTCCAAGTAGCATTTCTGAGCATTGAGAGTTTAGCATGCTCATTCAACTGAGAGAGCAACGGTAACAAAGCTCCCTGACCAAGGACAAGATCTCTGCACTGTGGAGAATCACCCGCAACATTTCCTAAGGCCCAAACAGCCTGAGAGACGTGAACAGGTTAGGAAAATATACTTTAACAACATACTTGGTCTCGAATATTAATGAAGAAACATATTGTACCTGCTCACGGACATCATCACTCTGAGAAGCCAAGAGTTGCACAAAAATGGGAACAGCACCGTGTTCAATGACAACCTTCGTATGCTCTGAAGTCCCAGAAGCAATGTTCGTCAATGCCCAAGCAGCCTCAAACTGAAGCCCCACACAAAGCATTAAGTTTCAGATGATAATTGTAGCAAATGTGAGAGAGAGAGATAACACAAACCTGAAGCTGTGGATAATCATCCCTCTTGAGAAACTCCACAAACCTTGGCACAACACCAGCAGCTATCACCTCTTCGATAGGAGGACTTCGCTCTACCAAATCAAAACAAAAGGCATCGATTCAATTTCAAGAACATGCCTAGCAAAATCCAAACTACACAGATACCAGCAAAATCACCTATGGAAAGCAGTTTCCTGAACTGAGTAGTCGCTTCAAGCTGTAAGTTCCTATCCTCTGACCACACCCCACCAACCATAGACGGCAAGCTCTCCAACTTAATCAACAATCAAAACCGATCTAATCAGTTCTAAAACCCTAGAAATCGAATCGGTTCCAGATCGATAGTGATTCTATACCTTCTTCTCGACGGATGTAGCGGAAGCAACGGAGGAAGGAGCGAATTGAGGCTGCTGTGTGGATTGAAGACCTTCGCGACGCTTCTTGAGCAAGCTCTCTTCGCGCTTGGTCTTACGGATCTCGACCATGTTGTCTTCTCTCCTCCTTCGTCCTTCCTCGGCGTCCACCGCCACTTTGTAGCGGTTACGGCGAACCTCAGTCCTCGCGTTGGGTCTCAGAGACATGATGGCTACTGCTCTTCTGGGTGAGTGAAAGTGAGAGGAGAGGAGAGAGTGTTTAGAATAGAATCGGCGGATATATAGAGGGAGAGGGAATAAACCCTAGGCGAAGCAGAGGGGAACGAGAAAAGAGGAAAAGTTACGGAGATTGAAATTTCGTTTGGTTTACAAAATACATTTTTAAATTTTATTTGATTTCGTTACAGAGACCCACTTGTCAGTATCTATACTATTAAAAGGGAAACATTCTTGAAAAATCTACTTATAAAATGTTGTTGGACCTATTCATTAGAAACCTAATAAATTTTATGTAAAGTTATATTTTTATAATTATATAATTAGTTATTTTGGTTGTTCCTAAATTGATGCAACTTAATTATTTTTCCTAAATTGATGCAACTTGATTATTTTTTAATACCAAAAAATTATCCGCGCTTCTCAACCGCGGATCAAAATCTACTATATCATTATGATGAAATATACACCATCTGAAAATCATTTTTTTTAACAGCCAAATGCTATTCAATTACTCAAATTGAGTGTGGTTTGAAATATGATTTCGTGCTCATGAAATATGAATGATCTTGAAGTCGGAAAACATATCTGCAGAGTATCTATCCTCTCCAATTTTATTGCAAAGAAATATAACGTGTGCATTTTATGTTTTAAAATTCATGTTAAAATCATATGATATTAGTTTCGTGATTTGTAAATTTAGTTCAAATCATGTATTATTTAGTTATATTTATTTATTAAAAATCTTATTTTACAATAAATTTGAAGAAAATTTTAAAAATTATTTAAATTAAATATAATAAAACTTCTAGATTTATTAATACTAACTAAAAATACAATATTAGATTTTAAAATAGATAAAATTACTTGAATTTATAAATTTTACATAAATTTTCGAATTAATTAAAATATATTAAAATAACTCCATCTACTTGGCTATTGAATGGTATGATAGTTAGAACTTAAAAAGCACAGTAAGAACTATATAAATTAATAATGTTGGGACTATAAAAATTTATTAATTTATAAAGTTATTAATTTAGAATAATTTGCTTTTTAGATCTATATTTTTATTGAAAAAGACAGTGTAGAAAAGTGAAAAAAAAATATTTGCTTCATTATATTATATATTGGTTAGTGTTTATATACATTTGAGTTTTAACTATTTTTAGTAGATCATTGATATAATTATGTATATGAATACATATTATATAATACAAATTCACTTTTATACTTTTATATGTAATTCCATAAAACTAAAAAAAATTACAAATGAATTTTGTTTTGAAAAAACATACACAACAACAAAATTTTGTATATGTTAATATAAAATTAATATATATGGTAGTTGTTAATTTATGATTTTAATAAGATCATATATTTACCTACGAGATTTCAAAGTAATATTCTTACTATTTTATCAAATAATGTTTTATTTTACACCGGTCCAAGTTGAAACCGAAAAAATTTATTAGTTTATAGTGTTTATTAATTTATCGATAATAATTAATAGAGTTTATATTGTATATTCGTTTTGGAGTAAAGTATCATATAACACAATCATAAGTCATCACGCAAGTAGGCTCCAACCAAGTTTTAGCTTCATTATCTTTTTAAGATATTATGTACCGCCCAGACATCTTCTCCGAGGTTTAAAACTCTCAAAGAAGAAATAAATAAAATGATTGGTATCAGCCAAGGTCGAGGACTTGGTATTTGAGTTTGGCGTCGAGGAAGACGCAGGGGCGGATCTATGTAGAACGGTACGGAGTCACGTGCCCCCTACTAACTTTTGTTTTTTCTTAAGCAACTTCACCTAATTTATTTAAATGTTCTTAGTTTACTGAAGAAAACTTAAGTTTACTGAAGAAAACTGAGAAAATGCCCCCATCTGAATGTGTTTTTATATGTCTTCGTTATTTTTAATAATGTGCCCCCAACTAAATACTAGTCTAGATCCGCCCCTGGGAAGACGCATGAGCAATGCTCTTAGATAAGGTTTCCGTCTTCTGATTCGTCGTGCGGGTAGAAGCTTGCTCTATACATCTAATGGATCTGAGACATGTAATACTCCATGAGGTGTCTTACATGCGCGCGGACACACGTTAGGCAGAATAACGATATACAAAGGTAAAACTGGCCAGCTCCTCGCAAGAGAAGACTTGCAAATCAAAACCACTGCTTCGTCTCGAAACACTCACCCATCCGTGGTTGAAAAAGGAGAGGTATAGTAGATACCTCCACAACAAAAATACACCTCACACCGATGAATCCATTAAGCTAGAGCAAGGCAAAAACGAATTGACCATGACTGCAGAAAAACCACAACTCATATCTAAGGCAACCCTCGACTTGACAACAACTTATGAACCACACCTTCCACTTTCGAAACAGGAACAAAGAAACACAAATCTGAGGCCGAAGACATCCCCCTCACCCTATATATCATCAAACCAAAAGCCAAAAACCTAAAAAGAGACCCCCACACAAGTAGCAATAGATCACAAGAGATAAAAGAGGAGAATTGGCCGGTTCTGATGTTAACAGAGCCACCGAAACCGGTCGGTTGAAAGCTTGACGGCGCTAGGGCTTCTCTCTTGACAGCGCTGGACCCGAAGTTAATGCAGTTTTTGAGATTTTAACAGAATTTTAGTAAAACACTTTTCATTATATATAAACTGGCTTATATACGGGTCACTAGATACATCGGTGAAATTATAGATCCAAAATAGACATGAAATATTGATTTCATCTAATTTAAATAATTTAGTTAGAAATAATGAGCACATTAAATGTTGGATAAAAGATGAAATAAGATTACAAATATAAATAAATAATAATAATGATAAATGTTAAAATAATTACATAAATATAATTTCTCTATTTATGTGTTTGCAGAAATAAAAATTACGCATATTAAAAGATAGTATATATATATATATAATATGCCGAGTCAATGTCCGGTCCGGTTTTCAAAAGATTGCATCTATTCATAGAGTTCCTGAATCATCAAATCAGCCACAATTTTTTTTATATATTTTCTCTATATACTTAGTATTTTAACATCTACCCATAGAGTTCCGTAATCATCCAATCAGTCACAACAAATTTTTTTTCATATTTTTCTCTTTGTATCTTTTAAATTAATAATGATACATGTAAATCAACAAAATAACTTTTTAAATAATAGTATAAATAGATCATTCATGTTCAAATTACAGTGAACATAACAAAAAGAACATGGAGAATTACCATTAATACCACTTTCCTAATACCACTTTTCAACTTTACACTTTTCAATTTTACCATTAAAATTTTAATTGGCAAAGTACCTTTATACCCCTAACTAATTAAGCCTAAGACTAACTCTTCTCTCTTACATCTCACGATAATTAAATCTCATCATCTCACAAATCGTCGACGGATTCCAGCGGTGACGAGTTCTCCGGCGAGATTCGACTCTGCAGAGTTTTCCGGCGAGATCCGACGAAGCTACGGCGAGATTCGACGAAGCTACGAAGAGATCCGACGAAGCTACGGCAAGATCCGACGAAGCTACGGCGAGATCGTACGAAGCTGCGGGGAGATCCGACGAAGCTACGTCGATCTCCCTCACGACGCTAAGAAACGCTAACAAAGGTCAAAGGATAATAGATGTTGATTTTCGTCTCTTTCTGTAATTGTAGCTTTTGTTTCTCAAAATCGATATGTTTCTGCGAAGGAAGACGAAGTTTTTCTCGTGAAGTTTTCAAATCACAAGTTTATAAAATCTTATAAATATTTATCAGTGAAGAACGTAGTTCTTATATATTATCGTTTTTGATATGTCTTTGTTGATCTTTCTTGTTTTGAGAATTTTTTGTGTTGAATATTTTCTATTCCTTCCTTGATCCATATATTTCTTATAATCAGGTTATGATGATTGAACCAACGACGCTCCAGTGACCATATCCAATTGCTCCGACCAAATCTCGCTCCGGTGAACACCAACTCGCTCCGGTGAACACCAACTCGCTCCGGTGAACACCAACAAGCTCTGGTGAACACGATCGACAAACTTAAAGATAGTTTGTGTCAGTGGATTTGATTTCCGAGTTCAATTGAGTAAATTAGTTCAATTGAATCTATGTAAAACCCCAAATCTAATTGACGTGTTTGAACTTTGAAGTGCACATTTCTGAGTTAAATTACAGTGAATCTTGTTTTTGGAAGTGAGTGCTTATGCGTAGGAATAATATGTGATTGGGTTGTGTCCAGATTTTGAAGATCGACGAGGTTGGTGAGCTGTTTGAAGAAGTAAGAGGGACTCAGAACAAGAACGTGGTTTGTGAGATCAAAGAATTGCAGATTTATAAAGCTTTATAAAAGTTGCAGAGTTGGCTTCTTAACACCATCTTCTCTCTCATCTTCTTCAGACATCTCTTATACTAAAACAATCGTATATCTCTCCTAAGACTTGCAAAGCTGAAGAGGTTAGGTGGACATCTAAGTGAATTTGGCTGCAATTGTTTTTTTCTTTTTACAAAAAAGAAGAGTGTGATGTGGAGAAACCTTGATGTTCTCAGATTATGTTTGAAATGACATTTTTTTGTTGAGAACAAGGAATTATCTCTAATGTTCAGATGAGAGCCTTATATAGTCCTTTCAACTCATAGTCTTGCTCTTTCCATGAAATGGCCTGTTATTCTGTGGCTAAGTGGCTAAGTAATTGAAACTACTCAATTTTACTACATTTTGTTTCTTGTAATAGAAATCAAGCTTGGTTAGGTTGACGTTGAATGGTCTAGATTTTGTGTCAATATTCATATGACCAAATGGGTTACATGAAGGGAATCTTATACGGAAGAGAGAACAAGAAGAGAAATAACACATTGTATCCAGAATTCAAGTAAAGAAACATGTCGTTCAGATGTTTTTAGTGTCTAAATTATGAAGGCAAATTAGGATTCCATATCAAATGATTAAAATACAGACAAAAGATATACTTTATAAAGCCATGAACAAACAAATTGTTTATATACCCTCTATAAAAAGTTTATAGATTCTGTATAAATAATTTATATACCCTTATAAATGGTTTATAAAATTTATGTATTGTTTTTATAAATATTTATAAATGATTTATAAACACTTATTAATTATTTACATATAAATCTTTATAAACTATTTTACATACTCTTATAAATTGTTTTATAAGCCTTTATAAATGGTTTATAGACTCTTACAAAAAAATTGTAAACCTTTTTAAAAGGTTTATAAAATTCAGAAATTGTTTTTAGTAGTTTTTATAAATGATTTATAAACTCTTATTAATTATTTATATATCCTTATAAACCCTTATAAACGATTTTACAAACTCTTATAAATTGTTTTTATAAATCAGAAATTGTTTTTAGTAATTTTTATAAATGATTTATAAACTCTTATTAATTATTTATATATCCTTATAAACCCTTATAAACAATTTTACAAACTCTCATAAATTGTTTGTACAAGTTCTTATAAATTACTGTAGACTCTTATAAATGATTTAAGTGACTTTCTAATTGGTTCCTAAACCTATAAACCTTATAAGTTGAATACATAACCCATATTAATTGTGTATATACTTTCATAACGTTTTTATAAACAATTATAAATGGTTTATAGACTTTATTAATTGTTTTATAAACCTTTATAAATGTAAACATTTATAAATGGTTTTGAGACTCTTACAAATAATATATAAACCTTTATAAATAGCTTATAAACTTTACAAACTGTTTTATATATTTTTATAAATTATTTATAAACTTTTATTTTCTCTTAAGCTTTCTTTTCTCTTCATTTTTATCTTCTTTCATGTGTTATTGCCCTACATCATATGCTGCAAAAAGTAAAGCCACAAATCCTCGTTCCCTTTAGCTTTTCTTCATTTTATATCCTTGTTGAACTAATTGCACAACACTGTAAAAATCCATGTCATCCAAGATCAGGATGTGTTGGGGTCACCAAATGTTTGTATTCCTCAGAGAATCCAAATAATGTATTAACCACAAGATGTAACAAAGAATAAACAACGTATTATAAGTCTCTCTAATTTATAAATTTATAAACCCCTATAATACTACATTTATAATCTTTTATAAAACACTTAACATTATTGACCAAGACACCGATTGGATAATCACTTTTGGATTGTCTAGTGGTTCTGTTCCAGCTTCATAAATCCTTGGAGGCAATCATGAAGATGTGCAAGATTCATTGCTGTCTAACTGCAAGACGAAATAAAAAGATGATGTTAACTTTTAATCGTGGTCTAAAGATACCTTATCCAAGCATAATGTTCATGTATTTCGGTAACAGTCTTACAAATAACACAGAACAAGACTTCTCGAGTTCACACGTTTATATGTTGTTCTATAGACATATATGATGAATTCTTGTCTAAGAACTTCTTTTATAAAACCTTGTAAATCGTTGAGCTGTACTATCAACAATATCCTAAAATACAGATTTATAAGGGGTTATAATTCCTTAATATGCAGTGTACTATCGGAAAATCTCTCTCTTAGCCGGAACTATTCAGATGACAAGTCCAAATCAACCGTATTCTATTTTTGGATAAACAGAAGGAAGAAAATCCTAAAATTACTTGAAATCCAGATTTATAAAGGATTTTAAGTTGTCATAAAACTCAATGTTCACTATCGAAACTGTTTCTCTTAAATCGACATGTTCAAATGAGAAGTCAAAAACAAAAATGATATGAAGTTAATAAAAGGATGATATGAACTTCTAATCATGGCTTAAACATACCTTATCCAAGCATAGGATTCGTGTATTTCGACAACAATCTTACAAATAATATAGAATAACACAACACAAGACTTCTTTAGTTCACACATTTATATGTTGTCCTATAGACATATGCGATGAACTCTTGTTAAAAAACTTCTTTTATAAAATCTTGTAAATCGTTGAGTTGTATTATCAACAATATCCTAAAACCCATATTTATAAAGGGTTATAATTCCTTAATATACAATGTTCACTATCGAAAAATCTCTCTCTTAGCAAGGACCATTCAAATGACAAGTCCAAATTAACCGTATTCTATTTTTATAACAGAAAGGAGAAATCCCTAAAATTACTTGAAACCCAGATTTATAAAGGATTTTAAGTTGTCAAAACTCAATATTGTTCACTATGAAAATTGTTTCTCTTAGATCGACATGTTCAAATGAGAAGTTTAAAGCAAACCTTTTTGATTTTTTGATAAGAGAAAGAACAAAATCAAATATTTACTCGAAACAAACAAAAGAATACAAGAATTAGAGACGTACGAGTTGTGAATCTTGAACAGGAATCAACATTTGAAGGCTTTGAATCGCGATTCTCTGTAATCCGTTTTCGTCGCCGGTTGTGTGAGAGAGAGAGATGGCGGATCTCGACGGAGACGGTTGATCTCGACAGAGACGGCAGATCTCGACGGAGACGGCGGATCTCGACGGAGACGGCAGATCTCGACGGAAACGGCGGATCTCGACGGAGACGGCGGATCTCGACGGTAAGTCTGAGAGAAAATGGATCTCAAAAAGAGAGAGGAAGAGTCGATGATTGAGGAGAAGATAAGGTAAGGGTACTATTGTGTTTTGTTCATTAATGAAAGTGGTATTTATGAAAATGTCCCTAAATTGGTGGTAAAATTGAATAGTGGTATCAAACAAAGTGTAAAAGTAAAATTTCCCCGAAGAACATTTAAAATAATAATTTAATATAATGACATATATATATATATATGATGAAATTCAGTCTAAATCATATAAAACATAAAAAATCAACAAAATAGTGTTTTAATTAACAGTATATAAAAGATGATCCAGTCTAAAATCATGGAAAATATGATATTTAAACAAAATAACTTTTTAAATAATAGTTTGAACATAGGTAGATTTATACAAGAAAAATAAACTAAACTATTTATATCAAAAAATAAAATAATACAGTATGTGATAATATAAAAATGGATCCTGGTTAAATAGATTTATAATTCGTAGGGGTGAAAAATGTGAAAATAAAAGGTTATGGTAAAAAAAAAAGAGAAGAAAGACAGACAGACATTTTGTTACATTGCGAGTTAACGCAGCATCTACCATTTCCAGTTGAATCGTCAACGGAAAAGACAATTTTATCTTTTAAGAAGCTCTCTTTAAAAATTAATTAAAAACAATTTAGTGGAGAAATAGCTCAAATTCGTTTTTGTCTTGTTTTGTTTCTCTCTCTCTCTCTCTCTCTCTATCTCAATTTCTGTGTGTTACAGTACTTGTTGTGAAAGAGGAGGATCATCATCGGACTTGTCTTCGATGGCCGGCGTCGATTCCGGCAGGCTTATCGGCTCTGAGATTCATGGATTCCATACCCTGCAAGGTTTTTTTCTCTTAAAACCTTCTTGATCCCTGATCAATTAGTTTGACTGTTTCTTAAATCCGAGTTTCAAAATCACCGATTCCATCTTTGTCTGGGTTCTAGACTTTCGTTTCGGATTGCTCTTGATTTGATCGCATCCCTTGTGATCTAATGCATTCAATTAGAGTTCGCCGACATTTTTTAGGATAGGGTACAACTTTGTTAGAAGAAGACTATTTGTTCATCAGGAGACTTTTCTTACCTGCTAAGTTATTTTATTTTTCAGTGTAAATATAATTTAGATAGATGAGTAATATCTTCTTGAGTTTTGGTTTTGATTGTGTGTTGCAGATCTGGATATACGAACGATGTTGGAGGAAGCATACACTAGGTGGCTCCGTCCTAATGAGATCCATGCTCTCCTCTCTAACCATAACTACTTCACCATCAACGTCAAGCCTGTCCACTTACCCAAAAGTATTCTCCCATCTTTCCCCATCCTCTCTTTTTTTTTCTTAAAGTTTTCTTTTTTGCTTCGTATAGGTGGCACGATTGTGTTTTTCGACCGTAAGATGTTGAGGAACTTTAGAAAAGATGGTCATAACTGGAAGAAGAAGAAGGATGGCAAGACTATTAAGGAAGCTCACGAACACCTTAAAGTGAGCGTCTTTCACTTCACTGACGAGCGTTTGACAGATAATTTTATATGCTCTCTTGTTGTGATGTTATTGTTCAATCTCCAGGTTGGTAATGAGGAAAGGATCCATGTTTACTATGCCCACGGTGATGATAACCCTACCTTTGTTCGAAGGTGTTACTGGCTATTGGACAAGTATGTGGCAGCCAAAGATTGTATAAATATAGTTCACTTGATCATGCCTTCTTTCCCCTGCTTTTTTTCTCATGATTTTGAGTAAATAATTCATCTCTTCAGGTCTCAGGAGCACATAGTTCTTGTCCACTATCGTGAGACGCATGAGGTTTTTTTACCTGTTCTCAGCTTTTTCTGATTTTTTTTTTTTTTGGTTAGGATGATGCATTGATGTTGTTTCAATAGGTTAGGGCCTTCTCTTGGAATATTTTAGTAGCAAACTACAATATTCGTTTGCAGCCCTCTGAATTTTTTTGGTAAAACAGGTTCAGGCAGCTCCAGCAACACCTGGGAACTCGTACTCAAGTTCGACCACTGACCACGTATCAGCAAAACCTGTTACTGAAGATATTAATTCTGGTGTCCGTAATGCTTGTAATACAGGTGAGAAGTTGTCTCCTCTCCTGCTGATCTTGAGCTTTTGCTATTCAAAGTTTTGGTGTATATTGGCAATTTTCTGTACTATTCAGAAATTTTTAGTGTATATTGAAATATGTTCATCATTTGGAGTTCTCTTAGATGGCTGGACATTGATCACAGTTCTTTTTTTTATTTTATTTTTGTTTTCGGGTTTAAAGCACGCAGCAACAGTCTGGTTGCTAGAAATCATGAGATTAGCCTTCATGAGATCAACACACTTGATTGGGATGAGCTTCTAGTAGAAACAGGTATGACCAACCAGTCTTCACCAACACAAGGTACTTATATCACTTGACCTTAACCTTCATAAGTTAACTAACATCTTCCAAAAATATAATATTATCTGCTTGTTTTTAAAAAGGGAGCGATGAGATGATGCTTAAAAGCATTTGAATTTTTACTCTCGTTTGTATCTCTGCAGACGATGTGTTATACTTCACTGAACAGCTCCAAACTGCGGCTATGGGATCTGCACAGCAGGTGAGTGAAATAGATGTTTCAAGTCTGTAAGAGGCTTTGCCTGTCTTGCTGTTCACCATTTTTCCGCCTTGTTTATTGTGCAGGGGAATCACCATGCAGTCTACAACGGATCAACAGATATACCATCATACCTCGGTCTTGGGGACCCTGTTTATCAAAATAACAGTCCATGTGGCGCACGAGAATTTTCTAGTCAGCACTTGCACTGTGTAGTAGATCCAAATCAACAGACAAGGGATTCCAGTGCAACAGTTGCTGATGAACAGGGTGATGCTTTGCTTAATAACGGTTATGGAAGTCAGGAAAGTTTTGGAAAATGGGTAAACAACTTCATAAGTGACTCTCCTGGTTCAGTGGACGATCCTTCACTTGAAGCTGTATATACACCTGGACAGGAATCATCTGCTCCTCCTGCTGTAGTTCATTCTCAGTCTAACATACCAGAGCAAGTATTCAACATCACTGATGTTTCACCTGCCTGGGCCTACTCGACAGAGAAAACAAAGGTTTCTAGTACTTCTTTCCCTTATCATCTCACCATTGGTTGGTCCTATAAGTAAATCTAACCATTTTCATGTTAATCTTGCAGATTCTTGTAACTGGGTTCTTTCACGACAGCTTCCAACATTTTGGAAGATCAAACCTCTTCTGCATTTGTGGAGAGTTGCGTGTCCCCGCAGAATTTCTCCAGATGGGGGTATATCGTTGCTTTCTTCCCCCTCAATCTCCTGGGATAGTGAACCTTTATCTAAGTGCGGATGGGACCAAACCGATCAGCCAATTATTCAGCTTCGAACACCGGTCAGTTCCAGTTATTGAAAAAGTCGTTCCTCAAGAGGACCAGCTGTACAAGTGGGAAGAATTTGAGTTCCAAGTCAGACTATCTCATCTTCTGTTCACTTCTTCGAGCAAAATCAGCGTTTTCTCAAGCAGAATCTCAGCTGATAACCTGCTAGAGGCTAAAAAACTAGCTAGCAGGACTTCCCATCTCTTAAACAGCTGGGCGTATTTAATGAAGTCAATCCAGGCGAATGAGTTGCCGTTTGATCAAGCAAGGGACCATCTCTTTGAGCTCACTCTGAAAAATAGGCTGAAGGAGTGGCTTTTGGAGAAAGTGATCGAAAACCGCAACACGAAGGAGTATGACTCTAAAGGCCTTGGAGTGATCCACCTTTGTGCTGTCCTTGGATACACTTGGTCGATCCTTCTCTTCTCCTGGGCAAATATATCGTTGGATTTCCGTGATAAGCATGGTTGGACCGCTCTTCATTGGGCAGCATACTATGGAAGGTAAAATAACTTGCATCTTTATAGTAACACGAGGTTCTTTTGCATATCCTCTTTTCGTTTTAGTAACTTCTTTTCCATGTTTTACTCTTTGAAAGGGAGAAAATGGTGGCTGCTCTTCTGTCTGCCGGGGCAAGGCCTAACTTGGTGACAGACCCGACTAAGGAATACCTCGGCGGCTGCACAGCGGCTGATATTGCACAGCAGAAAGGTTACGAGGGTTTAGCAGCTTTTCTTGCAGAGAAATGTCTTGTAGCACAGTTCAGAGACATGAAAATGGCTGGAAACATCAGTGGTAACCTTGAGGGCGTCAAAGCAGAGACGTCAACAAACCCAGGGCATTCAAATGAAGAGGAGCAGAGCCTGAAGGACACTCTGGCGGCATACAGAACCGCTGCAGAGGCGGCTGCACGGATCCAGGGGGCCTTCAGAGAGCACGAGCTCAAAGTCAGGTCAAAGGCGGTTAGGTTTGCTAGCAAAGAAGAAGAGGCCAAAAACATAATAGCCGCTATGAAGATTCAGCATGCGTTTCGAAATTACGAGACTCGTAGGAAGATTGCAGCCGCTGCTCGGATTCAGTACAGGTTCCAAACATGGAAAATGAGGCGGGAGTTTTTGAACATGCGGAAAAAGGCAATTAAGATCCAGGTAAAAAAAAGATTATGTTGCCATCAAACTCTGTAAGACTGCTCTTTGCTGCTTTAGAATACACTAAAGATGATTTTGTTTTACGGTGGTGCAGGCTGTGTTTAGGGGGTTCCAAGTAAGAAGACAGTACCAGAAGATAACATGGTCGGTGGGAGTTCTTGAGAAGGCGATTCTGAGGTGGAGACTCAAGAGAAGAGGATTCAGAGGGCTTCAGGTTAGCCAACCTGAGGAGAAGGAAGGCACTGAAGCGGTGGAGGATTTCTACAAGACAAGCCAGAAACAAGCAGAGGATCGGCTAGAGAGATCAGTGGTTCGAGTCCAGGCCATGTTCCGGTCCAAGAAGGCTCAGCAAGATTACAGAAGGATGAAACTGGCTCATGAAGAAGCTCAGGTGAAATTACTTTTGTTTCTTTCTATTTTCTTAACTCGCTATATATAATCTATTTCAAAAACATGACACAGTTTCACTTATAAATGTGTAACATGTGACAGCTGGAGTATGATGGGATGCAAGAGCTTAATCAGATGGATATTGAGAGCTGAATTTCATATTAAAGAGAAGTGTTGTGGTATTACAAGTAAAATCTGTGTAAATGACAAGAGGCAATTTCGGCCTTTTTGAAGCTGTTTGTTAGCATGGTAAAATCAATTCTGGAGGTGGGAGATTTTGCTTAGAGGCGTCTTGTCATCAGTCTTTTGTTTGGAAGACGATGTTAGTTTCTGTAATGTGTTATGTGACTTATGTTCAATAAACAATCTAAGATATAATAAGAAGACAGAAAAAAAAAACATGAAACAAATATACGTGAAATCCAGAGAATACAAGTGCAAGTCTTCTTCCACAAAACTTTGGTTAAATGCTGTTTTCGAATTCTGGGTGGTGCTTACACTCTGTGCCGATGTTGAGTTGGACTTTTGACCTGAAATAAATAGGAGTTGCTTCTAGTCGAGATTTGATTTCTAGGTCCAGTCCAGTGGGTGGGCTTTTATCTACAGTTTGAAGTTAGTCTTTTGCAACAAGATACACGTTGGAAAAAAAAAACGAAAAAGAGCGGTGAACAGTTCGAACATCACACTCCGACACGTGTGGAGAAGTAAAACACGTGTCAAGGGAGTGGCAAAGCTCTCTCTGATCTGTTCCAAAAACTTTTCCTTGCTTGTTGTGAAGAGAGAAGTATTAACAAAGAAGCAAAGAAAAATAAGTGATAGAGAGAAGAAACAGAAAATGGACAAGAGTGGAGGAAAAAAGGTGATGAATGAGATAAGGAGCTTTCAGAAGGCAAATTTGTTCGATCTTGGCCATCCTCTTATCAACCGCATCGCTGACTCGTTCGTCAAAGCCTCCGGTATAAGTAATTTTAGTATTTCATGTATTGTGTAAATATATTTAAGATGGCATATTTGTATTAACATAGCTTAAGATGGATTATTTTTGAAGGTCCGCACGTGTATGCGTGTTATCACATGTCTTGTGTCGAAATGTGTTCGTGTGTTGAGCAAATGCAAGAGACAAAGTATGGTCAATAAGCTTGTGTTTTAGAATTAGTTATCTAAGGTTTGGTCTTGTGGTACCGTTATGATTATCTTCCTCCATGTGATCTCCACTCCACCTTGACAATCGACAGTCCCTGGTTTCCAAAATCTTCTTTTGTAGCTGTTCGATATTGATGCATGTGACGTGTTGCGAAGTGATTTTGCTTTTGGAGTTTCAAATCTGGCGTCCCCTATCTGAGCTTTGTCACAAGGGATTGGCTTCTTCACGTGGTGGTTGTCTTGTTCTTTGTCTTGGTGACCATTCTCGCTAATGTATCGCTCGGTGGTCTTTGTCGGAGCTGGTGTTTTGGTAGGGTTAAGGAAAATATCCGAATCTGAAAAATTGAACAGATCGACCCAAAAAATTTATACCGTACACCCGAAAATATCTGAATCACAGTTATATTTTTAAATACATTAATTATTTTTACATAATATTTAAAAATATTCAGAATTTTCCTAAAAACTTGGAAATATCTACATACCTAAAATAAATATTTTTAAATAGTAAAGTTACTTAAGGTAGTAAGTATCGAGTCTCACAACATTGAAGGTTGAATGCTGAATATTACGAGAGACTTGGACTATCAATTATTGTACTTGCTTCTAAAAAAATTATTGATCTTGCTTATTCCTCTCTCAAATACATATTACCAAGGCAACTGTTGTGATGTTATATATTTAGAGTTAGATGATCTTGTAATTAGTTAGAGATAACTCTTTAAGTTAAGTCGGTATTTTGAGATAAGCCTAATAGGTAATCTCTTGTAAAGTATATATGAGGACGTTCAACCTCTGAATCGATCCACACATACATTCACCAAAACCATGTTTACACAAATATTCACCAAAATCTTGTTTACAGTAGCAATCTTAAGCTTTGATTAGCAGAGCTGATGGCAAAGTATTAACACTATGCTGTAGAAGCATTATGCTATCGAAGCAGTATGTTTTTTATAAATGCAATTAATACAGTGATTGGTAGAACAGTAAATGATTTATATATAAAATTATCATATAAAATTAGTATATGATATGTAATTATAGTTTATTGCTGAAAAATATAGATATATTTTATTTATAATATATATTTAATTAATTTTTATATTTTTATTAACGATAATGAATTATATTTAATTTTATTGAAAAATAAATTTTATTTTTATTTTTTAAAAATTAGAAAGATTATTTAAATTTGTTTAAAGTTTTATTTTTTTAAATTTAAAATTTAATTTTAAAATTTTTGGTTTTAATATATATATTTTTTTAAATAATAATTTTCATTTAAATGTTTAATTTTTTAAAAAATAATTAAATTTATATTTTAAAAATTATATAGTTTGATATAAATATAATTTGTGATACTATTATATAAAAGCAATTAATTATATTAATTTATTTTAATGATTTTATATATTGTGATATTATTATATAAAATAAGTTAATCCTATTAAATTTTTTTAATGATTTTATATATTCTAAATGTAGATAATCTGACAAAAACTTCATATGAAAACATTGAGCGAGAACATTTGGAGAGCATTTGCATCATCTAAATGCTAAAAAATTGTTGATTGTAGATCCCTAATATTAGTCTGATGATTCCTCTCAGTGTCTAGGCTCAGCTTGTTGAAAAAGAAAGATAAGTGGAAATTATAAATAATAATATAAATAAAATATTTGCACTAAATATAACAAAAAGTGTTAAATTTATTTAGAACATAATTTAATTTTATTAAAGTCAAATATTTGTACTACGATAGAAAAAAGAGAATTAAGCATTCTCTTCGAAGATAACCATAAACTATAATAGCAAAAAAATAGATACAATTAATTTTTCATGAGAGAGAGAGAGTGGCATTTATATAAGCTTATTGCAACTTTAATTTATATCTTAAATATATAACCATTTTGGTTTGGATTACCAAAACTTAAAAACCAATTAATATATATATTAGTTGATAGGAGAAACTACCCCAAGTGATTTCCATTACATATATGCGATCTAGTATTTTTTCAACCTTGAAAGTATCACATATTTATGGAAAGACTCTAAATAATTTCCAGAGGAGTGGGTCACGGATGGATTCTCACTCCGGAGATAACCATAAACTATAATAGAAAAAAAATATATATATGATAATTCTTCATGAGAGAGAGAGTACTGTTCTATATTTAGTGACCATATAATATAAAATAAAATAAAATATTTTTATTTAAAATTTATTATATCTTTTAAGAAAATATTTATCTTTTGCAAAAATATATATTCTTGAAAATCTTATGATATTATGTATGACGTTAGTTAACCATATTTTTGCTTTTAAAATATTTATTTATCATCATTTGATTAAAAATTAAAAATATGTGTTAATCTATTAAATTTTCAAATGTCGGTTTGAAACTTTTCAAACTATGGCATATGTATAAAAATGTAGTATTCTATAAAATTGATACAGAATAGAACTTAATTTTTTTTATTAAATTTTGTTTTATTAGTTTATTGAAAAATATATGTCGGTTTGAAAATTTTCAAACTATGGCATATGTATAATAAACATATCTATGTTTTTTCTAATACAATTGCTTGTGATTACATTAGTAGAAATATTATAAGATCAAATGAAATTAGATGGGAAGAAAAAAAGAGATAACAAGGAAGAAAGAGAAAGATAAAGGGTAAATATTGAATAGAGATAGAAATAGTAATATTACATAATACGTAATATGGTTATTAATTGTCAAATTATAATTTATATTTTAAGCATACATATATTCTGTAAATTAATATCAAATAAAAATATGAAATGACCCATATATGAAAACTAATCAATATGAAGATTAGTTTTTAGATATAACCTAATAGGTTTTGAAAACCCTTGTTGGGTTTCTCTCTTCCCTCTTTCCCCTCTAGTATCTTTCACGTAGAAGTTTTGAGAGAAATTCTTGTTTATTCTGATAATCGTTCATATTAGAATTTTGTTTTTTTTTTATGTGATATAGTTTTGATCTTTTGATCGATTGTATATTTTTATGCTTGTTGGATCCTTACTTCGCTTGGAGATTCTGTTTTGTTTTGTTTGAATAATTCTGAAGAGTTTGGATCTTGCCTTCTCAAGCTCCTTTTGAGGTTCTTTAAATCCAGATGAAATGAAATTGATTCTCTTTTGCTGTCTTTCAAGAAAGTGTAAATCTTACTGTTTTGCAGGAGCCGCTGATTTGGCTTTGGAGTCAAGTGAATTGTGAGAAAGATGAATAGAGTATTGATTCAAATCGATTAAGTTGGGTTTGATTTTAGTAGATGGCTTTTCAGGTGAAAACCCTCCTGGCAAAATTATAAACTTCAACTGTTAGAGTTTTATACAGTTCTTAATGTCCCATCAATTTTAGAATCAATCTTCAGGACTGGTTGAAGAAAGGAGCTTCGTTGGTGTTACATGGAGCATATGATTTTCCAACCTCACGGAAGAGGACAAGTTGCTGATGAAGGATGTTTACATCGGAAAGACTTTACGTCGGGATGATTGCAGATCCAATGAGGTGTCCGGTGATACTATCACCGGACGGAGTCCACTTGTTGCGTGATGCCCTTAGAGCATGTTCAATGGTAAAATTCTTAAATGTCTCTTAAGTGGGGTCAGAGAGAGAAAGACAAACAAAAGATGAAGAAGTAGTGGAAGCAACGTCCCTTCCTTTGCTTAAATAAGGTACGTCCCTCCTCTTTTCTTCTTTTTCTTCTTTATTTTAATTGTAATTATGCTTAACAACCCTTCTTTAAGGGACCCCAATAAACCTGCTCTTAGTTTCCTACATGTATTTAATATTGTTTTTGTTTAAACAGGGAAATGGGGTACAAAAATATGATGTAATGGGTCATTGGCTGTTATAATACTTACTTGGCCTTTTCATATAAATGAAACAGTTGGCAAAAAAAAATTTCTAGATACAGTAAAAAATCTATAAATTAATAATGTTTGGACTATAGCATTTTATTAATTTATAGAGTTATTAATTTACAAAAAGTTATATTTGTTAGATTTTTATATTTTAATATATGTTTTAAGAAAATACTTTTTTACTGTAAATACATTAACTAAATTTCGAATGCGACTTTTTAATCTGGATTTTATTATATTATATTTAGTGTATATAAATATGTTTCGTAGAATTTAAATATGGTTTAGATATAATTTTACTAAATATCATCAAAATATATTGAAATATTAAAAAAATATAAAAATACTTTCATTATGAATATAAAAATAATGCAATGGTTTGTTTGTACTTATATAAAACTAATATACATATAGGTTATTAATTTATGATTTTAGAGGGATCAAATATTTATATACGATTTTCTAAAAAAATATTATTTTATTATTGAAAAAATTACCCTAACTAATCTACATATTATAAGAAATAACTAGAGTAGCCCGTCAAATTCGTTATTACTCACATCCCCAAGATTGTATTTGCGAAATGATTTTGCCACATGTCCTTTCTACAATCAATTTTACAAAACAAATATGACATGACTAATAAAATTGATGACATGTCTTATAACTTAATATGACATAGACAATTGCATTTATGTTAATTTATATTTTTGGTAAACTTTTTAAAATATGGTAATAACTCATATATTACATTTAATGTCAATTTATATTTTGGAAATTCTTTAGAATATGGAAATAACTCATAAATCATCATTAAAATAAATATATTCAATTATGACATTATAAATTTCGAAATATAATTTAATTATATATTTTTAATTATACAATTTTATTACTAAAATTTTCAAAAATGTATACAATTTGTTTAGAAAACTATAAACATTTAATCGTAAAATAATTATTTTCTAATATATCTACAAATTTTATAAATATTATTTAATTTTAATTTTTGGTAATTATGCAACTTTTACAAATTTATTTAATATATTTAATTAAAATAAATAGATAGAAAAATCTATCTAAGATTATAATTTCAAATATATACATGCATATTCTTAAATATAATTTTTATGTTTAATTAAATCAAATTTATATTAAAATACTGATACAAAAAAAAGAAAGTTTACAATATTAATAAAATTTTATTTTAAAATATAATTTATATTTATCTGTTAAAAAATATTTTAAATTTTTTACTGCACATGGTGCAGGAAGACACCTAGTTACCTATAAATCATTAACTAATATTATAATTCCCAAAACTATTCTTTTAAAACTTGACTAGGGATTAACCCGGGCTACGCCCGAGATTTTTTATTTTTTTCTAATTTAAGCTGTTAAATCATTTATATTTAGGTTATGATATATATTTATATAAATGTTAAGATGCATGTCATAATTAAAATTTGTTTTTGAATTTTAACACGTTAAATTAACATATTTTTTACTATTTAAATTTTTTTTTAATTTTGTTGGCTATCTAGTTATCATATTTAGCAAAACTATATGTTGAGTGTTGGAATAAATGTTTTAGATATTTAATTAAACTGCAGAGTATTTTTGGATCGACCACATGCTCAACAATCGATTGATCCGTAAAAAGATGGTCGATCTCCTTGGCCAGGTAAGTACAATTTTAGCAAAAATATCTTTGATTTTCAAATATTAAGTATATAACTATTCTTTTGAATATTGTTTATGTAAATATTTTTTGTGATGTTTGAATTTGTGATGTTCGTATATTGATGATATTGATGTTTAACAATTTATTGTTTTCTGGAAATAGAAAATAATGATATATCAAAACGTATATAATACTTGTTAAATGATAGTATAATGTAAATTACATCCATTATTTGAAAATAACCATTTGTTGTTTTTATTTTTTTTTAAATCAGAAATTATTTTTATTTAAAAACATTATTCATATATAATATAATAGTTTAAGTTTGGAAGATTAATCTATATATATAAATTATGTATATTTTTAAAAAAATAATTTAAGATATTATATATTGAGTAACTGAATAAAAGCTGAATTTCTTATCTTGAAAATCAAATATTTATATTTTTGTCTTCACGTTATACTCACCAATCCATTATTGATATTTATATCTCTGTATGTTTTTTTAAAAAACTTAGTTTTAAGTAATAAACGAATTCATCACCTATAATGTTCTGTAAACTATATTTGAAAACTCTCTAAAATTATATTTTAAGCTTAATATTACAATTATTTAATTTAATTTATTTTAAGCATAATATATGCTAAACCAACTTAAATTATATTTACAATATGATCATCCTAAACCAGTTAATAAACCAAAAACAATACTAAACCAACATGAACCAATACCTGATTCGGCGAGGAAGGAAGTGTTTCGGGATAAACGCTTAAATGAATGTTAACAATATAATTATAGATTAGATTACTTTAAATCTGTAAGAATACTTTTGAGTCTATGAAAAGCAATTCAATTCTCATGAATAAGTTTGGCTTTTGGAAGTTGCGGGTTTTCCAACAATGAATCCACCTAATAAAAAGTTTGTTGTTATAAGAAATCACTTTCAAGGTCATTAAAGGTTTTTGGGACGGCAAGAGTTGATGGTGGAACCATTTTTTTGCTCGAGTGATTTGAAGCTTTCCTTGATAGTGTGAGGTTGATGTTGATGGAATAATGAGTTTTATAGGAACTTTCTTGATGTAAAACTATACATTTTTTTTTGTTTAATGTGGTATTTCCATTTTTATATAATTTACTACCATTTTAAGATAGATGTACATTTTAAGATAGATGCTTAAATCTTAATGTATTTTTTCTATTTTTTAAAATGTTTATTTCCATTTCTTATATGTTTTTTACGTAATATCTATATTTTATATTTTAAAATATATATTTAAATCTTAATGTACTTTTTCCATTTTTTCAAATTGTGTATTTACTTATATTATATATTTTACATTTTAAGATAGATGTTTAATGCTTAATGAACTTTTTCCATTCTTTTAAAAAAGTTGTGTATTTACTTATTATTATATAGATAATTCATATATTATATATTTAATGCTTAATGTTTATTTCCATTTCATGACTTTTTATTTACTTAATATCTCTATTTTAAATTTTAAGATAGATGTTTAAATCCTAATGTACGTTTTCCTTTTTTTTTAAATTGTATATTTCCATTTGTGATACTTTCTATTTACGTAATATCTATATTTTAAATTTTAAGATATATTTTTAAATCTTAATGTAAATTTCCATTTTTTAAATTGGGTATTTACTTATATTATATATTTACTTATGATTTATTTTTCTTTATATTGTGTATTTCTATTTCTTATACTTTCTATTTACTAATAATTTTATATTTTAAGATAGATTTACATTTTAAGATAGATATTTAAATACTAATGTACTTTTTCCATTTTTTTAAATTGTGTATTTCTTTTTCTTATACTTTCTATTTGGGTAATATCTATATTTTACATTTTAAGATAGATGTTTAAATCTTAATATACTTTTTCCATTGTTTTTAAGTTGTGTATTTCTTTTTCTTATACTTTATATTTACTTAATATCTATATTTTACATTTTAAGATAGATGTTTAATATTTAATGTACTCTTTCCATTTTTTTAAAAATTGTGCACTTACTTATTATTGTATATATTATTCGTATATTTATATATTTATAATATTTACTTATTATTTATTTTTCTATATATTGAGTATTTCTCTTTCTTATACTTTATATTTAGTTAATATCGATATTTTATATTTTAAGATAGATGTTTAAATCTTAATGTATTTTTCCATTTTTAATGTAAAACGGCAATGTTTAATAGAACAACTTGAACAAATAGTCAAATAGTTATATTTATGTTTTTTTCTTTTTTATATAAAATGGTAATGTTACATTATGAAGATAAGCCATTTTTTTTAGTGAAAATTGTAATCTTACATATGTTTAATGTAGTTTTTCCATTTTTTTTATGTTGTATGTTTACATATTATTGTTATTTTTAAATGTAAAATGGTAATCTTACATATGCTTAATGTAGTATTTCCATTTTTTATGTTGTATGTTTACATATTATTTATTATTTTCTAAATTATATATATAATGTTTTTTTTTACAAAATAGTAATGTTACATTATGGAGATAAACCGTCTTTTCTTTAGTGAAAAATGGTAATCTTACATATGTTTAATGTAGTTTTTCCATTTTTATGTTGTATGTTTACATATTATTTTTTTAAATAAAAATGTAAAATGGTAATCTTACATATGTTTAATGTAGTATTTCCATTTTTTATGTTGTATTTTTACATATATTTATTATTTTCAAAATTATATATAATGTTTTTTGTTTTTTTTTATAAAACGGTATTATTACATTATGAAGATAAGCCGTCTTTTTTTAAGTGAAAGATGGTAATCTTACATATTTTTAATATAGTTTTTCTATTTTTATGCTGTATGTTTACATATTATTTATAATTTTTGAAAATTGGTAATATTAAAATGTAAAACTATATTTTATGCCACGTGTCATCTTTCGGGAGAAGTTTTTTTGCTGATGTGGACGCTCTATGGAGCTTCAAAAGGTCCATTTTATTAGTATAGATTAGTAATATTAAAATGTAATGTCACGTGTCATCTTTAGGGAGAAGTTTTTTTCGCTGATGTGGACGCTCTATGGAGTCTCAAAAGGTCCCTTTTATTAGTAAGGATTTAAATTTAGACGCTACAAAAAAAATTGGAAAATAATAATGAATAATTATTTACTTTTCTAATTTACTTTATTAAAATGAAATTTATTTATGAGTAAATCCTTTTAAAATTAGGAAATTTGATGTATCAATCTTACCTTTTTTCCGTTGTCATATGACTTTATTTTCAAAGTGAGGTTGCAGACAAAGTTTTGGATATTGTGCGACTTTGTCGAAGTGAGTAAGGATTCGAATTTGACCTTTCTTCCTCTATCCATCATAATTCTTATTATTCTTCTCTTCCATAAACTTATGTTATTCATGTTATTCTCATTATCTTTCAATAATGAACGCGTCTAATAATGAAACCAGTCTCTGTTTTTTGTGCTTTTTGTTTTTGGTTAGTGTTGTTTTATTAACTTGTCATAGTCTTTACTGAAGGTTGGATAATTGCTTGATATAGTCTTTATATAAGCTTATTATTCATTTTTTATACAGGATGTCGATTCAAAAAAATGTGGATTTAGGATTCCTGTTGCGGTTGTATTCAGTTGGTTGTGAGCCTAAATCGAAGAAAAGTATCAATCACCATAATAAAATGAAGTTTCTTGAAGATGTAAAAAGTTCTGTTGGAGAAGAAGTGTGGGACATTGTTTGTGCTTCTCCTCTCGGAGTAATTATACGGTTCGTAGAAAATAAATTCACTTGGTCGTCTAAGATTGTCAAGCATCTTCTTGTGAACCAACTTGCTTGCAAGAAAAATCAGGAAATGTGGTGCTTGTCTTTCTATATCATCAATACCTACCACTTTTCATGTATCATCACTACCTCTATCAAGAGTACCACTTTTTTCTTCATATTCACAAGTTTTCTTTTGATCGGTACTCATTTCCTCAACTACGTACCTGTAAAATAAATGTCTATGGCGTATTAGCTAATCTATGAATAACATTTCAATATAATATAAATCTGCCGACTGAGATCTAGTCTACCAAAACATGTGATATCTAGTCTACCAAAACATGTAGAGATCAGGAAAGTCAAGGACAAAATACAAGTCTACAAAAATAACATGTAAAGTCTGCTATACACGTGTGGACTTAATACAAATCCACCAATTATTAGCAAACAGTAATCTAGTATGTCAAATAGACAACAAAATAATCTACGGATTATGAATGTCATGTCTGTAGAAACATGTAGTCAATATGTAAGTCTACCAAATTCACACATAAAGTCTGCTATACACATTTAGATCTTTTGCTTATCTACCGATTATAAGAAGATACAAACTAACGTACAGGTTTCGAATGTCATGTATGTAGAAACATGTAGTCATTACGTAAGTCTACCTATTATGAGCAGACAACAAACTAATCAACAGGTTTCAAATTTCAAATTTGTAAAATCATGTAGACACTATGTAGCTATCGCACAAGTCTATCAAATTCAGATGTAAGTCTGCTATACATGTGTAGACTATATGATAATCTACCTATTATGAGCAGGCAACAAAATAATATACAAGTTTCGCAAACCAAATATATGTCTACCGATTTCTAGTTTACCATGAACGTCTACTGGTTCAAAGTTTCTAGTCTACCAAAATTTGACAGACGTTATGTTCATTTTTATCTTCTGCATATATAAAGCCGTTTCAGTTATCTTGATTTTTTGTAGAAATTCAATCCTGAAATTCCTTTTGAATGCTTTTTTAAAGTAAATAGATCTCCAAAAAGGTTAGCAATATTAAAAAAACAAAACATAGAACAGTGTTCTCTATGAATGATTATTATAAATTTTAGCACTGATATAATAATGGCTATAGAATTGTACTAACCTCACGTTAATGTATAAACTTTTGCTTTGGTGAAAAAAATGTTTTAGTATAAAAAGATGTTTTAATAAGATGAATGTGTAACAATAGTGATTTTTCAAAAATGTTTTTCTTTTTTGGCCAGATTCGTTTTCCTCTTCTGTAAAAAGCAATCAATGTTGTTTTAATGTTATAATCATCTTTAATATTATTTCCATTTAATTAAATTCGAATTTTTTTAATTTATTTAAAGAAATTAATTATTCTTTTAATTTATATGGTAAAATCAAAAAATTAAATTATGCGCTTAAGGGTAATATAGTAAAAGTGTCTTCAGAAAATCTTTATAATTAATTTAGCTATTTTCTATATTTTTTTGATGATCCTTGGATGCCTTCGAGAAAAATCCGACTAGCGCCTAATTACCGTCCACCGGAGCTGAGCCGGGGAGCCCACCGAAAGCATCCAGAAGGACCGTCTTTTTCACCTATTATAATCGACGGTGGCCGGAACTCGAACCTAGGTAGGAAAACTCACTACCGTGAATCCTTTACCACCAGGGACAAGCGTCCAGTTATTTTTTTCTATATTTTTTAAGTTATTGTAGCAAATATTCCTTTATTATTTTATCGGTTTATGTCATACTTTGAACCAATCCAATTTGAGACCTGAGAAATTTATTAATTTACTGAATATTAATTTATAGAATATTAATTCTATAACTCAAAAAGAGTCAATCTAAAATGTTAACTAACTAACGTTCATTGACTATGACCATATACGTTAATTTAAGAAAAATCTAAAATGTTAATTAACTAACGTTCCTTGACTAAAAAATTTGACCATATACGTTTTTTTTTTCAATGACCATGTACGTTAATTTAAGAAAAATAATATTCGTATAATATATTTACGGAAAGAAATTAAAATGATCGTTGACTCTATGTCATAATACATTAGCATTATTTTATATGTAACTCATCACAAACTTCATGTTGTTAGCTACACTCTCCTATACCACCCAAATGGATATTCCAAAACGACACCTATCCTTATTCATATTGATTATTTTCATAACTACATATTCGTCAAATGCCGGCACAAACAACAACATTCCAGTTCCATATGGTCCATCACCACCAACATATGCGTCGTCTAGTCCTTATGCAAAAAAAACTGTAGAAATCATCAACGATATTGGTAGTATAGTCTCGTATCATTGTAAATCAAAGGACGATGATTTTGGTGTCAGAAGTTTGCAAGTGGATAGCTCGTGGTCGTTTAGTTTCGGGCGTCAGATATTTGGAAGGTCATTATTTTTCTGTTATTTTGTGTTGCCAAAGATTGGAAGCTATTGGTTCGACATATATAAAGAGCCCCGAGATAGTTCCGGCGAATTCTGGTGCAATAATTGTGTGTGGAAGATA
Source organism: Brassica napus (assembly GCF_020379485.1). NCBI lineage: Eukaryota > Viridiplantae > Streptophyta > Magnoliopsida > Brassicales > Brassicaceae > Brassica > Brassica napus. The sequence goes on from NC_063441.1 coordinate 10,491,769, forward strand.
AGACCGCTCGGACCTTGTAGGTTTAACAAGATAACTCATGAGTTTGATCTTTGTTATCCATGGAATAAAAATAAGTCCTTGTATTGACAAATTAAAGACATAGCCGAGATAAATGTAATGCGTTTGTTTTGTCTATGGCTCGCGAGCTTCAAACATAATATAAAATAAACCACTATTTTGTTATTTCAGTTTTTTTTTTATATATTGATAATTGTTCATAGCCGGGATCTCACTACTATATGATGCTTTTATATGGACTCGGTACAAAAACGATAGCTGGGACTAGGCATGGGCGTTTTTACCCTAACCGCACTCCCTACCCTAACGCAAACAGAAACAACCGGAACCCGATCCGCAGTGCTGGTTCTGAGATATTTCGGGTCCTTTACAAAACAAAATATATAAGCTCTAAATAATAAATAAAATTAATTTAGATTAAAATTAAATTTACAACTACCCTTGGAACAAATATATTTCTAGTTTGAAAAGCTAACTATTTATTTTCTTTATATACATAAAGAAAAAATATTCAAAATTTTATTGTTAGAGGTTTGAAATACTTTTTGGAATCTTATTTACATTTTCCGCTATTAACCAAAGAATGGCCTTAAAAACTACAAAAAATTGTAGGCCCCATACGGATGATTCTCACGTATGGGCTCAACACTGGTCTGTTGATTCGAACCGTTATACAAGAATATTCGAACATGACTATAGTTTGGTATTTTGGGATTTGAGTTGCCCGAACAAACCAAAATTCGAACTAAGATCTGAAATATCCAAATTAGTTAAATATATTAATGTTTTTATATATGTTAATGTTAACGTAATTTAGAGTATTTTAAAGATTTTTTTGCAATTTGTTTTATTTGTTATTTTGAATAATTTTAGTTAGTTTATATAGTGTAACTAGTTTTAAATTAGATTTGTGAATGTGTAAGCACTGTAGCCAAGTGGTTAATGTTAAAAAAACTCTTCCACCAGGTTTAGGTTTCTATTCATAGAAGATGCAATTGTTTTGCAGTTTATAGGATGCAAGACTTTTCAGAGGTTATAGTATGCTGCTGCAGGTAGGCGCTCATTGTGATCGTGTGCTGAGGAGAGAGCATGTCCATCGGGACGTACATGCATAATCGTTCGTGGATCCAAGTGTTATGGGGAGAACTACATCATGGAATATTGTCCGAAAAGTTGTTCATCGATATCACATATGTTGCAGGTAGCTTATCATCGTATCTAATAGAAATATAGATTATATGATGTTGTAATGGATTCGACCAATGTTAAAAATAATTAGCATTGTTAATAATTTATATATTTTGAGTATTTTTGTCAATTTTTTTAACTTTTTTTTTTTTTTTTTTTTGAAAATTTCAGACATTGGTTATGTGAGAACCACACCCATAAAGAACCCAATGGAAGCCAAACCGATAATTAGTAAAATTTGAAGATAACTTATATGCGCATAGTTGTTGACGAAAGTTGAAAAATTATCCAGTGCTGATGCTCTTATATCCTGCATCATTATCATCAAAAAGCCAAAAAGCTCACTATATAACTCGATGATTAAAAATAAGGAACAGTTTGGTTTAGCCAGAAAAAACTCTTATCTGAATGCGTGTGAGAAGGAAAAAGAGAATGCAGGTTGGGTGGAGACTTTCTTGGAGTGGGATCATCCCAGTGCCGGATTCCCTAGTTGGTTGTTCCGGTATATTGCATTCCTTCTTTTTTTTGTGGGGTCTGAAGTTCAACTTGGTGGTGCCTCCATTTCAGCCCGTTCTCTTGCTCGGAAGATGTGACTCGTCTCTTCCCCCAACGTACCGGTTTTGTGTTGAGGAATGCTCGGAATAGGTTCTTGATTGCAGAAGAAACCGATCTATAGCTACTTAGGTTAGAAGTCCAACTAGAAGAATTGTGTAGTTTTGTAGGCTCGAGAAGTAACGGCAATGCGGGTTAGTCTATGTTAATTCCATCTTCATGAGCTAGTTCTCCTCTAGTAAAGAACGTTATTGGTTCCAAGTATATCCCGGAATGCACAGTTTATGTTTGTGTAACGAAAACTTAATGTCCCAAGGTAGAAACCGGTTCTCCAATGGATGATTGTACTCGATTCAGAATCCGGGTTTCGGATTTTATTAATTTACTAATATATAAATTTTTTTTTTTAAAAGAGTGCCGACTGCATGGTTAATGAGAAAGATCTGCAAACGGGAGTGAACGAAAAGAAAACGGTTTATAACTCTAGGCCCAGTGGGTGGGATTTTTTTTATCTATAGTTTGAAGTTAGTCTTTAGCATAAAAAATTTACGTTGGGAAGGAAAGCGGTGAACAGTTCAAAGGTCAGAATCCAACACTTGTGGAGAAGCAGAACACGTGTCAAGGGAGTGGCAAAGCTCTCTCTGTTCTGTTCCACAAACTTCTCTTTGCTTGTTGTGAAGAGAGAAGTATTAACAAATAAGCAAAGAAAGATAAGTGATAGAGAGAAGAAACAAAAATGGACAAGAGTGGAGGAAGAAAGGTAATGGATGAGATAAGGAGCTTTGAGAAGGCAAGTTTGTTTGATCTTGGCCATCCTCTTCTCAACCGCATCGCTGACTCTTTCGTCAAAGCCGCCGGTGTAAGTTTTATAATATTTCATCTATGTGTAAATATATATAGATATAAGATGGCATATTTGTATTAACAAAGCTTAAACTGGGTTTAATTATGAAGGTCGGAGCTTTACAAGCTGTGTCTAGGGAAGCTTACTTCACGGTGGTTGATGGTAAAATCTCCACATTAAAAATATACAAGTTAATAGAAACTTTATATTTTGATTATGAATCTAGGGGCAGGATTTGAGGCAAGCAACATGGGTCCACCTTCTGAGAATGCTGGCAGCAAGAAACATAGGTTTCCTAATCTTTAGAGGTTCGTTCACGATATTTATATTGTTTGATTTGTTTAAAATTTGCTGTGTTTGTAAACTATGATTACCGTTATGTTGATAGAATTTGTTGTTGCATTTTCAGGGGAAAGCAGCAAATCACTGGATGCATTGGTGAGTTTAATTACAAAATGAACACTAATGTTTCGTATATTTATTTATGTCCAATATCCGTCCGCACGTGTATGCGTGTTAATGTGTTTGTGTGTTGAGCGAATGCAAGAGATAAAATATGATCCTAAGCTTGTGTTTTAGACTTAGTTAACTAAGTTTGGTCTTGCAATAACGTCTAAATTGGTTGGTCTTTAGGTGAAGAACACAGGAAAAGAATCTCTCCAGTGGGGTGAGTTATTACATATATTTATGTTAAATTAACCGTTTTGCCTTTAACAGAGATTACTAGGATAAGACCCGCGCCTTGCGCGGGATTAAGTTATTATTTTTATTATATTTTTGAGAATGAAACAATAGTTTGGCTTCATTTGGATTACAGGTGTTCAATCCGGATATCGGGTTGGTTCGGTTCGGTTCGGTTTTTTCGGTATTTGGTTAGTAAAATATAACTACTATTCTAAATCCATATTTATTTTGACTTTAGTCTTTCACATACTTTTGAAAGATTTCAACTGGACGACTAAATTGATCAGCCAATCTTGTTGCTTTAAATCATTAGTGTATATATATATATATATATATATATATTATTTAGTTTGAATATTTATTAAATAAAAATTCATATGCGTTATATTTTATGATCATTTGTAACTTATTATAACAAAAAAATAATCTATTGATCACAAAATTTTCAGAGTGGGAATATTCAAATTTCTAATAATATATAGACGTTTTGAAAAATTCAAATATAACATATAAGAAAAAATAAAAATGTTTTTATTATATATTTAATGTGATTTTTTAATAACTTTCAATAATATAAAATTAAAAAAAAAGAACTAAGATACCAAAATTGTTCTCAAATATTTATTATTCATAATAATTAATTTTCATATATACGTTAATCATATTAGGTAATTTCGTAGCTTCTAATTAAGGAAAGTGCAAAAAAAAGTTTGGTAGATTATTTATCAATTCGATAGTTAGTTTAATAAAAAATATAATGTAAGTCAAGATGGACCAACCTATTTTTCTAAGAATAGTATATTTTATATAGTCATTTATTATATGAGAATTTTTAATCATACAGTTCTATGATCATTCATATCATTTTATAACTGAATATTTAAATCATCGATAACAAAATTTTCAATGTGAAATCTTTAATAAGTTTATAAATTATAAATGTTTTTGAAAATTCATTGAAAGTTTTAATATTAAAATATTTATGTAATCTTATGGTATATAGTATAATCTATATATATATATATGTTTTATTATTAAATGATATTTTTTTACTCATATGGTTTTAAAATAATGTGTATCTTCTTATAATATTAAATAAAAGTTCATATTAATACAATTTTATGATCATTTGTAACTTATTATGACAAAAAAAATAATCTATTGATCACAAAATTTTCAGAGTGGGGATCTTCAAATTTCTAATAATTTATAGACGTTTTGAAAAATTCAAAATATAACATATAAGAAAAATTTTAAATGTTTTTATTATATATTTAATGTGATTTTTAAATATATTTTAATAATATAAAATTAAAAAAAGAACTAAGAAACAAAAATTGTTATCAAATATTTATTATTCATTATAATTAATTTTCACATATACGTTAATCATATTAGGTAATTTCGTAGCTTTTATTTAAGGAAAGTGCAAAACATTTTTTGGTACGTTATTTATCAATTCGATAGTTAGTTTAATAAAAAGTGTAATATAAGTTAAGATGGACCAACCTATTTTTCTAGGAATAGTATATTTTGTATAGTTATTTATTAAATAGGAATTTATAATCATACGGTTCTATGATCGTTCATATCGTTTTATAACAAAATATTTAAATCATCGATAACAAAATTTTCAATCTGAAATCTTTAATAAGTTTATAATTTATAAATGTTCTTGAAAATTCATTGAAAGTTTTAATATTAAAATATTTATGTAATCTTATGGTATATAGTGTTTAATATATATATATATATATATATATATTTATTTTATTATTAAATGATATTTTTTGCTCATATGGTTTTAAAATCATGTGTATCTTCTTATAATAAAAATGTTAAACTATTGATCATTAATTTTTAACATAATAATTTTAATAGTTTTAGTCATTTATTGTCGTTTTTAAAAATTCAAAATATAACATATACGAAAAAATCTAAATTTTATTTTTATAGTTAATTTGATTGTTTAATTTATTTTAATAATATAAAATTAAACAAAAAGTGATGGAGGAGATATACATTGTTATCAAATCTTTATTATTAAAATCATTAATTGTCATATATATATTAGTCATTTATGGTAATTCCGTAGGTTTTATTTAAGGAAAGAAAATATCATATCATATCATTATATCATATAGTTTGACCAACTTATGTATCTAACAACATATAAAAATCGAATGTGGACCTACTTATTTTTCAATTGAATGTAATTGACTACCTAATTGAGTGCCACCTATGCATTGGGGCCTCTTTTAATTAATACAAAATTGAGGTTACATCTTTTCAAATGTTCCTCAATTAATATATAAGGGATTTGTTTAAGACACCGGATATTGATTGATTTGATATGGTAAGACAGGGCTTGCAGCTGGATTATACTCGGGTATAACTTATGGTATGAAGGAGGCTCGTGGAGGAGCTCATGATTGGGTGAGTCTAATCACCATTGTCTTTAAAAAATATAATTTTGCTGCCATCAATGTCTTGGTAATGTGACGTCTTTTAATAAATAAATAAATAAATATATATATATATATATATATATATATATATATATATATTGCAGAGGAATAGCGCGGTGGCTGGAGCATTAACAGGAGGGGCGATGGCTATGACGCCCTCGGAGAGTACAAGCCATGAGCAAGTGGTTCAGTCTGCTCTTACCGGAGCAGCCATTTCCACAGCTGCTAATCTCCTTTCCAGCGTTTTCTAGATGATCTCATCAGAAGTCTTGTTATTTGTGTTAGTTTTAGCATAAACATGTGTCTTTCTATAAAACTTTTCTACGGATCGGTCAAGACTAGGCTCCCTGAAGCCTGATATCAGATTTTCTTCCGTTTGAATTTTTTTTGCTTGAACTGCTTAAAGAAAATTAGTACATCTTTTTGGCATATAAGAGAATAAACGTTATCCTATCTGGATAAAAATGCGGGTCCTGTGGACCCAGACAAGAAAATGTCATATAACTTTCACCCGTGAGGTTGCGTCAGACGTTTCTTCGGAAGTATTTGCTCGTTTATCTACAAAAACCAATATCAAATAGGATACAAAATAAAGTTTGACCATCTCCAAAATACATAGTTATTTTCACTCTAAAATAGAGAAACTCTATAATAAATGTGAGATATGCTTTAATGTATTTCTCTGAAATAACAATTTCTAAATGTAGAGTAAAAAATAGAAAAATGTTATTTCAAATAGATATCTCTATTATAAAGAAAGAAATAGAGGTGGGTTAGAGCAATTTCATCTCTAAATACTATTATAGAAGTGGAAATAGCAATAGGTTAGAGATGTTTTTGAATGTTAAATTTTTTTTTTTGGAATTAAAAAAGAAAAAGAAAAAAAGAAATGAATTTCTCATTGATTAGAGACATCTCTACACATTAATTTAAATGAACAAACTCTCAGAAATATCACGATTCTACTTTTTTTCTAATCAAAATCACAAACCTTTTAAAAACGTTTACAGATAGAGTGCTCAACGGTTAATGAGTTTGTCAGACCAATGCAAAATATATTTAGACGTCCACTAGTTTGAATTTAAAATGTCTTTTAGTTTAAATCAAAGGCTTATTTGCCAAATAACCAAAAAAAAATGAAAAATTAGATTTTAGGAGAGAGAGTAGAGAGATAGGAAGAGAAAGTAAGAGAGAGGGGAGAATTTTGGTTAGTTAGTGTATTTATGTTTTTTTCATGTATATAGGGTGCAATTTCCCTTAAATCAAAAAGTCACTAACCTTTCGTTCAAAATGTCCTTGAACTTGTCTCAAGAAACATGCTGTAGCTCTCAATTTAGGTTTTTAATTGCGAGCTAGTCAGGTATGTAGTTGAAAGTTTAGAAGCAAAATCATAAAACAAGAGAAGAAATTTTATGTGCTGTGACCAAATTATTTTCTTTTAATAAAAAAATATCAGGAAGTTCTAGACCGGTAAAATACAATATTAGTTTGTTAAAATAGTATTCGCTCATATAAATTTTAGGTTTTATTTTGGATGATTTTCTAAAAAAAGTTATAAAAACAATTGTATAATTCTAAAAATATTATAGTGTGTAATTGGATAAGATAGAATCATTTTTCCAAAATATGTATGAGATTGTTACATCGTGGCAAATATGTATTCGCTCATATAAATTTTAGGTTTTATTTTGGATGATTTTCTAAAAAAAGTTATAAAAACAATTGTATAATTCTAAAAATATTATAGTGTGTAATCGGATAAGATAGAATCATTTTTCCAAAAATATGTATGAGATTGTTACATCGTGGCAAATATCATGTCCTTAAGAATGTGGAAAATTTGTATAATTTAGGTATATAGCTAGAATGATCTACTAAAATATATATAGGGGATTTAGTGCATGCAGGGACGGCCCTTCATTACTAAATGCCCTATTCAAATTAAAAAAAAATTGGGCCATTTTCTTTAGGATAAAAAATTTGATTTTTTTTTGGCTTTTTTTTCTTAAGCTAAAAAAACTTCAAAAAATTTTAGACTCTAAACGAGTGCTTACTTTGCCTATGCTATGGGCCGGGCCTGTCACCTGTGTGCATGTACCTGTCTGATTATCAGGTTGTTAGTACATTTTCAAACTATATATAAAATTTATGGTAGTGTAAACAGTATCAGATTCTGAAAATTTGGTAATATGTTTGAAACTTGTTTGTAAGACTACAGTATCCAAAATTTGATGTGTGGTCTTTATTGATGGACTGTATTTTTGGAAACTTCATTAGGAAACTAACTGAGACTCATAATTACTATGAATTGTGAGAAGTAGAAAAAATTTTGTAGGAGAAGTTCATAGCCATTTCCAACTATTAGTCTGAACTGTACACCTTAAATTGGCGATAAATAAGTTCCAAAAACGTGAAAAAATGAAGTACATTAGTCCCACAGGCGTTTTAAGATTTACACAAGTGTCGGTCAATTATGAGACATTCCTTCCGAGAAACTTGAACCATCCCATTTAAGATTAAGCCAAGGTTGACGGATTGTGAATTGTACAAAAAAGCAAAACCTATAAAGCATTTAGTATAATAAAGATTTAAAATGGTTAATCTAGCGAGAGCCTGAACACCACTAGATGCCGTCGTACGAAAAAAAAAACGAATTTGTACGTATCGAACACCTAAACGTGTAATAACTTTATTGAAGACAAGATAAAAAGTAAAAACAGATTGGGTAATAACGAGAATTTTTGTTTTCTGTCAGTTTCCAATAAATTCTAAGATATCCATTTTTTGCGACAGGATTATTTCGTGTTGAGAAAATCGTGGATTAATGTCTTCTTTTGGTAATATTTCTATGGTGTATTGAATCGAATAAAGGAACAACATACATTATAATACGCCGCCTACTAACCTAACGCATAACAACTCTTTCGTCAACAACGCATAACAACAAAACACAAGTAGAGTTTAGGTCGTCATTCATTTCTTTTAACCTTTTTCATAAAGTATTAGTAGTGTTAATTAAGATTAGTCAACATTAATGATTGATAAAATGGAGGGAGTGGAGATCACATGGAGGAAGATAATATAAAAATCGATTCCATTATACCTTTCCTTGGTCCAAAAGTATTCCTCTTTATCTCTTTTGACGTCTCACCTTCTCCCACCTCCACTCGCCACATGTAATCTAATTACATTTAACCCTTAATCATACGCTAATCTCTTTTATTGTTTCGTATATTTCTATTTTCTGTCTCTAGATACTGTAAGCAGAGGAATTAACATGGAGTCGATGAATCAGCCGACGAGCATTGGTTATGATCAATCACGGCGTAAGCGGAAGAAGAAACAGCCGTCACCAGCACCGTCTCAATCCTCGGTGCAGCTATGGAGATCAGAGAAGCAACAACAGATCTACTCCACCAACATCATTCAATCTCTAAGAGAACTCCGGATTAGCGCCGCCGCCGCGGATCAATCTCCGTCGTTACCTCCTCGCGGCGGAGGTATAGCCGTACGTGACGCTGCTTACAGGTCTCTGGCGGTTACGGCGAGGGGCAGAACGCTATGGAGCCGAGCTATTTTATCTAAGGCGGTTAAAGTGAAGCTCAAGTTCAGGAAACAGAACCGGCCGAGATATTCGAATCCTCCTCCGACGATAACCGGGAATAACCGGTTAAGGAAGAAGAGAGCTACGGTTTTGAGGCTGAAGGCGAAGGGTTTGCCAGCTGTGCAGAGGAAAGTGAAATTGCTTAGCCGGTTAATTCCTGGTTGCCGGAAACAACCGTTACCGGTGGTTCTAGAAGAAACCACCGATTATATTGTTGCCATGGAGATGCAGATTCGTGCTTTGAATGCAATTATCTCCGCCGTTGGCTCTGGCTCTAGCGGCGGAGACAGGTGATGATGGCGAAGAGACACACATGCTCGGTTAGCTTGGCCCAGCTGTTTTTTTTTTTTTTTGGTATTTTCCCTTCTTTATTTTAATTATACTTTTTATGATGCTGATTTGTTTATCCTATCTATCTATATTTGTGAACTGATTTTTTTTTTTCATCCGAACACTCACATTAAAAGAGAAAATGATTAATATCATTTATACTTTTACAAATAAAATATATAAATTACCTACAAAATAAAAATATTTTAAATTATTTTGACTAAATAAACAGTTAAAATTAATAATAATAGGAACTATTTAAAATTCAAACAGATATTTTGAAAAAAAAATAATTCCTATAGATACTGTTTGGTATCTGAAAAATATCTTTTAATAAATAATTAAAAATTAGGAAAAACAAAAAGCATATATAACTAAATATTTAATGAAGTAATTTTTTTTTAATTTTATATAACCAAAATAGAAAATAGAGTGATTTTTAATATTTACTTATTAATAGTTAATAAGTGTATATAGAAATTTTTAAAAAAATTATGCGTAAAATTATTCAAATGAAAATATAAATATTAATTGCTTAAAAAGTAAACATAAATAATAATTTATCATTATAATATTCAATTAGTAAAAATGTATTAATAAGTAATTACAAAAATTTTATGCCCGTATGGATGGGCAAAACATCTAATTTTAAATTATTATAAACTTATTATTCAACCCCTTCTCTCAATTAAATTTATATCCATCTTTTTAGTGAATCTTTGAAAAATGTAAAGAAACTTATGACTTGGGATGAAGCTTTCAAATACAATATAAACTATAAATTAAGATTTAATTAATTAATAAACATGATAAATTAATAAATTTTATCAATTTTGAATTGAGCCGATTTTAAAATATAATAAAATTTGATAAGATAATGAAATATTTGTTTTTTTTATAAAAACAATGGTATTTAAATATAGAAAATTATTTAAATTGATATTTATAAAGTTTATATAGTATAAAGGGCAGGGAGCAGCAAGCGGCATACGCATCTATCTTATTAAAACTCAAGTACAAAATGGAATTGTTTGGAAACTTTGATAGTATGCTTACTGAAATTTGTTTGGAAACAGGTATAATTAGAGTTCTTTTATTAATTTCTCAAACATAAGCCTTTAACCAAATTTTCTAAACGTGGTGGCTCATTTATCTTCTAAACCATCTGTATTAAAACTATGTCGTCTTAAATACATTCCATAATATAATTTTTTTAATTGTGTTCAAATCCAGTCTTTTTCAAAGCCCATATTTCGGTTGTTTGGTTAGAAATAAAAGTTTGTTTCCTAATGGTTTAGGGATTTTATGGTTTAGCCGATTTGGATATTATTATTTATTATATTTAATGTGGGTACAAAATCGAACCAGGCACATTTATTTCCTTCCTAAAACTCGACATCAATCAAAAAATCATTCCTAATTCTACGCAATAACAATTAACTGCTCTTGAATATCATAACTAAATATTCTTTTGATAAAAGTCAAAACAACATTATGATTCCATTTCCTAATTCTACGCCGTCTCCTTTTAAAAATATCAAAACAACATTATGATTTCTTTTCCTAATTCATCGTAGTCACACAAATCAGTTAATGATATCAATTAACTAAGAAATCATATATTCTGTATTTCCGACTTGCAAAACAAGTTTTACTTATTTAATAAGGTATATTCTGTTTTCAATAAGGTTAGATAAAAAAAGGAATAGATATTTAATAATTTTAAAACAGATATTTGGTTAGATTTTGCGAGTATGTCACAACTAACCAAATCATTTATTAATTTTTCCAATTTAACCTAATTTTCCTATCGGCATTATATATATATCTCTTCTATTTTACGTCAAACACATCAAAGAAAACCAAAATCCTAATAATGTCTATGGTCACGGCTTTTACTCATCTCATTTTCCTATAGGCAGGTGTTGCCTGGATTGCTGCAATTTTGTCCTCAGAACGTCCAACTCAAACATGCGTCACATTTAGAATGACATGATATCAGCTATCAAAATGATGACAAATGCAATGTTATACAAGATCGTGAAGAAAGAGTAGCTGGTTTGCATCCCTAAAACAAGTATTAGCCCAACATCTATACTTAAGCCAATTTTTTTTCATAATCTAAGTTATTCTAAATATTTTTACATTGCTTTCAAGTTATCAATTAGTTATGATAGATAAGTAATTACTAACCGTATTCAAAGTTTATTTGTTGTCAAGGTTGTTGACTAACTCATTGGTCTTCCTTCCTTATGCTCTCTGATGTCACAAGTTATTCTCATCTCTCTGTCTTTGTCTTGATCAGTCAGAGTTTCTCTTTATATCACTTATGATGACTGTACTTCTCTTTCTCCATAACAGATTAGTTGGTCTACTAATACTTCATGCCTGTGAAGTAATAAACATTTCAAATATTATATATGCTCTGAACAATAAGATTTATAAATCTACCATATAAACAGATCGAGCTGAAACCGTGAATATCATATATGCTCTGAACAAGTATATTTAAAAATCTACCACTTAAATAGAGCTGAGACAATCAAGACAATCCGACTTATCTCCCTATATCGTCTATTAGCTTCTCATTTATTAAGACCTTCTACAATCAATTCAATTTGTTACTCATTCCATCTGTTCCTGAGCTAAAACAACCTTAATTAAAATCAGTCTGCTAAACAAACCAAATGAGACTTTTTATAACATCTTTACCGATCAAAGGCTTGCAGATGATGTATCCCTGTTTTTAAAAGTGAAGCCGGGCTCTGTCTATCCGCTTCAAGGGTCTTGGTATTCCATACATTAGCTGGTCTCTGAAAAATCAAAACAAAGAATGTAGATTAGAAGAAACTAATCCTAAAAACCTTCAATTTTGACAGATCAATCAGTTGAAACTCGATCTAATAATAGCTTTAAATCCTATCGTTCAGATATAACAAGTATAGAAGTCTAACCTGTATTCCAGACATCATAGTAGCAATCACCACGTCTGCAGCATCCTTAACCGAAGGAAAGTTCCACTCTGCTACCTGAAATTATAAACAATCAATAACTCAAAACTTAAAACTAGCCTGTTTGATGAAAAATCATTACTTAACAAAATGACCAACTTCCTCTTTCTCTGGTTTAGAAACAAAATGGAAAAAAGGAGATTATAAGAATTGCTTAGACCAATAAAGTTGGACCTCTTTACCTGAAGCAGCAGCTCTATGTTTGCCAAGATTGGATTTTTTCAAGCTCCATCTGCATATCCACTGACATTTTCATTTGTTGCAACTCAAGCTCCTTTGCAGTTTCCATCCTCTGTTTCTTCAACTCAATCATCATCCTCTGCTTTGCACCTTCGATCATCTCATACACTTCTCCTCACTTCTGAATCGCTCTCACTATCTCCTTAAACGACAATCCTTCACCTACACTCGGATCTACATCCTCCACTCCCCAAATATAGAGATTAGTTTTATCTTCTTCGATTTCAGGTATATATCATACATACTACCGCTGATCTACATGATTTATATCCAATCTATCAATATAGTATATAACAAAACAAAACCCTAAAATCATCACACAAAAAAATCGATTATAATATAAAAACAAATACAAACCTTGTATATAAGTGTTATTGAGTCACTATGTTGCTTAATTGATTCGCTTTGGCCGTCGATCTTCCATTGTTTGGTCTCTATGTCTGGAGTTGCGATGAGAAACAGAGACGAGGTTGAGGACGACAGAGATAACCTCTGTTTAGAATGAAACGAAAACCTTTTTTTTTCTGTTCACAAAAGGTTTGTTTGTTCCCGGAACAAAAACAAACAGAACCTAATAGGCTGATGACGTAACTATTATAATAACTAGGGTCGGCCCGCCCTACGGGCGGGATATACTTTATTTGTTATCTGGATTTTTATTTTATGTATTATTTTGTGGTTTGTGTTTTAGATTTGCATTTGCAATTGATGTGTATAATAATGATTTTTATATTTTAGAAAATTTTAAGTGATGAGAAATATTACATTCATTTTACTTAATGTTGGATATTTGTTTATTTTTCTAACTTGTTTTATGTTTTTTTATTTGTTTTCAAATACATTTTCTCACATTATACAATTTTATTATTATCTCTTTTTTTTGTTATATTTTTTTTATAATGAGCACACATCATCTTCACATATGTCTAACTAAACCTTTTTATTTTTTTATATTTTTATTAGTTTTGTTAGAGATTATAAGTTTGTATTAGCATGATATGATTTTCATTATTGAAATGGTATACGTTTTCTTAAATATTTGCTCAACTTTTCTTATATATAAGAAGTAGATTTGAGTTTTTATTGTTGTGCTTAGGTTTAATACTCAAAATATTGATTATTTTATATAGTTTTTTCAACATTATACGTGGGTTTTGCATTTTTTTATTCTTCTTAAAATATTTGTGTATATATATATATATATATATATATATATATGTATTAATATATTAACTTGTTTATTTATTTTAAAATTCAAAATAAACAAATCTGCATATTTTTGCTGATAATATATAAATAGTTAATTTTTTATTTATTGGTTCAGTAATTTCACATTTATTAAAATAATTTACTTGTAACTAATATTTAAAATAAATAATTGGATAGACTATAAATAAAATTTAGAATCTAGCTATTACTTTGTATGTTATAACTATATAAATTTTATGCATTTATACCATTTAAAAAAATAGTTTAGTCTGTTAATATAAAATTTAAAATTCCAGATATTAATATTTATTTTTTAAATCTGGAATTTAATAAAGTTTATTCATTCTTACCGTATTTTATAAAATATAATTAAATTTTTATTTTGTTTGTTTTGTAAGTTTAATTTAGTTATCTATGTAGGTATACATGTAGCTATTCGTTTTTATTTTATAAAAGTTTCCTTTTGTTGTTTATTTTAAAATAAATTTTAATATATAATTATTTATTTTAGTGATAATAGTAATTGTTTCAAACTCTAAAATCAAAGTCTAAAACAACCATTCAGGTTTAAAAAAAAAACCAAAAGTTACTGTAAAATTAAAAACCAAAAATTAAAAACTAAATTCAAAAAACTAAAAACCAAACGCCAAAAACTAAAAACTAACTAAATAATCATCACCATAATTTTGTTTTTGGTATATGTGAATTTTCGTGAAATTTATCAACATTTACATTTTCTTACAAAAGTTAGTTTAGTTTAGTATTATGTAGTAAATATAACCGAATAAGTTTTTCCATATTTTAACTATTTTAATAATAGTGAAGATACCTAACTAATGATAGGCATGAGAATTAAAAGTTCATATCAGTTAATCATATATACAAAAAGGTGATTATCAGTTTATCAAATAAGGATTTGTTTGATGACACCCACGAAGGTTCTTAGGGAAACAAAACTTGATTATGATCACACTCTAATACGACGCTTAGGCTCTTTGCAACGTCTTGACATGAAGACCCATGAGTAAAAATGTAACCGATAAAGCCTATGACTTCTTCAACACGTTATGTCTGATAATCGTTTGTGCTTTCTCAAAGACAACACACAATAACTATAAATAATACATACAACAACATATATCAGTATAATTTATATAGCAAAGAGAGTATAATTTATATATATATAACAAATAGAATATAATTTTTATTATTTCAGTTAGGTTGAATCCTCAAAACATTGATTTGTTTCTTTTTTGTACATACTTTTGAAATTATTGATAGTTTATTTTATTTTTATTTGTTTGGAATCACTAAAACAATCCAATAAGTAAATATAAAATTCACTGTTACAGAACATTATTTTAAGTTTGGTAAATACAATGAAACCATATATTAATTATGAGTATTTAGATAAATATATTTCTAGAGTGTAAGTCAACCGTATACAAAAGTGTGTAACTGATACGTGAGGAGCTGCTGACATGGCACTTGCATAAGAATAAGAAGATAAAGAGTGACCTGGCATCTGTAGAAGAAAGTAAAGATTCAGTTAGAGTTGTAAGTATTAGAGAGTCAGATCACTATATATAGTTGATCGATTGTAACTGAATCATTATGCATCTTGTGGTGGATGTATCTGGGAGAGTTAGGGACTCTTGCACAATCCCTAGGTTCTTAGTTCTTTTGTGTTGTTGATCAATATATTCGCAAGTTCTTATCAGTAACTTTGTAAGATATAGCCACCAAGAAACAAAATATTACAAACATACATTTTTGTGTAAGGAAATGAGAGATCTAAAAATGTTTCAACAAAAAAAAAAGGAATGTATGTATTGCAAAAAGTGTAAGTTTATAAAGTGGAACCTACTGGTATTAGTATTATTGGTCGAGTGGTAGCCATTCCATTTCCATCTCGAATTCTACAGACTCTACATCTTGAAGCTTGATCTAAACCTCATGCATGCTTCACTTTCCCATCAACAATGTTAATGATGCTGTCATCTATTGGCAGATTATCATGCAACTTTAGCCATTTCCCAATCTGCATATCCCCAAACATCTATGGATCCTCAAACGCCATTGCAGATGTTATCAGAGGCTGGATATCAAGTTGAGTTTCTCCCATTATGTCATCAGCAGAGAATGTATCATAATTTATGTCATCAGCAGAGGCTGGATATCAAGTTGAGCTTCTCACATTTTGTCATCAGCAGAGAATGTATCAGAGGCTGGATATCAACTTGCTGCAATCAACAGAGAAACCCATAAGATATAATATATAACAACTTTTGTCAATAGCAAAAGTGCTTAGATTAATAGGCTTTCCAGTTTTACATGACCATAGCTCTTAGGAACAGACATCATAAGTTCTTGATTCCATACGGGTTCAAATTACTATTCACAACTGCTGTTTGAAGTTTCTGAACAATCAGCAAATTATGACAATAGCTTTTAAGATCCACAAAGAGTCTATAGATGCAGGTTAGTAAACAGTCACAAAGAGATACACTTACTTGCTTCCCTAGATTGAAGACAACATAAGGATCACTTCACACCAAGTCTGATAGCTAAGTTAATACCTTCATTGACAGCCATCTTCAACAATCCAATAAACTACCATTCCTTCCTCAAACTATCAAATGTATATAAATCTCATTAAGAAGATTATATCAAGAAAGAAACTGTTTCAAAAAAAAGAAGATTGCAAGTTATAAGCTTTACTATCTTCTTTGACGATGAATTTGAGCAAAACTATCCAAAATTTTTTTAGAAAGACTTGATTTAAGAAAATATGGTTTCTTTGTCGAGCAAGCTTTACCTGCTGTTCTCCTCACGCTTGTTTCAGAAACTCTTGGAGTTCATACATTTACCTAAACAAAAAAAAAAGATTCAAGATTTTGAGCAGTAGCTCATCAAGAAACAAAATAAGACTTTGTCAAGGTATTGGTGTTGATTATGCAAAGCAGTTCACTGTGATTACGGAACCCGAAGTGTTCTTCAGGAATGGGTGTAATCGGTTCGGTTAACTCATCAAACCGGGTTCATCACTGGACCGCATCAATTGAAGAGAGTCTACAGTCAAAAGTTCTGATTACACCAAGTGAAATCAAAGTAAAACATAGAACCCAGTCACTTATAAGTGGGAAGACATGAACACTGGAATGAATGTTGCCTGAAACCGATTACCAAAAATAATAAAATAATAAACAACAGATTCAAATCATATTGTAAAAAGGAAAACTATGATACTAAAAGCATAATTCTGATAAATATGAATCTAATCACCCTGTGTGTTCAAAATAATGATGAACAGGACGGAAAAATTACAATAAACAACTGGATTCAAACCGGACACGGCTGGTCCCTAATTGCCTTGATCCTCCTCTCCTCTGTCGCTACCGCTTTCCTCCTCCTACTGTGCCGTACTCATCCGGTCTTCAAATCTAAAAAAAAATTGTTGCTTTAGCCATTTTACAGAAAATAAATTTAAACAAATGGAATGAGGAGATGGTTCTCATAGTAGGAAAAGTTACCTTTTTATAGTTGTAATTCCACAGCCTTACGTGAAGATCTCATTCAAGGTAGATCGTGGGTGGTGGATTTAAGAGGATGAATTTGTAACTGATAGTTTCTAGGATTGTTATGAAGAAGATGAAACAGCACCAGAGAAACCTTAGGTTGAGATTAGCTCTCGAATGGGGGAAATGAAGAACGTGTTACCCTAAATCAGAAACGACGCGTTTCCATAAAAGTTGGAGTTTCTTTATCCGGATTGGATTCATTAAGCCCAAATACACACTAAAGCCCACATGTATTGCATACACAAATAAATGAAACGGAGCGTTTCTTTCGCATGGACACGTGTTGGCTGGAGGATGCTCTATTTTCATACGTGGAGGGTGACGTGGACGAACGTGAGAGAGACAAACATCTCTTTATATAATAAGATACTATGGCCCAAATTAAAATTTGTTTTCTCATGAATTACCATGGCCCAACGTACAATGGCCACTTAATTCAAAGTTTTTGAATGATTGTAATTATTTTTTCAGTGATTGTAATAAAGTTTCTGTACAAATATATATGTACATGTTAATTATTTATATTCCAAATTTTTACAAAGTACAAATAAGTTCATATACACAACCAAGGAACTGAATAATCTAAACAATAAATTATAACATATAAACAATAAGAATGTTTATGTGAAGACATGCCAAATTTAAACAACTATGTAATATTTAATTCTTATATATCTATAAAATTGAAATGTTGAAAAATACTTCTTTTATAAAATAAAAAGACACATGTAAATATAACTCCAATTATTTATAAATGTGGGATTTTTCAATATGATACCACTGTCCATCATAAAACTGACTGTTATTATGATTTTTTTGAAATAAAATAGTATGGAATTACTTATTTCTATAGATTCCAATTTCTTTTACTTATCAGATACATGCGTGGTTGCGCGATTCAACCTTAAATTGGGTTTGGTAAATAAAATTACCAAAAATTTGTACTTATGTTTGAATGTTTTTTTGTTACTTTTTCAATTATTTTTTATGTTACTGTCTAAATAATGTATTTGTTAAAAAAAACTATAAAATTATAACTTTACATCTAATTTTAATCACAATATTTATAGTATAATATAATAAAGCACATACAGTTATACTTAATATTCTAATATTTTACATTATAGATATTAATTCATCAAGTCAAATCAATAAAAGTACAATAAAAGAAGAATACAACTGTATAGTTTATATATGGATCCACTACAAGAAAACAACGCCAACGCAAAAGTTCATGAGAAAGTGAATCATCGGAAGATTTTCTTTGTCTTTTTTAGAAATTTCTGAGAAAATATTAATTGTACCATTCCTCTGACGATTAATATTTTCTCAGAAATTTCTCATAAAGACGAAACAAATCTTCCGATGATTCACTTTCTCAGGAACTTTTGTCGGAGTTGGCGTTGTTTTCTTGTAGTGGGACGTTAAACAAACCGAACAAGATACACTAATGCCAAAATTCAATAACCTATGAATGAGTAACATGAATGTTTATACAAGTGAAAAACATATGCTTATGAAGAATAAACATCCGCGCGGGCGCGCGGGTCAAAAGCTAGTGTATAGTTAAGCGTGGTACATGCCACATACATTGTTTTTCATCAATTATTATTTTAATTTTAATTTTGCCAACATTTTTAATGTTATTTAAATCCCTTGAACTATATATTTCTAGTAAAATATGCCCCATACTAAATATACTTCTGGATCCGTCCCTGTCGGTAGAGGCTCCGGTGATATTTCGTTTCCCAAACCAAAATTCTTCATCAGAAAACTACGACCAATTCTCTCTTTAGATAGAAAGGAAACCTAAGGTTTATTCTAGTAGAAGTGAGCCTTTAAGTTCGATACTACAAAAGAACATGCGCATAACAATGAAATTTTACAACGAATCGTAAATTGCCGAGGTGTTGATGACACTACAACAAAAAAGGAAATTGTTGTAAAGTACAAGTAACTTTATGAGGAAAATATTTCGTTATAAAACACATATAACATTACGACGAATTACCACATAAGAGAATATTCATTGTAAAATATTAAGTTGCAGAATTAGAAATTGTTGGTTTTTAAATTTCTTTTAATTTGAATTGTCTTTTCTTTTGTAGAGGACTCCTAGAAATAGATGACTAAACCGTCTACATTATAGTGAGACGTTCGGCACATGACATGTTGGCACTTCTAAATCATTGGGTCCATCTTTGGCTCTGGAGTAGTCTTTAGCTCTTAGTCGTCCCAGAGAGCTCCACCACCGCATCCTCTTGCTGCACCTCTGGTTTCTCCCACTGCAGCACCGGTTGCTCCCCCTGCTGGTCCAGATGCACTTCCTACCCCTGTAGCCGGAGTTAATCAAGATTTGATAGTTTCCTCAGATACTCCTTACACTTGATATACCGTCAAAGATCTTTTTGCCCAGCCGGGATAAGAAGGTTTTGATGTCTTGAACCCGATCAGTAGCCAAATACTTTTTAATTTTTATACTTTACATAATTTGTTTTACATATATCTAACTTGTGACTATTATTTACAATAATTATACATCTCTAGAAATCCTCCATCTTCTCACTAAAAGGCAAGAGATTCCGATCGTTTTTCTGGCCGACGACGGTGGGCTTACACAGACACGTCGTCGGTCGGGATTTGCTGTTTGCTGTTGTTTTTTTGTCAATACGTTTCGTGTTCTTGCTTCCGGCGTCGTACTTTTCTATCGGTGGTCTGTCGCTTTTTAACTCCGACGTTGTACCTGTTCATCAAAGGTGAACGGTCGGCTTAAGTCTCCGCGTCGATTTTATCACTCGGTCGACAGCGGCTCTGTGGTGATTTTGATGATTGTGATGGTTTGTTCGTCTTGGAGGAGATCTCGATCTAGGTCGATTGAAGTTCTCCGGTGGTTTGAGATCAGGCAAAGAAGGTGTTCGAGGTGTAGATGATTGATCTGTAGTCGATGGGTGTGGTGGTTTCATGTTACGGATGAGATCTAGAGTTGTTTCGATAGACGCTCTCCGTTGACAGAAGCCAAGGAGATGAAGATTTGAGTCGTAGCTCCATGTTCCCGGTGTGGACCAGTGAAACGCCGTTCAGTTCTTCGGCGTTGCTCTCTCGACGGTGGTGATGTGGGGCCTGTGTAACGCGTGTTTGCTCCTTGTTGTTTGAGGCTTCAACACGTGGCCTACCTTTGCTGTTCTTTGGATGCATGTGTCGGTTTTGTTTTTTGGGTTGGGCTGTTATGTTGTGTTGGGCCCTGGGGTTTGTGTTGTGTGTGTGTGTACGGGCTTTTTCTTCGGCCTTTTATTATAATAAAAATAGATGGAAAAAAAAATTGCGACTATTATTTTTTTAGGTTTGGAGTCGACCGTCATGTCACATGGAGCGGAAAACGACTTATTCATGTCCACACTATGAAGCCATGGAAAATACATACCCAAACAATATTAACATGCCAAAACATTCCTAAACTAAATAAGAATTTGAATTGCATACCTAAACTCATAATACATAGTTAAAGCATGCCTATAGCCGGTGATATGATGATTTGGACTATTTTTTAAATTTTTTTTTGTAGTTTAGTCCCTATAATTTTATTTTTTGTTAATATGTCTTAAATAACTTCAATAATCAAATTTATCGTATTTATAATTTTAATTTGAAAAGTACACTTTTGTTTTTTTTACCAGATTTTAATTAAATTTAAATAATAAATTTAATTATTTATAAGAAATTTAGATAGTTATCATATACAAAATATTAATTAATTTAGTTATCAAAGTATGTTATCTACCTTATTAATACATGAGAATTAATTATAAATAATCTTACTCATATGTAATATTTACAAGAAATACGACTCAATTTATATTTATATAAAATTTTCTTTACAAATATAGTCACTCAAATTTTAATCAACATAACTAAAAATACTCTTTAGAAATTTGATTTTACAGTAGAAATCTTTAATAATATTACCCTTATTTAATAAAAAAAGATAAGAATGGTTAGTTAACCAAGAATAGTTTCGAACGCAACATCTAAAAAAAACAATATCGCACAAAACCACTAGACCATATTACATTATTTTATTTTGCTACAAACTAGTATGTAATATTAATAATACACAAAAAGTTTACAAAACTATTTTCCGATTAATTCTCGTATAATTACTGAATAATTGATTATGATAATGTTTTTATGTTGTTTTCTATTTATTTAAATTTTTTTGTATCAAATATTTCAATATGAAATAATAATAATATATTTCTATTATTAAATCTATTTTATTTGATAAAAAAAATATTTTTATTTTATATATCACCATATATTAAAATTTATTTCCAATTTTGAAATTATAAATAAGGTCAATTAGATGATTTTAATTATTTGAGGCACTTTACAAACAAATAAAATGACAAAGACTAAAAGATAATAGTTTTAAAAAACAAATCAATACATTTTAAAATGAACTGACATGTGTGAGTTACGAGGCATGTTTTAGCTATTTATTATGAGTTTAGGTATGCAATTCAAGTTCTTATTTAGTATAGGAAAATTTTGGCACGGTAATATTGTTTGAGTATGTAGTTTCCCTGGATTCATAGTGCGGTCATGAATAAGCCGTTTTCCCTCCGGCACAATGAAAGGCTATTTCATCGAAGCGCATCCAAATCGGAGTCTGACACTAGAGCACATTAGGACCACATAGTTCAAATAATTAAAGTTTGTTGATATTTATAATATTATTTTTTAATATTGTTTAAAAATGTGATTGGTCCATTTTTTTCTAAGGTGCAAATCCCCTATATATTAATCTTGGAGCATTACAACATGTTTTCGTAGTCACGTGTCATCACGAGAATGATTCTTAGAATTGTTAGAAAAATAAGTTGGTCCATATAACCATATACTATATTTTTTTATTAAACTAGCTATCAAATTAGTTAGAAGTATACAAAAAAATATTTTTTTATTTCCTTAAATAAAAGCTATGAAATTACCTAATATGATTAACATATATATGAAAATTAATGATTATGAATAATACATATTTGATAAAAAAAATTCTAACCTCCTCTTTTTGTTTAATTTTATACTATTAAAAGAAATTAAACAATCACATTAAACATATAATAAAAAAAAATTAGATTTTTTCTTATATGTTATATTTTGAATTTTTTAAAACGACTATAAATTAGTAAAAATAGTCCCACATTAAAAATTTTGTGATCAATGGTTTAACTTTTTTTTGTTCAAGCAAGATACAAATGATCATATATTATAGGAGTGGGCGTTCGGTTACACGTTCATGTTCGTATCGGGTATTTCAGTATAATGGTATAGAACCCGTTTGGGTATTTCTACACTTCGAGTCGAGTTCGGGTATTTTATGTTTGGGTTCGGATATTTTGGTTCAGGTTCAGATATTTAAATTTTGAAGAAAAATAAATAAATAATTCATTGTTTAAATTATTTAAAATATATTTTAACTTAACTGGTTTTCTAATTTTTAAAAGATTAACATATTAATAGGGTTGGAGATAAAACTTTAAAAATATAAATATACTAATTTAGTTGTTGTTTTGAAATTTTAGATGCAATATTAATGCAAGAAACAAAAGCTTGATATGTATTTAAGTGAGTATTAGATGATTTTGTCCATAATTATATGTATATTATTTTGAGCAATAAGCATTATTAATATAAATATTTTGAATACAATGAAAGAAGTACACTAGAAATATAGGGTTAAGTATACTTATGTTTGGTTATCTTCAGATATCTATTCGGGTTCAGATATTACCCGTTCGGATTCAAATATTACTCGAATTGGTGAAATAAGTAATTTTTTTTGTTGTTCTAGAATTAGATGATTTTTAGACCGAGCTGGTGAATATATACTAGACTGACATTTATATTTCGAGTCTGAACTTATCTATCCTATACTAAAAGGTGAATATGGAGTGTTTCTAGCCTGTCCACGTAGGATAATATATTAGACCAATCAAAACATTCTAATAATACACGCTGGCAAAATAACCGGGTAGCAGATCTCTTGCTTTCGTACGGGCTCCGCTTTGTTTGATGGGCTTCTCCGGTTCGTGTTGGGCTTCGCTACCCAGTTCGAATAATAAAAAAAACTTCAAAGCACGACGGATATCACGAGGCTCTCCCTTCTCGCTCTTCGTCTTCACCTTCCTTCACCATCGTTTCACTTCTCCGATCCCGATCCAGAACCCCCACAATCAATACTCCACTACAACTCCATCCATAAATTCTTTCTTTATGATTTCGATTCAATTTACCCTTTCCCTGCTGCTTTATATACTGATTTTCTCTTCTGAGTGCAAACCAAACCCTAAAACTTTTTTGACCTCGATTCGCGATGAAACCGAATGGAAAATCCCCGATGAACTCCGATTATGATGAAAAGGTCATGTTCTTCCGAGATGTCACACCGGGTCCTCCCGCATATGAGGCAAGGCTCTCTATACACTCTCGCCAGCTTCTACGGATCTAGAAGCAAAAATGGAGAAGGTCATGCATCCTGATGTGTAGGTACCTCCTTCATTGGTTAGAATCTAAAAACACTATATTGGTTTGTGGGTTTCAGTAGAGTTGAGAACTTGGCTTTAAATTTTTGTATGCAGGCGATCAAGTTTGAGTTGGAGGCTAAGGGAAGAAATATTTCCAGGAGAATGAGATAATTTAGAGGTATTTACATAATGTTAATGCTTGTGGCTTTTAGTTGGGAAATGCATACGCTGATTGTTTCTTCTTCTTTTTTTTTTAATTGTATCTTAATTGTTTCTTAATTCATTGTATATCTTCTCAAATATAATTTCAGGTCGATTTCATAAACAAAGAAATAATTTAGAGCAGAAAGCACTAGCAATGAAGATGGAGAGAAGGAAGATGTGTACCAGTTTGGAGTGATCCTACTTCAGATCATCACGGGCAAAGTAATGGCGGCTGCATCCTCAGAGTTGGGCAGCTTGAAGCTTCAGCTGGAGAATGGTTTGAGAGAGGAACCATCGGTGTTGCGTAGCTTAGCAGATCCAAGCGTGAGGGGAATGTATGCGTATGAGTCACTGAGGACCACAGTGGAGTTTTCCATTAACTGTCTTTGTGAAGATCAGAGGAAGAGGCCATCGATATAGGATGTTGTGTGGAACATCCCTCCAAGGTTTGTGCCCTGGCCGTCTTGGTTTTGGTAATAACGTTTTTTTGTTTTGGTAATAATATTTTGGTTAATGCAGACCGTTGAGGAGATATACAAGGTTGCATCTATAGCTTTTAGTCCCAACGTCTCTGCGAAGATATTTGTAAGGCTCTTTTGTTAGTTTTCTTAGTAACTAAAATGGTTCCTTGGCTGAAGAAGCCTATGGTTTTGTCTTTATGCAGATGGGTTTAATGGTTAGCCCACCAAAGCCTGGAGACATTTCTTATGACCAATTCGTTCGTGAAAGGTAATGTTATACTCTAGATGAACATTACATTGATGTAGGATCAAGATATCTCAGAAACTTTATTTTAACAGCAAGGGGATACTAGAGTCACTGAGAAGAAGAGCAAGAATCATGACTGATGGGTTCAACAGCTGCAAGAACGTTGTCTGTAATTTCACTGAAGGTGCAATGTATTCGTTTCCTCAGATAAAGTTACCACCGAAAGCAATCCAAGCAGCGAAACAAGCTGGGAAAAGCCACAGGAATCTCCACTGTTCCTGGCTCTGGATTTGGACAGAAAGAAGGGTGAGTGAAAAACGTCAGACTCAAACAAACATACTCATGTTTTTTTAGCTCACTTGGTTTGTTTCTTTTTTCCTTACAGGGTGTTTCATCTGAGGACAACGATTCTGCCTGCAGAAGAAGAGATGCCTGAGATTATGGAAAGTTTCATGAAGTTCAATGATGAGTTCATGTCTCAGTACGGTGATAACTTTGGTTACTCAAGGATGTGAAAGAAAGGAGTTTGAGTTTGAGATCACTTCTTCTTTTCTTACCGACATTATTATTATCAATGCACACTCTTGAAAAGCTATAGCCACTGGTCCTACTTTATACAACTTTTCTTATGGTCTTAGAATCCTTTGTATCTACCGAAACAAACAAACATAAACCATCTCATCAGTTTCAGTGATGTATTAAAATGTTTCTATTTAGACATCTTTAAACAAAATAGAGTTTTTATGTTTTTAGCCAAGTACGAATGACTTAGATTTATGTTATCATATTTTACTAAAAATAAGTTTTAGAAGAACTGCGATTACATAAGTTTATTCATATTTTACACAATTTTATCATTGTTTTTTTCTAAATTCTGATTCATATGATTTATCTTAATGCCCTTGGTTCAAATTTTGTATTAATGATAATCAAGGATATGATTTGGTTGAGGGATAAAGTTCATGTTTTTATATTGCATAATATAATGTATTTAGTGATTGGTTTTGAGAAAACCTTATATTGAAACATGATTATTTACATAACTATTAGCTATTAACAAAAACTAATAGATAGTAAAAATATAATATAGACATATTATGTAACAAAACATATATATTTTCATTTTTAAGATAAAATTTATCAAATATATTTATAAACATATATAATGAAAATTTTATCAATGTCTAAAAAATACGTCCATTCTTAAAAAAAAATTTAAATCGAAACATATAATTAAAATTTTAGTAAAATAAGATAATGAATAAATCATGTATATTCCAGTTCACCAAGCTGTACACAATTCAGGTGCAGCAAGGATGGACAAGCAGTGGGAACCTTGGGGTTGGTGATACTTAGATGCAAGGAGGAATATGTCTTCATCATCCCTGATTGAAATAGAGAAACGGCTTGATGAAAAATTCAAAACCTATATAAGAAGATGAATGTGGACCTCTGAAAAAGAGAGCAGAGCTGCAAAAGCTATATATACATATATCTCAGTTGAATGTTCAGAACAGAAGTACTGAATTTGTAACAAACCAAACATAACAAATAATATATTGTGTTGGAACTTCTAATACTTGAAGTACTTAGTCTTAGGCCAGGACTCGAATTTTTAAACATTGAACAGAAAAGCCATGGATGGGAGATAGATGAAAAAGACCACAAATCCTTTAATATTTCATATTACAACTTTTTATCATTTTGGTACAACGTTCTTTTGGCACCTAGCAAGAAACCCATATATACAAAAAAAAAATCTTACAGGAGGGCTGTAGCCCATTGCAGAAGTTAGACGAGATACTGGAGGATCCTATGACAACGCAAGACGGGATCAGGAGAGAAATTGATGGTAGATGTAATAGAGATGGTGACTATGACTTGGAAGCTAATAATATAAAGACGAGGGACTGGTAAAACGAGTAAAGATTTGTAGTATAGAACTTCTTTATCCTAAATAATTATTTTGTACTGTGCATATTCAATAAAACTAGAAACAATAGCTTAGAGCTTAGAGCATTTAATTGATGTACAACTAAAAGATATGTTTACAGCTATTGTTCTCTTTATTGGAATAAATTTTGTTTTTCTTTACAACTGTACAACAAAAACTCAAAGTTAAACCACGTTTCCCCAAAAAGTTCAACCATATTTTCTTTGTATTTGTTCAAACATTTATATATAACTTTCACCCCACTAGATCTTATTTCAATTTATTTCTTCTTTGTTATTTTATTTTTCTCTAAGTTAAAAATTACTTCTTCTTTTTTCCACAAAGTTAAAAATTGCTTAACCTTATAAAATTAGTACTTACATAACTTTAGTATTTAGAGTGATCACAAGTCATAAATCATTATATCAATTTATATTTGTTTGTCTTATATGTAATAGTTTCACAAAACTTTATTTGTAGATTCTTTTCTTACAATTTGTATTTTATTTATTTGTAAATATTTAAACATTAAAAAATCACTTTACTAGATTAAATATAATAAAACACTAACAATTTTTAATGAAAAATAACTACCGAAATACACTTACGAAACTTAAAGAAAGTAAAAAAATATATACGAATCTTATTTTTAAAGAACAATTTACAATCACATAATTTAGATATTATACTTTAGAATTAATCATTATTTTTAATTACTAAACAACTTTCAAAACAGAAAACTATAACATTCTACATGAAATACATATAATAAAAAGTATTATAAAAAATTCAAAATAAAACAACAATAATAATAATAAAACTCAAGCAATTACTTATATTAAATTCTTTGCTTTTTATTTTTGTATCGAGATCTTATATATGTAATTTTGGGTGTGATCCAGGAATATAATATAACACTTAAATATTGAGAAAAGGATAAAAGTTAGAATGAATTTCATTGTAAAAGATATAAAACATAATGTTTTGTTTATATTTATGTAAATCTTATAAAAGTTATATATGAGAATTATTAATATAAGATTTTAATGAAATTATATATTCATTTAAGAGTTTTAAAAAAATATCATCAAATAATTATATTTTGAATTGAACCAACATAAAATAAAATAAATATATATTTTTCATATTTATTAATACCTATATTTTTACTTTGTATCTCATGTATTTTCTTTGATGATTTTAGGATATTGGATATGCTAAGCTTGCGAACCTGGATCCTAAATACGGTTTATGTAAGTTTGATGATTTAACTCTGTTTAATTATTACACTTTGACCTTATTACACTTTAATATACAAATAAAACTAAAGCAATATTTTGTAACGTCAAAATAATAAATGAATAAAAATATATTATGTTAATAAAATAGATTTTAGATTTTAAAGACGTCTAATTCATGTAATATTACAAAATTCAAAATTTGTTTATTATAATTAATATTTTACCATTAGATATATTAAAATAATATTCTACATTGATATTCAATTGTCAGATTTCAACTATTACACGTAAAAAAAAAATTATGAAGTACGCTTTTTTTTTTGAAAAAGGGATTTTATATTTTAAGTAGGTTATTGGAGTACTTTTTATTTTCGTTAATTTATTCGAGATGAGATTCCAATCTTTTAAACTAAGATAATTTACGTTTTATACATAATTATATTTTTTAACATAACTCTAAAATCTCGGACTTGATTCTTCATATTTTATTAGTTAATTTTGTTACATATACTTACTTCAAACTAAAAATATAATTTTTTTTTGAAAATTAGTTATAATATAGTTTAATATACAAAAATTCAAATAGAAATAAAAATGACAAATGTAACAAATTTAAATATATTATCCGCGCGTAGCACGGACAAAAGATCTAGTATTTTATAACAACTTGATATATTAGATTTGAACACTAACCTGTTAATATAGTTTACTCGTGTTTTAAAAAAAAAATTCTTAAATGTCTATTTCTACTGGTGTTTAATGGACTCGGTACAAAAGATAGCTAGGATCTTACTAGTATCTTTATATACATGTTGTGTTTGTATAACTCTATTGTATTCAAGAATTATTCTTCAATCACTTTATTATTATTTTAAGAAAAGAACTTTCAATGAGACACAGAAAAACAACATTCATAAAAGAAAGAACAATGACAAGCTTCATCATCATCTTATGGAATAAATAATAGCATTATTAGCGGCTTTCTTCATACGTGACTCGAGCTTCATCGCCGCCATCTCGTCTTGAGCCTTCATCAACGACTTCATCCTTGAAGCCGCGGAGCTGGATTCTCGATTCTCCTCCTCTTCCTCCTCATAATCTTCATCAAGGGCGCAAGAATGCACATGCGTACCGTAATCACATTCTTTGCAGTAATAAGTCCAAAGATTCTCCGATACCTCTTCTTCACAAACATCACATACGTATATCTTGCCATCTTCGCAAGGAATCTTGTAAAGTAGAGTGAGTGGGTGTTTGTGGTCTTCACGGTCCACTGTCTCAGGGATGAAAGCACATCCGACATGAACGTCGTATTTACACACAGAACAATTGTAAGTGAATCCTGATCCGTACTCACCGCAAGCGTCACACTCGTAAGACTGATGATCATAAGGTGGAGAATAAAACAGGGTTATGGGATGGTCAGGATGAGACTTGTGATTGATTTCACAAGGTAGGTCAAAACATAACTTGTGCAAGAAGTAATCACAGTCCTTCGTACACTTGAAAGCTTGTCCGGTTAGGTCGAGCTCGCATCCTGAACAGATAATCTCATCTTCATTTTGGGCCTTAAAGACGCGCAATGGATGGTTGTGACTCGGGTGCCTAACTGATGGGCGGTTAACAGGTTTTTTGGAAGCCATAGGTGGTTTGGTTGTTTAAGTGGAAGAAAAGAGTTTATGAACTATAAATAGAAAAAACTGGAGGACTTGTGGTTTCTAGTTTTGGCTGAATTATATCAAGTTGGTTTTTATTATTTACCCTGTTGTAGCTTAACTTATCACTATTGATTCCACTATTGATAGTATAACATATAGAAGGTGTTTGACATGAAAGATGCTAAGTTTGCAGGCCAAACTATATTAAGATATATGATTTAAATATCAAATTTGGGAGATTGTTAGGAAGTAGTGACAAACCACTAGATGTCGTGGGCAGAGCTGTGCTTACTGCGTATCTGAAAAGGCATAGTTGCCATAGGCCCCAAATTAAGGGTGGACACGGAGTGATTATCTGTAATCCATTCCACTCCGTACGAACAATCGATTTTTTTATTCGATTTTATCCGTAATTTTTCATATATCTGGTGTTTTGGATATTCAGAAAAACTGTATTTTTACTAGATATCAGATTTGATCCATAAAAAATAAAAATTAAAAAAAAAATTGATATAAAATAATAATATTTCATTACAAATTGAAGAAACTACGTATTTTTAGAAAATTTAATAACTAAATAATTAATTATTTAATTTAGTGGATAAAAATATTATAAAACTCATATAGAGATATAAAATTATATATATATATATATAACTTTATATACATATATTTATATAACAGATGGATCAGATATCTGTTTTTAAAATAATAGTATTTGTGTTTGCTCTTTCGTTAACGGATAATTAATTTTAATATTGGCTTTGATTTGCAAAGTTACAGATATGTGGATTTTCGGATTAAAATGAATAATTGATCGAATCAAAATTACGGATATTTTGTTCAACTCTACCCAAATATACTTAAAATTTATGAGTCCCCAAATTTACCAAAGTGCAGTAGCTCCACATTCGAACATTTGTTGTGTTTTATTTTTGTGAAAAAACTTATATAGAAAAAATGTTCAAAAAAGAAAACAGAAAACATAAATCTTAATTACATTTTAGATCTGGTTTCATGGAATTATCTTCTTTCAAAGATTTTTTATGTTTCAGTGACCGTGATGTCGTTCGTTGACTTTTTCTTTCAATGGCTATTGGCTACACAGTGATAATTCTTCTTCTCCTTTGTATTATACAGTGATGATTCTTTTTTTTTTTTTTTTGCTAAGTTATAACGTGATGATTCTTCTTTTCCTTTGTTAGTATAGTCCTTATAGATTATGGTTTTATATTTATTACTTTGTATCTTTCAGAACTATACTAAGGTGATATTCGTTTGTCCATCTGTCATCTCAATTCAGATGATCTATTTGGATGTTATCTGAGACTGTTCGTTTCTCCACCCAGATGGATAATCTAAATGAACTTTTGTTCGTTTGTTCATCTCTATTTTCATCTAGATGGTTTTAGTAATCAATTGATTATATATCCTTGTTTTGGTTCAATAATATTTTTATCTTTGTTTAACTATAATATTTTTTGTTAATTATCTATAATATAATTATTTTAAAATATGAGTGGCGGAAAATATAATTTTGCGGTTTTTGCGAAAAAATATTTTTTGTGATTTAGCAGGAAAAATGCTTTTACGATTCTAGCGGAAATTTGATTTTTTTTTTTTGCGGTTTTGGCGAAAAATACATTTTTACCGTTTTGGAGTGAAAAAATGTTTTTTTTTTGCAGTTTTGAGAGGTAAATGCATTTTTTTGGTTTTGGCGAAAAATATGTTTTTTGCGGTTTTGACGAGAAAATGTATTTTGTGATTTTGGAAGGAAAATGTATTTTTGTGGTTTTGGCGAAAAGTAAGTTTGAAGCTTTTAAAAAAAAAGATATCATAATTATTTATTTATATAAATTTGAATATAAACATATATTAGAATAAGGGTAAATTCGTCATTTGTTATTTTGGACAGATTAAACTCGTTTGAATGAGTTTTATTTTAGCCTAAATTTTTAAAACTCATCTAGATGGATCAATTGGATGATGTCCATTTTAATGCTAAACTAACGTCAATCTATCCTTATTGGGATGGTCCATCGTTATTCACCCAACACATTGATTTCTTTCTCTCATTGTAAAAAAAAAAAAATAAAATACTGTAATTTGCAAAATTTCTCTAAACCTTTGATTTGTGCCATGCATTGTGTATGGATTTGATTCTTTTAGTGAAAGAAGAATTTAGGAACTATAAATGGCAAATTATGTAGATGACTTTTAATTTCTAGTTTTGGCTACATGCATAGATCCGAGTTTGGTTAGCTACATGTATTACTTGTATGGAGATGGTAACTTATTAGCAAGACTTTTTTTATCAAAAATAGTTCAGATACTGTTTCGGATGCAGTAACAAGCAGCATACCATTTTTGGGGTGTAAAAGTTAAGATTCACACAGAGCAAGAGATTAAGAGAATCAGGTTACTGGATTAAGTATGCATGACTCGCTGGAAAGGAGATTAACTACAGAATTATCTAGGGATCTAGTGATGTAGATTTCTCTCAATTGTGCCAAAATCTTAACACTTGGAATTACTACACTGTTTCGTTTGAGAAACAAGGGTTTGACTGTAATCATAATTCATACATATATTCAGTGCTTTAAAAAGAAACACGACTGTTTAGGTATGCCTATCTCTAAACCTGTGGCGGTTATCTTTTAAACCACCTAGACATTATAGTAAAATAATAATAATAATATATAATATTAAATTTATTGAAGATAAATTATAATAATTAATATATTATATAGAATTTTATGAAAATAAAATATACAATTTTTATTATTTATAAATACTGATAGTTAATACAAAACATTAGTATATTATTATAATTTTTCAAACAGCTAAACTATTTAACTTATAATCTAGACGTCCGATTAAGTGTTCTAAATGCTAGGTGTTGAGTTACTCTCTGCTTAGCCCCTGGCTAATTCTTGAATGATTCATATATTTAAGAATTAAAAATTTATTTTGATGTACATATAATTTTAAACTAGGTTTTTTCTTAGCACATGTGTGCATAATATCTAAAAAATACTTATCAATAAATGTATTTTAATTTTATATGAATCATATCTTTACTTTTAAATATATTTTTTGTTTTGATTATTTTTAATAATTAGTCAATAATGTAATCTAAATCAAAAATTATTAATATAAGATTATATTTTTTATTATATAATAAGTTATATATCTAGGTGATGTTCGTTTGTCCATTTGTCATTATCATTCAGATCATCCATTTAAATGATCCATTTAGATGATCCATCTTGATGTTATTCGGATTTGAACTGTTCGTTTTTCCATCCAAATAGTTTACTTAGATGGATCATCTAAATGAACTTATGTTCGTTTCTTCTTCTCAATTTTGTCTAGATGAATTTCGTAAGAAAATGACTTATATACCCTTCTTTTGATTTAATCATATTTTATCTTTATTAAACTATATTAATTTCTGTTAATTAATCAAAATATAATTATTCTAAAATATGGGGGGTGATTGGTTGGGTTTTATCTCCATACTTTAGCTTTATTTATTTTTAAATCACTAAATTTTACCAATCATGCTTTAGCTTTACTTTTAAAAATTAATGTCTACATCAAGTTTTTATTTAATTTTACCAATCATGCTTTAGCTTTATTTTTAAAGCTACAGAAAAAAAAATAAAGCAAAACTTTTTATTATGTATTTTAGGCAAAAATGCTACATCATATTTTTATAAGCTGTAGAATCTGTAAAATGTAAAAAAAAGATATCTATAATATCAAATAAATTATATAATCATAATAAAAACTTTTATAAATATTTTAATTTTGAATTTGAGTGTTTTTTTAATTATTAAGATATTTAAATAATATAAATATTATTTACATATCACTTTTAAAATTACAACAAATTTTGATAATTTATAAACAAAAATATTAATATAAATTATTCTTTAGCTTTACTTTTAAAAATTAATGTCTACATCAAGTTTTTATTTAATTTTACCAATCATGCTTTAGCTTTATTTTTAAAGCTACAGCAAAAAAAATAAAGCAAAACTTTTTATTATGTATTTTAGGCAAAAATGCTACATCATATTTTTATAAGCTGTAGAATCTGTAAAATGTAAAAAAAGATATCTATAATATCAAATAAATTATATAATCATAATAAAAACTTTTATAAATATTTTAATTTTGAATTTGAGTGTTTTTTTAATTATTAAGATATTTAAATAATATAAATATTATTTACATATCACTTTTAAAATTACAACAAATTTTGATAATTTATAAACAAAAATATTAATATAAATTATTCTTTAGCTTTACTTTTAAAAATTAATGTCTACATCAAGTTTTTATTTAATTTTACCAATCATGCTTTAGCTTTATTTTTAAAGCTACAGCAAAAAAAAATAAAACAAAACTTTTTATTATGTATTTTAGGCAAAAATGCTACATCATATTTTTATAAGCTGTAGAATCTGTAAAATGTAAAAAAAGATATCTATAATATCAAATAAATTATATAATCATAATAAAAACTTTTATAAATATTTTAATTTTGAATTTGAGTGTTTTTTTAATTATTAAGATATTTAAATAATATAAATATTATTTACATATCACTTTTAAAATTTCAACAAATTTTGATAATTTATAAACAGAAATATTAATATAAATTATTTTAATTCATATAAAATAATAATTTTATATATACAACACATATTTCATATATTTTATTTTAAAATATCTACAGCCTATAACTTACAGCTACAACAAATTTAACTACAGTAAATGTCTCTGCAGAAAAAGTCTACAGTAACAACTTTACAGCTACAACCAATTTATCTACAGCTAAACATCTACAGTTAAATTTTTTAAGCCACAGTCGAACCAATCATCACCATGGTTTGGTGGGAAATACAATTTTGCAGCTTTAGAGAAAACATATTTTTTTTTAATTTTGTTTTGGCAGGAAAATAAATTTTAGCGGTTTTGGTGGAAAGATGTGTTTTTGTGGTTTTATTGAAAAATACGTTTTTGCGGTTTCGGCGAAAAAATTTGTTTTACGGTTATTGTGGGAAAAGCATTTTGGGCGGGAAAATGCGTTTTTGGCGAAAAATGCATTTTTCCGCTTTCGGCGAAAAAATTAATTTTGTAGTTTTTGCAAAAAATAAGTTTTTGTGGTTTTGACAAGAAAATATATTTTTGTGTTTTTGGCAAAAAAATGTTTCTAAACTTAAATAAAATTTTTATTTAAATAAGAGTAAATTCATCATTTTTATTTGGAAATGTTCATCTCCATCCAGATGCACCAATTAAACTAATCTCAATGAGCCATCTGGATGAGTCTCATTTTAGGCTAAAATTTTAAAACTCATCTTGATGGATCATTCAGACGATTTGCTATTTTAAGTTTAAACGAACAACAATCTCATCTCCATCCAAATAGATCATCTGGATGGTGAAACGAACATGCTCCTATTCATTATAAACAATAAGAAAAAGCCAATTGAGCGATTTCCCTAAAATGACCTAAAATTTGATGGAGAATTTTCCAAATATGACTCAAAACTTGATTTTGATTGCAAAATATACTCAAACTTGAATCAAATGCAAAAGTACCCTAAAAGCCTTGTGAGATTACAACCAGCCCCTTGTGACAAACAAAAAAACAGAACTCATTTTTACGAATATAACTCGAGAAAGTATTCTGAGTCTTCTGGTATAGTTGATCTTAAAAATAATTTTTTTAAAACTATTTTGACAAGTGAAAACTTAAAATCATGTAGCTATTAACAGTTTTAAGTGATATAAATTAAGATAATAAAATTAAATATTTTTCAACATATATGAGTGAAAGTAGTTAATCATGATATTCTTTGGCTTCGGGTTTGACAACATATGTTGTAGTATTGTATGTATTCTTAGGGTTATATTTTGGAAAGCTTAAATGTTTTTTTGAAAAATTAAAATTTTACCAATATGTGTTTATTTCTGTGTATAGTAAATATTTTTTAAGTTTAATTTGATTTTATGAAGTGTTTAGTAAGTTAATTTAGTTTAGGAGTTATGTTTAGGGTCTAGACGACTAACAAGTAAGTCGTCTGGCGATTAGAAGTCTTCTCTGAAAGTCTTCTAACTCCCGCTAAAAATATTTTAGTTTCCCGCTAAAAATATTGAAGTCTTCTGGGCGACTTACAAGTAAGTCTTCTAAGAATTCTTTTATTAGAAGACTTACTTGAAAGTTTTCTGAATCGAAAATATTTAACCTTATTGGAATTTTTGTCTCCATATATAAGGAAAAATTACACATTCTCTCTCCTCTTCTCAAATGGCTGCAACAAAAATATTATGTTCCTCATTCTAAAACTCTCTAACGTCTCTCTAATCTCTTTGAACTTATAAACACCAAACTTTATATCAATTTATTGTTTTTGTCTCATATCTTTCTCACTAGTTTATCTTGTTTTGCAGGTTTTGCAGGTTTTTCATCTTCCACTCATTTAAAGATAGATCTATTAATTTTAGATATGTATTTTTGTGTGTTTTATAAATGTAGATCTATCTAATCTTCTTCTCATTTTCTCTGTTTTAAGTCATTTGAACGTTTTTTGATATGCAGGTTTTTCAGATCTGAGTTTGATATACATGTTTTCCTGGAAGTCTTCTAACGGAGTCTTCTTCCATATCAAGTTGAGTCCAAGCTTGTCTTTGTAGAGGAATGATCGATAATAGTTTTGTTTGTGGTCTGTTTTGTGATTTGTATGTGTACTCCTTTAGTTGTGATTTTGTTTTGTAAATTTGAAGAAATATTAATAAAATTGGTAAATATGTTCATATTCCACAATATTATCTTGCCAAAATTACTTGACATAGATACAATTTCAATAGCAAAACACAATAACACAAAAAATTAATTAAATTTATTACAACTAAGGGAGAAGAATTCTTAAGAAAACTTAGTCAAATTCACAAAAGATAAACCATTACATAAGTTCAAAGATAGAACACTTTCATTAGAAGTCTTATGGGAAGTCTTCTCGTAAGACTTAAATTTAAAGCGGCAAATTTATGCGGAAAATGAAAATTTAAGCAGGAAACTCAAAAGTTTATGTGAAACTTGAAATTTCAAATTTCTTGAAAGTTAAAATGTATATCTTATGATCTAAGAAGACTTATTAAACCATGTTAATTGATATGCTTGAAATTATTTAACACTTTTGAAAATTAAGTAAACATATCTTAAAGTTACTTAACAAATTTACAAAAACTAACGTAGAAGACTTCCATGAATTTTTACACATGAATGTCGGTAAACTCATAATTAAAACCAATTAAGTATGAATTTCATGCAGGAGCTCAAATATCGACTAATATACATGAATTAACAAAAGAATATTAAAGTCTTTATAGTTTTAGAGAAAATGAAACTTTATTAAACATTGACGCATACGACTTCCACGGTGGTCATCTGGTTGACTTCTAGGAAGTCGTCCATTTGAGTTAGTTTTGCAATTGATTTTTAACCTAGACGAATTCGTCCATCTTTGTTTGTTAAAAAAATGGAGATGACTTACATGCAAGTCGTGTAGGGTAAACAGGTTAGTTTTGCATTTGATCGGATTACGTCAGAAATTTGACTTTGCCTGGACGACTTACACATAAGTTGTCCAGTAGAAAATTAAAAACAAAAACAATATTTTGTTATACCTAGACGAGTTCCATGTAAGTCGTCTCAGGTTAGTTTTGCAATTGAAAAATAAAACTAAATTTTTTATTTTTTTCTAGACGACTTACACGGAAGTCGTCCGTCCGACGACTTACATGGAAGTCATCCAAGATAAGTAAGGTTTGACCAGAATCTCGGAATAAAATCATGGACAACTTTCGTGTAAGTCGTCTAAGGGACGACTTCCGTGTAGTAGTCTAGAAAAAAATAGAATTTTATGTTTTATTTTTCAGTTGCAAAACTAACCTGAGACGACTTACATGGAAGTCATCTGGATATAACAAAATATTGATTTTTTTAATTTTTTACTGGCCAACTTATGGGTAAATCGTCCAAGAAAAGTCAAATTTCCGACACAATTTCTAACCCGTTTACTCTAGACGACTTACATGTAAGTCATCTCTAAAAAAATCATTTAAAAGTCAATTGCAAAACTAACCTCTGCATTGAAGAAGACTTCCATGTAAGTCGTCTACAACGAGAAGACTTACTCGGAAGTCGTCTGCGCGAATAGATCTGTAACAAAAACTAATTTCATAGTTTCAACCAGTGAGATAACTTGTTTAGCAAACATAAGTCTTCTCCAAGCATCCAGAATCTCAAACAAAAGTGAGCCACCAAGAATCGTAAGATTCAATGACTCTATGAACCATAAAAAATTTAGAATCAAAATCTTAGTTTTTTTTGGATGAATATGGAGAGAAAGTGAAAGAGATGTTATTTTAGTTCATATGAATTGAGAAAGAAGAAGTGTAAATCGATTTGAGGTGCATTAAGAGTTTCAATTTGGTTGTTCATGGTGGTTGGTGTATTGATGGCAATGACATTCTTGTAAATACTTGAAGATGATGAGGTTGAAAAAATAAAAAGGCCATTTTCGAAAGAAAAAAAAATTAATGGCATTTTCGTGAATAATCTGAACTTGTGGAGTGAATAGGGCAAATGATATGTCCAAAAAATATAGGTTAATTTTGTGGTTGACTTTGAGTTTTGAGTCAATTTTGCAAAAAACCCTTTTAAGTTTCACTAATGACATTTTAGTCTTTTGGTCTAGGCATATAACTACAAATTTGGTCTAAACAAATCAAGGGTTTACATTATAATAATCACAATTATTTATTAATTAAATGCTCAAATTTAAAAACCCATTAATGTCATTTGAAAAAAAGTTTTATTTTTACATAAATAAAATTTAATCTTAAATATAACCCATAAAATAAAATTTTAGTGGTCATACTTTATTATGAATATTCTTATGTTTCCTTTTCCTCTCTTAAATTCATGTATATGGTCAAAATTCATGTATATGGTCAAACTTTTAAGTTAAGGAACGTAAATTATATTGACATTTTAGGTTGACTCATTTGGGTCATGTTCATATTTTCATTCGATACTGAATTTATAGAAACTTTAATGAAAGCTTTACATTGTGACCTACTTTGGGCTTCAACTATTACACTTTGACATACTTTAGCTATGAGGTGTACTTTATGTCTTTGTTGGGGCTGATTTATGACAAAAATAACCTCACTATAGGAAGGAGAACCGCGAAATCCAATGGATTAATTGTTAATATTTTTAATCTGACGGATGGAGTTAAAGGTAGTACACTTTCGAAAAGGGGGACGTTAAAGTGAATTAAATAATGAGTTTCTTCTTTTTTGGTGGATGTGACGGAACATGGGTTGCTGTTTGTTGGTTCTGTGGTCAGGGTTGTGGATGGAAGGGTCTGTATGCATGTAGTTAGCGTCTGAGGTTTTGTGGTTAGAGACCGATGATTTGTGGTCACTGGTCAGAATTAGAGGGTATGGGTGGTGAGACTGAAATTAAGTGATCAGTGGTCAAAGTTCAAGGTTATATGGCCAGGAGAAGTTGTGATGTGAGCAAGGTTAGAGGTGTTGTGGTTAGGCGAGACAGGGATTTGTTGGTTCTTGTAGTCAGGGTTGTTGTGGATGGAAGGTTCAGTGTGCATGTAGTTAGGATCAGAGATTTTGTGGTTAGAGGCTAAGGAATTGTGATCAGGGTTAGAGGATCTTTGGAAAGAAGCAAATTATGTGGTCATGGTTAAAAGTAGGGGTGTCAATTTCGGGCTGGCCCCCTAAACCTGCTAAGCCCCTAACTATTTGAGCCCGGCTCAGTCTGGTCTGAAAATATTTTGGGCCTAAAGTTCAAAGTCCGGCCCGATTCTTATAGGGTTAAAGGGTTTTCGGGCTTTTCGAAAAATAATTTGTCATTGTCACTTCTACATTTTAATACTTGTGAATTTTAATAAAAAAACAGTTTCATTTTGTGTTTTAAAATATAAAGTGAGTTTAAACTTTTTTTTCTTTATCATTTTTTTTACTTTTTCGTATACT
The DNA here is from genome assembly GCF_020379485.1 of Brassica napus. Taxonomy (NCBI): domain Eukaryota; kingdom Viridiplantae; phylum Streptophyta; class Magnoliopsida; order Brassicales; family Brassicaceae; genus Brassica; species Brassica napus. The sequence goes on from NC_063441.1 coordinate 10,531,846, forward strand.
TTAAAAACATATTATAAAAAAATCAAATGTAATAAAAATTAAATAATCAAATATAATTAAAACTAAACATATAGGAGCACAAAATTTGTGATAAACATGGTCAACCGTTTTATACTTTGTATTTTGAAATAAAAAAATATGGTGTACATGAAAGGAGAAGGTACTTTTGTAAAATTTAAAATGTGACATTTGTAATGATCAAACAATAAAGTGCATTAACAACTTCTATATTTATTTTATTAGAGTTTAGATAAAATATTAAAATAATATGCTAATACTAATAATGATTTTGATTGCAAGAACGTTAATATTTAAGATAAAGTATAAAATTTTGGATTTTTGGACCGGCCCTAGCTCAAACAGGCTTAGGCCTAAAAACCCAAAGTCCAAACGGGCTTAGTCCGAAACACCCAATTTTTTGGACTTATAAAACTTAACCCAAACCTGGTAATTTTTAGGGTTAGGCGGGTTCGGACTTCAGGTTTCGGCCCTAATTGACATGTCTAATTAAAAGTGATGTGAGCAGGGTTAAAGGTGTTGTGGTTAGGCGAGAGGGTCATGTGGTTAGAGCCAACGTGGTCAGTGGCATGGTGGTTTTGCCTACTTCTCCGGCGAATCCATTACCTCCACGAGAACCTTTTTCCTCACCACCTCCACCAATTGAAAATCCACATCACTTGAGAAGTCTCCACCTCCACAGCATGATCAATCTGCAATTTCACCACCATCATTTCTGCCACCGGAAATATCTCCTCCTTCTCCCCATCACATGACCCGCCATTAAACCCACCACCACCATCATCTGAGATTTCTCTCCCTCCACATCCATAACATGATTATTTGCCATTTCACAACATCTCACTTCCACCACAGGGAAATTTTCATCCACTACTGTAATAAAAAAAATTGAATTTTTTTGTCAAAGAAGAAGCAACGAAGAGGCAAAGAAGAGTCGTCAAATTAAAGGGATGCTTTGTGCTTAGGTCTCAGAGTGCAAGTCTAGAGGGTTTTTAGGCATTTTATAAGAGAAAAGTATGTCACATGAACAAATTATGTCAAAGTGTAAATGAAAGTCATAAAAGTAACTCTAAGTGTAATTTTTTCAACTTTAATGCTGAAAATCATGAAAATCATTCTCGTAAAAGTATACCAGATTGACTCAATTAACGAGACTAATCTTATATATTAAAACAGAAGTCACAACCTTGACTCATGTGTGATATTTTAAAAAATGGACTCTCACTAGAAATCAGTTATGATTCATTTGTTCCTACTACTATGACTTAATAATATATCATTCCTAATATAACAATCGACTCCTATAAAACCGGATTGGTTAACAAACACATATTTGATTCCTTAATAAATTATACATAGTAGTAATATAAACCATTGTATAGTTCAAAATACTGAACCGATTTAAATAATTTAACCAATATATATATATATAATAAGTTGTATTAAAATAGAAATCATGTCTTCTTTCATGTGTGATTTTTTAATTTGAACCATTTAAAAAAATATTATATGTACTTTATTAATATTAATAATATATATAATCTTTGAACTACTTTAGTCATAATATCTTTTGATATCTTTTAATTTTAAATATAATTATTTTTTAAATCAAACAAATCTGTTTAAAAGATTTTAACAAGATCTTAATTTTCAAAAATTCTATGTAAATATTTTTTATAATTCGTTATTAGTTTTAAAATATTATTATACATTAATATATTTTATAAAATGAAGAATAAAAGTTTTATCTTATTTTACCTATTATATAATCATAATCAATCATATTAAAAGAAAATTATTATATTGAACTAAACATGATAAACTATATTAAATTATTAGATTTATATATTTTATTTTCAGAAGTATTTATGTTCAGAATATAATATGTTGGTAACAGGGGTTAACATTAGCAAACTATATAATACATGTATAAAAATTAACATGTATTTTATTAAAGCTAATAATATAAAAAATTGTTGTATTTATTTTAATTATGATATCTTTTCATTTTAACTATATATATATAAAATTCTAACAAATCTGTTGAAAAATATTTTAACAATATCTTAACTTTCAGGAAGTTTATGTAAATATTTTAACTAATTTTGTAATTAGCAATGAACTATTATCATTCATTAATATGTATTCAATTATCGTTTACAAATGAAACACAAAAATTATATCTTATTTTATCTATTTTATAATAATAATAATTCATGTTAAAGTAAAAATATTATATTGAATTAAATATGATAAATTATATTAAATAGATAAATTTATAATTTTATTTTCATAAATATAAAATATTTATACTAAAAATATAATACGATGACATAACCACTTAACATTCGCAAACTATATGATACATGTATAAAAATTGATATATCTTAGACTTTTTGCATATATAAAGAATATATTTTTTAAATGAATAAACGTAAAAAATATTGCTATAAGGAAATACGACTTTGAAGATTGGCGGGTCAAAATTGAATATAAATTTGATACAAATTTTTTTTTCAAATATGTTGTTTCATGCATATATTAATTTGTTTAATAACAAAATCCAAATACAAAAACATAAATATATAATAAGAAATGACAAATACATGTGATGGTCTTAAACTATTGATTGTTACACCATGTAAACTATAAAAAAAATTATATTTGAAATAGGTATATAAACATTTAAATATATGGTTAACGTTAAAATTGTATACCACTAATGAACTAAAATAAATATATAAATTTATAAAACCGAAAAAGAACATCCGCGCGGTTGCGCGGATCAAGATCTAATATTAATTACGATCGGAGGTTTACATGTCTTCTGAGACAGTCTCCCTCAACTTTAACGGACTGGCGTTACAATTTGTAAAACAAGATACTAACCAAAGAGGGTTATGATTTTGCGATGTCAAGAGGAGATAATAACCAAAGAGAGGAAGCAAATATCAACTGGTACAGCTCTGTATGGAATGTGCCTACAGCGCCAAAAGTGAGAATGCTAGTATGGAAGGCACTAAAAGGAGCGTTGCCAACAGGGACAAGACTCCAAGAGAGACACATGAACGTTGAGACAAGCTGTAAGAGATGTGGAATCCAGGAATCTATACCTCATCTGTTCTTCCAATGTACTGTTGCGCAGGAGGTCTGGGCTCAGGCACCATTTACGCAGAACATTGATTTCAGCGGAAAGATAGATTTCAAGGAACATTGGGACGTGGTTAGAGAACTAACCTGTCTCCCACCGAGTGGAATTTCAACAACAGCGCTTGCGCCTTGGATCCTCTGGTCATTATGGGTCAGCCGAAACAAACTAATCTTTGATGCCCACTCTTTCCCAGCAACAGAGATCCTCACTAATGCAATAGCGGCAGCGAGAGAATGGCAGAATGGTCAAGTTAAAGCCCCACAAAAGCAGAGGACAACCGACTTGTCACCGGTGAACGTAGAAAACACTATTTTAATGAGATCTGATGCTTCTTGGAAGGGAGATCGCAATGTTGCAGGCCTGGGATGGGTCATCTATGGAGAGAATGGACCGATCAAATTCTCAGCAGTAGAAGAGCATGTCTCCACGCCCCTGATGGCGGAGAGTATTGCGATGCGAGCAGCACTTGTGAAGTGTAAAGAGATGGGAGTCCATCGGATCAGGTGTGAAGCAGACTCTAAGCAACTGATTGCTTGTATCAGGAACGAAGAACCAGTGCCAGAGATCTATGGAATTGTATCAGATATTGTAGCTTTAGCTTCTGAGTTTGAGACCATCTCGTTTGGATGGATCTCTCGGTTAGAAAACGTTATTGCTGATGGCCTTGCCAAGCAATGTGTTGTAGTAAATGAGGATGTTAATTCCCTCACCTAACGCTAGTTTTATTAATGAAGATCGTTAGTTGTGTTCAAAAAAAAAAAAAGATACTACTGAAGGTGTAAATTAAGATAGGCATACACGAAATTTAACTGAAGAGTAAAACAATCAAAGTCTGATCACTCTTATTCTATGCCAAGATACAAGAGAAAAATTAGACTTTTAGTGTTTATATGTGTTTTTCAAAGATCTTTGACGATTTTTGAACAATGAATCTTCCTCTTTTTTTCTAACACTTAATTTCTGATTTTATTATGTATTATTCGTCAATGTCCATAAATCCTTATATAGAGAGTTAGAAGTGCGAGTTAGAGTTGCAGTAGTTTATACTAATAGTTTCAATGGTTAACACCAATAGTTGCAATAGTTGATCATAAAAAATTGCAATTGGTGATCACCAAAATTTCAATGGTTGATTTCTAAAAGTTTCGATCACCAATAGTTACAATGTTTGTTTATATAGTTGCAATTGTTCATCTAAACAAGACATAGTTTATGTAAATTATTACAACCATTAACTTAACTTATAGCATGAAGAAGACCATGGTCGCTGCGAGAGTGTCTAATTTCAGCGTTGTCTCTGTGAATGAAGACCAAATCGCTGCAAATCTAGTCCAGCTCTAGCTAGTAAGTTCTTATATCAAGAAAAAAAAACTCAAATCCCTTTTCTCTTTGCTGCTCAATAGTTGCTATCAATGCAATGGCGATGCAAACTTTAGTAAGAGGAGTCTCGTTCCCATCAGTGGCGGAGCAAGCATAGTATCATCAGGTGGGTAACTCACATAACCCATGTGAGTTTTTGTAAAAAAAAAATACATGTACTTTTTAAAGAAAATTTGATGAATTTAACTTATTATTGATCCTTGTAGAATACATGTATTATCGATTTGATCCCTCTAAAAAAAATTCTCCCTCCGCCATGGTTTCCGTATGTATGTTCAAAGAGCCAAGACCACCGGGTGCTCTGGTCGGGTTTGGTTCATTGGAATGGCTTCAATCCATCTTAAAGAGAAGCCTAATTAATTATTGGATCTTGGAAAACACACGGGGATCATATACTACTGAGATCCTGACTATTGTACCTAGTCATATTAGATGTTAACATATAAACAGTTATCAACTTATGAAAATTGAAATAAAAGAAATTATGGAATTTTTATTTGAAGTAATGTTTGAAGCTCGTGAGCCATAGAAAAGACAAACACATTACAACCATATTGGCTATGTATTTGTCAATACAATGACTTATTTTTATTCCATGGAAAACAAATATCGAACTGCTTAGTTCCACCGTTAAACCTACAAGGTCCGGTTGGTCTTATCTTCCACACGCAATTTTGGCACCAGTCATCGCCAGCAGTATCTCGGTGGTCTCTAAATATGTCGAAATAATAGATTCCATTGGGAAACGCAAAAGAACAGAAAAACAATGTCCTTCCGAAGAACTGACGCTTAAAACTAAAAGACCATGACCCGCCAGGTTGCAAACTACGGTCACCAAAATCATCGTTCTTCGATTTACAATGAAAAGGCAATGATACTGTACCACCAATATCGTTGATTATTTCTACAGTAATTTTTCCGAAAGGATTAAACACATCGTTTGTTGATAGTAATGATGGACCGTTTGCAACAGGAATGTTGTTTCTTGTGTCGGCATGAGATAGATCTGTAGCTATGAAGACAATCAATATGAATAGTGATGGGTAACGTTTTGGAATATCCATTTTTGTGGTATATGAGACAGTGATATTGTTTATAGTTGTTGAATGAGAGTTATATATATATATATATATTTTTGGTTGTTGTTTATAGTAGTGTATCCGGTTGCTCAAAAAAAAAGTAGTGTATCCATATTTTGTTGTTTATAGTAGTGTATCGCAATGCAGTGTCAACGTTACTTCATGTATATGGTCAAACTTTCAAGTCAAGAACGTTAACTATAGTGACATTTTAGGTTGACGTATTTGGGTCATTTTCATATTTTTATTTGATACTTAATTTGAGAATTATGAAAATCAATCCCGTAAAAATATACCATATTGATTCAGTGGATCTAATTAGAAATAAAGATTGATTGTTTCCATATGTCTCATCTCACGACTCTCACCCAACTTTAACTGATTCGGGTCACAACTTCTAAAATAAACAAAGATATTTGTTTTTTTTTTGTAAAATAAATTTGTATCTAGAGATATTTGTCAATTAATATAGTTGTACAAAGAATTATTTTAAGATCCACATAATGTCTATTACTTATATTATTAAAGAAGGCTATAGCTTGGAAGATGGCTTTTTGGCAGGGCCTCTTTTCACATGTGCCCAATTAAAACATCTGCAAGTAGAACGACCGTGATCTGATTCTAAAATACTAAAATTGTAATTAATTTTAAAATTTAAGGCTATAACTTCAAAATAAAAATTAAACATATACTAGATTTTGATCCACGCTTTTAATTCTATTTTGTTATTTTTTGTTTGGTTCTAGTTCAATTTTTGGTTTTTTGATTTTTTAATCCAAAATATTGGAACCCTTCGGCTATTTATGAATTTGGATTTGATTTCAGTTTGACTATTTTGGTTAGGGCTGGACAAAAAAACTTCGAATTTGAAGAATACAATCGAAACTGATCTGAAAAATAATACCAAAACAAAATTGGTTAAATATCCGAATGAGTTAAAAAAAAATTGTATCTAGAGAACCGAAAACGAAACCGAACCAAACTGAAGTATTTCGGGTACCCGTATGTATCCAAAATAGATTTATATACTTAAATATATTGATCATTTTTAGATTTAATATATTAAAAATTATCCAAAGTATATATGATATTTTGAAATTTTCCAAATTTAAATATCTAAAATAGCTAAACAATACTCAAAACACCAAAAATATTTGAAATATCTATTGACTTCCTAATCAAATATTCATACCAAACCAATTTAAATGTTAAATTTAGGTTTTAGCATAGATTATTCAAACTTATATGTAATATATTATTTTATTTTTATATTTTGAAAAATTTACCAGTATTATTTTGTGACTTTTTAGTGACTATTTAAATAAACCACAATTTTTGTGATTATTTCGTAGCTATAGCCGAGATTTCTAATAGTGGAAATACCATCAGATAATAATTTGAAAAAAAAATTGATAATAATTTGTAAACAAATTAAATTTAGTTATTTTTTGGATAAAATATCAAATCTATTGATCACTTTGAATAGTTTATGTATACAAAAGAATGCTATAAGAATAAGAGGAAGAAATTTTTTTTTTTGATCAAACTAAAAACACTGTATTAATACATATATATGTGATCCTCGGCAAGTTCAGAATAGAGAGACCTCAAACCATCTCTGAAGCATCCCTGGGTGTGAAATTTGTATTCAAGTGATACAATTCGATTTTGAATTGCTTTGTCGACCATTTCGCTCCCACCAGAGGTGGTAGATGGGTTTCTGAAAAACCATCAGAGCCAAGATTGACTCGACCTGAGTGAGTCTTACATATGTTGAAGCGCATTTAGAGTGTCAGTCCAGTCCGGATTAACAGTCACACCCAGTAATTTGAAGTAACTCCCAGTCATACCGTGAATATTCAAAAAGATATGATCCCTCATCTCATCCTTTTTCCCACACATTGTACAGTGTTGTTGACCACCTCAAACATCTCCTTCTTTCCTTTGTAGATAACTAGTTCTTAACAGCAAGCCAAGAGATAAAGGAAAACCGAGGTACTCCTTGAGTAAACAAGATGACATTAAACGAAGAGAATATTCAAAATGATAGGATCCGTCGTCTCATCTTTTTTCCCACACATTGTACAGTGTTGTTGACCACCTCAAACATCTCCTTCTTTCCTTTGTAGGTAACTAGTTCTTAACAGCAAGCCAAGAGATAAAGGAAAACCGAGGTACTCCCTAACTAAACAAGATGACATTAATCCAGCTCACATCCTCCTTTCTCACTCATATTTAGTCCCATGTTCTTGAGGCCAATAACTCTTTTCGATAATCATCCCATATGTAACCATTGTACCTCATCGTCACCTAGGATCAATAAGTTCATGAAACATGTGATGACGGTGGCTACCAATATGACATCCCTCATCATTCGCAGCCTCACGAACTTTTGTGTTCTATCCCTGCTGCATCTATTATTTTTCTAGTATAATAGAATGCTGAATATGATATGACTAGATGATAACCCGTGCGAATGCGCGGAATGAATTTTTTATACTAATGTTTGTTCAATAAACGGTTTTAACATTTTGCAACACTACAATCTTTATCGATTGTAAAATGACGAATACAAATGTTGGTCTCTAAAATGTATCATAGGCATGGATGTTCGGGGGTTCCGTTGGTATCGGTTCGATTGATTCGGATTTTTGGATTTTGATATTATGCTCATAAGCCTCATTCGGATTTTACTAATTATCGGGTCGGCTTTGGTTTGATTCCTTCTGGATTCGGTTCGGATCAGATTGTAAAAGATAACTGAAATCGTCCCAAAATATATTTTTTTAACTCAAAAATCGACAGAAAGAATTCAAAATATTTAAATTATTCATAAATCAAATTTATAATAAATCAAAACTATCTAATCTAACTAATATATATTAAAAATAACAAATAAAATAAACTACAAAAATCTTTCGAATACTATAAAAATCTAAATTACCTTAACGGCTTAACATATATAAAACATTAACATATTATACTAATTTCGGATATCCTTGGATTATAGTTCAGATTTAGGTTCGGTCCAGATTATAACCAAACCCTAAAGTACTAAGCTCATAAGTCATGCATAACTTCCATACCAAGGTTAGCACGGTTAATAATATCAGCCCAAGTATTAATAACACGTCCTTGACTATCAACTACTGATTGGTTGAAATTGAAACCATTTAGGTTCGTTCGGATATTTTTGTATTAACGGTTCGGATCCAAAAATTGGTTCGGGTTTAGGTAGGTACTTCGACTTAGGGTTATAACCCATGTTAATTATTTTTAAGACTTTATATACACAAAAGAAAATTAAGTATTTCGGCTGACACAAATCACCAAAACCATATAGGCAAAATCGATTAAAATGACGAAAGCATATTAGGTTTTCTACTCTCAGTTTGTTTACTATTGACTCTCCATTTTCTACTATTATAAAATTGTGCTTTTGTTTTCATTTCTGTTTCAGTAATATGAGTTTTGTTTATGTTTTTAACTTCTTCTATGAGTTTGGTGGATTATATAAGTGTTAATTTAAAAAAATGGATATCTATAAACATTAGTTCCACTCCAGATACATATCTAAGAATCAATTTTTTGAAAAAATCACTGGCAAACTCTATTCAGAGGTTAGTATTCAAATCTAATATATTAAGCTGTTATAAAATATAAATACAAACTCGAAATATAAATGTCTCTCTAGTATATATTGACCAGTTCGGTATAAAAATCATCTAATTCTAGAAAAACAAAACAAATTACTTATTTATTAATCTACACTTTTGAGGTTTAGTTACTTGAGAGTATACCGATAAAGAAATATATAATACTTTACCATTCTAGTATATGTAAACTATTTATATATTAAGAACTGTTTTATTTATTAAATGATAAACCAGAAAAAGTCTAATAAATAGTTTTAAATCTCTCATTTTTACAATTATAATATCTAGACAGGGTATTATGGAGAAACAAATATTAGACAAATGATCAAATCTCTCATTCTTCGAAAAACTAAAAAGGAGGTGATTGGAATCTTGTCATGATATTTCATTAAAAGTTTTTTATGAATAAATATCAAGACTAAATTATTTAATATGAATGAAATAATATATATATAGTGCTTCCTATATTAAAAAAACACTTCAATTTGAAAAAGTATATTTTTGAGATTGTGAGGATCAACTAACATATTAGAAGCCACATATTTAAAAATAATGTGTATACATAAAAGTATATACATTAAAGTAATCACATAAATCAAAATAAATTCCTTTTGTTAATTTACAATCATGCATGTTTTTGGTAAATAAATCAAAACAATCATTTTATTTCCTTTATATAGTATATAATTAAACGTTAGTGATATTGACATATATATATATATTATAATATATTTTAATATAAATATTTATTATTGACACTTTCTACTCATATGATTTTACTAACTTTTATATATTTGCTGTAACAAAAATTTAAACCGTTAATCACAAAAATTTATGTGAGATTTCCAATACAAATTTAAAAATTAAAATATTAAGATCTCAATACTTTTTCACTACAAATTTTGAAATTAACATATTTATATATTTCATATAGTATATAGTATATAAGTTAATTTAAATGAGATATATATATATATGTATATCAAAAATATCTATTAATGAGACTTCATATTCATACAATTTATGATCATTTGTTTAAGAAACGAAAGAATATCGCTTTGTAAACTACTAATCAATTTGATTGGTAGCTTAATAAAAAAGTATAACATATATTTATATGGAACAACTTATTTTTCTAAGGATTCTAAGAATCATTCTAGTAATGACACGTGGCTACGAAAACATGTTGTAATGTCTCAAGATTAATATATAGGAGATATAAGCAAAAAATAAACAAAACATATGAATAAAAAAAAGTAAATGATGAATATATTTAATTTGGTTTACCAGTTGATTTTATCTATGGAAAGTAAGAGATTCTGTTAATGATGTTGAGGGTAACTCTTGAATAAAATAAGTTGCACAAACACAACATACATATAGAAAATATCTTGATTCAAAATTCCAAAGCTAATGAATTGCGGGTTCAACTGAAAGTTTCAGTCTATATAAAATGTATCATACACTTGCGGTATCCTGGCTATTTCTTGTACCGAGTAATTTAAAACATATCAACAATTATCAACTTAAAAATTAAAGTAACAAAAATATTGGTATGTTTTATTTTATATCATATTCGAGGCTTGTGAAACATATAAAAGTCATATGCATTACTTTCATATTGACTATGTCTTTTAAGAACTAATTTTTATTCCAACTAAAACAATTATCAAGCAATATACCAGACCACCCGTCGTCATTGGAATGCTTACAAGGTCCACGTGGTTTTATCCTCCACAAATACTTCTGGAACCATAAACCTATTAGATTATCTCGGGGCTCTTTATATATGTCGAACCAACGCTTTCCATTTGGCAAATCAAAGGAACAGTAAAACAATGACCTTCCAAAGAAATTACGCTGAAAATGAAATGACCACGATCCACCGGGTTGCAATCTCTGGTTACCAAGATCAATGTCCTTTGATTTACAATGAAACTGCACTGTACTACCAAAATCGTTGATGATTGCTACCACTATTTCGGCATGTGATAGATCTGTAGTTACAAAGATAATCAATATAAAAAATGATAGGTATAGTTTTGGAATTTCCATTTGTGTGGTATAGGAGAGTGTTTTGAGCTAACATGATGTTGTTTGTAATTGTTGAATGAGTTATATATACATAAGTACTAATGTATTGTAACGCAGAGTCGACCATCATTTAGATTTAGTTTAGTAAATGTTATACGAATATTACTTGTTTTTTAATTAACGTATATGGTCAAACCGTTTAGTGTAGGAACGTTATTTAAGAGACATTTAAACAGTAAAATTTTAGATTGACTCATCTAATCTATTAAAAGAGAAGTACAAATTGAGACTAACCCTTAAACTTGCATAATATTTACAGCCTAATGCCATTGAAATAATTAAATGAACATATTTTTAAGTAATCTTTGTCTTTTCCAAAATTAATGAAGTAATAATTACTCCTAATTCTATGTTTTCCTGTCTTTTTAAAAATTAATAAATCATTTCATAAATTAAATTCACAATCAATTAAATATAAATATTTTAACTTATCTATATCATATTAATATTATAAACATTCATGAATATCAATAATATACACAAAATATTTAGGGCAGTTGTCAATAATAGCACATTTTGAGTTTTTGTCTCAAAAATATCACTAGAAGGAGAAAATCACAAAAATGACATTCATTAAAGGGTAAAATATCTATAATACTCTTGGTTTAAAATTAAATTAACAAACAAAAATAAATGAAAACAAATAAAATAAAAATAAAAAAATGAACTTTTTTTTTATAGTTTCAGATTATATGTTTTCAGATTCAAAATTTTTTATAATTTTTTTTCAAATTTTTTTTTTCAAATTTTGTTTTTATAATTCAAAAATACTTTTTGAAACTGTTTTTAAATTTTTATTTTTAATTTTTTAGTATTTATTTTTTATTTTATAAAATTTTAAACCCTAATTCTAAAACTCCACCCGTTAACTCTAAATCCTAAGGTTTGGATTAATTAACTCATGTGGTATAAATGTATATTTACCTCTTTAATGAAATCTATTTTTGTGACTTTGAACCTTGAGTGCTAGCTTGAGAACAAAATCTTGGTTTGGTGCTATCCTAGTCTTTTTCTCTTATTATTTAGAGTTTACTATTTAAAGGGTGAAGCTGGTTTAATAAACTTGTATAAATAATTATAAGAATTTATAAATAATTTAGAGGAAATTTCATGTTTATTACTTTCATAGTACCATTATTCATTTTTACCACCACTAAAGTATGTATACTTCTATACAAAAAAATAAACTTATTAATACATTTTAAATTATTATCAAAATAACGAAACCAATTTTTTTATAAATATACACAAAAAGTCAAATTAAATATATGGGTTTCATTAAATTATAGTTGTATTTGAAAATAATCCCACGCTTTAGAAATACAAATCAAAATCTAGTGTAGAATTTGAATATACGAATACTATTAAGTTGTTCATTAATGAATGACACACGACTATATATATATACAGTAGACTTAAACTTCTTTGAGTTAGAAATATAAATTTTCTAAATTTACTAGAACTTTTTCCGGGCTACGCCCGGATTATTTTCAAAATAGAAATTAATATATTATTTTATGTGAGTATGTACACATGTATAATATTACTGCATTGTAAAAAAAATATGATTTTTAAAACTATTTAAAACTAAACTTTATTGTTTTTAATATCTAAAATATATGTCCAATATAAATAACCAAAAAAAAAATTAAGTCTTATTTATAATCTGATTTCTCATCTTTATCTATGTGAGTTGTCACTATAAGAAACTGTTTGATTCATAATTATTTAAATTGTTTCTGGTTTTAGGATCAGTACTGAGTTTCCATTTTTATTTGTGGTTTTATAATTTGTATTTTTTTTATCTGACTTTTCATTATACTCTCTTTGTTTTATATTAATTATTTTTTAAACTTAAAAGTATATGTCATTATAAGTGTCGTTTTATATTTTAAATGTAGATGTTTATCATTTTTCAGTTTATTCATGTTCTCTTTCTTTATTAATTATCAAATACAAACAAAATAATATCTTAATTAGGGATATAATTAACATAAAATTAGTTATTTTTTAATATGTGTGAGATAATCTTAAACGCATATAAAATGAAACAGAAAGATGGAGTATGATCTTAGATAATCTATATGGATGTAATGCTCAACATCCGACAAATATATTAATTGTGGAAAGAAAATCAGTTGTATTCATACAACAATAAAAGATATAACTATCATGATAATTATGTAATTACTTTTATTTCATGGGGCGAAACCAGATAAAAAAAATCAAGATCATAATAATGTTCTACATCATTTATTTTTTTATGGGTTTCCCTAATAAGTTCACTTTTTTATGGCTTTTCTTGTGCACAGCATATAGTATCTACACAGAGAACTCAAAGACATTTGTTTAAAAAAAAAACCTTTTAGTAACTGAATGGAGGGGCATTTGTGGTATCAGTGGATGGAGAACACTTATGTATTTTTTAATTTTTTATTTTAAAATTAGTAGGTGAAATTTTGTGTTTGAATTTGCTTTTATTTTGTAAACATATTGATAATTATACTTATACCAATTTTACTGGATATTTGTATAATTGTTTACGTTTTTCTGCTGTAAACTAATAATATGACTTTATAGTTTTTGATTTTTTTCAGTAAAAAGCTTTTGTTTTTATAAATTAGTTTTACAATATATGAAACCAAAACTGAGTGACACGACTAACATCACAAAGATGATAATGAATTTTTTATGTTATTTTCTTCTTATGTGTCGCGTCGTTGATGTACTACTAATGTTTTTTTGTATTCTACTTTAAAATAAAAATTCTTAACGTTTTGAATAATGTTTATGAAGTTCTTGAAAATGAATTTGTTAATAATGTTGAACCAAGTATAAATTTTCATATGTTATTTACATTATTTATCAAAAAACAATATCGTACATGGTTAATTGAAAATATTTTTCTGATATTTATATATTTAAGGATTGTTCCTTTGTTGTTCAATATATTTGTTGGGAAGAAACTGTTTGTTTATCCGTATAAACAATATCATAGTTGTTAATTTAGGATAAATCAAATGTAACTATATAATTAAAGTGAGAAATTAGATTACAAAGATGTAGATTTTGGTTATAACATTAAATTTGGAAGTGTAAAACTATGTATTACCTTAGAAAGTTAATACAATATTCTAAGGAAAAAAAGAAAGAAGAAGTTAATACTCCATCTGTTTCATATTAAGTGTTATTTTAACCTTTTTTTTATTTAAGAAAAATGTCATTTTAGAATTTCAATATAATTTCAGCTTAATATTAGTTACAAATGCATTAGTTTTATAAATAATTCTGTTTATCTAAAATACTATTGGCTGAATAGGTATAACTAATAAGAACTTAAATGCATTTCAATTATATTTTTAATCTATGTGAAAAATGACAAAGTGGCATTCTTTATGAAACGGATGGAGTACAATACATACAGTAAACTCTGCGTTTGAGTTCAAGAATCATTTTTTTTTTATCTTTTTATGTATTTTATCTCTCAGTTAATATAAAATGTGATTTATTCAGATATTTTTATAGATTACTAAAATTATTTTCAATATATTTTCATAGATTTCTAGATTATTCGATCTCCATCATTTTGTGATTTTTTGATGCTTACACATTGTTGAAAAAATGTTTTTTTATTTGCACGTTACTTATTAAAATTGTTTTTACTAAACACATATTTATCTAGATATAAGATAATTTTATTTATTTGTATTGATTGATATTTAGATTTAGAAAACAAATCGAACATATTAATTTGACATAATCGCTTTAATCTTTTATTAATAGTCAATAGGTTCATAATACAAAAAACATGGATATTACCAATCTACCTATAAGAGCATCTCCAACACATTGGTATTTTCACCTATATAATAGCATTTAGAAGTGAAATTTCTCCAACCCACATATATGTTTTTCTTTATAATAGAGATCTCTATATTTTCCTCTATTTATAGAGGAAAAAATAGTATTCCTTTATTTTTTACTTTATATTTAGAGATTGCTATTATAGAGAAATACATTGGAGCATATCTCAAATCTATTATAGAGTTTCTCTATTTTATATGTGAAAATAGGATAATACATTGAAGATGGTCTAAGTAAAATTTGGTGTTTAGCGATCAAGGTACCATCATATGAAATTTTGGATATTTACCTAATTAGAGAGAATGTTTTGTGTACATGGTGCAATCTTTCTTATTAATATATACATAAAATATTATTTTTATGATTTTATTGGTTAGTGTTTGCCTATGTGGCATATACCAGAGAAACTAAATCAACCCCTAGTATATATAAGATTTTGTCCACACTACCCATTGGTTTTATTATTTAATTTATTTTTAATAATATTAATTTTATACTTTTATTATTTTTTCCTTGCTTATTTCATGTAATTTTTAATTTTTTAATTTTAATAATCTTTTTATAAAAATGAATAACAGTTTATTATTAGAATATAATATATGTATTATTTTAATTGATTGAAATTGTCCACTTAATAATTTAATTTTATAGAATTTATGTATACATTTATGTGTCTTATTTTTTTAATTTAGATATATTTTGTTATCCTAGTCTTTATTATTTCACTTTTTGTTTTGTACTCAATTGTTTTTAGTATTCTAATCAGATTGAACTGATCTATTTTTTATTTCTAAGGATTGAATTTTGGGAATTTTTAGAATTAAAAAATCATGTTATAATAAATTTAGTAGGTTTTTTGTGAGAGTAGGAAAACTAATATTTGAAAATGGAAGGAAAAGAAAATATCGTAGATAAAGTCTAGGAGTTATCATTATAAAACTTTAACAATTCTAAATCAAAATAAGTTACACAAATTAAATACAGACCATACGGCACTACCAACAAATTAGAAGTAGATGAAAGTTGACTGTTTTCATATTGAAGAATCAATAAATCCAAGTATTAATGATATTCTTAAATTAATATAGCTGACGGGTCACGGTAAAATAGTAGTGTCGAGCTCGTCAATGATCACTAATATTCTGACTGAAACTGGATACACATGAAGTAGTGCAGCTTCCTGATCTGAGTTAAGGAGCTAATGTACATTTCTTTCTTTTGATATGGACCTGCAGACACCTTGTCCTACAAAACCTGTCCATACTCTGAAAGCAGCCGACTCTTTGCTCTGCTAGTTAGCAAGGATCTTGCTTCTTTTTCCATTGATGGCAAAAAAAAATTATGAAGTGCATCATCCTGTATTGCTCATTCCAGAGTTGAGCATACTTACTGCACCAACACTTGGATAGTGTTCACTGCGTTCACTAATTAGCCTATTCATGCAATTTTCAGGCAGATTGAAGGTGACTTGAAGACGTTTCTTCTCTTCTTCTCTTCTATCTTCTGAATGAGAAGCCATTGCACACACTCAAACTTGCTAAATGGCTTTTCATGTTACCACTAACTCCAAAAACTGATGGAAAAAAGTCTATTACTCCATCACCATGTTGGACTTGTTGAAACTACTGCATTCTCCATCAACTGCAGCCTGACAAAGAAAAATAAAAAGTATATCAGCCTTGATGTGAGGACAGTTGTTCTTGTAGTACTAAATCCAGCTTAAGAGTCTATAATATGAATTTGTTTGCAGAGTCGTACCATATGTCGTGAACCCTGAAGAACAGCATAAGGATTTTCTAACATTGCACACACAAAGTTCAATGCCTTCTCCTCTGGCGCCTCCTTTGCATCTTCAACTCATCAACCTTCAACTCAAGCAGCATTAGAACTGTCATCCATACAAAATACAGACCAAAAGTATAAAAGCACACTGACCAGATTTTTAACGCCCAATTGCTCAGCACAATACCCAAATTTTGTTTGCAACCTCCCTTAGCCCCGCTTAGCTGCATATGCTATATTGTGATTTTCTCTAAGGCCTCTTGAACTGCCCTTCATCAATAAATCCTACACCGGCAGGAGAATGCAAGTTGAATCTGGGACCCACATCATCAACTTTTCTTTATATTTCTGCCACTTTAAAAGACTTAATGAATTATGCAAAGAAGATATTGATTTAGGTTACACCTAGGAACTGGTGTAAAGCTCACTACCGATTTTTTTAGCTGACATACTACTCTAAACGCCATCTGGTGTAAAAAAACCTATGCTACAACTTGCAGCTAATGCATGAAAACATTCAGATTAAAAAAAATAAGAATTAACCAAGCATAAAAATATCTTTGTATCATGGGAACTCCAATATAGATGGAAAAAGACAAAACTTGTTCATAGATTCCTAATAAAGTAAGATTTTGTTATCTAATATTATTATTACTGGTTCATAGTTAACATGTCTCATGAGTCATGATCTTTACAGCTATTTATAATAATTGGTAATCAAAAAATCTCGAACCTTTTGGGACGAAACCGATACCAAGACATCATATTATGTTCGGAGATGCTGAAAAAAATTAAAAGAAGAACCATGATTTGTAAACTATATAGCCCAAAGGTGCAGCTTTGAAGAATTGATTTAAAACCAAATTATGGAAACAAAACCCAGAAGGTTATCTCTAAATTCTAAAATAATCTATACCTTTATTGTAACATCCCGAGTTGTGATATGTGAAAAATGCTTAAGATAATTGATTTGGCTACCTATGTCACCAAAGTTGACTTACCTTTTCCGGAACACATCCTGAAAGAACTCCAGAGTTAAGCGTGCTTGAGCTGGAGTAGTGGAAGGATGGGTGACCTATCGGGAAGTGATTCGCGATAGCGTGCGAGTGAGGCCAAAGCATGGGAAAAGGTCGGGTGGTGATTGCAGGGTCAGTAAACAATGATTTCGAGCCTTTGGAAAAAATTAACGGACCGACCGTCAGACGGGATGGGGCCCACGGGCCGAGAGAGCGGGCGTGGGTGGCCCATTAGCCGTGGGCGGGTCGGAGCATTACATTTATATTTCAAGAAATTGTGTTTGGTATAGGGCGGATATGGTGGGATGAAGAAGTGTTGGAGGAGGAGCCTTCATATCACCACAGCAAGAACTTCAACAGCTCCAAATGTTCTAGAACTACCAACAAACAGAGATCGAGTCTGTGAACGATTTCAAAACCCATCAGCATCTTGATCCAATAAAAAATTGCAAAATATAGAATAAAGGGAAACTTTCGGTGGCTTTAAAAGATCCCATAGCCAAAGCTTTTATATTCTTTTATGGGGTTGTTGATTTTGGTTGGATGTAAGATTAGATGAATAAATTTATATAGGAAGAGAAACAAAGAAGGTGAAATGAAATCACGAAGAAATGAATAGAAACATAATTGAATGTTTTAAGAGTGGATTGATAACGGCGAATTTCATAATGTTGAAACGACGAAACAATGAAAGTGAAGGAGAAGAGTCAGAAACGATTTGCGATGAGAGATAGGCTTGAAATGGTCCAATTCAAAGCCCACATGAATGGCCCGGTTGTAAGATGTATCGAACGAAAGATGAAATGACGTGGCAATTTGAAATCTTTTGATTGGTCTGAATATAAAATCTGACGTGGACAGCTTGAGCATTGAGGATATGCAACTTTTAGTATAGTATATAGATGATATACATTTAAATCAGCCTAAGTTTTTCGTGATAGCATATATAATATTCTTTGATTTGACTTCAAAGATTTTCACATGCTATATTTCATAATAAGAAGAGTCTATAATAACTTATGAAGCAAGATACACATCTTGATTCCTAAGTTATCTTCAATAATTTATTATTGTAGGGAAGGTTTTTCTTATATATATAAGTGACTTCTATGTAATCAAATTAATTTAGTTATACTCTCAAGATTTTTTTTTTAAAAAAGAACAGTGAGCCAATTAATATTTTTATTGGTTGGTCCACGTCTCACGTAAAAAAATTATTTTCATTAAATTTTTCTTTTAGTATTTGCTTTTAGTTTGTCACTTTGAATGGTTTGGTTTTATATTTATAAGTCCATGTTCTCTCTATAATTCAAAGATGATAAATCCAAATATTTAAAACATATAGCTAGTATTTATAATTAAATTTATTCAGTGTAAGTTATGACTGTTGATTAGTTTAGATGATGAATGTTATAAGATCAACAAGGTATTATAAACAATAGTTATACATGTGTTTAATGCATTAATAATCTCAAATCAGTTTTGAGGTTTCCAACTTATGGACATTCATCTGAATTTGATATGATGCCCTTACAAACTTGAGCTTTGGACCTTAGAAATTACTGTAAGATCAAACATATTTACCAATTAGACTTTATTAATTTTATTAGAGACTCTATAAGGATATTAGAACAAATATAATATATATTTTTCTTGTAACACCGCAAATATAATAGATAAAACAATGATTCAAAGATTGAATAGTCTTAGTTTCGAGCTAAAACAACATAGGAAAAGTAGTGGAAGATATCTTCATATGTGAGTTCAGCCTATATCAATTAGTTAACTAGTTCAACTACATACAAGTAATGATTTAGCACATGGGGGAATATATACATATATAAATAAATACGTGTAATTCAGTTATTTACTGAATGCTCCAATGACCAAAATAATAGTGACAAAAAGGATAACACAATTTGGATCAAATAAATTTATAGGAGATCAATAAATAAAGTGAAAACATTGATGGTATATTTTGTAATTTTGCTTATATTTTGCTTATAAATAAAGTGAAAACGTTGATGGCATATTTTATGAAGGAGGATGAGGGAAAGTGGTGGAAGGAAAATAAAAAAAAAGGAAGATGAATATTTGAATACTCTCTACTCCAGTGATGAACATCTATTTAACCTTGTCATTGATTGTGTGATGGGGAAATTCTACATGGATTCACTTGAAGATCGAATGCTCAATGCGATTAGATGGATAGATATGCTAAGGTGGACTCTTTGGAGGTCATTGGAAATGTGAATAGAATAAGATGGTGGTTGATTCTTGTTTTATCTTCAAGAATGTCAAACAAGACATGTATGTGAAAGCAACCATACTTGTGGAAGAGAAAAGCTACACATACCTAGTTGGAGGAGAGGTATTGAAGCATGTAAGGTTCTATCAAATCATGGATAGAAAAGCCAATGTTTTGAATGAGAGGATTGAAAAAGAAAAGAAGAGAAGAGAGAGTAAGAGAAGAAGATTGAAGAAAAGAATAACTAAAAAAACAAGAATTGAGCAATAATTGAGCAAGATTTGGTATTTCTAAACTTTACAATTTGTTTTATTTTTAATTTGTTGTTTTTAGATCTCATTTGTTGTTTTTAGATTTGAAATTTGATAGTTTAAATTATAAATTATTTTTATTATGTAACATGTTAATTAATCAAGTGAATGTTGTTTATGAAATTTGAATTTTAAAATAAGTATTCGTTTATTGGAAACAAATATGATTTATTGTACATTGTTTTGCATTGACAAAGTATACGATCAGTAGTCAAATGTTTTCTTACATATTTTCTCTATTTTAATGTATTAAGAGTAAGACCAATATTCAAATCCAACTATGTATGTTTGATTGATCAAATTTGACTATATTGGATTAAGTGGACCAATATACGTAATATCATGCCTTTGTTATGCAACTATAGATCAGCATAAAACTATGTATTATATGTGTTACTGTGATAGGTTATGTCATGATTTATTCATAGGATATTTGATAGAGGGACAATCAGATCACAAACGAAAGAGTGGCAACATGACAGTCAATCCTTAGAGAAAGAGATCTGTGCGCTTTGGAAATGCATACATGAAAAACACATAAAAGGGAAGAAAGGTTGATCCATGTTTCAAAAGACCTGAAGCGCTTAAGGAACCCCTAGTTATCACATTTTCTCGGGTTTTTTTTTTCATCTCGTGTTGTGCTGTGCAAAGAAAGGTTGGTAAATGTTGGTGTGTTGGTCGGACTTAGAAAACACCAAATTATACCTTGCAAGCGGAATTTTTTAATGAGATTAGTGGCTATGATGATCAGTACAAATAAATATTAAGATGATGAAGAGTATTTGCGGTTGATGATATATGACAAAGAGAAATAATTGATGCAGCCCTTAGATTAAAGATGTGTGTATGAACTGATTTTACAAAGTCGCAATGTCTGAGAAGCTTCTCCAAGGGTGCATACTTAAGTTACATTAATCTACACCGTAAAGAGTTGTGGATTCATGAACAACTTTAAAAGCATAAATGCCTTGGAGAAGCATCTAGGAAGTTTATATTAGGAGTTTGAGTATAATATTCTTACTCCAATGGTGTGTTCCTCAGTTCATCATAGAAAACTCAAGGAAAATAACGTTAGACACATATTTTGGTTTAAGTACAAAGCTAAAATGAAACCAACATATATTATAAAACATCATTTGTTGTTACATAATACTAGAGCCGGTGTCCGCGCTCCGCGCGGATTATATATTTAATTAAAATATGTTAATATTTGTGTTAATAGTTTTCTAAGCGTTTTCCTGGGATTAAATCAATGATGAAGAGATGCCGCATGTTTGTATAAAAAATGATCATCATCTAAGAATCTTCATCACAAAAATGTTTTTTTTTTGCCAAAATATTTAATTATTCCTATATGTCTTCTAGGGGTGAATGTCGAATCTGTTGATACAGCTGGGAGCAGAGTTTTTTTTATTAAGAACTAATTGTGGTTTCTTTCATAATTTATATTTTTAAATAAAAAACATATTTTACTAATAATGTTTATATTTGTTTTATTAGAGTTTTGTAACTATAAAATGAATAAAAATATCTTTATTTAGTACTTATATAAACTTATATAGAGATAGATTATTAATGTATGATTATGATGAGACTATATATTAATTTGGAAAAAATATTAAGCAACTCAATTAGATTCTTGCAAACCGGGGGAAAAGGAGTGGCCGGTCATGTCGTCTATATTTTTACCTTTTCCCAAGTTTTTAAAACGTTTCGTAGCAATAAACAAAAATCAAAACGTAGCATTTCATTTACATATTTGGAATCTTATCAAATAAGATGTAACTTTTCTTTTTTTTTGTGCATTTCAAATTTAATAAGATGTAAATAGTCAAAATTATATAAAAAAATAAATATATATAAAACATAATTTGTATTTTATATGTTTTATTAAAGTTTTGGATTAAAGTATTAAATTAATATATCAATACTAATAATGTTTTTGATTCAAAAATGTACTTGTAAATTCAAAATACCTCCCATAAGCGGAGGATCTTTGGCGGTTGGTTTGACCATGGTATTGAGGAACAATCAATCCTTAAAAAAAGGAAAGAATATTTAAATGTTAGCCAAAGTGAAATGGTTTGATAATAAAACATAGTGAAAAAGGTTCCAATGGATAAAATCGAACCATGAGATTAATTACAAACTAAAATCTTATAAAGCCAAAAAAAAACTAAATATTTTATATGACCGATAGATGTGAACTACAATTGTAGTAGCTTAGCAGGCAGGAACTATTATATTAAATTAAAAAATTTTGGCGGAGACCAATAGCTAAAGACGGAAGATTGTCGGTCTATGTTTAATCTTAACCAACTAAAATCTTATACGTTTGTTCGCACAAATTATAACAGTTGAAAATAAACAGTGGAAGGTGAGCTAAACCCCACGTCCCCAACCGCATACAGACTTAACTATCCAACTCTTAAACATATCACTTATGTCAAGAAATTGACAAAATTGTGACTTTCAGATATTGACTTACACAAAATCTTGAACGGTTGGCAGTGGTGGTTTTTTCAGAGTGGGAGGGGATGAATATATGGTCTTCAGATTAGAGTTCTTGATCCTAATGGTAGAATATATGTTATTTAATTTTCAGTGAATACAGTAGCCATTTTTGGCATGAAATATAACGATTTCCTAAATTAAATTGTTCACCAGCTATAAGAATATTAAGTATGAGGCAAATTAAAGTTGTAGAAATCGATTTTGATTTAGGATGGCAAAGATGTGGTAGCTAAAAGCCTAATAATCAACAATCAATGCATGCATTGTTTTATTATGACGTAACTGGAGTTGAACCCGGGTTAAACCGTGACTCTTCACATATTTTAATGGTTGGTTTTTTTTTTTAAAGTCCAGTCCATAATGACATGGCATAATGGTTGGTTCTGATTATTTTGTTCATGTGGCAAGGCTTAGGAAGCTAGGATTTAGCTCCTTTTATATAGTAGGATATACTAATTATTATTTATGACATTATTTATACTATTTATATTACTTCAAAATATAACTTTTTATAATATTATCACGTTACATTTTACTTTCAATTGATTTAGTTTGAAGGTGGATGTGTTAACTTATTGTCGTGAAAAAATTAGTTATTGTAATAATATTAAAATTTGATACTTTTAAAAATTAAAAAAAACATTAGTTATTCTTACATTAATTTTTTCTTCGACTATATCAAATTGAAATAGAAATCAAATAAGAAAAATCATTACATTTTCCTTACTTTTTTAGTTTAATAATTTTTTGTTATCTAACAAATAAAAATGTTAGTGGTCTTTTCAGCCCAAACTAACAAAATTTAATAAAAATTACAATATGGTTTATAATAAAAAGATTATATTTAGCTTTTCAATACAAAATTTTTTTTAATCGTTTTATAAAATTAAATATATTTTTATATAAAATAGTTTTAATATAAATTCAATCCCTAGTATACAATAAAAGTAAACCTTGAATGTGGGCTGGCCAGTGGGTTTTTAGAATAGCTTACTGAATAAAATGCCTAGGAAAGTTTACGAAAATTACATACGATTGCCACTAGGCTGCTTTGACTAGAGCTTGACCTCTTCTCCCAGTGAAGAAGGAACGATACAGAGAAGAGAGAGAGAGAGAGAGAGAGAGAGAGAGAGAGAGAGAGAGAGAGAGAGAGAGAGAGAGAGAGAGGGAAATCGAAAACTCGTCAGCTAAAAGAAAGATTCAGCGAAGATGAGTACCATGAAGTTCTGTCGCGAATGGTAAAACACGAATCTGTTGTCAATTATTATTATTATTATTATTATTATTCTTCTACTCAAGAGTTTTGATTTTAGGTTTTCAATTTTCATCTCTTAGTTTTGTCTGAATCCGTTTCGGTTTTACCTATGCTGTCAATTCGAATAAAGCTCCGATCTTTCTCTCCATCTCTTACCAACTGTATTTTTCTTGTTCAGTAATAACATCTTGTATCCGAAGGAAGACAGGGAGCAGTCCATACTCCTCTACGCCTGCCGTAATTGCGATCACCAGGTTAATTTTGTGTTCCTCCATGGCTTTTTATGTCTTAATGAAATTAGGGTTCCATGCTTTTTATGTGCTTTGAAAACAAAGCTTTGTTGGGTTTCATCAAATTAGACAGACTTTAGCTGAAACTGTTTTGGTTCACACTAAGTATCCACTAAGCATTATTGTTGTTTGATAAAACTGATGCTATTTCCTCTTTGTTCTTCTCCTAGAGACTAGTGTCAAATGCGAGAAGTTGAGTTTAGATCCACAATCCAGCTTGTAGTGCTTTGTTACCTTCTGAGCAAATGGCAATTAGTTATCGTTCATGTCGATTGTTTGATAGATTACCGCACTCTTGATATGAATCGTTGAGATCTGCAGTTTAGTCTAGTGTTGTTGTGGCCATGGATTTTGCAGGAAGCAGCGGATGACAACTGTGTTTACAGAAACGAGGTTCACCATTCTGTTAGTGAACAAACTCAGATCCTCTCTGACGTTGCCTCTGACCCGACTCTTCCCCGCACCAAGGCCGTGCGCTGCGCCAAGTGTCAACACGGCGAAGCTGTCTTCTTCCAGGTTAATGCTGCTACTTCTACACCACCATATATTTTATTGCTCTCTACTTCTTGTTTATATAGCTCGTGTGTGTGATTGTATCTGCAGGCTACTGCTAGAGGTGAAGAAGGAATGACTCTGTTCTTCGTTTGCTGCAACCCTAATTGTGGCCATCGCTGGAGAGAATAGAACTAGTACTTGTTTACATTGATTTCCCCTCTGTAATGTGTTCTTTGACTTACTCTGCTGGAAGTGTTTTCAGTTTAGAGTTTTCTGTGTGTTCAGATAAATATGAATACTGTGGCGGGCCTGGCGGTTATTCTCGATTTTTCAGGGTCTTTTGTGATAATTTTCCTTTTACCTCAGTCTAATTATTTATTTTCTCATTTATATGGGGGCCAATTGGAAAATACTGTGGCGGGCCTGCCGGTTATTCTCGATTTTTCGTTGATTTCAATAGACGTTCCAACTCACAACCGACCGGTTCGATTCGGTAAACCTACAATCAGAAGTTCCAACTTGGAACTAATAACAGGCGCGTATGAATTTTTTTTTTTTTACGTGTTTTTTTTAGTCATTCATCTATAACAAACTGTACAATACCAAAAAAAAAAGACTCTTCTAGTTTAGCTTGAAAGTTGTGTGTTTATCCTATAGATTTTGTACCGATTATCAACTCTGTTGCAGAATCTCCATGATCTCATAAGACTTCGATCCTTTTTGCCTTCACATGCACTGCCTCCATTAATTTGTATATGATAATAAAGAATAAATAGTATGCTTTAAAGAACGTATGGTAGGTAAGAGTTTGCTAGCCAGCAATAAAAACGTAAAATTATTATTGGCAATGTAAAAATGTTATCATTTGTGTTCGTGAGCTTGACGAAAGAAAGGGGAGAAGAGTTCGTGAGCTACAGCAGTTTGTAATAACGATAATTCTAAGCTTGGCGAAACAATGGGAGAAGAATTCTATTTTTGACAGTAATAATCAACAGGTAGGCACAAAATGCAAAAGAAGTCGCCTCACAAAGCCGATCTAATGAACAGAAACTTACAGGTTCTTTTCTCCTCTTCAAGACTTCAACAATGGACTAACGGATGTGTTGGATTTCTCACAGGTTCGGTCGAGAAACACAGTTCTTTTTATTTCAGTTTGCGTGACGCTTGTCCACGACTAAAGTCCCCAACTCAAGAACCTCGCCGAGAATAACCTAGATGGATCGTCGTGTAGGCCATGCGAAGAAGAAAAGAGGAGACTTCTATGTTCAGTAGACTAACGGATGTGTTGGATTTCTCTATCTTATATATTAAAATAGAAGTCATGACTTCTTTTCATGTGTGATTTTTTTAGTTTGGACCATTCCTAGAAAATATCATATTTTACATAAGTTTATTATTATATCTTTTAATATCTTTATCTTTTTATTTGAAATACAAATGAATATATTTAAAATGTTCTAACAAAATCTTTTTAAAATCTTCTTAAAATCTTTTTAAATTTACTTTCAAAAATTAGTTAGTTTTAATTTAAATTATCATAAAATATAATTAGAAATTAAAATTAAATATAGTTTTGGTTTATAAACGAAAATTTAAATAAAATGAAATTAATTAATTTCACAAATACATTTACTAATAATTTTTAAATATTTTTTTAGAAATAAATATTTATTTTAATTTTATTTTTTCAAATTTTTTTTCTAATAAAATAAAAATCATGATTTTTTGATGAGTGATATCTTTATTTGGACCATCATTTAAATTTTATATTAAATGTATATCACTAATGATAATATACATAATATTTTTAACTACTTTAATCATAATATCTTTTATCTTTTTTTTTTTTTTTAAACTAGAATTCTAAAAAATCTCTTGAAAAAGATTATAATAAGATCTTAATTGTTATAAATTTAATATAAATATTTTCAACTAATTTTGTAATTAGTAATGAAATTTTACTAAAAGAATAAAATTATATCCTATTTTATCTTTGTTCCAAAAAAAAAATCCTATTTTATCAATTTTATAATAATATCTATCGTTTTAAAATAAAAATGTTATATTGAACAAATTATGATAAAATTATTTTAAATTGATAAGTTAACATATTTTATTTTCATAAATATAAAATATTTATGCTAAAAATATAACATGTTGGTAGAACGGGTTAATATTAGTAAACTATATAATACATGTATAAAAATTTAACTTATCTTAAACTTTTTAATATACTGTAATTTATTATATAAAATTAATAAACATTAAAAAAAATTACTAAAAAAATCTAGCGATTTGAATTACGGATCATGATTATAATAAATTAAATACAAAATTGTTTTCATATATGTTGTTTCATGCATTAAAAAATTTAGTTTAGTAATCAAACGCAAATTCAATAAGACAAATATATAATAAACAACATATATATGTGATGATTTTAATTTACAGCATGAAAACTATAAAATTATTATATTTAGCATAATTATACAAACATTTAAATATGTGAGTAACATTAAAAGATATAATAATTATGTAAAACAAATATCTATATATATAAATGTGAAAATATATACCCGCACGGTTGTGCGGGTGGAAATCTAGTTTTGTCTTAAAACACAGTTCTTTTCATCTCAGTTTGCAATTTATAATCCTTTTTGTCTATAAAAATTGTCATCACCGGATGTCTGATGAGATATGTTGAAACCTCAAAGGTGTGAAGAAGATTACAAACTCTTTAGAAAGTGTTTCAAACCTCAGGATAGTTTATAATCAAAAGCTCATTAAAAAGATCACAAAAAAAAAACGCCAAAATGCTCCAAAAGATGGAAAATAAGGAAACAAATATGTGAGAGTGTATTTTTAAACGACATGTGTCAATATTGGTGTGAACGCATTAATTGCAATGCTCCTCTTTTAATATATAAGAGATGGGTCAGTTCAATCAAATTATGTAATGGGTCAGTTTAATCAAATGAATGATGTTTTATGAAATTTTAAGTTTAGTGGTCATTCTACCTCCTTCTGAATTGACAAAGTATGTAACCTATGTTTTAATATATTAAGACCACTATCCAATAGCTTTAAAAGGCATTTATATCCAAGAAGAACTTTAAACTTGCGTCCTGAAAAGCCTCTCTGCTTTTGCATCTTAGTTTGGTTCTCACCAATATCAAAGCCGGTTTCATTATTCAAATTTCACTCACAAGCTTTTGCAGAGAGATGAGTGAATAGTGAAGCAACATTTGTCATTGATGATTGTGTTGCTATTGGCTGGTTAGAAGCTAGGTGCTCATTGTATTCTCGACCACAAGATTCTGCTGCTGGCCGTTCACATGGACTTGGCCACTTCTTGCTTGACCTCTCCACTCACGGCCAGCTCCATTTCTTGTTCTATTTTGTGCCCTCTCTGTTTTTTCTCTTTACTTGTGTTATTTGTCTTGACACAAGCTTAGGTATTCTCTCTTTACTCTCTTGCCTTTGTTGTAATTCAAAGACATAAACATTTTTGAAGAGAGTAGAGAGAACACTTTGATTTTCCACATTGTTAACTTTGGTCAAACTTTTTTTTTCTTATAATTGGATTTCTTACAACTTTTGATACACATATTTATAGTAGATCTCTACTTACTACACTTACACATTGCTTAAACAACTTCTTCTAGTCTACGTCCCAAGTTCTTCTGAGACAAATGACTAAAGGAACATGGGGGAGCAGAAACTTGGAGGTAACACAGCATAAGATCTGTTAGAGAAGCTTGTGGTGGACTTTCTCAGAGGTAAGAAGTAGAAAGATATGTACAAGGATCTAACCATGTATGAGTATCTTAAGCTAACACTGAAAGCATAGATGCTGTAACAGAGTCTCAAGCCCTGAGGGCTTTGGATTACAACAGCTCTTTTACTCTCTAGTGATCACTAGGTCTTTTCCTCTTTGTCTGGATTCAAATGGTGCATCTGCTTGTAGAGTGAACTCAAATGGTGCAGCCGTAATAAGAATGTTTTGCTCTTTACGGAGTTTGAGAAAAGTTTTCATTACTCGACATATCCTATCGCACGGTTGCAAGGCTGTGGTTAGAGGATCGTTAAACCGTGGAACTTCCACTGTGGTCCAAGGCTACTAGCTCAAATATATACCTCACAATCCATTCTTCTCCAGCCTTGTTATTAAGCATAAGTGAGAAACAAAGAATAGAAGGTAGGATTAGAACAGTCGTTAGACCACTAAAGAAGGTTTAGCATAGTATTTAGATGAAAACAGTTGTTACAACAGTGAGTTAGGATTAGAACAGTCGTTAGACCACTAAAGAAGGTTTAGCTCAAATAATCAATATTTTATACTAACAGTTTACTGTGTAGAGAGATATGAAACAGGGAGCATTCATGTCAAACTCACCCGCATTAGAACCAGAATCTTGAAAATTCCAGTTTTATTAGACCTCACAGAGCTAGATAATTTCTTGGAGAACACGGGTACTCCATTCACTCGTCTCATCTATTTGGTTTACCTTCTCTGCAACTTCACCAACATATACAAACATTTAAAGTACACTCGTCTCATCTCCTGAGTCTGCACTTCTTCTAAATCAACCTATCTTGTAAATGTTCAAAATATTTCTTCCCACCACAAAGTACATTGGCATACATACATCATGTGTTATCAGAGGCGCGTCCAAAAGTAAAATCTACAAGAAAAATAAAATAACTAATATTTCATTTTTAACTCTTATCAAATGTCAAACGTTATATTATTTTTGAAAATTAAAATGGAAATATATTTAACTAGAATTCTTTTTATAACCACATTTTAAAAAATATTTTAAAAACCTATACTTTAAGAATATAATCATTCATGTTTTTCTCTTTTAATGAAAAATTCATTTTTTTTTTTTCAAAATGTCGTTAAATTTACAAAGAAAATTAAAATATCATTACTGACATTTTAATATTTTTTAGGCCTATCAATAAATCTAAATGGATCAATAAATATTGTACCTATATATATTTACAAGATATGCTAACTTTAAATTTAAATATTTATGAGATACCTATATATATAAATATTCTCGTTTAATTATTGGGACTACATATATTATGAACCATATATAGACGAACATACATAATAAAATTAAAATATTATTTTCTTCAATCTATGTATTAATATTTAAGATAAATCATTCAGATATTATCCATATTTTCAATACAAACCAAAACATTATAGTCTAAACCATATATTATATACATAGTTGAATATCATTTTTTTGTTCATAGTATTATTTAACGATAAAATATGAATATCTACAAAAAAATTAAAATACTATTTACTATATCATTTTGTACATAATATTAATAAAAATTACGTGTGTTTAAGAATATCTTAAGGATTATCTTAAAATTTAATTTTAAATCTAAAAAAAAAATATAAACTTATAATAGGTTATTCAGAACAAAATAAACTAATGCTATTATGTAAACAAATTTTGTCTTTTCTATTATAATTTTTTTTTCCTTTTGATGAGATAATATAAATTTCATCAAAGTCTAAAGAATCACATGTTTAAGTAATATTAAAAAGTATATGAGTAAATTAATATAACAATTTAAAATATTGCCCGATATTTTTTGTTTTTATCAAATCAACAGTATCAAATAGCAGGTAATAGCGGATTTATGGGGTTTTACCAGATTTTATCAAATTATTTTCTTTAGATGACATAGTAAATTTTTCATCAAATTCAAAGGAATGGCAGGTTTATGTAATATTAAAAAGTATATGAGTAATTTAATTAAAAAATTTAGAAATATTATCAGACATTTGTGGTTTTTATGAGATCAACGGTATCAGATTGCATGTTAATAGCAGGTTTTTGGAGGGCTTTATAAAACTTTTAATTAACAAAATTTTCATCAGATTCAGAACCGGATTATATACAAGGTGTCGGGTATATCTATACAACCACAAATCTTAATCGAATATGAAAATACTGTTTGAAACTCAAACATTATAATGTGAACAAAAAACCCAAACATTATAATAAAACAATTTTCAAATTATTTTTTTTTAAGTAAAAGTTATAAATTCATGAAAACATATCAAAATGGTTCAAAATAATAACCACTCTTTCAAAAATAGTAGTAGTTTCTAAATCAGATAGGATAAAAATAGTGTAAATTGATGGTTAGAGCTATGATAAATTTATGAAAAGAAAAACTCATTTTTATTTTAAAATCAATAATTCATATCATTACATTTCAATAATGAGACTATATTGTTATTCAATATATAATATCTATACTATTATATCACAAATATCATCTTGAAATCTTTTTCGAACAAATATTGCATTTTGAAAAAAAAAACAAATAATAAAAACATAAAAACTCTTTTGTCAAGATTTGAAACAAAAATAATGGTAGTTTTTAAATTAGTTTGGATCAATAAATGAAAAACTAAGTTATGCTTTCTAATCGCAGATCAAAATCTAGTTACTTATTAATAAAATAAACAACTGGTCTTTATTATAAAAATATAGTTGTGAGGTTCGATTGCTCGTCAGACATTATTCGCAAAGCTCATGAATGGTGTCATACATATAGAGTAGTCTTCTTGGACAAGTCTCATTCTACCGGAACGTGGTCTCATGGTTTATCAAAGGCATCATTCTCATTTAGCAATGCTCATTGTCGGCCAAGCTATTTTCTTCCTGGTTTGGTAGTTCTTTCATTTGTAGATTGTTTATATTGTCTGCTAGTGTTCTTAGTGTTGCTTTTTCTTTCCTCCTCCTGTTGTTTAATTTTTGGTCTTTATCCGCTTCAAATTTTCCCTGTAAATTCTGTAAAAAAACAGAAATTGGATAAAATTTAACACTTACACTAAAAAGCGTCAAAAGTTGAAGTTCTTTATATGTATCAAATGTAATTATACATATAAAGAATTTTTTTTAATCATCATACACCTACCACTGCAGAAACTTTTTAAAACATTTAATCGTATACCTACACTGCAGATTTTTTTTTTTAATTTTGTGAATCGTAAAGAGAAAGCCGAAGCTAAGAAAAAAAATTGTTATTTTTAAAAATATATGAAAACTAATTTGTACTTAAAGATTAAAAATAGAAATGGGTTGTAAATATCTTTTATAATATTAATAGAGATAGATAGAGATGTCATCAGCAGATTAATGAGTCAATTCTAAAATGCTACTTGTTAAATGTCTCTTAATTAACGTTTCCAAACTAAAAAGTTTGACCAAATACGTTAATTAAAAAAACAAGTAATATTAGTCTAAATTTACTGAACTAAATATAAATGATCGTCGACTCTGCGTTACAATACATTAGTACTTCTGTATATATAACTCATTCAACTATTACAAACAACATATTATGTTAGCTCAAACACTCTCTTATACCACAAAAATGGATATTCCAAAACGATACCTATCACTTTTTATATTGATTATCTTTGTAACTACAGATCTATCACATGCCGAAATAAAGGTAGAAATCTTGAACCATCTTGGTAGTACAGTGCAGTTTCATTGTAAATCAAAGGATATTGATCTTCGAGAACAGAGATTGCAACCCGGTGGGTCGTGGTCATTTCAGTTTCAGCGTAATATCTTCGGAAGGTCATTGTTTTTCTGTTCCTTTGATTTGCCAAATGGAAGGCGTTGGTTTGACATATATGAAGAGCCCCGAGATTACGAAGGTTTCTGGATACATTATTTGTGGAGGATAAAACCATCTGAACTTTGTAAGTATACCATTTACAAAGTTGGGTATAGTATGCGGAGGGATGGTTGTTTTATTTGGAATAAAAATTAGTTCTTTAAAAAACATAACAAGATGAAAGTAATTATATGTCTTTTCTATGGCTCACAAGCGTCGAATATAATATAAAATAAAAATACCAATATTTTTGTTACCTTAATTTTAAGTTGATAATTGTTGATATGTTTTAAATCACTCGATACAAGAGATAGCCAGGATCTCGCAAGTGTATGATGCTTTTTATATAGACTGCAACTTTCAGTTCAGTTACCATTATTAAATCTAAACCTGCAATTCAGTAGTTTTGGAGTTTTAACTCAAGATAATCCTTAATATATGTAGTGTTTGTGCAACTTATTGTATTCAAGAATTACCTTTAACCTCATTAACAAAATCTCTTATTTTTTTCATAGATTGGTAAACCAAATTAAATACTTTTGTTGTTTGATTTTGTTTATTCATCTTTCCCGTTTATTTTTTTTGCTTTTATTTTAACAATAACTAGGTCATAATCCAAGTCCTGCGTGAAGTGATCATTCCTCTAAATTTATTATCTTCTAAAAATACAAAAGAATGATTGGTGCAAATTTTTAATCACAATGTAATATCTCATTTTAGTAATTTACAAAACCATACACAATAACAGTTCAATTATTATTATTTAAAAAAAAAATTGGTATCGAAGCTTAATGGACCTGAAACCTTAAAATATCATTATGAAAAGGATAGGTAAATTAGAAAAAATGAAAAACCAGGTTTACTTTGTATTCGATCAGTATAATCGATACTACTGGAGTTGACGTATTAGAAGTATATTCTTAACTAAATATATTATCAGACGTAATGGACACGAATTACTAACTAGAAAATGCTGAAATTACAACAATTTAGATAGATAGAAGAGAAAGACTAGGATAACACCAAACCAAATTTTTGTTCTCAAACTATCATTCAAGGTTCAAAGTCACAAAAATAGGTTTCATTAAAGAGGTAAATATACACTTATACTACTTGAATTAATTAATCCAAACTTTAGGGTTTAGAGTTAAGGGATGGGGTTCTGGAATTAAAGTTTAAATTTTATAAAATAAAAAATAAATACTAAAAAATTAAAAATAAAAATTAGAAAAACAGTTTCAAAAAGTATTTTTGAATTATAAAAAGAAAATTTAAAAAAAAAAATTCGAAAAAAAAATTTTCAAAAAAAAAAATTATAATAAATTTCGAATCTGAAAACATATAATCTGAAACTATAAAAAAAAATTATTTTTCATTTCTTATTTTTATTTATTTTTGTTTGTTTATTTAATTATAAACCAATGATATTAGAGATATTTTATATTTTAATGAATGTCATTTTTGTTACTTTTTTCTTCTAGTGCCATTTTTTAGATAAAAAGTACTATTATTAACAATTGCCCAAATAATAATCACTAAACCATGAACTTAGTTATTTAAATGTTATGATATTTTTGTTTGAAAATATTTTTTTAAGAAAATATTCAATTTGTAGTTTTTTTTTTTCAAAATATAAAATTTGTAGCATTTCAAGCGATTTGTTGTATTTCAAGCAATCCTTACTAATAAAAGGGACCTTTTGAGGTTCCATAGAGCGTCCACATCAGCAAAAAAAATTTCTCCCAAAAGATGACACGTGGCATAAAATATAGTTTTACATTTTAATATTACTAATTTTCAAAAATTATAAATAATATGTAAACATACAACATAAAAAAATGGAAAAACTACATTAAACATATGTAAGATTATCATTTTTCACTTGAAAAATAGACGGCTTATCTCCATAATGTAACATTACCGTTTTATAAAAAAACAAAAAAATTATATTATATATAATTTGGAAAATAATAAATATAATGTAAACATACAACATAAAAAAAAGAAATACTACATTAAACATATGTACGATTATCATTTTACATTTTTATTTAAAAACCTTTTGAGACTCCATAGAGCGTCCACATCAGCAAAAAAAACTTCTCCCAAAAGATGACACGTGGCATAAAATATAGTTTTACATTTTAATATTACTAATTTTCAAAAATCCTTACTAATAAAAGGGACCTTTTGAGGTTTCATAGAGCGTCCACATCAGCAAAAAAAACTTCTCCCAAAAGATGACACGTGGCATAAAATATAGTTTTACATTTTAATATTACTAATTTTCAAAAATTATAAATAATATGTAAACATACAACATAAAAAAATGGAAAAACTACATTAAACATATGTAAGATTATCATTTTTCACTTGAAAAATAGACGGCTTATCTCCATAATGTAACATTACCGTTTTATAAAAAAACAAAAAAATTATATTATATATAATTTGGAAAATAATAAATATAATGTAAACATACAACATAAAAAATAGAAATACTACATTAATCATATGTATGATTATCATTTTACATTTTTATTTAAAAACCTTTTGAGACTCCATAGAGCGTC
This sequence comes from Brassica napus, assembly GCF_020379485.1. NCBI lineage: Eukaryota > Viridiplantae > Streptophyta > Magnoliopsida > Brassicales > Brassicaceae > Brassica > Brassica napus. The sequence continues at coordinate 10,567,243 of NC_063441.1, forward strand.
CACATCAGCAAAAAAAACTTCTCCCAAAAGATGACACGTGGCATAAAATATAGTTTTACATTTTAATATTACTAATTTCAAAAATTATAAATAATATGTAAACATACATCATAAAAAAATGGAAAAACTACATTAAACATATGTAAGATTATCATTTTCACTTGAAAAAAAGACGGTTTATCTCCATAATGTAACATTGCCGTTTTATAAAAAAAATAAAAAAAATTATATATAATTTGGAAAATAATAAATATAATGTAAACATACAACATAAAAATAGAAATACTACATTAAACATATGTACGATTATCATTTTACATTTTTATTTAAAAATAATAATATGTAAACATACAACATAAAAAATGAAAAAACTATATTAAACATATGTAAGATTACCATTTTTCACTAAAAAAAGACGTCTTATCTCCATAATGTAACATTACTATTTTGTAAAAAAAAACATTATATATAATTTTGAAAATAATAAATAATATGTAAACATACAACATAAAAAAGGAAAATACTATATTAAACATATGTAAGATTACCATTTTACACTATAAAAAATGGCTTATCTCCATAATGTAACATTACCATTTTATAAAAAAATAAAAAAAACATAAATATAACTATTTGACTATTTGTCCAAGTTCTTCTATTAAATATTACCGTTTTACATTAAAAATGGAAAAATACATTAAGACTTAAAATATAAAATATAGATATTAACTAAATATAAAGTATAAGAAAGAGAAATACTCAATATATAGAAAAATAAATAATAATTAAATATTATAAATATATTAATATACGAATTATATATACAATAATAAGTAAATGTACCACATTAAACAAAAAAAATAAAAATGTATAGTTTTACATCAAGAAATTCCCTATAAAACTCATTATTCCATCAACATCAACCTCACACTATCAAGGAAAACTTCAAAGCACTCAAGCAAAAAAATGGTTCCACCATCAACTCTTGCCGTCCCAAAAACCTTTAATGACTTTGAAGGAGATTTTTTATAACAACGAACTTTTTGTTAGGTGGATTCATTGTTGGAAAACCCGCAACTTCCAAAAGCCAAACTTATTCATGGGAATTGAATTGCTTTTCATAGACTCAAAGGTATTCTTACAAATTTAAATTAATCTAATCCATAATTTTATTGTTAATATTCATACTAACTCTTTCATGATCAAACCATTACAGTTAATAACCATTCAAGCGTTTATCCCGAAACACTTCCTTTCTCGCCGAATCAGGTATTGGTTCATGTTGGTTTAATATTGTTTTTGGTTTATTAACCGGTTTAGGATGGTCCTATTGTAAATATAATTTATGTTAGTTTAGCATATATTATGCTTAAAATAACTTAAATTAAATAATAGTAATATTATGCTTAAAATACAATTTTAGAGAGTTTTCAAATATAGTTTACAAAACATTATAGGTGATGAATTTAATTTATTAAATTTGTTTATTACTTAAAACTAATCTTTTTTTAAAACATACTGAGTTATAAATATCAATGATGGATTGGTGAGTATAACATGAAGACAAAAATATAAATATTTGATTTTCAAGATAAGAAATTCAGCTTTTATTCAGTTACTCAATATATAATATCTTAAATTATTTTTTAAAAAATATACATAATTTATATATATATATATATATATTAATCTTCCAAACTTAAACTATTATATTATATATGAATAATGTTTTTAAATAAAAATAATTTCTGATTTAAAAATAAAATAAAAACAACAAATGGTATTTTCAAATAATAGATGTAATTTACATTATACTATCATTTAATAAGTATTAGATACGTTTTGATATATCATTATTTTCTATTTCCAGAAAACAATAAATTGTTAAACATCAATATCATCTAGGTTAAGTATACGAACAACACAAATTCAAACATCACAAAAAAATATTTACATAAACATTATAATACAATGATTTAATCAGAAAATACAATTAAAAAAACAATATTCAAAAGAATAGTTATATACTTAATATTTAAAAATCAAAGATATTTTTGCTAAAATTGTACTTACCTAGCTAAAGAGATCGACCATCTTTTTACGGATCGATCGATCGATTGTTGAGCATGTGGTGATCCGAAAATACTCTGCAGTTTGATTAAATATCTAAAACATTTATTCCAACACTCAACAGATAGTTTTGCTACATATGATAACTAGATAGCCAACAAAATTCCAAAACAATATTTAAATTGTAAAAAATATGTTAATTTAATGTGTTAAAATTTAAAAATAAATTTTAATTATGACATGCATCTTAACATTTATATAAATATATATCATAACCTAAATATAAATAATTTAACAACTTAAATTAAAAAAAAAAAAAATCCCGGGCGTAGCCCGGATTAATCCCTAGTCTCTTAAAAATTTAAGAATTTAACTATTTGCCAATAAAATCTCTTTTTGTCAATCTCATACATAACTCATAAGAATCATGGAAACGCGGCGTTTTAAAGCGTGCCGTATCGTTGTATTCCGAAATTAGATATCACCATCTTCGTTTTGGGTTTTGAAACATTGAAGAAGCGTGCGTGCGTGGCTTCTGAGGAGGATCTATCTTAGAGACCAAAGGTAAAGGGCACTTCCTCCCTCTACTGCTTTCGATTTCGTTTTCATTATCAATCTCCTTGAAAAACCCTAAATCCATTTTTGAACCCCCAAATTTGTGCTCTTCGCCGGCAGATCTCCCATTATCTATCTCCGGCGTTCGTTTCTGTTTCATGTATTTGCTTCCCCCCAATCGTCTCCTCCGTTGCTCAGTTTTGTACTCTCTGGTTTCTAGGTTTCCAGCTCACTCTGCTAGAAAACCCTAAAAATTGAGGCTGCGCATCTTAATCAGAGGAAACTTGATTGATTGATTGATTGTTATCTTACTCTCGTCTACCGTCTTGTTAAGGTTAGCTGGTGCTTTTTTTTGTGTATTGGTCGATTTGGAAGGGGGCTTTTTGTGTGACATACGTTGTTGATTTTTTTTGCTTAGGGAAAAGTTTTGTTAGTTCAGATTCTAGAGTCTTTAGTTGGGGATTAATATGGATGGGAAGGGGAAGAGATGTGGTTCCAAGAAAGAATCTAAGGTTTTTGATTTCGAAGATGATGCTGATGATGATGAACCTATCGGATCTCTCTTGAAGGTTATGAAGCACAAAACTGCTACTAAGAGTAAAGTTGAGACTGAGACTACTGGTAAACAGATGAAGAAACTGACTCATGTACGCAAGGATTCTGAGGATATGGATGACACCTTAGCCAGTTTTAGGAAGAGATTGAAGGGTCACAAGAAAAGGGTTAGGAATGACAAGGATGTTCCTCCGGTTGATACTGTGACTTTGATCCCAAGCCCTGATATGGCTGACGATGCATCTGAGCTTGGCAGGGAAGGTACTGTCAACAGAAAGAGCTTGGATGATATCTATAAAAGCAAGGTTAAATCGAGTACAAGATCAGTGATATTAGAGAAGGAAGCAGATGCAGATGATAAATCCAAGAGACCGCTGCCAAATGTCGATGTTTATCCTCCTGTTGATAGAAAAGATGTTTCAGTTCTTTCTCCTGATCACCACATACACCTGGGAGAGCCAGAATCCGAGTCTGGTCATTTCCGAGAGGAAAAAATTGTTATGTGTGAGTGTGGGATCCAATTTAATTTTGAGGACCGTTCCCTTGAGTCTAACTCTGAGGTTGCGATCTGTCAGAAGTGCAAGCGTTCTTCACACCGTGATGCTTCTAACGGAGGTGGTATCCAAGTTAATGCTCTCAAAGATGGAACTGCTGAAGCTTCCCCGGTTTCAGTAACTCCCTATGAAGATGAAGATTTCCGAGGTGATGCAGTTTCATTACCTAATTCTGGGAAGCCATCCACCTTGCAACGTCCAGAGCGCATTGCTAGAAAGCGTAAGCATGAAAACATGGTGTATGGAGAAGATATGAATTGGGAGAATGAGCAAGGCTTTCTGGATTGTCAAAGTGACAAGTCCTTTAAAGGAAGCGACAAGTGTGATTTCGGTCCATTTATTTCCAAGGAAATTGAGATTGGTAGAGCAGCTGCGGTGGCAGCTGGCCTTAAAGCCCAGTCGGTTAGTCCGGTGGAGAAGACTATACTTAAAGAGGTATTGAAGCGCAAAGGGAGCCATCAGGAGTACCTACGTTGCAGGTTAGTTTCCTTTCCTCGGCTGTTATGGATTCAGATACATGGCTTTGGTTTTCTTAGCTTGTATAAAATGTATTTTTCTTAAGGTCCAGGAGAAGGGTGTACCTTAAGATACTGTACCTTGAGATGTCTAATCCCATTTTTAACTTCTTCATTTGTTGGAAACCGTGAATGCATGCTGTACTGTTTGACAGGCCTATTAGTGAGATTCAAGGATTTTCAAGTTTTTTTATGTCCATTTATTTTCAACAATTTTACTTGGAACAGTTCTGTCTTTCAAACTTGGATAATTTTTGCGTTTCGTTTGTCCTCTTGGAGACTTCCTTAACACTTCTTTATATATATCATAACTGATATTAGTTGTGATACAGGAATTCTATCTTAGGTCTGTGGAGTAAAAATGTCAGCCGAATATTACCTGTCACCGAGTGTGTTGTTGGCCTTTCCGAGAGTGAATTTCCTTCAGCTTACCTTATCAGAGAGGTCTATAAGTTTCTTGATCAGAGAGTAAGTCTGTGCTCTTCTATCCTGTCTCCTTTTAGTTTTCTCTGTGTTTGATTGTTTCGTAAGTTTGTTTTTAACTTGTATGCACTATTAAAAAGAGAATGAGTGTTGGTTTCTCATAGTCCGCATGTGATGGTGTTTTTTTGCAGGGATATATAAATACTGGGGTTTCATCCGTGAGGGGAAAAGGGGGCCCTTCGATTAATCATGATGATGATCTTTCTCAGGGGAAAAAGCTTGAAGAAAGTTATATGGCTTCTGTTGCATATTCTGAAGGAGATACTTTTATCTTTGGTCAGGTCAAAGCCGTTGAATCGACTAGCGAGGGTAAGAACTGTGCTCTCCAAAATGATGAAACAGAAATTGTAGGATGTGCGACCTCAGCAATGTTGGGATCTACCAGCAAGGCATGCGAGGCAAGCATTATTGAAGATTGCAAACATTCTGTCAGCATAAATGGTTTACCACCAGATGCTAATGCACCCAAGGTCGAAAAGTGTCCGGAAACAGTTTCAGTACCGAAGACTGCTTTGTCTAGCACACCATCCTCTGCAAATTGTAATCAAATTAGCGGAAGAGACTGTGTTCAGTGTGAGGTTGAAGATGAGAAAAAAGTAATAGTAATCGGAGCCGGTCCCGCTGGATTAACAGCAGCACGTCATTTACAGCGCCAAGGTTTTTCTGTCACAGTTCTTGAGGCAAGAAGTAGAGTAGGTGGTCGTGTATTTACAGACCGATCCTCTCTTTCAGTTCCTGTGGATCTGGGGGCCAGCATAATTACAGGAATTGAGGCTGATGTGCCATCTGAAAGAATGCCAGATCCATCAGCATTGGTCTGTAACCAGTTAGGTCTGGAGTTGAGTGTTTTGCATGGATTCTGTCCCCTTTATGATACTGTAACAGGGGAAAAGGTTCCTCCAGAATTAGATGATGCTTTACAAGGAGAGTTCAACAGTCTGATTGATGATATGGATTTGCTTGTTGAGGAGATAGGCAAGGATAGAGCAAATAAAATGTCGCTCGAGGATGGTCTAGAATATGGCCTCCAGCGGCTGAGGATGCCACATGAGAAGGTGAACATTGAAAGATTCGGGATTGGCAATTCAATAAATGGTTCATTCTCAAGAACAGGCATCACTGGTACCTTTAAGCATGATGGAAGGTTAAAAAAGGATTTTTTGAATCCTTTGGAGCGAAGAGTTATGAATTGGCATTTTGCTCATACAGAGTATGGTTGTGCTGCTGTCCTCAAGGAAGTTTCGCTTTCTAACTGGAATCAAGATGAGTTTTATGGCGGGTTTGGAGGGCCACATGCTATGATTAAAGGTGGTTATAGCAGAGTTGCTGAGTCGCTTGCTGAAGGACTTGATATTCGCTTGAACAATGTAGTTTCTGAGGTATCTTATACCTCTGATGTCTCCGCCATGCATAACAACAAGCATAAAGTCATAGTTAGTACATCAAATGGTGGTGAGTATCTTGGAGATGCTGTTCTGGTTACTGTTCCTCTTGGGTGCTTGAAAGCAGAAACCATTAAGTTTTCACCACCCTTGCCGGACTGGAAATATTCATCAATCAAACAACTTGGTTTTGGAGTTCTAAATAAAGTTGTGTTGGAGTTCTCAAAGGTATTTTGGGATGATAGCTTGGATTATTTTGGGGCAACGGCTGAGGAAACCGATCAAAGAGGTGAATGCTTTATGTTTTGGAATGTCAAAAAAACTGTTGGTGCTCCTGTTCTGATAGCTTTGGTGGTTGGGAAGGCTGCGGTTGACTATAAAGACAAGAGTAAGTCTGAGCATGTGAATCATGCAATGATGGTTCTTCGGAAGCTTTTTGGTGGGGATCTGGTGCCTGATCCTGTTGCTTCGGTAGTTACTGACTGGGGCGCTGATCCTTACAGTTATGGTGCCTACTCATATGTTGCTATTGGTGCCTCTGGTGAAGATTATGATGTACTGGGAAGGCCTGTTCAGAATTGTTTGTTCTTTGCTGGTGAGGCAACATGCAAAGAGCATCCTGACACTGTTGGTGGCGCAATGATGACTGGAGTCCGGGAAGCTGTGCGTATAATCGATATATTAAGAAGTGGAAATGATTATACAGCCGAAATAGAAACACTAGAAAAGGCGCAGAGGAAATCTGTATCTATAAGGGATGAAGTCAGCGACCTAATAAAGAGACTTGAAGTTGTTGAGCTGTCTAATGTGTTGGCTAGACACTCATTGCTTCGGAACATGTTCTTCTCTGCCAAAACAACTGTTGGGCGTTTGCATCTAGCCAAGGAGTTGCTTAACCTACCTGGTGAAACCTTGAAATCCTTTGCTGGTACAAAAGAAGGGCTTACAGTGCTGAACTCTTGGATCCTGGTAAGCTTAGTGGGATTTTGCCTTTAGCAAAGCAAAGAAAACAGCTTTCTTTTGCTTTTATGTTTGCTCCATAGATTTTTGCTTATTATATTTCTCTAATAGGATTCGATGGGGAAGAATGGAACCCAGCTTTTACGTCATTGTGTACATATTCTTGTTCGAGTTACGAGTGATCTCTTTGCCGTGAGGCTCTCAGGTATTTGGTTATTTTCTTTTAAGTACAATTTCTGTCTCATATACCACATGGAATTGGTTCTGTCTTAAGATTCAATATCACGTGCAAGCAGTTTTGTGATTATATTCCGGTTATTAATTTTTATTTTCTCTAAGTTGCTTACTTTCCGCTTGTTGATGCAGGCATTGGAAAGACTGTGAAAGAAAAGGTTTGTGCACACACGAGCCGTGATATCCGTGCCATTGCAAGTCAGCTTGTTAATGTGTGGTTGGAACTTTACCGGAAAGAAAAAGCTAATAGGGAAATGAAATCATTGAGACGAACAAACCCTACAAATATCTCTAGAATAAGAAGAAAGCAGAATAGTGAGGATGCAGACAGTAAGGGAAATCTTAGCAATGGCAACGATACGACAACAGATGGAGAGATTGAGGACAACCAGCTACCTATGTCTGAGGAAGAAAAGGCTGTGTTTGCTACAGCTGAGGCTGCTCGTGTAGCAGCTGAAGCAGCTGCAAAGGCAAGTTTTTTTTATCTTCGAATGAGTGATATGCATTGATTGATGATTGCTGAATGTGTTTATTTTAGTGTTTTCTTTTCCCTCTTAAATTGACCTTTCTTTATTTGCTAACAAATAAATTTGACGTTTCTGTCTTGCAGGCATTTTCTGAGGCCTATCAAAGTACTTCATTGCAGCTTCCTAAGATTCCCTCGTTCCATAAATTTGCCAGGCGAGAGCAGTATGCAAAAATGGACGAATCTGATTTTAAGAAAAAGTTTCCAGGCAACGTCTTAGGAAGACAAGATTGTATGTCAGAGATAGACTCTAGGAACTGCAAAGTTCGGGACTGGTATGATTTCCCTGCCTCCTGTCTTGACCCTGACAGTTCAAGGGTTCAGGTCGACAATTGTTCACAGCGTAGCCATTCGAATGAACTTGGATCTCATTCAAAGTTCAGAGAATGTTCTAGAGAGAGTGGGGCTGCGGAAACCAGTGTTTTTACCGGGGCATGGGTTGATACTGGCGGTAGTAGCGATGGTGTCAAGGATTACAATGCAATAGATAGATGGCAATCTCAAGCTGCTGCTGCTGATCCTGAATTTTTCAACCGTGCCTTGCATATGAAGGATGAAGAAGGTTCGATGGCATGTTCGACGGGTCCTCCTAGTTGGAAGCATGACCAACCCGCGAATGAAGGTTCTATGTCACAGGTTACAGTGAATAAAGAGCCACGTAAAAGTCATATCAGGGGTGCAGATCGGTTGAAACAGGGGGTTGTAGATTTTGTTGCATCGTTGCTTATGACCCCATATAGAGCAAAGAAAATTGATAGAGATGTATACAAGTCAATAATGAAGAAGACAGCAACAAAGGTTTGTGACTTTTGTGGTTTTCTACTCTTCAAAATTCTTCAATTAGTATACTGCGATTCTTTTTTCTCTACGAAGCTAGAAAAAGGCTTCTGAAACTCTTGCGATTTATCAGGTAATGCAGCAAACAACAGACGCGGAGAAAGCCATGGCTGTTCCCCAATTCCTTGACTCAAAGCGGAAAAACAAGGTTTGTAAAAAGCTTCCAACGTTTCAGAGTTAAATATTTGCCAAAAATATTGTCTTTAGATTCCTCGTTTAAGTAAATATCACTAAATAGTTGCATTTTTCGAATTGATTGTCACTGCATTTGATTAAAATATTTATGCAGATTCGTGACTTTGTGGACAAACAAGTTGACAAGTACATTGCGATGGCTAAAGTTGCAAAACCTTGATGGCCATTTTGATCGACAGTAATGGCCAATAGTACTTGAGTTGGTGGTATCTGCTAAAGGATGGCAAAGCCCCTTCGCATAAACAACATATCATTGCTCATTTATCAAGAAACTTTTTCAAAGAAGCAGATGCTCTCGGATGATAAATGTTTTTCAACTCATGCTGATTGTTTTTAGTTTTGTATAGAGCTTACGATTTAGTGTTAACCCCCATTAGTCAATTTTTTCCTTCAGGTATCTCTGAATACATTTCTTGAGATTCATATATCATTTCCAGAACCCAAGAGAAAAAGCGTTTCATTTTTTTTACTGTTTAGTGTGATATTATGTTCTGGTTTGCTTATACTAGCAGCAGCCATACTTTGGTTAGCTCTTTTCCCTATCTGCGATTCCACAGTTGCAGGTCTATCACTCTCACGCTTGCAGGTAAAGATGGACATTTCAGAAACTGGATTAGTTCAGCTTAAAAGCAATTTAGGATTGTGATCTTCTTCTGGTGTCTTTAGACTTGCAAGCCGTTTGTGGAAGAGGAACTGCATCTGAGGCAGGTTCTTTGCTTTGTGTGTGTAATTTGGTCAGCATATTCTTAGACTTGTTAGTAATGTGGTTGAGAGTTTGATGCTGGCTTTTGCAGGTGAGGAAACATAAACTTGGCTTTAACCCACCCATATTGGTGAGAGATGAAAAATCTTTCTAGATGCCTTGGTTCAAGAAGCATTCTGCTTGTTGATGACAGGTACATATTTGCTTAGGTGTTTTATTAGATCGCATTTAATATGAGCTTCATTGCATTGATTCAGTTGTGATCGTAGGCGTTTATTTATGAGTTCAATGGGAGTAGCATATGCCATGTTAGTCTAAATTACAGCGACTAATAGTAATTTGCTTGTACGGTGTTTATTGTTATAGGCAGAGCTGTTTTGAGTTGGCAGAGAGACATGGGGCTCTAAAGCAGAGCGATCATGTATATAGTCAGTAGTATTCAAATTTCAGAGTTGCAGTGTCTTTCACAACTTAACGTGACAGAGAATTTGAAATCTCCTTTAGGCCTTGGCTGGTTTCTTATATTTTAGTATAGGTGACGGCAATGTTGATTTCAATTTTTAATTGTAGAATCCCTTTTCTTTTCTGTTTTTCCTTTTATTACATTTTGAAAAAAATATTGGATAATATGATAATTTCAGACTAACCCCCATCACTCATCAAGTCATCAGCTACATAAACTGAGGTTTTATCATGGGCGATATATGGAGGCCGCTTTATATAAGAAAAAGAATATCCCATTATTCAACTTTATGATTGTTTGAATAAAAACCCTTTGCATCCTTTTGATTCGATCACAAATCCCACTTGCACTCTCCATACCTGAGACATGAATTATTATTTGTGTTCCATCATCTATGTGAAACTAGTTGAAGGGTAGAAAACACTAGACATAAACCAAAGCAGAAGTTTGGTCTCCTTGTTGCTACCTGGCTATATCAAGCCAAGGTAATGGGCCTCTTGGCCAAATTACCACACAAAAAAAAAAACATTGATTGTGAAATTGGTTCAAAGTTTACATCTTGTTTCCCCCCTGAAACATAACAAAGGAGCGAGTTAATGAACTGAAAACATATTTTGGTAAGTTTCACCAAATGCCCGTCTACTGAAATGTGGGATGTATAGGGGGTAATTAGGGACCAAATAAAATTATAGGATAATAAATGCAATAAACAAAACCTATTAGAGGAAAGAAAAGTAAGTGGAGAAAGATGGAAAGAGAGTGTGTATGGAACAATTGATCGATGAATGACAAAACAACAACAACAAAAGAAAAATGTGTGTTTCGATATTTTATGAGTTGAAATCAAAGATTAAGCATTTTTTTATATATTTCTTTAATAATTTTTTATTAATAGTTTGTGATCTCTCAGGAAGGAAGGAAGGGGAAGCCACTCTCTCTCTCAATTACTCCGTCCCTCTTTGATCAATCTCTCTACGTAAAAAGCACGAACCTTTAAACCCGGTCCTGTTCTGTCCGCACAAAGCATTAAGATTACCCTCCTTTTGTCCGTATCCTCTCTCTCTCTCTCTATGGGCAACGTGAACGCGAGAGACGAAGCGAACAGTGTCCACAACAACAACAACGCATCTCCACTGGAAGACAACGACGGTGAGATTCACTCTCGCCATCATCATCAACCCATGTCTTCCGACACGGCTCCTCCTCCTCCTCCTGAGCTCATGGGCCAATCTCCTCCTCAATCCCCTCGCGCCACTCAATCTCCTCTCATGTTTGCTCCTCAGGTTCCCAGATTCAACTTTCCCCTTAAACACACAGATCTGAAATAAATTAATTAATTAATTAATTAATAAAGATTGGATTTAAAAGAAAGTTTGTATCTTTCTTTCCTTTTAAAGGTACCGGTGCTTCCTCTTCAAAGACCAGATGAAATCCACATCCCAAACCCTTCGTGGATGCAGGCCCCTTCCTACGAAGAGGCTTGTAACGAGCAAGGCATCCCCACCATGATCACTTGGTGCCATGGAGGCAAGGAGATTGCTGTTGAAGGGTCTTGGGATAATTGGAAGACAAGGTCCTTACCCTTTTTTTTTAGAGTTTTTATTTGTCTTTTTTCAAATCTCTCATTGTTGTTTCTGTTTGTTTGTATCAGAAGTCGGCTTCAGAGATCTGGGAAAGACTTCACTATAATGAAAGTCTTGCCTTCAGGTGTGTATGAGTACAGGTTCATTGTTGATGGACAGTGGAGGCACGCCCCTGAGCTCCCTCTAGCTCGTGACGACGCTGGCAACACTTTCAACCTTTTGGACCTCCAGGTAACCTCACTTCGAAACCTTTAGGGTGTGAGAGAGAAAGGCTATTTGAGGTGTTTAGGGAATGCAATGGAGATATCATCTATGTTGATAGGAGAGATATGGTTTTGTTTGTGTGTTGGTTGTGTGCAGGACTATGTACCAGAAGACATTGAAAGCATATCTGGTTTTGAGCCGCCGCAATCACCAGAGGCTAGTTACAGCAGCTTGCTTCTAGGCGCTGAGGACTACTCCAAAGAACCCCCTCTGGTTCCGCCGCACCTGCAGATGACACTGCTGAACTTGCCTCCAGCTAGCCCTGACATTCCATCTCCTTTGCCGAGACCTCAGCACGTCATTCTCAACCATCTTTACATGCAGAAAGGCAAAAGCGGTCCATCTGTGGTCGCCCTTGGTTCCACTCACCGCTTTCTGGCTAAGTATGTAACTGTGGTGCTCTACAAGTCCCTCCAGAGGTGAGAAGATGATGATATAGTGCCCAGTTCCCATTAGCATGTGGAAACTCAGACATGCTTAGTATCTAACTCATGGAGAATGGGTGTGTGAGGCTATAGGATATGAGAAGAAGAAGAAGAGATTATCATCACAGGCAAAAGTGTTTTTCCCTCTCAATAAGCTCGAATTTTGTTGTCTTTTAAAGTTGTCAATAAGGTTTTAAGCAACATAATGAAAGATGCATTATTCAGTCATGTGTATCTTTTGATTTCAAGACTTTTTATCATCTCTTCTCCTTTCTTAGATTAATTTAGAACAACAAAAAAAAATGAAACTTGTAAAACCAGCAAATCTCTTTTTTCGGTTTTGTATTGTGGCTTTCAAGTTTTCACAAATTATTATTGTTTGGCTTTCAAAAAAGCAAAAGATGATACAAGCAAGGATCAAATTATTATTGTTTGGCTTTCAAATTTATAAATGATCATATGCGTCTCAAAAAGCAAAATACTAGCAAGTATCAATGGAACTAGTACTTTGTAATCTCATATTATAAATCCAAAAAGCAGAGTTTATTGCATTCTGATGGCCACTATCTAGCAGTAGAAAAGGCTGTACAGAAAGAAGCAATAATAGGAACATGTTTGCATAACATGTTTTGAATCTAATACTCAATTTAGAAAACAGGACAGCCTTTGGCTATGATTCCAGGAGCCGTTGGGCAGGAGGCAAGAGGGCAGTGGTCTACTTCAGTGCCCCACCATTTGAGGTCATGTCCAGCATTCTGCAGTGCAAAGAACAAGAGCACTCCCATGAATGCAGTCCCTGCGTCCAGCGCTGCAGAGAGCACGTAGTTATACTTCTGCCACCATCTCTTGTGGTAATTGAACACAAAGTAGTTGAAGATGGTTCCTGTGACCAGCCAGCTAGCAATGTTGGTTGGTGTCGCTGGAGGCATCCCTGCAAACCCGTAGGAGATTACAGGAATGTTGATGAGAGGAATCCACTTCTTGTCAGGGAAGATCTTGCTCATGGCCCACACAGGAACAGGCAAGACAGCTCCGATGAGGAAGAGCCAGACAAGGTTACGGTACATGCCTCCTGCTCCAAACAGCCGTTTTGGTCCTATCAATCCCCAAATAACCGAAGCATCAAAGGTGACTCTGTACTTGGGGCAAGTCCAGGGGCTATTGGGGTGATCTCCTTCAATGTCGCATATGTCTTGAATGCTCTCAAGCATCCACCAGGCCACTCCCAAGTTCACCACACCAGCAACCACAGTGCCAACAAGCTGAGCCGTGTACATGCACCGCGGTGGGATCTTCATGTAATGGCCAAGCTTAAGGTCTGCCAAGAAGGAGAGAGCATGGACTGTGCTGATTCTTCCATAAATCTTGAAAATCAAGTTTGCAATAGGCTTTCCAGGCAGGATGTAACCAATAATAAACTGCCCTATTATATCATACCCTGGTTGCTGCAATTTAACACAAAATATATAAGCATGCAATGTGTAAATTGAAACCAAAAATATACATTAAATCATTATTTATAATGCATCATTTTCTACAATTTTCAGCAACTTTTAACCAAAAAAAATTTAATAAACTCAATTAATCTTTTTGAAGTTTACAATTTCTTTATAAAAACATTTTAAAAATTCTTTTTTTTGTGAAATATTCTTTTTAATTACAACTGAGCAGAGGGAGTAGTATAAAACTAGTAAACAAAAACCTGGTTTGTAGTAGCTTGAATGACACCAATAGGGAGAGTGACAATAAAAGCCATTGCAAAAGCAAAGAGCATTCCCCACCACGGAAGCTGCACTGACTCCTTCCACACAAAAGACATGAGGAGAGACAATGCTACACTTCCAACCAGCAACACATAAAACCACCACTCTGGCACTTGTTTGTATCTTTGCATCAGTTTCCCATGTATGTCCAGCTTCACCGTCTTCACTGCAGACCAAGTCTGCCTCCATATGTCCCTGCATAAACAAAACACACCAAACTGATTCATTCACATTCTCTCTTTTTGTTTCACTCAAGAGACAACAAAACAAACTAACTAACCTGCCGTTGAACAATGCTACATGAGTTAGCGTTGCAGTGAACCTCGCAAAACCAGACCCAATAGAGAGCGCGAAAAGAGGGCTGAGGTAAAGCTTCCCGTAGTTGTTATAAGCATTGATGTCAAGATCGAACCGCGGTGTCAAGATCTTGGTTGTGTCATACTTCTGGCCAGCGGAAGTGAAGAGCTGGTTGGAGAAAATGGGGAACTTTCTAGCATCGAAAGTGTCGAACTTCCAGTAACAAACAGGAACTATGATGTAAATGAACATGATGAAACCAACACCAACGTTGAGGATAGAGGACCAAGGAGCCACCAAGGGGCTGCCGTGGTAAGCAGAGATACCAGCCCAGTCAAGAGTGAAGGCTCCAACTCCAAGGCCATGGTACCCTGACCCAACTTGCTGAGCCGTGATGCTATTAGGCCAAGCCCAACACACCCATGAGAAGAAAGTCAAGATTGGGAATAGGTAGCCTGGAAGTGCATAGTAGAGGAAGCTAGCACCAAGCGCCACAAGAAAGAACTGCATCCTCGTCAAGCCTTTTGACTTGTGCTCCTTCTCGTGCAACGCCCTGAAACAAAAAGCGTTCAGCTACTTTTTTTTTTTTTTTTTGCGTTTGTCAGTAAAAACAGCGTTTCAGTTGAGATAAGATTACAAACCTGAAAAGAGAGACTTGAGCAAGGTTGGATGGCCACCACATGTCAACAGGATCAACAAGATACCTCCTCAAGATTCCAGCCCATCCATAACCCAAAATCTACACACACCCATTCATCAATATCAATATTCGAAAAATCACTAGGCAGTGGTTAGACGTGGATTATAGTTTAGGCGGACGTCTAGACAGATTTTTTGAACGCTTAGACTAATTAAAAAAAATGTTAAAAATTATTTCCTTCATATCCATTTAACCGAGTTTTAGAGCATTGATCAAATTCAACAATCTTTCCACGAATCTATGAAATCTCAAGAGGGAGAGAGAGGTACCTGAGTGGTTAAGACAATGAAGAGACCACAGATGAAGCTAAGACTCTGCTTGTAATAAGCCTTCATGACAGTGATGGCTCCAATGGAGTAAGCATCACCACCACCGTAAGCAACACCACAATTAGCAAAGATGGTGATAATAACATGCTCCTTGATGTTGAAAGGACCAGGGTTGAGGCTCCACTCCCACCCCATAAGCCTGTGAGAAGTGGTGGGGAGAGTCCGAGCCATGAACTTGCCGATGGGCAAGACGGCGATTTGCATAAGAATCGCGGAGATGGTGAGCGGCTGCGTGCGGTAAGTGAAGAACGTGTTGAGGAAGATGAGGAGGACGCAAGAGGACAGACCCAAGAACCAAGCTCTGAATGTCATCACCGGTAGAGTTGGGTCGTCGGTCTCAGGGACCACGAGTGCCACTTCCTCCACCGGACAGCGCTCGTGCTCGACGTGGCCATTGTTATCGTTGCTAGCTTTTTCTGCGTCCATGTCTTTTACAGAGAGAGGTACCAGACAAAGTTGCGTCTGTCTTGTTTATATAACCAAAGGACAGAGACATGGAACGACTGGTAATAAGTGAGAAGTCGAAATTACGGTCTTGCCCCTTCTTTCTTTACGTTAGTTTATCCACGTGTGCTCTTTAGGCTTCACGGATACCCTTGGTGAAATCTTTGTCGATCAATTTAATAATTAGAGTAATTACATTATTTTGTAATAATTGTTAGAGATTGTTTTTTGTAACAGATTTTTTGTATTTATTTCCAAATTTTTGCTATATTATATGAGTGAAAATATATATTTGGATTTTATGTTGATATTTTTGCTAAAATATAAAAATAATTCTAGATATCTCGCTATTATTAAAAAATTGTTTCATTTTCTATAACTGGATAAATCTTTTACTAGTCTGTCAAATTCAAACATTAATTTGCTACCAAAAATAAATAATGGTGTTATGTTAAGTTCAAATAATAATTTGCTACCAAAAAAAACACACATTGGGAGGTTGTAAATGGCTGCTTACCATATTTTTCCACGCGTGTGAGTCGAGCGTGTTGTTAGAGGGTCGACACACTCATTTCTCTGTCTAGTTATAAGCTTGTCTCGTGTGGGGCCCGTTTCGACACTCGACTGGGACCTTACGCTTCACGTACCCCAACGCCGTGAGAACTTACCGTCCAGAGATACGCAGGGAGAAGGGAACGGCCGTTAGTGCTCTGACGGACGTCGCGCCTCGTGAGTGTGTGAAGCTCGTGGTCTGCGCAGAACAAAACTGAATCCACGTGGCCACCATGCTTACGTAGTTTTGACAGAGTGGCAGTGACAGGTGGACAAGAGTGAATTGGTTGCGGTCCTTTGAATATGCTTTTGACCTTTTTAGCACTTTCTAAATTCTAATGAATGGTTTGTCCTTGAAGACTTAAGAGAGTCAATGAAACAATGAAGAAGCGACGGCAAATAACATTATTGTGTTCTTAGTTAAATAAAAATGTTAAATCTATTCTTAGTTGTCCCAACAAAAAGAAGCTATTCTTAAAAAGGGTGGTACAAAGATTAATAAAATATACAAATGTTAGTATAATATACTACTTTCTAACTTGGATTAGAGCAACAAGTCTTTTTTTTTTTTGTCATCTATGAATTGCATTTAACGAAATATGAAGTACGATTTGTTACAAACCATGATAGAAGAAAAAACTGCCCACCCTACTGGACAGTCTTTTGAGCTTTAGTCTACCCACAAAAAACCATACAGAAACCACAATCTCACAGGAACCAAACCCGGCAGAAACCAACACCAGACTGAAGCAGACATGGAGCCAAAACCACTAACACCACATCTGCAACGAGCCTCCAGCGACCAAGAGAGACCAAGGCACAAGGTGGAACCTTGAAACACACAGAGGGGACAACAACTAAAAGGATCAGTAGTTCATACACGCGGACCCTCGTGTACCCATACTCCACCATCTACAAGCAAAAGGATGGTCACGTCCTCGCAAGAGATGAGCTGAAAATCAAAACTACTAATTCGTTTTAATACCTCACTCCGCAAACCAGTCACAGAGAAGAAGCAGCTAGGCGTTGTTTGGAGGTTGACTCTGGCGAATATGCTCAAATCGGTGTAGCTAGGCGTTGACACGCGTTGATCCGCGTAAGACTGCTTAATTCCCGCGTTAACCGCCTAATTCCCGCGTAGACCGCCTAAGTTTTTTTCCGTCCGTGTAAAGTTGAAACACGGTTGATTATTTTTTACTCATTATTGACAGATTTTATGTATATATTCATTACTAGATAAGTATAATTAGCTATCAAACACAAAACAAACACATAATTACTGCATTACGGATTTTTTTCGTACCAAACAGACCATAATCTAAATGTTCAACAGATAAAAAAAGAGGTCGTTTAAAATTATATAATTATGTCTAAGAACATGTGTCATCATGTTTAAAATTAGCTAAATATATTATAAATATATTAAATTGTATTTAAAACTAGACCCCGCGTAATTTCCGAATACTTTCCGATTTTTTGGTAACTCGCTAGGCTCGGGATTACCACCCAACTAGCACTTAGCGTAGTTCCGAAATTATCTAATAATCATGAATGAATCTGTATCGATGCTGGCAACACTGAGATGAGAACAACCTAACCGTGAAAACGGTAAGAGAGTAATAAAAACGAGGTGCTGCTACAGAGTGGTGGAATGCCGCGCTCTAGACGGCGAAAGTCCAAAACTGAAAGCATCACTAGTTTATGATCTGACCCGAATAACATGGTGTACGTGGAATCCCAAATAATCCGGTCTTTTAGAAGCTATATTAGTTAAGCTTCCGTCTAGATATTCTTGATCTCAGAAAGTAAATTTTAAATAATATATATTTCAAAACTTGTATGAACATGAATAACATGCATGATTCTCTCTGATGGATTAAATAGGAGGATTGAGATCATTATCAAATATGTATGCTTTAACTGCTTGGTGAGACTTGAGAATCTAGCGGATAACCAAACAAATGTCAAGCTCTTTGATCGCTAAAGGCATATATGTTTGTTTCTTTCTTTCTGTTTCAAGGAATATAATTAGGAAATGACATGCTACGAGAGTAGGTTGTAGAGACCACCTCACCAACTTGGTAAATAAGATTCTTGAGTAGTTTTGATCTTTGAAGCAATGAATTTAGATTTGAGAGTGACACATCACAGAATCCCCACACTATATTCTTTTCTTTTTCATCCACATAAAACGACACTTCCTTATTGTTAAATCTCCCTTTATTCCCTTTCCTTGAACCTAAAAAGCCCACTTCTCTGCTCTCCCTTTACCTTATTATTACATAAAATCGATACTATATACATTATAGACGACGAAAAAAAATATATGTATATATATATACATTATAGACTTGTATTTCATGCAGGGCTGGTTTTAGACTTAGTCGAATGAAACCCTCAAATATATATTTTTTTGCTAAAATTTGGAAAGTAAGGTTCAGGGGGTCATTGAAGGAAATTGAACCCCGATAGATGTGGGTTCATTAGTCTACAATCCAACCTAAGGTTGTATTACTTCCAAATTATCAAAAGAATTTGTTTTGTTAACATTATTAACCTAAGAACATTTATTGTCTGCTAAATCTTAGATCGGGTCTTGAGTTCACGAACAGTAAATCACAGAGTAATAAATTAACCACCACAAATCTACAGCAATCATTTCATTTGGACCTTTCATACATTTTTCGTAAAGGCAAAAAGCGACCGAGGCATTACCATGCGGGCCTGGCTTGATTCTGCATCGACCAAAACGAACTCCTTCCATTCCATTCATCTTTTCATTCTCTCTAGTGCTTGTCATTCTCAGACCAACTTCGCATATTTACTATATAGTTATAGATACTTAGATGATCTTTTGAGTTTTAAGATGCTATCCCCACGATTAAATGTTGTTTGGCCTGATTGGTGACACAGCAACAGCTTAAGCTTTTCTGTTGTTGTGAGAGATGGTGGTATATAGTACTTAGATATATAGTAAGAAGTAAGATAACGACAAATTGACAATATAAAACTTCTGTACAACCAGACCAGTATATACCAGGCATCAACTTCGTACCGTCTATCTTTACCATTATTTTCTTACTGCATCATCGAACAAATATTCGTGATTTAACATTACGAATCAAACCCGTTACCTGTGAAGGATAGAAACAGGATACTTGTACCAGAGCCACACAAATTAGAATGATATATATCTTCACAATCACATCAAAATGGACAGAATCCTATCAAAGTCATCGTGACTTTTTGAGTTGCAATTTGGACCCACCAGCTTTCCAATCTAATTGTTAATTTTTCTCTTGGGGTTGAACTTTCAGCAGAGACGACACTTTGCTTTGTATCTTTCTGTGTGTCTCTCTCAATATGTAAATATTCTTGTCGATCCATTTTACCTAAACGACACCTGAAACATAACATTCTTTAGATCTATATTATATGACATAATTGATATTATACAGGGCATTGCAATTAAAAACGTATACACTAACTAAACAGCTAAAAACGTCTAGTGATTAAACAGTTCAAATATCAGCAGATTGTAGATAGGCACACCACCACAAATGAAGAAGCAGATATAGGAATTTGGAAGTTGACTAAAGAGATCACGGGTTGTGGTATAAGGTGCATCATAACTAGCATAGCCACATGTTTCATCCCCATGGTCTTCAATGGAAAACAACACAACAGTTAGAAAATGTATCGTCTTTTCATGAATTTATATCCACCTCTCTGATATATTTTTCCGGATCTCTAGTATAAACTCCTACAAACACATAAATAAAACGAGTTTTTTTTTTTGTTATATAGATACGAAAGAGTAGCCATGGGCTGATAGGTACGTTTATCCAGAACAAAAAAGAAGCGAATAGAAAACTTTGTTCGGTTTGAATTTAGATACCATGATTTATGTGAATAGTTTATGTATCTCTAAAACTAAAAAAACTAAAACCGAATTGGAAATGAATGGATATCCAAATATCTAAAATATAATCCATATAACAAAAATAAATTTTATTCAATTTAATTTTAGTTATAATTTAATATATTAAAAATACTTTTTATAAACTAAATTACACAAAAGTGAATTATCTTAATAACTTTTATCTGAAATATTTAAAATTACTCAAAACATTTGATATTTTATTCAAACAATCCGAATTACCAAATATTTAACCAAAATCCTCCAAATTATCCGATCTCTTACCCAAATTATCTGAAAATCTATAACTAAAATGGAGCCAAATTTTTTGGATATTAATCTGTTCCTAACTATGTTATTCGAACTGGACCAAAGCAAACAAAATTAATAATTGAATCGAGACCAAGCCAAATTTCATAAATACCTGAACAGTTTCTAAATCTCTAAAACTGAAAAACCGAAAACTAAAATACATGAACCAAAACTACCGAAAACTGAATGTTCATGGCTACTATAGAGGGAGAGCGTTTTAAGTGAACCAAACCAAAACAGACCAACCTAAACTGAACCAGAGTCTATGTGCAAGCCGTTTTGGTAAAGCTTTTCTTCAATCCGATTGGTACGGTTTTAAGTCATTTTCGGTCCTGTTGCCAACCAACAGCCCGGCCCGGCGACCTGTTTAAGTCAACCAACAAAAAGTTATATAAACACAGACATATATATCGATGAAGATGGCAAATGGAATATCACATCTTCTTCACTGTTTCTTTGTAAATTTTATTATTCGTATTAAATTATTTTTCTTTAAGCGACTGGTTGAACTGAATCAACTGTTATTGGCTATCAAGATTTGTAACTGAGGTTGAATTACTATTGTTTGTTTATGGGGAATTGGAGAATTACATGTTTACAACGTATAATCCGTTTTCTCTAAGTATTTTAAGTATGGTTTCTATGTCAAGTCACGCAGAAAAACTAATGAATATAAAACAAATTAAGGAAAAGATTTCCTAAGGACAAATACTCTCAATCTCCAAATTTAAATATCAAAACTTGTAGTAGTACTATATAACTTCCGGCTCGTTTGTGAAGACCAAAATGATGTAGTTGTGGAAAAAACAAAATGATAATGAAAATAAATGGAGCGGTCCCTGCAGACCTAAACGTATCGACCCATATTGGACCCTGTTTATTTCATAGATTATTAGATATGGTCACATGTTTTAAATAGTCCGTGAGCTTTAAAACCCTAAGAATATCTCTACCCTCTAATTCCATTGCATGTGACAATGTGAACTCAATCATTTAATCAGTTTTCTACTGGTTTTAAGAGTAAACACGTCATATTTGAGATTATATATCATCTAAGCGACCATCTTACGTATACTGTTCTCCATATTTCAACATTTCAGACTTATATATACAGGTATAGGAAGATATTCAAATATTTTTTTGTCATATCAGGATGTAGCTATTGGATAGAGCTTCTTTATGGTGTGAGCAGTGGACCTTATCACCAGTTTTTCTTACATATACAATCAAACCACGTATTGATGCGAGTTGGACGTGTTGCCAATCTTGAAGTTGGATTCTTTTTGAGATGGGTGAATGAAGGAAAAAGTTCTACAATGATATAACATGAAAGCTCATAAACTTTGATTTGACATGATTTGAAGTTGTATTGTATTATAAGAAGCAATCAAGTGGTGTGTGAATGCATTTATAAGAAAAAGATTGTCAGAAAGTGCAGTCTTTTTCATGAAATTATATCGACTGACGACAATTCCCAGGATGTTGCTCCTGATAGAGAATTCGGATTCATAGTTGAAAGAGAAACAAACTGAAAATAAGATGAGTTCACTTCTTAATATTGATAAGCTATCTCTGCAAAAGAATGTGAAACGGCCCATTGGAGTTTGCGATAAGAAGATTTATAGTCCAGTAAGATTTATAATATTGCCATTGGCTCCTATATCAATTTATTTTAATTCTCAGTGTCTTTTTCAGTTGAGCTTTTAAAAAGAAAAAAAAAAGGCCCATGTGATCGAATCTTCCAGCTCTTTTTTGTTGTTTTTTCTTTCTATCTTCTTACGCATGAAGAATTCACGATGATGATTGCTCTTAGGTCTGGGCATTTCGAATATAGGTTTGGTTCGGATATCGGTTCGGTTCGGATATTTCGAGTTTCAGATAGTTCAGATAGGAGGCTAGATGATCTATTTACTACTTGACCTATTTTCGGTTCGGGGTTCTGATAGTTTCGGGTTCGGTTCGGACAGTAAACGTAGGAACCGGAAAATATCCTAAAAATTTGGTTCTCATTGGGATTCGGTTCAGGTTCGGATAGTTCAGGTAGTTCGGATAATTTAGATAAAATATCGGTTATTTAGGGTAAAATATCAAATAATTAGGATGATTTAGATAAAAATTTTTGGATATTTCGGATTACTTTGGATATTTTGGATAAAACTATCTGGATAGTTTCAGATACTTTCGAGTAGTTCGGATACTTTATAATAATTTAATTATCCTCAACAATTTTTAGATACTTTTAATAGAATTTTAAATTAAAAATATATATTTAGTTACATTATATGTATATATAATTAATACTCTTATATATTCGGGTACTCGTTCGGTTCCTCGTTCGGTTCCTCGTTCGGTTCCTCGTTCGGTTCTTCGGTTCTGTTTCGGTTCGGTTCGGTTATTTCGGATATGAAAATAAAAGAACAGTTCGGATATTTGAGAATATTGATCGAGTTCCGGTTTCGGGTATTTCAGTTCCGGTTCGGTTCTTCGGTTCTGATTATTTTGCCCAGGCCTAATTGCTCTATTTGTTAGTTAGTAATATACTACTATAAGCTGGACATATACAAAATTATGTCACTCTTCCTATTTATATAAGATGAATACAAAGCATGTGATGTGATAGTGTGGAAGTGGGAGTTGTTAGATTGATTATTAGAGCTGGTGAAACAATTACACAGATTCTCTACCATATTTATAGAGCAAATCTCTACAAAACAAAAAGAGGAGACGAAGAGTTGCCTTGAAGGAAGAATGATTGAAAAATATAGCCACGGACTCATGCCATAAATAGTTTATTTTAACTTTTCATTTTAACTAGGGATTAACCCGGGCTACGCCCGGGATTTTTATTTTTTTCTAATTTAAGTTGTTAAATTATTTATATTTAGGTTATGATATATATTTATATAAATGTTAAGATGCATGTCATAATTAAAATTTATTTTTAAATTTTAACACGTTAAAGTAACATATTTTTTACTGTTTAAATATTTTTTTGTAATTTTGTTGGCTATCTACTTATCATATTTAGCAAAACTATTTGTTGAGTATTTGAATAAATGTTTTAGATATTTAATTAAACTGCAGAGTATTTTCGGTTCGACCACATGCTCAACAATCTATCGATCCGTAAAAAGATGGACGATCTCCTTGGCCAGGTAAGTAAAATTTTAGCAAAAATATCTTTGATTTTCAAATATTAAGTATATAACTATTCTTTTGAATATTGTTTTTTTAATTGTATTTTTTGATTAAATTATTGTATTATAATGTTTATGTAAATATTTTTTGTGATGTTTGAATTTGTGTTGTTCGTATACTTAACCTAGATGATATTGATGTTTAACAATTTATTGTTTTCTGGAAATAGAAAATAATGATATATCAAAAAGTATCTAATACTTGTTAAATGATAGTATAATGTAAATTACATCCATTATTTGAAAATAACCATTTGTTGTTTTTATTTTTTTAAATCAGAAATTATTTTTATTTAAAAACATTATTCATATATAATATATTAGTTTAAGTTTGGAAGATTAATTTATATATATAAATTATGTATATTTAAAAAAAAAATATTAAGATATTATATATTGAGTAACTGAATAAAAGCTGAATTTCTTATCTTGAAAATCAAATATTTATATTTTTGTCTTCATGTTGTACTCATATTTATAACTCAGTATGTTTTTAAAAAACTTAGTTTTAAGTAATAAACGAATTTAATAAATTAAATTCATCACCTATAATGTTCTGTAAACTATATTTGAAAACTCTCTAAAATTATATTTTAAGCATAATATTACTATTATTTAATTTAAGTTATTTTAAGCATAATATATGCTAAACCAACTTAAATTATATTTACAATAGGACCATCCTAAACTGGTTAATAAACCAAAAACAATACTAAACCAACATGAACCAATACCTGATTTGGCGAGGAAGGAAGTGTTTCGGGATAAACGCTTGAATGATTATTAACTGTAATGGTTTGATCATGAAAGAGTTAGTACAAATATTAACAATAAAATTATGGATTTGATTAATTTAAATTTGTAAGAATACCTTGAGTCTATGAAAAGCAATTCAATTCCCATGAATAAGTTTGGTTTTTGAAAGTTGCGGGTTTCCCAACAATGAATCCACCTAACAAAAAGTTCGTTGTTATAAAAAATCTCTTTCAAGGTCATTAAAGGTTTTTGGGACGGCAAGAGTTGATGGTGGAACCATTTTTTTGCTCGAGTGTTTTGAAGTTTTCCTTGATAGTGTGAGGTTGATGTTGATGGAATAATGAGTTTTATAGGGACTTTCTTGATGTAAAACTATACATTTTTATTTTTTTTGTTAAATGTGGTATTTCCATTTTTATATAATTTACTACCATTTTAAGATAGATGTACATTTTAAGATCGATGTTTAAATCTTAATATACTTTTTCCATTTTTTAAAATGTTTATTTCCATTTCTTATATTTTTTATTTACGTAATATCTAAATTTTATATTTTAAAATAGATATTTAAATCTTAATGTACTTTTTCCATTTTTTTTTTAAATTGTGTATTTACTTTTATCATATATTTTATATTTTAAGATAGATGTTTAATGCTTAATGAACTTTTTCCATTTTTTAAAAAAATTGTGTATTTACTTATTATTATATATATAATTCATATATTATATATTTATATTATTTACTTATTATTTATTTTCCTGTATATGTATTTCCATTTCTTGTACTTTTTATTTACTTAATATCTCT
This sequence comes from Brassica napus, assembly GCF_020379485.1. NCBI lineage: Eukaryota > Viridiplantae > Streptophyta > Magnoliopsida > Brassicales > Brassicaceae > Brassica > Brassica napus. The sequence goes on from NC_063441.1 coordinate 10,592,626, forward strand.
ATTTTATATTTTAATATAGATGTTTAAATCTTAATGTACGTTTTCTTTTTTTTTTTAAATTGTATATTTCCATTTGTTATACTTTCTATTTACGTAATATCTATATTTTAAATTTTAAGATATATTTTTAAATCTTAATGTAATTTTCCATTTTTTAAATTGGGTATTTTCTTATAATATATATTTACTTATTATTTATTTTTCTTTATTTTGTGTATTTCTATTTCTTATACTTTCTATTTACTAATAATTTTATAATTTAAGATAGATTTACATTTTAAGATAGATGTTTAAATACTAATGTACTTTTTCCATTTTTTAAATTGTGTATTTCCTTTTCTTATACTTTCTTTTTGCGTAATATCTATATTTTATATTTTAAGATAGATGTTTAAATCTTAATATACTTTTTCCATTGTTTTTAAGTTGTGTATTTCTTTTTCTTATACTTTTTATTTACTTAATATCTATATTTTACATTTTAAGATAGATGTTTAATATTTAATGTACTCTTTCCATTTTTTAAAAATTGTGCATGTACTTATTATTGTATATATAATTCGTATATTTATAATATTTACTTATTATTTATTTTTATATATATTGAGTATTTCTCTTTCTTATACTTTATATTTAGTTAATATCTATATTTTATATTTTAAGATAGATGTTTAAATCTTAATGTATTTTTACATTTTTAATGTAAAACGGCAATGTTTAATAGAAGAACTTGGACAAATAGTCAAATAGTTATATTTATGTTTTTTTTCTTTTTTTATAAAATGGTAATGTTACATTATAGAGATAAGCCGCTTTTTTTTAGTGAAAAATGGAAATCTTACATATATTTAATGTAGTTTTTCCATTTTTTTTATGTTGTATGTTTACATATTATTGTTATTCTTAAATATAAAATGGTAATCTTACATATGTTTAATGTAGTATTTCCATTTTTTTTATGTTGTATGTTTACATATTATTTATTATTTTCGAAATTATATATAATGTTTTTTTTGCAAAATAGTAATTTTACATTATGGAGATAAACCGTCTTTCTTTAGTGAAAAATGGTGATCTTACATATGTTTAATGTAGTTTTTCTATTTTTATGTTGTATGTTTACATATTTTTTTTTTTAAATTAAAAATGTAAAATGGTAATCTTACATATGTTTAATGTAGTATTTCCATTTTTTTATGTTGTATGTTTACATATATTTATTATTTTCGAAATTATATATAATGTTTTTTGTTTTTTTATATAAAATGGTAATGTTACATTATGGAGATAAGCCGTCTTTTTTTCAAGTGAAAAATGGTAATCTTACATATGTTTAATGTAGTTTTTCTATTTTTTATGCTGTATGTTTACATATTATTTATAATTTGCGAAAATTAGTAATATTAAAGTGTAAAACTATATTTTATGCCACGTGTCATCTTTTGGGAGCAGTTTTGTTTGCTGATGTGGACGCTCTATGGAGCCTCCAAAGGTCCCTTTTATTAGTAAGGTTCCATTTTTTATGTTGTATGTTTACATATATTTATTATTTTCGAAATTATATATAATGTTTTTTGTTTTTTTATATAAAATGGTAATGTTACATTATGGAGATAAGCCGTCTTTTTTTCAAGTGAAAAATGGTAATCTTACATATGTTTAATGTAGTTTTTCTATTTTTTATGCTGTATGTTTACATATAATTTGCGAAAATTAGTAATATTAAAGTGTAAAACTATATTTTATGCCACGTGTCATCTTTTGGGAGAAGTTTTTTTTGCTGATGTGGACGCTCTATGGAGCCTTAAAAGGTCAATTTTATTAGTATCTTTTTTATAAAACGGTAATGTTACATTATAGAGATAAGCCGTCTTTTTTTTATGCTGTATGTTTACATATTTTAGTGAAAAATAGTAATTTTACATATGTTTAATGTAGTTTTTCCATTTTTATGTTGTATGTTTACATTTTATTTTTTTAAAATAAAAATGTAAAATGATAATCTTACATATGTTTAATGTAGTATTTCCATTTTTTATGTTGTATTTTTACATATATTTATTATTTGCAAAATTATATAGAATGTTTTTTGTTTTTTTTATAAAACGGTAATGTTACATTATGAAGATAAGCCGTCTTTTTTTAAGTGAAAAATGATAATCTTACATATTTTTAATGTAGTTTTTCTATTTTTTGTGCTGTATGTTTACATATTATTTATAATTTTCAAAAATTAGTAAAATTAAAATGTAAAACTATATTTTATGCAACTTGTCATCTTTCGGGAGAAGTTTTTTTTGCTGATGTGGACGCTCTATGGAACCTTTTGGACGCTATACGAAGCCTCAAAAGGTCCCTTTTATTAGTATAGATTAATTTAGTAAAACTAAAAAGTAACATTAGATTAGCAGTAAATATCATTTGAATGAAAAGAAAATAACAAAGAAAGTTTGGTCAGGGCAGTTAATGGCAACTAGGAAGGTTAGATATGTGAAAAGGTATCTTTTCATTGATTCATTATTGTACGCTCACCATTTCTTTCTTCTAAGAAAAAAGTCAGAAATAATATACAGATTAGCAAAAAGATATGAAAATTTTTTGATTAAATCAAGAACGGATGCTAACTACGTACGCGTGTCATCATGGCATTGGTTAAGTCAGGTTTGAGTCAGTGTTATAAAAAGCTACACTTCTCACCACCACCCATGCCTTTCTCTCTTGAAGTAGACTCAAAGCCATCGTCAGATCTCAGATCTCAGCTCTCCATTTCAAGCCATGGCCGAGAAGGGCAAGGAAAAGGTTTGTCTTCTCTTCTCTTCTTATTTTGTTTGTCTTTCAGTAGACAGAGAGTTGTGTGGGTCTTTAAAATTTACATCTTGTGGAGCTTTTGATACTCTTTTTTTCTGTTCACTTCTTGTTTTGTTTATTATTATGTTTTGTATATGTGGGATTATTTTGTTTTGTATGGATTTTTTAAAAAAACACGATCGAATAAAAATAGGTAAACTTTGTGGAAGCTATTAGAAGAATCTTTCTCTCTTTCTTTCTTTTTGTGTCAGAGATCGAATCAGTTCCAAAGTGTGGTGATCATAGTTTACCATTATTAACTAATAAGACAGAACCTGAAGTGATGTCTATATCCAAAAAACAGGTAACTATGATGAAGTTGAAGGTGGATCTTGATTGCGCCAAGTGTTACAAGAAGGTCAAGAAGGTTCTTTGCAAATTCCCTCGTGAGTTCCTTCTCTCTCTCTTTTATAAAGATTCTGGTGAATTATTATTTGTTCGATATGATTCCATTGGTGATGAAATGGACTGAGTGGATAATGATTTATGTGATTGGGAACAAGAGAAATCAGAGATCAAATATTTGATGAAAAGTCCAACATAGTCATCATCAAGGTGGTTTGCTGCAGCCCTGAGAAGATCATGGACAAACTTTGTTCTAAAGGTGGCGGCTCTATCAAGACCATCGAGATCTTAGAACCACCAAAGCCGCCTCAGCCACAACCCCAACCTCCTCCCCAAAAGCCCAAAGATGCTCCCAAAGCTCCTGAGAAGCCTAAGGAGCCTGAGAAACCTAAAGAGCCTGAAAAGCCAAAGCAACCTGAAAAGCCTAAAGAACCCGAGAAACCTAAGCAACCCGAGAAGCCTAAAGAACCCGAGAAACCTGCTGCTCCCAAAGCAGCACCCGCACCTGCTCCAGCACCCGCACCTGCGCCAGCACCAGCACCGGCACCTGCTCCAGCTCCCGCTCCTGTCCCGAAGCAGCCTGGACCTCCGCCACAGATGGTGCCAATAATGCCGCCGGGGCAGCCAGCAGCCATGTGTTGTGGGCCCTACTATGGTGGTTATGGATGTGGGCCAACGTTCAATGGATATGGAATGCCGCCGCCTCAACCGTACGAGTGCTACGGCCGACCAGTCTACGATAGCTGGGGAGGAGGACCACCACCTAGTTACCGACAATGCCACCTCACCAGATGCGATTACTTCAGCGAAGAGAACCCACAGAGCTGCTCCATCATGTGATATGACTTATTCCCTTTTTCACTCTGTTTAAATCCTTATTTTTCTTCAAATCTTTCTTTTTTCTTATACAAATAATGAAAAGAATATATATAGAGATGTTTATGTATAATGTTGTGATAGTAAAGCGAATAAGGAAGTAAGGATCGTTGTATTTTGTAAATGGTAGCCATTTCCATTTGGTTGTCCATTTTGAAGCTGTAATTGTAAACAGTATAAAAAGCTTGTTGCATTTTCTTGAATATACACCAATAAAAATACTTGGCTTTATCAATAATAATTATTTTTAAATGGCTGTAATTTTATAGATATTAATTTTCTTATTTTTTTCTTCTAAATAAGTCATCAGTTGAAGTTTGATGTATATTCATTTCGTAGGTGTATTCAAAATTTCATACAGTCCAAAAGGTTTGATTGTATACATCAAGGTTAAGATCTGCACCTTACGCGAAATTATATATATAAATTATTTTAGGTATTATATGTTTTTACATATTATAAAATAATAAATATATATCGAATAATCAAAAATTTAGTAACTATTACATATATAATTAAATTGGTGCGAACATATAAATAAATTTTATTAATCCAAACAGTATTTTTCTATTTGATATGATATATAATTAGATTTAAATAATATTAACATATATAGTATATTTTTAATATTAATTTCTATTATATTATGTTTTCTATTCATATGGTTTTTTTATCATTTGTACTTTTTTGTAGAAAAAACTTTAAATTATTGATAACTAAAATTTTATTGTGAGACTAATAGTTTTAGTAATTTATATTTTTTTTTTAAATTAAGTTCAATGTTTGTTCAAAGCAATTATCAAAAAGATTGTTCAAAGTAAATTTCGAAAATAAAATATTTATGTGTTTTATATGGTATATAGTTTAATTTAAAGCGATATATATATATATATCTTTTAATCATAAATTAGTTAAATTAGATTTTTTACTTATATGATTTTGTAATCATTGTATCTTGTCATAACAAAAAAAAGTTAACCAAGGATCAGAAAAATGGAATGTGAGAATTTTAACAGTTTTAGTAATTTATAGTCATTTTAAAAAATTCAAAATATAACATATACAGAAAAAACTAAAATTATATTCCTCCCTCTGTTTCATTATAAGTGTCGTTTTAGGTTTCTGAACACGGATTAAGGAAACAATTAATTTTGTACATTTTCTATATAAAAACACTATTACCTATACACCTAACCATCTTTCAACCAATAGAAAAATAAATTTTGCATAAAATTAATAAATTTTGCATTGAAAATCGAAAACGACACTTATTTTGTAACAAAAAAATTCTCTAAAACGACATTTAATATGAAACCGAGGTAGTATATGGTTAATGTGGTTGTTTAATTTATTTAATAGTTTTAAATTAAACAAATATGATGGAAGATACACTAATTTTTATCAAATCTTTATTATTCAAAATCATCAATTATCATATATATTTTAGCCACATTAGGAAATTTTGTAACTTTTATTTAAGAAAATAATAAATAATATTAATAATAAATTTACGGTTATTTTTATAAAAAAGTATTATATATAACTAAATAGACCGACCTATTTTTCTAATGATTCTAAGAATCATCCTAGGGATGACGAATCGCTACAAAAAGAACTTGTAATGTTTCTTAATTAATATAAAGGGGATATGTTTTTTTTGTCAACCATTCGTTTTTATTAAAACAAAAGTATAATGGACAATTTTACAAACATACTCAAGCTAGGCCCATAAACTTAAAGATAATGATGACGAAGTTCATGAATGACAAGTGGTCAACTCGTGGCTTCATTTCCTTGACCAAGAAAGAAAAACAATGTGCCAAAAAACTTGTCGGAGCCATCAATCTCCATCTCAGATTTGTTTGAGTCTGCTTGCATGTTCTTCCGACCTTCAATCGCCATCGATTTCAAGATTTTCTTCTCCAACTGTTAGTGTTGAGCTCAAGGAAAAGCTTTAGGCCATGTTCGTTTCTGTATTTGACGCATCATCTAGATGTAGTATCTAAATTCAACATCTAAATATTGCATTCATCCAGATTTTCGTTTTTATAATTAGTATTTGCATCCAGATGCAATATCTAGATGTTAAGTTGTTCGTTTTTTATTTCATAATAGTATTTGAATACTAGTATTTAAAATGAATAAAAACGCATGAGTTTTATTCTTAATAATGAACTAATTAAAATAGCAAATAAAATATTTTGCATTTTTTTTGCTGAAAACATGATTTTGTGATTTTAATGTGAAAGTCAATTTTTCGATTTTGACAAAAACATACAATTTGGGTGTTGGCGGAAAATGGGTTTTTGGGTATCAGCGGAAAAACACGTTTTTGGGTTTGGCGGAAAACACATTTTTGGGTTTGGCGGAAAACGCATTTTCCGGTTTCGGCAGAAAAAACAAAATTTCGAGTTTCGGCGAGAAACACAATTTGCAGGTTTTGGCGGGAAACCATGTTTTCCAGTTTCGACGAGAAAACATGTTTTCGAATTTCGGCGGAAAAACATGTTTTTCGTTTTTGTGCGGGAAAACACATTTTTGGGTTTCAACGAGAAAACATGTTTTCCAGTTTCAACGGAAAAACATATTTCCATTTTCAACGGGAAAACTGGCGGAAAAGTACGTTTCCGGGTTTTCATATTGGGGGGGGGGGGGGGGGGGGGGGGGGGGGGGGTTTAAAAGAAAACATGTTTTGTTGGGTTTTTGTGAAAATGTGTTTTTCTAGTTTTGATAGAAAAACGTGTTTTTGGGTTTCAGTGGAAAGCACGTTTTTCAGGTTTTAGGGAGAAAAAACTTTTTTTTTGGCGGGAAAATGTATTTTTGGGTTTCGATAGGAAAACGTGTTTTCTAGTTTGGGAAAACATGTGTTTACGATTTCGAGTATTGACGGGAAAACACGTTTTCAGGTTTCAGCTTGAAAACATGGTTTTCGGATTTCGTTCGGAAAACACGTTTTCTGGTTTTTTTTAGAAAATGCCTTTTCGGGTTTCAGCGAAAAATACGTTTTCTGGTTTTTGTTAGAAAATGCCTTTTCGGATTTCGGTAGGAAAACATATTTTTAGAAAATGTATTCTAACGACAAAGAAATCCAACTTCTCCATCAAACTGTGTGAAGCCAGTCAAAGCAGAAGGAGAAGAACTATATCATAAACTTTATTTATGTTCAACCTAAAATAAAAAAGTAGGAATGATAAGCGGTTTTGATTTGGTTGAACTGAACACTACAAAAATCGCCTAAAACAAAAAGAAAATTGCCAAAGCCAAGCAAAAGATTCGATCGAAAATTATCTTACATCAAAAACACAAAACAAATATCATCCTCCCTCTGAAAGATGAGTCTATGAAGAGGGATAGGAAGAGAGTGATTAGAGAGAAGAGAGAGAGGACGAGATTTGCATGTTATTAACTTAACGGGCTTGTCAAATTGCCCGTCTGGTTTGTAATAATGGGTTTTTAGCTGCAACTAGGCCGATAAGATCACCTCCAAACCCCAATGCGTCATCGTTTATCGGAAAGTTAATCGCACTGCGCGGTGGGTTTCACCAAATGAAACAGCACGCAGTTACATTGACGAAAACGTAAACAACAAGAGCTTCTTCCTTTCTTCTTCTTCTTCTTCTTCTACAAAGCTGCTTCGACTAGCCTCTTGGATAAGGTCCGACTCTGCCACAGCGAAGAAGAATGTCATTTCATCTGTGCTCCTCTCCTTCATCACTCCTCCACGATCCTAATCTCTTCTCAGTTCACCCGAAACCCACTCCAAGAACTTTCGTTTCCTCTTACAACCCCAACTCTCCTCCCTTCCACTCCAGAAACCTTCTCCAAATAATCCACGTGTCAATACAAGAAGCGGTTCCGCAAGAAACCCACATCGAAAAACCCAAACTTGACGCGGCCTCCAAAAGAAACGCCTGGGTGAACCCCAAGAGCCCTAGAGCTTCTCAGCTCCGTAGAAACTCCTACGACTCGAGGTACTCTTCTCTCGTCAAACTAGCCGAGTCTCTAGACGCGTGTGCCCCAAACGAGGCTGATGTCTCTCATGTAATAACTAAGTTCGGTAGTAACCTCTTTGAGCAAGACGCCGTTGTTACCCTCAACAACATGACAAACCCAGAAACCGCGCCTCTTGTGTTGATTAATCTTCTCGAGACGGTTAAACCGAGCAGGGAAGTGATTCTCTACAATGTCACAATGAAGGTGTTGAGGAAGTCCAAGGATCTCGACAAGGCCGAGAAGCTGTTCGACGAAATGCTCCAGAGAGGAGTTAAACCGGACAACGCAACGTTCACCACTTTAATCAGCTGCGCTAGGCAGTGTGGTTTACCTAAGAGAGCTGTTGCGTGGTTTGAGAAAATGCCTTCCTTTGGCTGTGAGCCTGATAACGTCACTTTAGCTGCTATGATCGATGCTTATGGGCGTGCTGGTAACGTCGAGATGGCGTTGAGCTTGTATGACCGTGCAAGGACTGAGAAATGGCGTATTGACGCTGTTACCTTTTCGACTTTGATTAGGATATATGGTTATAATGGAAACTATGATGGGTGTCTCAACATCTACGAAGAGATGAAGTCTCTTGGTGTGAAGCCAAATCTGGTTATATACAATAGGTTGTTGGATTCTATGGGTAAAGCCAAGAGGCCCTGGCAGGCGAAGATTATCCACAAGGATCTTATTAGCAATGGGTTTGAACCGAACTGGAGTACTTATGCTGCTCTTGTTAGAGCCTATGGTAGAGCTCGTTATGGGGATGATGCGCTTGTTATCTACAGAGAGATGAAGGAGAAAGGATTGGAGTTGACTGTGATTCTCTACAATACTCTCTTGTCCATGTGTGCTGATATCGGATACGTGGATGAGGCCTTTGAGATTTTTCAGGATATGAAGAGTTGTGGGACTTGTGAGCCGGACAGCTGGACTTTCTCTTCGCTCATCACTGTGTACTCTTGCTGTGGGAGGGTGGCTGAGGCTGAGGCGGCTCTGCTTGAGATGAGAGAAGCTGGTTTTGAGCCTACTCTGTTTGTGCTCACGTCGGTGATCCAATGTTATGGGAAAGCCAAGCAGGTTGATGATGTTGTGAGGACGTTTGATCAAGTGTTGGAACTTGGTATAGAGCCAGACGACAGATTCTGTGGTTGCCTTCTGAATGTAATGACTCAGACACCGAGGGAGGAAATTGGTAAACTCATTGAATGTGTGGAGAAGGCTAAGCCAAAGCTTGGTCACGTAGTAAAGATGCTGGTTCAGGATGAAAGCTGCGAGGAAGGGGTGTTAAAGAAGGAAGCATCCGAGTTGATTGATTCCGTCGGCTCTGATGTGAAGAAAGCATATTTGAATTGCTTGATTGATCTCTGTGTCAATCTCAATAAGTTGGAGAAAGCTTGTGAGATTCTACAACTGGGGATGGAGTGTGACATTTATTCAAGTCTCCAATCGAAATCTGCTACCCAATGGTCTTTGCATCTGAAAAGTCTCTCTCTCGGGGCAGCTCTAACCGCTCTTCATGTTTGGATGAACGACTTAACTGAAGCAGCTCTGGCATCCGGAGAAGAGTTCCCTCCGTTGCTTGGAATCAACACTGGACATGGGAAACACAAATACTCAGACAAAGGTCTAGCAGCTGTTGTTGAGTCTCACTTAAAGGAGCTTAATGCTCCCTTCCATGAAGCTCCAGATAAGGTTGGTTGGTTCCTGACTACAAGTGTTGCGGCAAAGGAATGGTTGGAGTCTAGACGTTCATCAGGAGAAGTTTCTGCATAGTTCTTTGGTATGTAACCTTTGATATGTCTATGTGGCTTTGGGTTTTATTCACTATGTAGCTTTCTTCATCCTGATACCGGAAGTTTCTGGATCAGGAAATATTTTTGTAATGCTAGCAAACTCAGTGTTATACACATTTGATTAAGTCTCATTCAACTTAGTTCATGGCCTTTTTTTCATTATCCTCGTATTGACTTTAGTAATAAAGGTGGCATTTGACTTGGCCAGTTGGCCTCCTGATAAAGCATGCTGCATGTGAAACAAGATATGTTTTTAAACTGCTACTACATTAGCTGACCGTAATTAAAGAAAAGAGTTAGTGGTCATATGATGGTTTGCACGTTGTTGGTCTAAGAGCTGAATATAAAACTGTGGAAGTCAAGGGCATCATCAGAACTCACATCACTAGGCAAAAATGGGAAACTGCATTCCCACATTGAGCTGCAAGCATGGAAACAAAGTTAGAGATGTCTGGTTGGATGAGATGGCAACAGAGAAGACCAAGGATCAACCTCGAGAGACTGTTGGGAAGAAAACTGGGACAAGGCGGTGCATAAAGATCACTCTGACAAGGAAGCAGCTGGAGATGCTGCTGAAAAATGCAGAGGGTGTTTCCTTTAAGCTCCCAGAGACTTGCGGGAGCGGCGAGCGGAGATGGAAGCCATCTTTGCAGACAATATTAGAGGTAGATAACTTATGATGCCATAATTTTGAATCTTGATCTGGATTGAAGCTGAGTAGCAGAAGGGAGATCAATTTTGATGACAACTCAGTCTAGTAGTTTTGCATTCTCCTTAGTGAATCTTGTGCTCAGAAGAAAGATCTTGTGATCTGTAAAGTTTTCAACGTACAGCTCCTTTAATAGGTTTATTTTTAGGAACCTATAAATAAAGGGAAAATGTCACAGTTATGTGATGGTTAAGTGTTTTATTTAAATTCTGTAATGTTGAATCGAATCAAACACTTGTGTGGTAATAATAACAAGGTGGAGTTTTATAATGTAAACAAAGAAGCGAAAGTTGATGCCTTTCCATTGGATATGATGAAAAAGAAGAAACTTTGCAAAGTTTAAAAACAAAGACTTTTGTGTTTGGTAATCAAAATGAAGAAAAGAGACAAAAGGCATCTCCATTGCCTCATCCATCAATCCTAAAATAACGATTATAGCCCTGGACATTCTGCACATTGTGAGGGTATTCATGTCATTCCAATAGAGTAATCATGAGTAGTTGATTAGATTAATGGTAACCAATGGAATCTTCACCAAAGCACACAGTCAGTAAAGAAAAGGACTTGAGACCTTACGTTGATCAGCAAAGCCAAAAGGTACACACTTTTGACATTAAAACCATCTCCAGTCTTTAGAGGTTTTATGCTTCAACATCTCTCTCTCTATCTCTCTCTAGACCAAAGGGGAAAATGGAGATTCAAGCAAGACTGAAGGAATACAAACTCCATTTCATGGTCGCAATCATCATGAGCGTGCTTGTGTCGGCCCTCGTGTATGCAGCACCAAGAATTCTCGACATATTAGCTTATTTCTGGCCTCTGTTTGCGTCAACGGCCGCCTTCTTGGCGGTGGCAATCACCTTCGGCGGCTTTCAACAGTTTTCAGAAGAAGCTACTGGCGAGGGAATCATGGAATACGTCGCCGGACGGCCTGATGATTCTCACAAGTACGATTGAAAGATTTGTATCCCAAAGTCTCCATCTCTTTTATGAGCTTTACAGATGTACATGATTTGGTTCACTTATGTCAAATAAAATGTCACTACCATGTAACAATATCAAGTTGATAAAAAGACTATTTGCATAAGCATAACATTGATGTGTAGAAGAGGGTATATAAACTACAATTGTGACAAAGGAACATATAATAACTCAAATAGAGCTCACACATTGATAGATTACATGATACAACACAAGTCTTATAGCTGAGCAATACCTTTCTTCACAAGCATATCGTAAACTCTGTCCACTTTGGTCGGATCAATCTTGAACAAGCTATATGCATCAGACTTCTTCGTCACATTCCCTTTGAATATCTCATGTGACATCACTTGTTGCATATGTAGATAAACCGGTGGAACCAACTTGGCCTCGCTGCATAGACGCTTCTCCTGCAAAAACAAACAAACAAACTCTTTTTTTTAGCTCAATCTCAAACGCTTGTTCCACGTGTTTTTGGTATCTCTGACACTTACGGATTCAGAGAGCAGTTGCGACTCCGTGAACCCAATCAGGTCCAGATCATTGACATAGCTTGAAGATGCTTGCACAGGTGGTCTAGTTCCCATTTCCCCTGCACCAAATTGACCGCTCTCTTTCCCTCTGTTCATCATCCCTTCTTCGTTCTCTCGCTTCCTCTTCCTCGCCAGGTACCTCTCTGCTTCAGCCGTGGAGCGACACCCTGCCATTTGAGCTTCCTGCTCCCCCACACACACATACAATCCAACACAGTGAGCTCGCATCCAAAACAAACCAAACAAACACAGTTTGAGGGAGTAGCAAATGTCCTTTACCTTGAGATCTTTGAGCCGTTTCACCATGCGGTACTCGCTCACAACGCTGCGGAGTAGCTCCGCATGCTCCTCTTTTGAATGAAAACGCATGAACACGTCTAAACGCCGACACTGCATTTTCTCCTCCTGAGACAGCTCCTTCTCAAAGGGATTTGGGTACAAGAGGTTTCTGTCTAGTATGAAGTCCTTTCTACGTTTCCTCTCATCAAGCCTTTTGGAATATATACGCAAGACACGGAGCTTGAGGTCTTTTTCTTCAGGAGTATCGTTGTCTTTGAACTCCATCTCAGCCAAGAGCTGCTCAGCATCGTTGTCATATTCAGGGTCGAACTCTTCTCTTTTGTGGTTGTAGTTACTCAATTCAACCAAAGAGTTGTTTCCAGGGGCAACAACAGGTTTCTTTCCTCCAAAACTCCTGTCTGTATGAGACTCTAATAGAGGTGGTGATCAAAGATAAGATATAACTACTTGTGTGAGCTATGACCAAGTAAACAACACAACAAGAAGCACACATATAATATACCAAGCAAAGAACTCTACCTTTTTGTGTGTCTTCAACTCTGCAAGATAATTGAATAAGAGATAAGAAATAGGAGTAAGGTATCACTGTAAAGTATCTGTGAAGGAACAAGAGACATACTTGACTTTAGGAGGAGAAAAGGGGTACTCTTCTTTCATGTTCTGCTCTGCTGCCAAAGAAGAAGCTATATTAATTTCAGAATTAGGATAGCAACCATTAAAGGAAAGTAGTGTAGACCTTTCTTCTCTTCGATGCGTCCTTTGGCCATGGCTTGAAGTTCTTTCTTGTTCTTCCCTGCTACATGTGACATATCCTGGGAAATAAAAAAAGTTACCCATAGATTAGTTACATTGTAAAAGGGTAGTGCTACTGCAGCAAATACATGTAATCAGATAGCATACTGGAAGTGGGAAGAAGGGCGAGTTCAGATAAATGTTTCTGTAGTGCTCGAGACACTGTTCTTTACTCTTTGTTCCCACATGCTCCGCCACCTCTGCCCAGTTTCCCATTCCATAAATTTCAAGTCCCTGAATTAAAGATACAAAAACAAAAAGTTACAGTTGTTTTGAAAAAAACATAAATGACAACAAGCCACGTATGAGTAAGACTATCTCAAAAGTAGTACCTCCAGGAGAAGCATTTCATCATCCGCACTCCAGTCGGGACAAATAAGCGGGAAAGTTAGATTTCCCTGACAAAAACAAACCAAGTATGTTTGGTTAGAGAAAACTCGACACTTTCTTGGTGAATCAAACTCTTGGCACACTAACCATAACACGGTAGGCGTGATCACATTTGTGAGGAGTGATCTCAGCTCCAACAGACATACACTCAACACAGAGATCAAAATCAGGACAGACATCACACTTGATCCTGATTTTGCCAGTAATGTCTTTCTGGCAGTAATCGCAGTTGTACTTCCCTCCTCCCTCCGTTCCTGTAACTGGAAAGTTTAATGTTTTTTTTGAGTTCAAAAGGAAGAATCTTTACAGGAGAACAAAAAAAAAAAAGGGGGCTTTGATGAGAGTACCCATAGAGGAAGACTCAAAGTTCTCCACATTAGCCGCATTTTTCTTCTTCCTCGTTCTGCAGTTAAAGTCACAATCTTACAGATGATGAAAGATTTCTAAAAGCCACAAAATCTGAAGCTACCAAGATTCACAGAAGCTTGCAATTCAATCAATTTCGGAGGAAGCAGACAGAACCCATGTCGGATAAAAACAAAAATCAATGATTGATTCAGAGAAGCTTGCAATTCAATCAATTTAGGAAATTTGGAGGAATCAGACAGAACCCATGTCGGGAAAAATAGGAAGGAGTATACCTTTGGGTAGGGTCTTCGAAATTGTGGAAGTTCCCACGAGAGCGACCCATTGCTTCCGAAACAATGTCAAAGTCGAAGAAGGGTACTTAGGGTTTCGCTAAAAGCTACGGCAGAAGGAAGATCTAATTTGAATTGTCCGAAGTTGTCAGGTCGGATCTGTAAGAAATAACGATGGTGGCCTTTCTGTGTACTGTTAGAACTTTCCGACCTGAGATAATTGAGGGGGAGGTCGACGAAGGAGAGGAAAAGGAATTTCTATTTTCTAAAGTCACTGTTCTTAACTGGCATCATGATTAAATTTAACTGACTAACTATAGTATAATATTTAAACTTACTACACTAATCCTTAACCTTATGCTAATTGCACTTATTGTTTTATGAAATATTAGTGTAAATTTTAGTTAATGTTAATTACATACTAATTATATTTTGAGATTGTGGCTAGCTAGGGATGCTCATATTATTTTTTAAATTTGATTTTCATTTTGATTCGAACCAAAAATCTAAATATTTGTAAAGGTTTGGATCAAAGCAAAATGCAAAATTTGATCATGGAAAACAAATCACAAATTTTATTTTGAAAAGTTAGAATATCTGTTCCGATCCCTATGTTTAAAAATATGTGATGTAGAAACCATTAGATATGCATCTTTTCTGATATAAATTTGGTTGATTTACTAAGTTTTTTTTTTCTTTCAAATTTTAGTGTTGGGTTATTGTATATTCAATTTAATTATGTGTTAAACCAAATATTAACAAATGAAGTTTTTTATTTGACTTGTTAATATTGTACTGTTTGGTTTATAATTTGGATGTTAGTTTGTTTGTTATAATTTGTTGTTTTATTATGATATTGTAAAGTTTTTTTGTAAAAATTTAATTTTAGTGTTATATATTATTTTTGATATAATTAACAGAACGAATTGAATAATCTGAACAGTTAAAAGAACTCCGAAAATCCAGATTTTGGATATTTTAAATTTTTAGAATCAAAACGAATTGCAATATAAATAGAGAAATTCTTAGGTTCACCTCCTAGGGTGAACCTCTAGGTTTACCAACCAATAGTGTTTGAGTATTTGATATTTGATATTTTTTTAAAAAGAAAACAAAATTGAATTTCCAAATAAGATTATATTTTTAAAATAAAACAATAAAAATACATAAAAATAGTTACAAAAAATAAATAAATAAATATTGTTAAACCTTTAGCAAAATACTAAATCCTATACTCTAAATCTTAAACTCTAAACCCTAAATTATAAACCTTAAATCTTGGATAAACCGTTGGAAAATTTTAAACCCTAAATCATACATTAAAAACTAAATCTTAATAACACTAAACCCTAAACCCTAATCACTAAACCCTAAACCCTTGGATAAACCCTGAACCCTTGGATAAACCCTGAACCCTTGGATAAATCATAAACTCTAAATCAAAAATATTTAAAATTAAACCCTAGAGTTTGTGATTTATCCAAGGGTTCATAGTTTACCCAAAGGTTTAGGGTTTAGTGATTAGGATTTAGGGTTTAGTGTTATTAAAATTTAGTTTTTAACGTATGATTTAGGATTTAAGATTTTTCAATGTTTAGAGTTTATCCAAAGTTTAAGGTTTAACGTTTAGGGTTTAGGATTTAGGATTTAGGATATAGGATTTAGTATTTTGCTGAAGGTTTAACAATATTTATTTATTTATTTTTTGTAACTATTTTTATGTATTTTTATTATTTTATTTTAAAAATATAATCTAATTTGGATATTCAATTTTGTTTCCTTTTTTAAAAGATATCAAATATCAAATACTCAAACACTATTGGTTGGTGAACCTAGAGGTTCACCCTAGGGGGTGAACTTAAGAATTTCTCATATAAATATTAGTTCGAGACATAGCACTAGCAGATCACAAATGCTAGAAACTTTTCTAATATCCGTTTTGTGTCCAAACCTAATTGTAGCCCGTTTTTCGGCTGTGCAATCAAATTCATTATTATTTTTTTGAATATCAGGAGATATGAAGCTGAAGTATGGGGTCGAAGTCCATAGTCTCTCCAAGTATAAAATTACAACAAGTAATATTAGTTTCATCCCATCAATCACTTAAACTGAAAACATTTGACATAGTGAACAAAAGTTTTTTTCAGTTGAGATAATTAATGACATTTGGTTTGTTTTCTACTCTTTTTTTTTTGATAAAAAAATCTTAGATTTTAGGGGATTTGGACAAGTAAACTATTTAAAAAACTAGTGGTATTCCGGCGCGTAGGTTTGTATATTTTTTAAATGAATTTACAATTCATAAAATGATTTTATTAAACAAAATATATCAAATTCCAGGGAAGTTCCACAAATATGTAGAAAATATTCGATAGAGAACACTGTCTACAAAAAAAACTAATACTCTTTCAAAACAGAAGTTGAGACATAATCTGAATATGTATTACTAAGAAAGATAATTTTTTTATAAGCATACTATAAAGTATCATACGACTACGACTACGACTACGACTCTAGAGTGAGACGTGGAAGACAAAACCTTTTCAAACACAAACATTTTATGTGACAAATGACTTTTAAAATATAGTAACATGTCTAAGACTCACGTATTAACATATGGACATACATTAAAATATGTTATAGATAAGGTGTTCATAAATAAACGATTAACCAAAACTTTTTAATGTTCACTAGTCCTAACATGGAACATCTGAAACAGAGATAATACAACTAGAGTTGTTATATGTCGGTATAATAGAGAACATAACACACTATGAGCTGTTTTGTTCGTATTTCGTTCGATCACAGTAGATAACACATTGATACAGATAAAACACTAGGTCCAATTTTACATATAGTTTGTTACACAGAATGAGAGAAGATTATCGTATTTTAACACAAGGAAGATTTCACTTTTTTATGTTTCTTAACAACATTTCATGAATACTAAAAGAAGGTGCGTACGTTTTCACTTCATCACGGCGAGGTTTAGCCGTCTTTGAGTTGCACCGTACAAGCGAAAGAGACTAAAAGCGGAAATGCAAGAGACGAACACCATAGCAATGGAGGCAATAGAGGCGCTGGCAACCACTCCAGCTCCTTGGTAGCAGAACTTGGAATACATATTACACACTTTCATCCATTGCAGCTTCTCCTCACCTCTTATTCCAATCACACCAGACTCTGATGCTGCTGCTATAGCCGCAACACTCATGTAAGCCATAGCCTGTTCTCATTTACACCCCCATTACGTTACAAGTTTAGACTCTTAAAAACAAAGCAACATTCCTACCAACGTACATTCAATTCTACTATACCCAACCAAACCCATTAAATGCTGGTAGACTTTTCAACATATAGCAAAACCCTAATTTGACCCGACCCGGGCCGACCATGTTGAGATCCAAACGACAAAGCCAAACTATCACAGCTACTTCACTAGTTTTGGCAACAGTAATGTATGGAGAAAGAAACACAGACTAGACTAGACTCACTCACCTGATCAACGGAGAAAATGGCCCAAGCAAGTGGCTTGCTGAACAAAACACTTCCTTTCATCGAACCTGCCACGCATCGAACTGACTGCAACGATGAATAAGCTGCAGCTATCCCATTCGCGACCACCAAGAATCTGCATTCAACAAAAACAAAACAAAACAAAAATATTACTAAATTTACAAATCTTTCTCAAGTGAAATGAGGGTGGCTTCGACTCACACAAGCGACTTCATGTCGGTGTACTTGGCCCTCTTCTCAACTACGAAGATTCGCTTGACCTGAGTATCTGTAACCATCAGAATAAGTGCGAGGAGAGCGAAGACACTCACGGAGCAGCGTAAGAGAACCTCCGTGAGCCTAAGCCTCTGGTCGATCAACTTCATCTTGCCTCCGTGGTAGCTGGCCACGTTTCCGGGACTGATTCCGATCCCCAGATAACTCATTTGTACCCTTAGAGAAAATCTAGATTTCGGACAAGACAAGAGTCCGTAGAGACCAGAGAGTGAGAGAGAGAGAGAGAGAGAGAGGAAGTAAAGAGACCAGTTAGTTGAAGAGTTATGGCCTTATTACATAGAGAATGCTCAATATGTCCCACTTTACTTTTACTAAAAAAAGAAAAGGCTTCATGCTTTAAAACTTCACATCACTTCTAAACATCTTCTTATTGCTTACATGACACTTTCACAATGACTTTGGGCAAACCTTAGTCTTAACATTTTTTTCTCTAGAAAGATTTAATAAATTACATTTTAATAGTTCGCGTTTATAACAAACTTAGTCTACCGTTTATATTTTAAACATTGTTTAACAAGGATTATATTTTAAAATAAACTTTGCTATAAAAGTTTGACCTAACTCGCAAGAAACGGTCTGGTCTTATGGCACTTGATACTGTTATTCAAAGCTTCTTCACAATTAGAATGAGTGTATTGCAAACGTCTGAGTACTAAAGATAATTCAAAAAAGAAATTACCTATATTGAATGAAAAATTAGAGGATCAAGAACAACGCTGTCAAGTATTAATAACATTAGAGACGTGGACTATTTTATAGTAAAATTGTTATCATCTTTTCACAAACACCGAAACAATTCACAAGACGAACGTTAACAAAGCTTCTACTGGTAAAAGATTTAATCCTAGAAAACAAATTCAGCCTACACCTAAAGCGCATAAAACAGAACCATGAACCTCGATCTCTGAATTATATAACTCTTTGCAAGTGAAGATGATGATAATCGATTTTTACTCAGTAATAATCAAGGTATGTCTTCAAATGTTCATTGTCAGGTCAATAAATTTTGGTTATGAGGGAATTTCTATATCATTTGACTAATATTAATTATGTGTGCTGTAGACAAAAGTATGGTTGCCAAGCATTATTTTGATCACCGAAACATGGCTTAAGTGAAAACATGGGTTCAAAATGGAAGAGAGATGGCCTAGCAAGTACCCATTTCAAATCTATACTCACGTTAACTATAAATCACGCAAGGTACGAGTCATTTTGGTTTTCTCTATTTGTGGTCGGTCAATAGTCAATCTAATTGAATCCCTTGAACTAAAGGAGAAACAATTATTTACTGCCGGTATAATAATGCTTACAAGAAAATTAAAATTTTACATGCAATATACAAATTAGCGTGATACACAATTGAAGAATCAATCTCATATGGTAAATATACTTTAATTGTTTCTCCATTTTATAACAAGGTATATACACATATTATGAATCAATCTCATATGGTAAGTGTAAATTTGTCACCAAGTTTCGTGGTACAATTTAAGAAAAGAAGATATTTTTTTACTAAGTTTATACATTCAGCCATTAATCCGAATATATATTATCCTAAATAATCTCGGCCATAATTCGCATAGAAATCAAATTGCCAAATCTGTAGTTTCATAGTTATTGCGTAAAGTTACATAGATAATGCTTGGCAGTTAAAACAAAGGTATGGTTTATATTTTCATATCTAACTGATAACCTACCTATGCCGTTATATATACCGTAGAAGGCTTCAGATTAAAAACAATCATTTAGGCCAAACGTTAGGCCTTTATGCTATAAGTGATCCTTTAAGCATAACTCTTTTAAATATAGGGTCGGTCCATCAATAAATAAATTATATAATTACTAAAAAATTAAAAAAAATTAATTCGATCAAATACATAAATTTTATTTTTTCATACAATATTTTTTAAATAATTTATATATATATATTCATCATGCGTAAGGCACATATCTTATAGTAGTATAGTATTACAACACAAACCTAGTTGAAATCGTTTTAAATTCAGTTCATAACTAATTCAAGTTTTGGTTACCTAAATATTTGTATGTGACCCGATATAATCATGCTAGTCCACAAACTTAGCAAGTCTAAACAATTTTGCATTAACGATTGATGGTGACATGATTTAGAAATGGTCGTTAATAGGAAGGAAACATAAAGAAAATAAAATTAGCAACTAACAAATCCATAATCACATGAAATATTAATTGAAGCTAAAAATAAAGCAATATTGTTTAAATTCCATAGTCAAATTTATTTTTATAATCAAATATTTTTAAATGAAGTTTTCAAAACATAAAAAAAAAGTCAAAACAAAAGGAAAATCATCCAAAAGCAAAAACCTTCAAATTTCAAATGCGATTTTGAAACTCAAACTTCAATAATCACGTTGACAAAAAAAAACTCAAACTTCAATAGTCTTCAATTCTTACATTTTAAAACTCTGTAAAAAAACAAACAAATATATAAACAAGTCATACGAAGTACAGAAACAAACAAATACAATGGAAGAACAACTAAACTAATAAAATCATACATCTTTCGAATTGTTCTAGCATTTCAATTTTAACTAGAATCTGCTCATTTGTAAAGATTCTTTCACAAAAGTTGATGTCATTTTGCATCTACTTCTCAATACACATCAAAACTTTTATCATATAGTGAGTTGGAAAACTCACATATGGCTCTAAAATTTTACCAATAGTGCTAAAAACATTTTCTAATGTCACATACATGAAATTTGCATTGCAACCACATTTACCCATCTATGCCAAAACCAAAATTTAATTGTTTACATTCCACAAAAAAGGTGAAAAAATATATCAAATTCAGGTCTCATCAACTATATTTCTAATTTATCACTAATTATAGAGTAAACAATTGGAACAAATCCAACTCTATAACAGAGTTACTCTATTTTATAGTAAATATAGATAAAATTATAGATTATTATTGTAGATGATCTAAAATTTAAATACTTATTTTAGGTAATAATTTGGATTTTTGATTATTATTGATTACTAATTTGGACCGAGTACAAATTTGATATAAGTTTTTTTTTTTTGTTTCTAAAAGTTTTGGGATTTTCAGATACTCCGAATGCGGTTTGAATAAAATCCATATTTCGGAATACCTTAAAATAAAATTTATTTATATATTTTTGTTAAATTCGGTTTGGTTCGGATTCATTTATGTCGGTTCAATTTTAGATTTTTAGGTTCGTTTTCTCACGCATCCCTATAATCTACTATCTGTAAAAGCTAAATTACATTATATAAATCTCGGGTTAGAAGATTTGCAAATCCACAAACGTTTTAATCAGAAAAATTAAAATAAGAATAAGAAAGTTGACAAAAAAAATTAAGAATAAGAAAAGATTAATAACCGGATAACTGTATACAACTATTAAGATGGGACTTTGTATGGCCCCCGCACACAAGTACTACACTGACAACTATAAATGAACATTTCTCTTCTTATTTATTACGACTTCACATTCCCGATTAGCCTCTAACCAAACCCATATTTGGTTTATTTGATTCAATGCCCATGTTAGAAATGAAGATATAAATAAATGTGACACTTGCACTTTCATGTCTTATCAAACAACATATGATTTAAGTTGTTTTCATAATTAATTAAGATCAACCGCTAATGAGAGTCGGTGGAAGTGGATATTATTAGTTTTTTACCGATACTAATTTCCCTTCTTTTTTTTTTTGGCTTTTTGTTTTTATATAGGTTCCGGTGTAATATACTGGTACATCTTAATGAAGCACATGCACTGCGTGGTGCTAAATAAGTACAGACTACCACGGTCCACGCGTCTTTTGGCTGTCCAAAGTCGGCTAATTCAAAGATGAAAAACGACAATACGTAAGAGGAGTGGAGACTGATGTACTGTAATGACATTCGGCCAATGTCGTTATGAAACACACAAAACAACTTGTTATTGGTCAAATCCAACACAAACTGGAGAATACGATTCACATCATGTACAAAATTGCCAAGGTAGATGATGAGAAAAAGAACCAAGTCTGACCATAAATGTCTCCTAAAACATTAGACTCCAGTCACTCCAGGACTGTGATTTAGAACTCCACGAACCTACACACATATTTGCTCACTCTGGTTGAGAGTATCAGCCACGGTATGATCCCAACCTGCATTTCCACAAAACCAACACTCTCATTCCCACAACACCACGAAAGAAATGGATGGAGAGAGAAGAAACTTACCATCACATGGCCTGTCAAGTGACCTCCTGTCCCCCAAGATAGCAAATTCCCTGAGAATTACACCACATTCATTATTTTTTTAACGTATGTTGTACCAAAGCCAGCGTTAACCAGCAAATCTAACTTTACTTACCAAAGGGTTGAACAAGCTGCTTAGCAATAATGGCAATTGGAGTCCTCCAGAACCAAAGTACCAAGATTACATATACCAAAACCTAGAGACAAAGTTCTTATTACTTCTCAAATAAGGAGTTCTCAAAAAAAAAAAAGAAGAAGCCTGAATCACACCACTTTAGTTACCTTTGAAGCAAGCAGAACCTTTCCATACATATCGTATGACAGATTAATTTCTTTATTCTGCTGCTCCAAATCTGAATTTCACAAAAAAAAAAACATAAACACACATACACAAGACCAAAAAAGATTAAATGCTATGGTAGGTCCATCCATCTACCACCAGAATGCATTCATTTCTAAATCTAACTACCCTATTGCATTACCATCACACTATAGAGCTGACATGTAACAAAACGCATACTCACATTGTGCAAGTTCTTTCTCTTTAGCAGCTGCAGACCTCCTAAGTTTAGCCGCTTGAGCAAACGTGGCAGGCCTGAACCAAACATAAAACAAACTCACTCACATGGATGTTTCCACCACAGCTTCAGACAAAAAAACATGAACACAACAAACTACTAACTGAGACAATCCAGTGGCCTCTCTCAAAAGCTGCTTAATCTCAGATCTAAGCTCTGCCTCCCTCGTGTTCTTCGACCCTTTCTGTATAAATTACACAAAGAATGTGACTTTTCAAATTGGATTACTCATGAAAACGTTGTTTGTATATTACCTTCTTCAACTGGTCTAGCCTCTTTGATAGCAACTGGAAGATGACGACGACGAAGAACGTCAGAGGAGCGGCCACAAAGCCGCGATCTTTAATCAAATTCTCTCCTTCCATCTGAACATTTCAAACTTAAAATCAAATTCGCAAAATAGAAACCCTAATTTGATCCGTCGTAATCCTGCGTTAACAACAATTGATCTGATTCTATAGAGATTGCACGATGAGGAAGAAACGGTTTCGATTCCCTGTGATCGAATCAGAACTTACAATTTCCGTCGTAGATTTCCAGAATCGCAAGCCTTCTTCAAGCGGAAGAGCTCATTTTGAAACAGAGAAGAGGATTGGTTAAGATCTTTCGAAATAAGAGTACATGACTCTTTTCGTCTCTATTGACAAAATTAAAGCCCTTAAAGAGTAAATAACGATAACTAATGATTTAGCCTTTCTCAGCAGGCTTTATTGGGCTTCTATGTGAGAGACTCGGCCAGTTATATTTAGAAAAACCAACTGCTATTTGAGTTTTTTTTTAAGGCCCTGAATGTATAATACTAACCCCACCACACTGGAGTTAATAATATTAAAAATATCTATATATATTTATGTATCTATATATTTTTATTACAATAATAATTGCATCGCAATTATTCTGTAGTTGTTCCGTGAATTATCATTTGGGTTCTTGATAATGGTTGGTTGCATGCTGTGTTGGTACTCTCTCTCTTTGTTATACACCTTTTATGAAAAATACATAGGTCATTAGTAAACATTTAGAACTATTTGAACACAACGTGTCGTATGTATCTTAAAGTTAAAAATGTGATATATGTTTATTGTCTAGGATTGATTTTCATTAAATCTATGAAGATTATGCACCTCACAAAATGATTTAGGAAGATACTTTCAAGAGAATAAGTTTGTAAAGAAAGAAGACATGCATGAAGATAGTTAAAAGATGGGCACATAATGTATAAATAGACTACTAGAGATAAAGTCTTTCACATCGGAAATTCGAAAAAGCTTAAAAATATATATATAAGAGATGAGTCAATCAACTTATCACCAATTGATTTTAAGTTGAAAACTCATCTAGCTTACATGGTATCAGAATCTGGTTCATACTGTCCAACCAATCCACATCATCTGGTCCAAAGTTAACCCATCGATCCTTGCCCAATTTTTTTGAGATTGACATTCAAAGAGCTATCATCTCGAAAAGAAGTATTAGAGACAGTCTTATATATTGAAAGTTGAAAGAGATCTTAATTAATATATACGAGAGATAAAACAATCAAACCTATCAATAATTAGTTCTACGTTAAAAACTCATATAAGTTGCTGACTTCTAGTCTTTAGTTTCATGCGAGCACAAATCCATTTGAGGCACTACAAATCAATGTGGTTTGTAGATTGTGTTCATATATCGAAGAGGAAAATACGAGGACACATGCCTATGTTTTTTGGTCTTCGGATTTGAGTTAAGAGATATATGTGCATCTCATTGAATGCAAGAAATTTTCTAATGTCGAACTATGGTGTGTTTTAGTGAGTAATACTGTAATTTCAGTTTGGAACCATCTTGTTGTAATTTTGCCTAACTGATCTTCTATATATTAATTAAGAATCATTTTAAAATAATAACCTTATATTTGTAATATTTACAACTGAACCTTGCTGATGTGTTTCTTTATTACATCTCAATTTTGCTAAGATGGCAACATTAGAATTGAATTCAGAATATGTTAGTCCAACTTAATTTATCTAGGAAATGTAACATATAACATAAAACGACTTTAGAATATATACATACTTCAAAATTATTTTGGTCCTTTGGCCATCGAGTGTAGAATACATACATCCACCTTACTCATCGAATTTAAGTAAGTAACGTGTTCCTCTTGGCGTAATAGTTCATATAGAGATGAGGAATCTTTGTAACAGTTATACTCACTTCTCCATCTTCTCCTACAAATAGACGCAAATACCATTCCATATAAGTCATTTAAATCATGGACATCTTAGGAAGATCATAAAAGTGAAGCATCTTCAAAGTTTTATACCATAATACAAGGCACAAACACACAATGTATGCTAACTAGGACATGATTAACGAAAATTCTGACTTCTTTATTTCCGCATACGAGTACTGAAACACGAACAAATGATCGATGAAATGGTTTTGCATGTTGAAAAAAACTTTAGTCTACATCAACCAGTATTGGGTATCTATTCTATTAAAACATGATCATTTCTCATTTTTGACCAATGGTGTCTAACTATTTATTCTCACATCTTACTCTTTCATATTAATAACTGTTGTTAGATATACTCAACCTTTTTCATATTAATAACTGTCGTTAAATAGACTCAACAATTTTTTCAATTTTTTCTCCATATTAATAACATTAAATCAAACTATTTCATTACTCATCATTTTATGAATATTCACGTGGCTTTAGTGGACGTTACTAACCATGACTATTCATGTGGGCAAAACATTATACACCATAGTTGTATAAATGTTACATCACATACATGACGATGAATTAGCAATCTGGTAAAAAAATTATATTAGTCGTGTTCATTTGTGTTCGATGCAACTATATCTGAATGTAACAATAATATGATTTGTATTGATTTTTTCATCCTTAACAGCTAAACATTTTATATGTAGTACCAATAAACTTACATTTGTTGCATAAAGTTGATTCTAAAAAGGGTGCTACTAAATTTAAAGTTTTGCACAAGTAAAACATTAAGCAGTAAAAAAATGTTTGATAAACAAAAAGTAAAATTACATTTGCTCATTTTGAAAAATACTATAATCTTAAAGTTTCAAATGACATTCTATTTAATCAAAACACAAAAATTTCTCTAATATTTTTAGAAATAATCAATAAAAAATATATCCACCTTTTCGAATGACGGATCAAATTCTAGTAATGATATAAACATTAGTCTCTCAGCAGGAGGTGATCTCTTTCTACTCTAACATCATTCTACATAGTATCAAGACAACATACAATAATATAGTGGTCATTTGCTGATAATTTTTCATCACACCATAACCAGTATTGGGTATAATAATCTAACCATTAATATCTTGGCAATGACCACTAAAATCGTATTGGGTATAATGAGGAAAATGTTATAAATAGAGAAGAGAGAAGGAAATAATTGGTGTGT
Organism: Brassica napus; assembly: GCF_020379485.1. Classification (NCBI taxonomy): domain Eukaryota; kingdom Viridiplantae; phylum Streptophyta; class Magnoliopsida; order Brassicales; family Brassicaceae; genus Brassica; species Brassica napus. The sequence continues at coordinate 10,618,875 of NC_063441.1, forward strand.
CTTATTCCATGAATAATAACTCCTTATATAGGGATTACAATAGCTTGGATACAAAGTCTAACTTGGAGTGGGGAACAAGTATATCTAAGACTTTCCATATGGACATCACCACAATATTTATAACAATTCCCCTTGATGTCCATCATCATGTCAAAGTGCTTTCAAAACGTCGTAGATGCTGCCTCGTTAAAAACCTCACCAGGAAAACCCAATGGGAAAAACCATGGTTAAGGGAAAAAGAGTGCAGCGCGTAATGATTTCCCCTTATGTGTACATACGTCAAGATCTTTGAGAAAACACATTCTGATAAAGCGAACTAACTTCTTGAAAGTAGCAGTGGTTCATGCCTTGGTGAATAAGTCAGCGAAATTGTCACTTGAATGAACTTTTAGGATACCAACATCGTCATTCTTCTGTAGTGCATGAGTCTTCATATGATTTGATCATTTTCTTGGATTCTCTTTAGAACAATGATAGACTTTCATCTCTGAAACTGTAACATTCTCCTTGGATGTCTATCTTTTGTGTGTTATTTGTTTCCTCGTTAAAACCTTGACATCGAAAAACCTAGTGGGATAAAAACCATGATAAGGAAAAAGAGTACAACGACACTTACTATCATATTTCTTCCCCTGGAAACAATATCTTCAGTATATTCATTCCAATCAAATAAATATCTTCAGAGAATTGAGCTTAACAGAATAAACTCTATCTATTACAATATCGAGGGCCTTTAGATTTCTTGTCCATAAATCTCTTTTGACTTAGACAATAGTTTCTTGGTCCACTTGGATTTCAAACCAAATTTCTTACATACATTCATCAAGATATTCGTCTCGTACATACGAGTTATTCATTTGTAACTATAAAAGTTATTATTATGACTTTGTTTCTAGTCATATGAAATTATATCTTTCAGTTATGAAAGAGATTAGTAACTTTCTCAAATAACACTCTTAAGTATGGTACTTCAAGACTAGTCGTATATATGATCATCCTAAAATCTTTAAGGATCTTTTAAGATAACATCTCTTATTCTAGATGTCGAGTTTGGAACACATAAAAATGTAGTCATTTCAAGATCTTTCTTCCAAACAAACAAATTGTTATAACTCTTCAGGAGTTTGTATTTATAATCATATCAATGATTATATTGATTCATAATCTCTTGATACAAATGGGTACATTTGCTGATCTTATAATTCATAAATCCCATAAAATAGTTTGTTTCAGTTCCATCGAATATGCAGAGTTCCCGAAACTTGATTTTGATACCATCAATCCTTCATGGATTCTATCTTTCAGGGATTAACATTGATCCTTCTTTGTGTGCAACGGCTCATTTACATCTCACTTGTTTTACACCTTTTAGTGTATGGACTACTAGTCCAAATACTTCTCTATTTCCCAAGAAGTTTATATCTTTGTCTATTATATCTTTCTGATTTGGTCAATCATTTCTTTGTGTACACTTTTCAATAGAGTTTTCTTTCATGATCTTTCTCTTCATTTATCATATCAACTGCTACTTTGCATGCATAAATATCATCGACGTTGATTTGCTTTATACATGACATAACATATTGAGATCTATTCATTGTCTCAGGTACCTGAATTTCTTTCAGTCATGTTTAATGTCTCTTATGGAGATCATTCAAAAACTTTAGCCTCGTTTTGACCATTATCAATATATGCTCCTTTTCATATACGAGGAATCTTATCTTAGGAACCAGCATGTCTACCACGCTTCAGGTGTGATTAGCAGTTTGATGTTGTTCTTCTAGAACAACTATTCTTATTGGAGCATTTACAGCTAGTATATGTGACTTGATCACTCTATCTATATGGGTCAGCAAATGTGTCTGGCAACTGCTTTACTAAGCTATATTACTGAATTATCTTTTGGAATTCTATTTCACGTTCTCTTTAGTCCGGGAATCAATGATAATTCATTTCAACTTTCAGCTGTTTACTTTCTCCGCCTTATGTTGGAAATACTAATTCAATTTTACCATTCAAATTGAGCATTACTTATATCCTTCGGAGATGGCTCTAAATAGTATGAATTCATATCCAACATATATTCCCAACTCATCTTAAAGCTCTGTGGTGGAGCAACAAAAATGTGTATTGCACATTCAAAATTCTTAGATGAGAATGTTTGGTTTCTGACCCAAAACCAGTGATGGGAGAATTACTTATAATTTATTGGCTTGGTGCGAATTATGTTGCTCAAATGTTCAATACTTATCCCCATGAACATTCAATAATTATCAAATAATTATCAAATACTTATAGTGAATTCACCAATATTATAAAGATACATAGTGGGTGATCAGTCCACTAACATCTATTTTATTTATGCCAATTACTTCTTTAAGCTGGTGAAAAATTATACTATTATTTGATCTTATGAGCAAGCAACATGTGTCAAATCATTCAGAAGAATCTTCTAGTTCTTCAATGACTATTCACATAAACTGTAAGTATCTTGTGCATCATTACTGAACCAAAATGGTCTAATTGGTCATGCCAAATAATTTGTAAACTTTTGGTTTACAGTATATTTATCTCCATTACACTATTTTGTGTAGTACAATCTGTAAGAGGATGTAGACACTTTCTCAACTATACTTTTACTGCCTTGAGAAATATTTCTATTTTGAAATGAATTTTACATTCCTTTTCTCTTAGTGTCTCAGTATAATTTGTCTCAAATTTCCGTGGGTTTACTCTATGAAGGATTCATCAATCTCAATTTAGTGTAAACATAATCTCTGGATGTTTCATTTATCATAAAATGTGAGATTCTTTAACTCTTTCCCTCGAGATGATAATACTACAGGTTTATCAATCTCGAATGATTCTCATTTTTAGAATCAACAACATCCCCTACATGGGTCATGTATTCTTTCTTAGATCCTTCTTACTTTTGAGACTTATAAGAATATGATGTCATAAGGATTTTAAATTGCATTCTTATATGCAGTACTATTATTTACTCTTCTGGAGCATCATATATATCCTCTTCTGGAACATTCAGTAAATTTTATGCTATCTTGTATTGTACTCACAATAATTTTCTTTCATCTTCAGATGATTAGATGATTGATTCAAATCTCCTATTTATTACCATCTTTATTTTCTCAACTTCAAGTGAGAATATGAGTTCTATAAAGAAACCCTTTGATTTTGACCTTACATCAACAACTCATTGCTTTTCTGAGTCTCAAGGAGACAAGATACAAGTATAAACTTCTTTAGTCTCTTTTGTCAATCATGTGTCTGCTGGACAACATTACTTGTGTAAAAAAATTTCATCACTATGACAGATAAACTCACAACATAGAGAGTTTTTTCCATCAATGTTTATTTATTGATAAAAAGAGTATATAGTCGTGTGTGAGTATAATAATACAATCTCTCCTTTCTCTTACATACCCGATTCCCGAAGCAGATTTGTGGGCTGTTTTTCTAGACACCGGTAAGGCTCCTGGCCGTCGGCGTCAGGTCCTTCTCCCCGTCTTTTGTTTCGTCCTGCTTTGTTCCCGTCTGCTCGTCGTCTTCAGTTACTGGTTCTGTCTTCTGGCTGTATCATACGACTTGTGTCCTATGGTCCCTCTCGAAGCTTCTCACTCCAGATCTTTTCGCCTCCTTGTACCAGCGAAGTCAACGCTTGGGTCTCAGACGTAACCTCCTCTGCTCACCGCCGCCATCGCCCTTCCTACTCTAATTCTCGGCGCCGCTCCTCTATATGGAAGCCCAACCACCAGATCTACTTATCCCGAGCTTTGGCTCGCTAGATCTGGGGGTTCGTGTAGATCTGAATCGCCTCCACCACTCCTCGCCACTTTCACCTACGACGAGACTCACCGTACAGCATTGCAACTCTTTCAATTTGGAGACTAAGTCCATCCACCATCCCCATCTCCAACCGCTGTCTCTCACCCACCTTCATCTTTTGCCTTGCTGGTCTTGGTCCCGCCGTGTATCCCGTCTTCGTTACATCACCGGCTCACCAAAGACTCTACAGAGACAACCCTAACAAAGAAAATTTATTGACATCTCCGGCAAAGCCAAGGCTCGGCCCACTGCGTCTTCTCCTAAGTCTTTACACAAGAGTTTACAAGAGATATCCATCAACAGGATTTACGAGTCCCATCGAACGTGGAGAGGCTGATCCATTTCCAGAGAACGGCGTCGGCGAGATACTGCTCAACAAAACCCTGATCTGCAGTCTCTTGCATTATTCATGGGCTTTGGCTTGGTTACATCTCTTGGGACACAGTTCTATTTTGAGAGGCTCTAGGGCCCTAAGGTTTTACTGGATCTTTATTTCTAAACTCAGACGTTTCAGGCCTTTCTTGTTTTCCGTCTTATTCGAGATTCACATAGTCTCTTCAGAAAGTTTTCTTGGTGGCTTCAGTTGTAGGCGTCTAAAACATCAATTTTAGGACTTCATCCAACAACACCATCTGACTTTGCCAGCTATTATGCTCAATTCAGCATCAAATTCACCAATGGAATCGGAGGTGAAAAGAGTTTCAACCGCCTTATCATTTCGCTTACCGATATTTTTGCTATTCGAACCTTTTGGGATTCACCTAGTCTCTCGGGATATCATAGACGGTTGTAGAGCTAGTCTCTTTCGTTTGACGGGTTACTTATTGGCTTCCTATCCCTCTTTCAATCCCTTTCACTAGGGTATTTCAACGTCTTTTCAGACTATTTGAAGCTCTTCCGAGCTGTGGTTTCAAGGATTCAAGTGAAGATTATCTGCGGATCTCTCTACTTTGAGCTAGTCTCTCCTTGTAGCACTTCTATCCCATATTTTATTGCTTTATTGTCTTTGTTGTTATCTTACCGTCGAGCATACCTCCGATTGTAATCGTTGGAACACCATAGTCTTGATTTAATTAAATTTGTGCACAAAAAGAAAGTATATAATCGTTATACAAACAATTATACAGTTTTAAAGGCGGATACGATCTTGACTCTTGAGCTATGAAAAAATTCACAGTGCTCACTGAAGCAATATCTTCTCGGCAGTGGTCGACAGAGCTCTACAAGGTTCTTGCTGATCTATTCTTCTCTTCTATCTTTCTTTTCTCTCTTGTCACTTCATTCACTCCCAATGTTTGTAATGGTCCAGTTGATGGGCTTGCAAAGACATGTACTTCTTCCATAGTTATGGATCCCAGCTACTTCTTAATCTCTTTAATGAAATTTCTATCAGTTGTTAAAAAAAAAGGACTGTCCTCATGTGCTAGACTATTTGCTGATCTATTAATTGATCTCTTCGTAAAGCTGAAACAACACATTAAATTTTTTGTTCCACATTTGAATGCGTATTTATGTTTTCCATAGACTGAGTTTATCAGATTCTTGCTATCTCCTTGAAGACAATATCAGTGATTCCCATACACCATGCATCGTGATCAAGGAATGAAAATGAATAATGCATTCCTTGTTATTCCTTTTTTATTTTACCATTTATAAGGAATAGTCTTTCCTTTTCATTCCTTCTCATTCCTTTAATTTTAGAGGAATATAGAACAAATTTGTTCCTCTCCCAAAGTGATGAGGAATAATTTTCCTTTTTATTCATATAATTTTATTCCTCTGCGTTTTTTCCATACTCATTTCTAATGTTCCTCTAATGGTCATCAGTTAGATCCTGAGTAATATTTTTTCCTTCTGCTTGCTGAGTTTGAAAAACATGTCACTGATGATCCCCAAACAATAGTCATTCCACAAATGTCTCCAGTCACCCACCCTGATCTTTCGTGTCCGTTGTTTTTGAACAAACCTACGTCAAAGTTACATTTTACCAAACCTGGTGGTGGTCTCTGCCAACGAGTGTTATTATTTGGAGACTATCCTTGAAGTAATTGTTAAGAACAGCTGTTGCACTAATCCAGGCTTTTACAACCTCATGTGTCCTTTTTTTTTTTTTAAACACCAACCTCCTGTGTCCATTTTGGTTGAAGTTGAGGATTTATTTTTTTGTTTTTCTATTTAAATTCAATTGCATCTTGATTTCCAAATTCTCCATAAAATCCAAAAAGACTAGAGTTGTTGTTCCGTAGGAATGTCATCCATTCGTTGGAAATTAAGTAATGATTCTATCATTTTCACCATATAGAGTGGAAAATAAAAATAAGGGTTTGAATGGTAGCATGCGGTGTAATTCTAATAGTATTAAAAACATATAAATAACTATATATAGAAATATTTTATTATTAACTGCAGTGTTCGTCCGTTGAGTAATTAGTTTTACATAGAGTAGTTGTAAGAGCATGATTAATGGGGGATTTCTATGGTGGAGTTCTTAACGGAATATAAGAAAATATCTTTTAACTTTTAACTAAAAAAACGAAGAGCCGGTTCTTAGCTTTTTTAATTAAAAGTTAAGAGACGGTTTCTTATATTTCTCTAAGAACCTCACCCCAAGAACCCTCTATAATTGTAATGGGAGTAAAAGAAATTGGCACGCCTTGTCACTAATCTCTCTCAACTAACCTAAAGACATTTTATGTTTTGTCTCATCCGGTCCCACTTAACTATAATTATGTTAGTCCTCTCTATCTAATTGGGTTTATCATCATATCAGAGCACTATCGATAAGTTCGCAGATACCGAAGCTGAAATTAACAATAAAGAGAGAAACGATGTAAATCCAAACCCTAAACGTCGTATAGCAGCTTCAGCTTTGGTGTATGCATGCCATTACATTCCAATTACTTCCCGACAAACATTTGCTCCCACCACTTTTGATGTGCCTTTCAGGCTTTACATCCCCATGTCCACTTCTCCCTGTTCAAATCCCGCTCTATACTGTCTCGCTTCTTTTGTGAGAGATTGCTACTAATCAAACTTTCCAGATTAATCTAATTAATCAAAATGAAGACATATCGATGATCATTAGGCGGTGGATAACTGGCGAGAACAGCAGGCGCAAGAGCGATCCTTTCACCTCTAGCCAAACGAACAGCGACGGAGAACACATGTTTCGAAACCGAACAGCCTTGTTTCTCAGGAAACACAAAGTTGGAAAGCCAAAACGCAAGGAAAGCCTCGTGCTCCATCTGATCGTCTTCGAAGCTCGAGATCCATGAAACCTGCTTCCCGCTCTCCTTTCTCCGTTTCTCTAGCTTCAAAACTGACTCTTTAATCTCTGAGCTTTCGAGGGGAGTGTATACAGAGGAACCCAGAAGGGAGAAGCCCAGAAGGAGAGTCACGTCCTCGAGGGTTATCGTTGCTTCCCCCCAAGGGAACACGAAGGTTTTGGTTTCAGGGTTCCATTTCTGAGATAGGGAGAGGATGAGAGACGGGTTTCTGCGGATTTTGTGAGTGGATGCTTTGATTGCTTGGAAGATTCCGGATTGTATCCAGATGGGTTTGTGTAAAGCTGACATTTTTCGAAACCAAGACTTGAACTTTTGGTTCGGGAGCCTCCACCCAGAGAAGGAAACGGATAAAGGTGACGACTTTACGCCTGGAGAAGGTTCAGACCCATCAAGGGTGGTGGTTACATGGGGTTTTAAAAGATGGGATTTTTTAATGATGGGTCGAGTGTTGTTCTCACTGGGAAGCACCATGAGCTCTTCCCTCTCTTCAACGAGGTTTCCATGACTGGATGTTGAATCCATTTGGAGAAGAAGAAGAAGAAATGGTTGAGAACGAAGAGACAACGCTTTTAAAACCTAGAAATTTTGTTATTTTTTGTTTGTTTGTGCTCAAGAAATGTTACAAATACCAACCGTATATTATACGGTATCTCAAAGAAACAAATAAACAAGCAATTTTAATGTTTCTAACTAATTATCCATATGTTTCTCAATTTTGTATAAGAAAAATCCAGTTTTTTATAGGTTCTCGATCGACGTAGTTATTTTATTTCCTGATTTTTTCCTATGAAAAGTGTGTTTTTTATGAAAACCCTTTAACAAAAAAAAAGTGTGTTATTGTTGTTACCTATCCATGTTGTATGTCGACGAGTGAGAGGAGATTGATCTTCAAGGAGTCACTGAAGAAAAATAAGCAGAGCCATTTGTGATGGTTAATGAATATACACATGCAACACAACATTTTAGCCATGAGCGTAATTTGAAGCTCCACCACACCAATGAGCCATATGGCTTATATGGATCAAAGTTATACTGACGCAAATACGTGGTTTTATATGTGTGACCGTTGTAGGGTCATTCTCCATATTACATATTTTATTAGATATAGGGCACACACATAAAGCCTGACTAGATCATCACAATATGGGGGAGGATATAAGGTTCAAACTGCTCCCAACAACGGTAACACCCGACCTTGAAATTTTTATGTATGTTTTTCTTGTTTTCAAAAGACTTGTTGGCAGATTGTCCAACATTCTAGTTTCTAAGAATGTCCATCTTCAATTTTTTTTTTGATAAAATATTAAAATAAAAAAGTAGTTTCACCTCTTTATCAAGTGTCGGAGTGGCTATTTAACACTCTTTTATCAATAGGCTAACAACTCGTTGGTGTCTTCAAGTTTAGGTACTTGTTCTGTAATAAAACATGTCGTGTGGATTTACAACTTTAGATTGTTGTATTAACCTTTTAGCTAAGCTAGAGGCCAACCGAGCTTAAGATTACCTGATATTTTTCATGGGCCGAAACAACCCAACCCGCTTATTATTTATTTATACTTTATAAGTCCTAATCCGGAACACTTTATTTTTAGTTCACCAGCCATTAACAATCATACACTATTACTAGACAATTACACTTGAGTATGTTTTCATATGAAAAACACTAAAGAATAACTTGAATCTAAGTCAAAGAGAAAAAAAATCGTGTGAAATCAGAAGAAATTCTCGTGAAACTATATCTAAGTCACTTAAACGATAAAGTTGTCACATATATAGTTAATGAACATACAAGCACACTATTCTTTTATCGTTAAGATGACCATGAACAGATAAGATAAACTAAAATAACTAATTTGAGAACTGATGACAAGTTCAGAAAACTACCAAATATGCTAACTAAAGTGTATGCGTCATCATACAACATAACTAGTTTAGCACCAATGACGCCGGATCATTAGCTAGTAATTAAATCATGAACTATACGAGACTCGCTACAATAATGAGTTAAACAAGGTTAATGCAACTTGTAATCCTGGTAGAAATATCTTGATGAACTTTTTATCTGATTCTTTCTAGGGCATGTATGTCTACATCGTACATGCAACATGCATATCAATATATTGCATGAAACATGTAAGGGAGTATGCATATGGAATATGCTTTGGAAAGGTTAATTATTATTTTTTAAAGGGCATAAAAATTTTAAATTGCAGTGACGAAAAGAGCGTAAGTTTGTTTGGATATGGTCTTCATTTTCTCTATAGTTTCTTCTCATAATGTTATCATTCAATTCAATCCAAATTATTCGTTATTATCGATTTTCCACATACTTTTCACTAGTAGAATTCCATCTTCACTATTTTCTCATTTTAGCATCCATTCAACTCCACTTTTATTCCTCGACATTAATTTTCCGCGATATACATTTAAGGATGTTTCCTTTTAATGATTATCGTGAATAAAAACATATGTGTATGAGTTTTGCTTAATCAATATTATAGAAAGTTAAACCCTAGATTATTAGAAAAAACAACTTAATCAAATTATTGTCAAAAAGATACTAAACACATTTTTGGACAAAATGTAATCTTAGAAGGTTAGACCCTAGATTCTCTCTTCCTGGTTGTTGGCTTTGATTCACGAAAAATCCAAAAGCAAACATTTGCTCAAATGAAAAAAAGTATTTTCCTTAAAGACTTACTAACGTGGAAACGTCAAAACTTAAAAGCTAGAAAAATATGATCATGATGTGGGCACCTATATAGACAAAATGTGGCGTTGTAGTGGTTGTGAACATATATCTACATGATGTATTCGTTGGACTTGGATTATGATGATGGCTCATCACATCGTTTTATTTTTACCAATAGAATATATTCAACGACCTAATATGATGAATTTCACAAAAAGCCCAAACGATAATATTTTTACTTAAATTTGTTACATTGAGAACATATCTAGTATCTCCACCTTTTAACTCGTCTGAAGTTACATTTTTTGTAGTTTTAAGTTTTTTTTTTTATTATTTGTTCAGTTTGTGTATGAATTTTCACAATAAATTTATAAAATTAGATTGAGGTTGTTTTTTATGGCGTGCCTTCCGACTTAGAAAATTTCAACGGGTTAGGTCAATGTCTTGTTAACCCATTGACCTATAATTTGTTAACTCATGTATAGAATATTTTGCAAGTGTATAAATTTCACAGTTCATTAGTTTAAAGTATGTATCTTAACTGTTGGTAACAGTTCACATTAGTGAATTGGCTGTTCGCCCAAAAATTGGTGGAGAAAGATTGAAAAGTCTCACAAGTTCGGGAAAGGAAATCGCATGGTTGAGATAAATCATGGACTCTAATTATCAGGTTCCAACCATAAATTGACTGAAAATAAAAATTACTTACATAAAGATCAAGTTACATATACTTGTTACATGCTACATACAAACAGACATACACACACACAAATTCAAGTTGTAACATATCATATGTTATAACCAAACTCATCTTAAGAGAGTAAAGTTTGAGCCGGTCTGCACTCACTAGCTCACACCATATCTAACTAAACAAAGATGGCAAAACAACTTCCATAATGTTTCTCATAAACCTAACTAACTAGTATCTTAACGTCATTCTTTAACGACAAAAATCCTGGTAACTGGAATATTGATCTTATTTCTCGTGTTTGCTTTTGATTTATGCAAGAGAAGGGTAACGGAAACGTTGAGCTGACTCTATAGTTGTGGGTAAAACCAGTTGTTTAACAAGGATTGGATTATTTGGATACTGATGGACCAAAAAAAATTGCGTTTGTGGAAGATGTTATGGACTCTTTAACAGTATGAACTTGTGGACTGTGGTAGATGTAAGAATTATTATGGGTACTGACAGAAGAGATTAGGGTTTCAAGTGGAAGTGTTAGTGTTGAGCCTTTCTAACCATCATTTGCAATCTTCCTGACCTTATCCTTTCAAGAAAAAACCCATGGTATGTGGTAAAAAGAGAGAATGAAGGAAGAGAGATGGAGATTGCATTGAGAGTTTAATGTCTTGGGTTGGGTGGTAAGATAATAACAAACTAGGATAGTACCCACTTTATAAATAACAGGGATATTTTATTTGCACATTTATTATAGTGAATCAAGTAACTAATATTTTTTATTATTTGATATTTATTCAGATGATTTTAAATATGATATATTTAAAATATCTGTAGTAAATTATACTTAGAAGATTTAATTATTTTTATGACTTTATATTTAAATACTTAACAAATTCTCCAAAAATTATGGTAATAATACAAATTTATAACCTAATTAATATTTAAATACTTAACAAATAAGCCAATATTAAGTATGTTGTATAATTAGTTATGAAATGGTCCAAAACTTAAATGACAACTTTAAACAGTAGATAAAAAAATAGGACTCTAAAGTAATAGATCAGATTTAAGTGGCTTTTATAGAGACTAGAGATTTTTTCCGCGCTTCGCGCGGATTGTGTCTTATAAATTTATTTTATTTATAATATTATTTGTCGGTTTTTTCTTTTACATTAACTTCTTATTTTTTCAACGTTAGTTTTTCTTAATTTAAATTTATATGTTTATAATTTTTCATTTTTCTTGTTGTAGATGGAGAATTATATTTTTTATTGATGGTTTTTTGTATGTGATATAAATTTTTTGAAATTTTAAAATAATGTTATATATAGTACGATTAACACATTAAAGAAGAGAAACATATTCAGACACATTTTACACAGGTTTTATATGCATAATTTTAAGCATTATATATGTATATATTATAAATTTGAAACATGTAAATACTTTCTAAAGCTAAATACTTGTTCTGAGTTTACATAACTTAAAAGTTTGATCTCTTTTTAAAGATACTGCTCAACAAAACCCTGATCTGCAGTCTCTTGCATTATTCATGGGCTTTGGCTTGGTTACATCTCTTGGGACACAGTTCTATTTTGAGAGGCTCTAGGGCCCTAAGGTTTTACTGGATCTTTATTTCTAAACTCAGACGTTTCAGGCCTTTCTTGTTTTCCGTCTTATTCGAGATTCACATAGTCTCTTCAGAAAGTTTTCTTGGTGGCTTCAGTTGTAGGCGTCTAAAACATCAATTTTAGGACTTCATCCAACAACACCATCTGACTTTGCCAGCTATTATGCTCAATTCAGCATCAAATTCACCAATGGAATCGGAGGTGAAAAGAGTTTCAACCGCCTTATCATTTCGCTTACCGATATTTTTGCTATTCGAACCTTTTGGGATTCACCTAGTCTCTCGGGATATCATAGACGGTTGTAGAGCTAGTCTCTTTCGTTTGACGGGTTACTTATTGGCTTCCTATCCCTCTTTCAATCCCTTTCACTAGGGTATTTCAACGTCTTTTCAGACTATTTGAAGCTCTTCCGAGCTGTGGTTTCAAGGATTCAAGTGAAGATTATCTGCGGATCTCTCTACTTTGAGCTAGTCTCTCCTTGTAGCACTTCTATCCCATATTTTATTGCTTTATTGTCTTTGTTGTTATCTTACCGTCGAGCATACCTCCGATTGTAATCGTTGGAACACCATAGTCTTGATTTAATTAAATTTGTGCACAAAAAGAAAGTATATAATCGTTATACAAACAATTATACAGTTTTAAAGGCGGATACGATCTTGACTCTTGAGCTATGAAAAAATTCACAGTGCTCACTGAAGCAATATCTTCTCGGCAGTGGTCGACAGAGCTCTACAAGGTTCTTGCTGATCTATTCTTCTCTTCTATCTTTCTTTTCTCTCTTGTCACTTCATTCACTCCCAATGTTTGTAATGGTCCAGTTGATGGGCTTGCAAAGACATGTACTTCTTCCATAGTTATGGATCCCAGCTACTTCTTAATCTCTTTAATGAAATTTCTATCAGTTGTTAAAAAAAAGGACTGTCCTCATGTGCTAGACTATTTGCTGATCTATTAATTGATCTCTTCGTAAAGCTGAAACAACACATTAAATTTTTGGTTCCACATTTGAATGCGTATTTATGTTTTCCATAGACTGAGTTTATCAGATTCTTGCTATCTCCTTGAAGACAATATCAGTGATTCCCATACACCATGCATCGTGATCAAGGAATGAAAATGAATAATGCATTCCTTGTTATTCCTTTTTTATTTTACCATTTATAAGGAATAGTCTTTCCTTTTCATTCCTTCTCATTCCTTTAATTTTAGAGGAATATAGAACAAATTTGTTCCTCTCCCAAAGTGATGAGGAATAATTTTCCTTTTTATTCATATAATTTTATTCCTCTGCGTTTTTTCCATACTCATTTCTAATGTTCCTCTAATGGTCATCAGTTAGATCCTGAGTAATATTTTTTCCTTCTGCTTGCTGAGTTTGAAAAACATGTCACTGATGATCCCCAAACAATAGTCATTCCACAAATGTCTCCAGTCACCCACCCTGATCTTTCGTGTCCGTTGTTTTTGAACAAACCTACGTCAAAGTTACATTTTACCAAACCTGGTGGTGGTCTCTGCCAACGAGTGTTATTATTTGGAGACTATCCTTGAAGTAATTGTTAAGAACAGCTGTTGCACTAATCCAGGCTTTTACAACCTCATGTGTCCTTTTTTTTTTTTTTAAACACCAACCTCCTGTGTCCATTTTGGTTGAAGTTGAGGATTTATTTTTTTGTTTTTCTATTTAAATTCAATTGCATCTTGATTTCCAAATTCTCCATAAAATCCAAAAAGACTAGAGTTGTTGTTCCGTAGGAATGTCATCCATTCGTTGGAAATTAAGTAATGATTCTATCATTTTCACCATATAGAGTGGAAAATAAAAATAAGGGTTTGAATGGTAGCATGCGGTGTAATTCTAATAGTATTAAAAACATATAAATAACTATATATAGAAATATTTTATTATTAACTGCAGTGTTCGTCCGTTGAGTAATTAGTTTTACATAGAGTAGTTGTAAGAGCATGATTAATGGGGGATTTCTATGGTGGAGTTCTTAACGGAATATAAGAAAATATCTTTTAACTTTTAACTAAAAAAACGAAGAGCCGGTTCTTAGCTTTTTTAATTAAAAGTTAAGAGACGGTTTCTTATATTTCTCTAAGAACCTCATCCCAAGAACCCTCTATAATTGTAATGGGAGTAAAAGAAATTGGCACGCCTTGTCACTAATCTCTCTCAACTAACCTAAAGACATTTTATGTTTTGTCTCATCCGGTCCCACTTAACTATAATTATGTTAGTCCTCTCTATCTAATTGGGTTTATCATCATATCAGAGCACTATCGATAAGTTCGCAGATACCGAAGCTGAAATTAACAATAAAGAGAGAAACGATGTAAATCCAAACCCTAAACGTCGTATAGCAGCTTCAGCTTTGGTGTATGCATGCCATTACATTCCAATTACTTCCCGACAAACATTTGCTCCCACCACTTTTGATGTGCCTTTCAGGCTTTACATCCCCATGTCCACTTCTCCCTGTTCAAATCCCGCTCTATACTGTCTCGCTTCTTTTGTGAGAGATTGCTACTAATCAAACTTTCCAGATTAATCTAATTAATCAAAATGAAGACATATCGATGATCATTAGGCGGTGGATAACTGGATATATAAGTTTGCCACAGCTCTATAAATTTACATTTTTCATTGTGACATGATAAAAAAGCAATTTTTAGAGCATGATTAACCCTAAAACCTATTTGGGTTTCTTAATTTTTTTTTTGATCTGATTAAAAAAAATAAAAAAAGAACCAATTGCGAGCCGCCACATGTCAGTGGGACCCGCGAGTAGTGTCGGTCCTATTTCAACATTTTTGCAACCGATTCTTGGGCATTTCGGTGGGGCCCACCCCTTACTTTTTGGGAAGAACCCCCAAAAAATACCCCGATAATCATGTTTTTACTTACTTTGAGTCTGTCTCCGTTCTTGCCCAAAGCAAAATAAGTATGGACTTCCAACCGCAGTTAAAATAAATATTTAATCAATAAAAAAATTAAAGTGTTTTTAATCAATTTGGTTTAGTGGTATCTTATCAATTTAAAATGAGTTGGGATTGAATCCACCCTTGTGCATTAATATTTGCATAAGCTTTTCATCATGGGAAGGGAAGTTAGGCTAATTTCGACCGAGAGATAAAACGAGGAGATCGAGATGGAAAATCTTTGGTGACCAGGGAACGGCAAGGAATACTGCATTCCCTAAGGTTCCTAAAAAAATCACCATTCACAAAGAATAATAATTCCCTCTAATTTCCTTTCATTCTTTTGTTTGTAGAGAATTAAATAACAAAATTATTTCTTGTTAAATTTGATAAGGAACAATCATTCCTTTTCATTCCTGCTATTTTATTCTCGTACATTTATTTTTTATTCGTTCCTCTTGTTTTCCGAATGGTCACCAGTCAAATCCACTAATTTATTAATTTAAAACACATCCTATTATAAAAAAAAGCACATCCTATTATATGCTGATATCATTATTCCCTACTCTTGAACTCGTTTTGTCCTTTTTCCAATACACTACTTGCCAAATCATAAGAAGTTAAAATATAAAAGTGGATCAACTAATTTATAGAAACCACTAACAACTTTTGACACCCCTCTTGAAAATGTGTTTCAATTTAAATTTTATGCCAGTAATATAACTTTAACTCCACCGTGAAGATTTGATGTAGAGACAAATAAGTGGCTCCATTTCACCATCTCCCAAGCCACCAAAATCTCTCCTAAACCCTTTTGTCACTCACTCTCGTTACTTATTCACTCATTGCCCAGGAATAGTATAATCTCATGTGTGTTTCTTAAATACAGAAGATATGAATATATATATATATATACTAGGGTAAACCCGCCCTACGGGCGAGCGAATATATAAACTATTAATATATATTTATTTTAAATTTTTTATTTATTTTAAATAAAAGTATGATTAACATTTATAAATTTATTAACAATTTAACTATTTATTTTACTATACATTTAAATATATTATTTTTTTCTTTCAAATTTTATTATAGTTTAACTATAATAATTGTCACATAGATTTTTATAAAATTACAGTCGATTGGGTTAAGCATATCGAAGTTATTTTTCTCTCGGTTATATATTGGTTTCATGAATTAAATTATCTTTATATAGCAACACATTGATCAAGCTATCGAGAAACATTTTACATATACTTATCCACAATGCAAAATCCAATTTAAAAAATTTGCCCACAAACAACACCTCATAATTAAGATTAGTATAATACTATTGATCCTTTTGCAACATCAATTTTAGAGATTCTCTTATTCTACAATATATAGTATCTGAAACGTAGAGAAAAAACACATAATGTAGGTATTTATAAAGAAACATGAATATGAACTCGAATTCCGAGGCGAGAAACTGCTTGACATAAATATTGCATATTCTTAAATTTCAAAAAAAGAAGAAGATATATTGCATATTCTTCCCATACGGAAGGCGATAATCAATTTTGGTTTTGTTAATTTTTACAATGAGGCGAGAATCAAATCATTAGTTACAGATGCTGTCACTATAAAAATAAAATATGTTTTTTTTTCAAATATAGCCTCCGAAACTTCATAACCGAC
Source organism: Brassica napus (assembly GCF_020379485.1). Lineage (NCBI taxonomy): Eukaryota > Viridiplantae > Streptophyta > Magnoliopsida > Brassicales > Brassicaceae > Brassica > Brassica napus. Next base: position 10,635,618 of record NC_063441.1, read on the forward strand.
ACTGCTTCTTGACCAATTAACTCTAAATAATATCTTCGTGAGCATCATATTTTGAAACATCATAAGATAACAGTTCCAGATGAGCTTTTTTAAATTATAATAAAAAGATTCATGAATTTTTCATGTTTCTTTTGGTGTGAGTTCTCATATGTTCACATTAGTTTTTGTCGTGTTAGCTTTCAAATAGAAAAGATAATATAAAAAATACTGCAAGAACACGAAACCTAGTAATTATTAATTATTAGATTTAATTGGTTTACAAAATAAATATAATTTACAAATTTAAATCGGTTTATAAATAAAAATTTGGTCTACAAATTAAAATTGGTTTACAAACCTAAACCAACACATATACTTAAACCTAAAGGGTCATTGTCTTCTTGCGCCGTTAGGGTATGGTGTGTCTCTCTCTTTGTATCTCTCTCTCGATCAGTTCATAACTCTGGGAAGGAGAAGCTCTGCTTGCTTTCCTTTCTAAATTTATCTCAAATTGAGAAACCTAGAGAGATGATAAGAGAGTTTGCCAAGAACAGAGTCCGGGTTCCTTCATTTCTCAAATCAGCGAAATTGAACTTCACCGAACTCGAAATCAACTCGTTGGTTTTGATGGGTTTTTCTTAATTCTCTAGATCCTGAGAAAAATCTTGAAATTCCCAGAAGATGTTTGGGTTTGTGTGTGAATGTTTTTACTTGAGCCGAGATATCTCCGAGTTTGATTTGGAATCGTCCGAGCCAAAGCCCTTCTGGTTTCCTTCTCCTCTTCCTTGCTGGCCACATGGTAAAAGAACCTTTCTTTTCTGGAAATTGCGATTTTTCTCTTTAATTATGATACTGAAAACTGCAATTTTTAGCTCAGTTTTATTATATTTGAGTTTAGAAAGGAGATCAAACATTCTTATGTTGTTTGATCTGCTCATCACATCTATTGTCTTTCTCTCATTCCCCACAGATTTTATTTCCATCTAGATCCTCGCTGCCGATCAACCTCCATGTCCTGTCGATCGCCTCATCTTCCGCAATACTCCGGGTACCAAAAATGTGCTCAACCTCTTTCTCGATCTCTGTGACTGGAGCCTTCTCGCGCTATTTCCACACCACCGATGTGCACCGCCAACGTTGTCATTACCTGTGTGATCGGAAAAAGATGGAAAAATCCTCATGGAGTCTCACCAAAAGAGATCCGACGGGAGTATCCACTCCTAGTTTCTTCCTTTGTCGGAGAAGGTGACGCCTGAAGAAACACTCGACGAAGCAGTCTTTGCAACGTTAAAGAAGAGTTTATATTAGTTTCTCCTTCCTATTCAGTAACCCTCTCTCTTCTCCATGGTAACAAAAGATAACAGGGATCGTAATGCTTGAGTGCAAGAAACTGATGTATCTCGCAACACCAAGCACTGTTATTTATAGTTCTAGATTGAGCGAAGAGTGGGTGCATTGAATGAAACCTTGTGGGTAGGTGAAGTGGATCATTGGTCTTTAAGGATTCAACTAATATCTTTTACTGGATGCATCGGCGGTTACGCATCCATGTCATCGAACTGGTTCGCATGAACATAAAAGGACACCACATGTGACTTGGGTTTCAATAACATAAATTTCATGGCCCAACTACGGATCTCCCTCTCTGCTGAAAGGTGCCATAAAAAATAGCTCACCTACATATAAGCCCAACAAAACATACATCCGATACATTTAAGTTCTTGCTGATGTGTCACTCTCTCCTTGCACTATTTACTGATGTGGAATCCTATGTGGCAGCCTTAGGAGTGATCCAAACACTACTTTATATATAAAGATGTATGTATATCAGTATATAAGCTTTTAATTAGTCTTCTTATTATTAATGGTTAAGCATTAATTCTCCTTGCATTACATATGCTAGGTTTTTTGGTATTTTACCTTGACATTAATCCACGATTGAACATATTGATGTAGTAGATCGATTCAAGCATTAACAATACATATATATAGTCTAGATTAGTGGGAAATAATAAAGTTTCTATTAGAAAAGAGCCCTTAGGGGAAGGTAAGTGGGACGCATGAATAAAGGGGGTTTATATCACCCAACAATAAAAATCACCCAAATAAAATCAATGTGCTTCCCTTTAAACATTCTTCTTGTCATTTTCCTCACAACCATCTTCTACTTTGGCCAACTTTTTATCTTTTGTTGCCGTAAAAAAGAAATTCAAATATGCAAATCTCCACTCACACATTATACATTCTCTTTTTACAATCCTTAGAATGCCCTTTTTGCCGTCTTCCCCTTGTCCTCTTCCTGCTGTACTCCTGATTCTCTTCCTTTCGGAATTTCGTCGAAATATTCAACAACCCTATATTTTTAATTATATTCTCATGCAGATTAAATAATAAGAATATATCGCCCCTTTTCTTCCATATATAACACAACATACGTAACATGACCCCAAACCCTATAGCAACACACTCTCCACGACTCATATTATACCGTGTACGTCATGAGTTCAGTAGCAAGAGACCGAAAGGAACAAATGGTAATCCAGTCTTCAATCGTGTTGCTTCAAGAAAGATTCAGACAACTTCAGAGAACGCGAGAGTTAAGAGCTGAGCGAGAGCTCCTTAACCCTAAACCTAACCACCAAGACAACAATATCTTACAATATTACACCCAACCCGCGAGTTTTGATTTCTTCCAGTTTCTACCTCTTAACTCTCAAACATCCTCGTCACAGCAGCTCCTCTCCCTCTCCTTATGCCCTATCTCCACATCTGATTCCACTGAAAAGCCTAGCTTTTATCATCACTGGCCAAATAAAGACGACAAGAAGAAGGTGGTTGGGACTGATCGACACGACGATGTTGATACGTCTCTGCGTCTCTAAGTTCATAAAGTTTCTCCTCAGTCTTTTTGCTTTTTATTTATACAAATGTGTGTATAACCCTTTCTGGTCGGTATGCTCTTATAAGGAGTCTTGTATCTCTTAGCGAAAAAAAGGCGTCTTGTAGGTGGTAATGATATGTATGTTCAAATGCAATCATATATAGTATTACATGTTTCAGAGCTAATTCTTGTGATATATATCTTATTACAACGATAACGATCTACGTACTCATAAAGTTATTAATTATTGTATGATTGTATCATGTTTATGGATGGTTACCATCATTCCTTCAGTTGATCTACTTATACGTATCGCTGTAAATGTTCCGTCTTTGTACTTTACTATATATATAATTATAACTTATATTCAGCCAAAACTCCATACATTTACTTGAAACTCGATTTCTTTGGTCTCCGCTTGCGCATGATCAGACCCTCTTTTGGTTTTTAATTTTTAATAAATAAATATTTTATAATACAAGTCATGTCATTAAAAGTTGTCGGTCACAATCTAAACTTATTTGCATGTATTTGAGTCAGTACTCTTTAACTCTTATATATGTCAGTAACAATGAGAGATAGATACATAGAAACTAAAAGGCCATTCAATCATAGCTAAACGTTAATTGGAAAATATGTATATTCACACATAATTTAATCTATTAAATTATAGTCTTGTTTTTATCTACTGATAAAGATTTATCATTTAAGTTTTACATGATGATCTTAATAAAACTGACTTATATCATATGTTATAATAATAATATCCTGATTACTCTAACCAATTAAACATCACAATAGAAACAAACCGATTAAATATAAACAACCCGGTAGTAATTAAAATTTTAGACTACATACGATCAACATTAACATCATATCATCTAATTTAAATGAACAATAATACATTAACAATCTGAGATTTGTTTCAGCTAATCTTCGGAATAGGTTTTAACATAAGATAAAAACATGCAATCATTTGTTTTGATAAAACAAACATAAGAGAAAATTTAATTTAGGATAGATAATGGAAGAAGAGGGAGCAGAATCTAGGTAGGAACAAGAAAGGGAAAGGATACGTCTTAGAGATAGAGAAAGAAGACAGTTTATGAGCCAATCTGAAAGAGAAAGGCATTTGGCTCAGCGCCGCAAAAACTACCAGCTCCGAAGGCAAAAGCAGAATCGCGTCGACTCTCAGACCCAAGCGATCACGAAGTGAACCAAGAAACATTAAGCTCACATTCTGATCCCGGAACTAGTAATATATCCACGCTAGCTGAGTCTGATCAATGTAAGGATGTTGTCACAACATTCCCAAACATAAGGTTCATTAAGAACTTGAAAAGATTTAAGAAAGGTTGATAATTACATGATTACAAATTGTATCTTTTAATTAGTTCTTTCCACAAACCTGCATTCAAATAAGAAAAATTTACACTCACAGACACATTTTGACTTTACAATATCACAATAAGACACATTCCACTTGCAACACACATTCTACTTGTGTAATGTCCATGATACCCTCTTAACCAGCACCTCGTTCTCGCTATCTTTTTACTTTTTTGTGCTTTAGTTTTTTTTTTTTTTTTTAATTTGCTGATTTAAAGAAAACAAAGAAAGTCACTTTCCCAAATTCCCAATTCACGAACCCTAATCTTATTTGTTAGATTTTCTATGGTTGCAATTCATTGTCATTTTCTCACCCTAATCCATTTCAGTCCCTCACTCCGTAAATCATTCGCGAATCAAAATCATTTTCTTTTCCACATTTATCTGTTTCGTAGCGGTAGTCTCTGAGCCACCGGCCCACCGTCGAACAAAGCCCCCACACCTGCTCCCGTGAGCAACAGATTTCTAAATGCAAGGTTAGTTAGTTTGCTTTTTTGGCTAATTTGGGAACCCTTTGTTAAAGCAATTTCAGTCAAGATTTGGATATGACAAAATCTCATATCTGGAGTGTTGTTCATTGGTTAAATCTCCATCTCTTTTCTTTGATTGTAATTGGTTAAATCTATAGTAACTGCCCAAAAAATTGGAACTTTTTCAGATATTGTGGATGTGCTGGAGCTATCACAGCACCAAGATGTCTCGTGAAACTACACAAAGAAGAAAGTTTTGGTGAGTTTCGTGCTTCATTCAATACAACACCAATAGAATTTGATTCTAACAAGGCTTGTGAAATTCTTGTGTGTGTGTGTTTTGTCATGCAAAAGAATGGAAGATTTTAATGAGAGCAAGAAAGAGTAAAGATAAGTTTACGCCGTGGAAGAAGTTAGATGGTAACGAGTTCGGTATACAAAACTCCATGAATCTACACGTATGGTTCCCAATAAGCTCAGGAAAAGAGGTACCTCTTAGTTTTTCCCAGGCTTTGACTTAGGCTTCTGGTTAGCTTATATAGTGTGTCTAAACAATTTTTATTAGCGTACGTTAGAAAGCTTATGTTTTTGTAATTGTTAGTCGAATATGGACCTGACAAATCTCTTTAGATTGCTTTATCCAGTTTTTTTCTGTTTGATGGAGAAAGAAATATGATATCCATGTTCATAGTTTTTGTGTCCATGTCCATAATTATATTATAACTATATTATCCACAATAAGGTATCAATATGGTAAGCATAAAGTACTTGTCCACAGATACTAAAAAATTATGTAAGATGATTAAGAATATAAAAACTTGTCCAAGAAAACACATCAATGAAACTTAGTTCATGAAACCTCATCTACGAAAATTTTAAAGAGATTTTCTATATTTTTTATCCATCCATGTCCACATCTTTTTATGTTCACGTATTTTTCTTACATGTTCACAATTTTGCATCCACACTTCTTATGTCCATACATTTTTTTATATAATTGTTGAAATATATAAAATATATATATGAAAATGGATGTTAAAATATAGAGAAAAACAAATTACAATTTATTGTAATAATTATACTTTCTTCAAATGTCTTAAACTCTGAGAAAAAAACAAATAAAAACATAAGAACTTTGCAAAAAGAACAAAGAAAAAGTTGAGAAAAAATAAATAAAATAAAAAAATGCAGCCATCCTCTAGTTTCTCTGAACCAAACGTGAAGGGTACTGCTGTAAAACCACAAGGGGTGGAAGAGGACAATGTGTCCCTCAAGTGGAAAGTGCTTTATCTTGTAAAAAAAGAGAATAATGTGTCTGATGATGTAACGCACTCTTCAAATAATCTACTAACTAATTTTCTTCTTATAGTTTACCGATTCCAACTTTATTAGTTCACAAGTTGAATGAGAACTTCATCAATTAGTGTTTGTAAAAGTGAATCTATTTTAAAGATAAATCTTAGATTTTTTTTTTTAGAAATTCAATCCTTTTGTTTGTTTTCAAACACAAATGAAAATACATGACATTATTCATTTCTTATTTTGGAAAGAAAAAAAATATTATTCAACAAAAAAAATTTACAAAGTCGGAGCTGTATTCAATGTTAAGGTTTACCTTGAAAAAAACATAGTAAAGCTTTAGAAGAAATAATAAAACAGAGCGTATGTTGGAACAAATGCTATAGTGACCCACTTGAGTATCAAAAAATCTATTTTATACCTCTTTGAATTTTAATTTCTTTTTTAATTAAATTTAATATAAAAAGGAGCAAAATGTCCCTAAAACCTGAAAACTTTAAATTATTTACCAACCTAACCATGTAAGTCCGGACCCAAACCCATATATCCAAAACCCAGCCCAGGTTGATTTCATTTTTTAATATTAAAAATTAATATTATTAGTTATACCAGTTGTACTAGTTATATCAGCTGTATTAGTTGTACATTAATTTGAACTAGTTGTACAATTTTATTAGTTATATTAGCTATTCTAGTTGTACAGTTGACAAGAAAAACATAAATTATCATTCAATGGATAACGGTGGCGGATAAATCTGAACAGAATTTTACCAAAGCTGACGTGTCCAAAATCAGACCACAGATCCATCTTTTGATTCGTCAATACCACTCACAAAGGCAACCCCCAACCACAAAACCTTGACTTCAAAAGAGAAGGTTTGGCTCTGAACCCTAGCCACCAAATCTATGAATAATGTTTGTAAACCTCATCCACCACAACTATTATTCATTGTGTGATTAAACTTGTAATATGTTGTGATTAGTTTATTTTCTATAACATTATATATATATATATTTTTTTTCTTTAAAATATAATATTATGTATAACACTGTAATATGTTGTATTAGTTGTATTAGTTATAAAATTTAATATAAAATTATTTGTTTTAACAGTTATTAGTTGTATTAGTTGTACTAGTTGTATTATTTTTGAAAAAAATGCATTTTTATTTTTTTTGTTCTCGAAACCGAAGAAGACATCTACGGAGCCAAAAGGTTGCAGTAGAAGAAGATTCAAAATTCTTTTTTTTCAAAAAAAAAAAAATCATAAAGAAGCCAGCACGATCAAGGTGAAGAGAATGAACAAGCATTCATGATTGGATTTGGACTTGTGTTGGAACCACTTACTCTTTGTTTTTTGTTTCAGATTTATTGTAGTTTAAAGACATGTAGTGTATTTTTACACTTAAGTTATATTGTATTTTTTGACAAATGAGTGGTATGACTACAATAATATTACTAGTTAATCTACAGTAGTATTAGTCTCACTGGTACAATAGGTTTAACAATAATACAACTAGTTTAACTACGTGTTACTATGTTGCCTTAGTTGTACCACATAAAAATACAATTAACTCATTTGTACAGCTTGGCCAGTAGTGAAGCTCGAGATAGTGGTTGACATCGCGAATTGATGACGACCACGACGATGAGTGTGGCGGTTCTGGTAAAAAACAATGTCTATTGCTATGGTGGAAAAAGATGATTGCGGTGACAAACGGCGAGCTTGAATGCCATTTGAGACCACGGGGAAGAAGATCTGCAACAGTTTAGATTGGTGGTCAAAATTGTTTAAATACGCAGTAGAAGCAGGGTCTTAGTGTAGATAAGATAGCGGGTTTTGGTAGAAAGCATTGACAGAAACTTGAATCATGTAGAAAGAACACGATAAAGGTAATAAGATAATTTTTTTAATTCATTCATTAAAGTTGTTAAGGTAATTCATATGACAGAAGTTCATACAAATTAATTTAGGTTGTAGTAGATTTTTTTAAGCCTTTTGGTCCATTTCAAAATTTTGTCCGCATATATCTTTATCAAAGAAATAAGTAAGGTGCAGAGCTGAGCGAGGACTAAAGCTGGAAAAAAAACATGTCTGGATTTATTTCTGCACCTAATATTCCACAGTAGACCCAATGCCAAATAGTGGAGTAAGAACTGACGCAGAAGCCGTGTCCTACATATATAAACAAATACTACTTGTAACAAAAACGTTGTCAAGCTTTCATAGCTCAGTTGGTTAGAGCACCCGTTTAGTAAGCGGGAGGTCTTGAGTTCAACTCTCAATGAAAGCATCATACTTTTTGGGTTTTATATTTCTGATCTCTTTTATGGACCACATTTTGAAAGGGCCCATTCCTTAGTTTGGGTTGACAAAGTATTGACCATATTCTAATTATCTTGCTTCAAATCACAGAATTAATTAGGGTTTTCGCCTTATTTCATATAAATACTGCCTTGGCACATTGCCCATTGTCATCATCTAACTTCGTTCTTCTGTTCTAAATCTTTTCTCCGGTTAGAAACCTATAGATGTTGTTTAAAATGTCTTTATGAAACGTGACGCGATTTTCTCTCCAAGAAATCGATTACTTGACAAGGGGCAACATAGAACAATGATGGTTGCATAACCCTAAAAGTAAACGTCACAAAGAAACCAAAAGGTAGAAGGAGCCTTAAAGGGCTTCTCCGTCAGAAGCATCGTACTAAGGGTCTCATATTCCATCGCCTTGCGGAGCGGCGTTGCTGCCTTTACCGTTTGGGACCGGCCATGACACCTACATTGATTTATTAGTTTGGTGATAAACCTCTCAATTAAGTAGAGATGAAAGGCAGTGATGACTCGGAAATATTCAAGCTCAACAGACCGGAATTAGGCTTTTCTTTCTTTTAATTTGAGAGATTCGTTTCTGTGTCGATAATCCCACTGAACTGAGCCTTTCCAAGCATTGAGTTTCCTAAAAACACTAATCCAGTTTTAAACAATCGTTCTCTCCTATTAATCTTATCAGTGCTTCCAACTTACTTTTTTTCTTCTTTAAACTTGTGTCTGAACCACGACGTATTTGCCAGAGACTCTTAGCAATGAAATGTTTTTACTCAATATTTAGTCCATTTAATTTGTTTTTTTTTTAATCTTTGCCGGATTTGGTATGATATAGACTCTGTTGTAAAGACATTTTTTTTCAAATAGTTGTAAGTTGTTGCGGTCGCACAAACCGAAGTCCCAAGTTCTTGAAACTATCGACCACTTATCTACCTGCTAACAAGAAAGTGACGGGTAGCAAATGGATTTACAAGGTCCAACAATTTTGTTAATTATATTTTGATGCTAAACTGTATTATGAATGAAAGATCGATATATTTCACTCACTTCAGATTAGTACGATGTGAGCTGACAACAATCAGAACGACATTTTTCTAAAATGGTAAACCATCAGAACAACACGCCATCATAACTTATTATGACTTCATACCTTCAAAGGGATGGCTAGGCGCTTTAAAAAATAATCCAATCAAGACTTGAAAATTATCTTACCCTCGGCAGTCTCTTGTGGCATTTGACCCCATCCTATCACTATTCTAACGTGCTGTGTCGCCTTCTGAACCATTTACATTCACCAAAGAAATGAGTTATCAATCAGTACCAGCGAATCGCATTCATTACCCAAATGTTCTCTTACTGAATCGAGTCTCAAGACCAGCACTCTTACCAATTAGCTCCTTAGCCATCCAAACCAAACCTATATATGAACACGTACATTTTATTCAATCTGGCTAGAACCTGGTTCTTTTTTTTAACTCCTGCTTTCTCCATTATTCTTCTAACCTTTGAGGCAGCCTCCAACAATCCACAACGTAATTCCCCCCGTCCTTCGGATCCAACTCGAAATATTTCGTAGCTGCGAGTTCTGGACCACCTACTTTCTTCATGTTCTCGAAGAACTTAAACACCTCTGAAACTTGCTCATGATACCCATACCTAGAGATCAATGAGGTAGGTCCACATAACCTCTTTACTGGTGGGAACTTGATCAAAAACTTTATGCATCAGAGACACTGCTGCATTATTTGAAGTACATATCAACAAGAGACCTATTGACTATAATATTCAAGTCAATACAGCTCTTTATCATGACAGCATGGAGGTATACTGGTCTGGAACTATTCAGTGGAGCCTCATATCGTAATTCATAAAAGGCCCTTCTTGCTCAAGACCCTTTCTCACACACCCTGATATCATTTGCAACCTACGAAAGAGAACCCCAGCTGTGTTGAAGATCACCTGATAAAGCGTAAAGTATTAACAACTTGAATTTCAAGAACAACTAGAGCATATATTCGTTTCCCTTTCAACGTTTTCGTATTAAAATAATGTTTGAAAATTAGTAATCAAAATGTCAAGATGGCCGAGTTGGTCTAAGGCGCCCGCTTCAGGTGCTGGTCCGAAAGGGCGTGGGTTCAAATCCCACTCTTGACATCAATTTTTTCTTTTTTTTCCTAAGTATGGCTGTGGTTTGATATAAACAGTATAAAAATTTATGAATCTAACAATTCTCCTGGATCATTCAAAGAATGTGCTAGCAAGTAGTGAAAAATTGCTATTGCGATAATGCTTTGACTACTTTAACTTTTTCCATGTTATCTGACGACTGAGATAATATTGTATAGAAAACTGCTTGAGCATATCTTTCACAAGAAGATTAACGTGTGTTTTATAGTGATGGTGAAGCTGAAATGCATCATTGGGTCTTAAACAAATTTTATGTCATTGTGCTCTGCAACACATAGCTATGTGTGTTTAACATGAAAAAATTGCAAAGATTGGGTTAAAGCATTTTTGCAGCTAATTATCTCATAAGTTTACCTTCCTTTGCACTCTATAAATTCTTTACGCTGATTCTTTGGCTGTGCGTGTTGCACTTGCAATCCTACTCCAATCACTTGATCCTAGGAAAGGAGACACATGAGAAATTAAAAGACATGATCATTAATGGTTGAGATTTAAAAAAATCATCATTAGTGAAATTCCGAAGATGCTATCTTATCATCCTCTCTTTTTTACTATTCTTCTTCAAAATGTACTTGAAAAAACAAAATAGTTGTCTCACAAATACTGTGACCAAGAAAATGCACAAAGGAATGGAAATAAGGTAGACTTAGAATGCATATATATGGAAGGGCCGGAACCTATTTTCCTTTTCAAGTACATATTGAAGAAGAATAGTAAAAAAAAAAGAGGATGACCAGATCGAACAAAAAAGAGAGAAGAGTAAATCTAATATCAGGTAATTCAATTTATTACTCACATTATTTCGTGTTTGCCTGGCTTGAAAATACTAGATCTCGCGCAAAGACTTGTTCTTGCAACAAGAAATTTGTATGAATTATACCAATAATAGCCAGGTCCAACTATTACAGTTTTTAACTAACACTACACAACTTTAGGAGATACGGTTATTTTATTTGACTATGAGATTGAGGAAGAAAACACAACAATTAAACATTACCATTTTCTACTGAAATGTTCTTAATTAATCTTAAATGTTTACTGAAGGTTCATCCTTAAGACATACAATTTTTGTGTAGCAAAAGCATCAAAGTTAATAAGTGAAATCTTATGTTTTGTGATTGTCTATTCAGAAGAGTATGGATCGCCCAATGGATCACTCGATATCACTAGACACTATTATCCAAAGCGCATTTCATTATTACATACTCCGCTATACTCAGAATGAAGGTGCAAGACGGGTTTGTTATAACTTATAAAGAGTAATACATATAACTACAATGTTCTTTTTATTTCACAAAGTAATACCGATAATAATTAAAGTTTATCTTTATATAGATAAAGCGTCTTATTATCTCTCTTCCGAGTTGACTAACATGTTACACTCAGACAGAGACACCAGTCTAACACGTTCTTAGATCAAACTAAACCAAGAACCCCTCTGACCTCCTCATGATTCCTAGCCCTTATATTTTGTGTCTACCCTTATTCGACACCAAAACCCTTATGGTTACGGCCTTCTTTTGAGGTGTTACATAATCCTAGGCACGTCTTTCTCTACTTATACTTGTAGATTTCGTGGCTTGCCTTAACCAACTTCCCAAGGAAGAGATATTACCATATCTTCCTTTCTGGAATATTTCCAAATCTTCTTCAAAGTCTTTTGGAAATCTTCGCTTGATGATTTACATTTTCTCCAAAGTAAATCATAGCTTGCTTAGCCTCTAAGTAGTCTTTACTTCAGCTCTAAGTCGGCTCCAATTTCAGTCTTCAAGTCAGCTACACAGCTTAACTTCAGTTTCATTTCACGTAGCACTTCTTGTACGACTTCATGTAGTACTTCACGACTGGTACATGGACACTCCGAGGAGTTGTTTTTCTTCAGCTTCTAAAACTCAATCGTTACTACACTAACAATCTGCCCCTTGATGATTGAGTTATAGAATACAACACCCATACACTGCTTTAGCGCCCATACACTGCTTCAGCTCAGCCACCATGCTTCATGCAGTACTTTGTCTTAAGTCTTCCCTCTTGCCTTCAGGATTTTCAATAGTGACTTAAGTGACCTGCTCTGATACCAATTGAAGGTGCAAGATGAGTCTGTTACAAAGAGTAATACATACAAGTACAATGCTCTTTTTTATTTTACAAAGTACTATAGTAGGATAACAATGAAGGTTTATCTTTACATAGATAAAGTGCCGTACTAGCTCCCTTACGAGTTGACTAACATGTCATACTCAGATAGAGGCACCAGCCTAATACATTCCTAGATCAAACTAACCCAAGAACCCCTCTGACCTCCTCATGACCCCTAGCCCTTATGTTATGTGTCTACTACTCTCATTCGACACCAAAATCCTTATGCTTACGGCCTTCTTTTGAGGTGGTACCTAATCTTAGGCACGTCTTTCTCTACTTATACTTGTAGATTTTGTGGCTTGCCTTAGCCAACTTTCCAAGGAATAGATATTACCATATATTTCTTTATGGAATATTTCCAAATCTTCTTCAAAGTTTTTTGGAAATATTCCTTTGATTATTTACCTTTTCTCCAAGGTATATTATAGCTTGCTTATCCTCCAAGTAGTCTTTACTTCAGTTTAAAGTCGGCTTTAATTCCAGTCTTCAAGTCAGCTACACAGCTTAACTTCAGCTTAACTTTAGCTTCATTTCACGTAGCACTTCTTGTACGACTTCATGTAGTACTTCACGACTGGTACATAGACACCTTGAGAATTTGTTTTTCTCCAGCTTCTAAAACTCAGTCGTCACTGCACTAACACAGAATATACCGAAGCACTCTTTTCCCATGGCTCATGTCTTCAGTACAATTATCGGTCAATTGGTTCATCATCAGGAGATCTGATTGAAACTCCTCAGCATCGGACTTCGGTTAGCCACAGAAAAAGCCGATAACCCATATCCTTGATCTGGTCTATGAGTCAAGGGGACATCGACTCGGTGTATTCGGGATCGTGGTGATCCGTATTCTGTTGGAAAATTGCTCATGACAGAGATTCAGATAGGAAGCAGTATGTGTGATATTTATAGGGTATGAGGGTGATCATGAGTGGTTTATTGTCTGAACGGATGTGTGAGTCAGCCGAGTATGGCAAAGGATCGTGATCTGAGCAGGACTAAGGCAGTTAAGTTTGAGCTTTATGTACATGTATCGACATGAATCAATGCGAGAGTTTATCAGCCATGATAGAGACGAGTAAAGGACAGGTCAGGGAGATGACAGACAGTGGGTCAAGTCAAGTGCTGATCGGCAGGATCTGTGAGCCTAAGGATTGTTGGGCCAAGTTACTGTTTTGACTAATCATGTGATGATCATTGTCTGACTGTGGTGTTAGCCTGGTTATCAATCTGACTCTACTGAATGGCTGGATTGGAGACCAAGCCATCTCTCTTTGTTTATTTGGTCATTGAGGATGGTTGGTTGAGTAACTAAAGAACAAGAGGATTCAATAAATTATTTGATCGAGCTATTCGCTAGAAAAGGAAGCATGGCGACGGTGAGGACTAGCAGTCAAAGTAAGATCGAATCATCTCGAGACAGTTATGTACATGTTTTATATGCTGTCATTCTTAGTAGTAATCCAATAGGATGTTGGATTAGACTAGGTGAACAATGAAAACTAAACTAAATCTAGTTGAGGAATATTGCATAAAAAATCCTAAATACATAGAATAATCTGGAAATGACCTCGTTTGGTCCATTCACTATGCATGTGAAGTGAAGCTTCGGTTAATACTTTTGCTAATTAAGCGGATTCAGTTCATACTACATGGTAATCATATCCACGATTCAGAGGTTGATTGTTTTCAGTTTCTAGTTTAGTTTTTGGTTTTTGTTTCTTCCAAAACCATTTTCTATCCAATCAAGTTTTTGATTCCCTAAAAATTAGAAAAACTGATTTTGCAAAAAACTAGTTTAAAACCAATCAAGATTCTGACAAAAAAAGCTTTCCTATAAAATAGGGAAACTGGTTTTTAGATCTTTTGACCAAATTCCAAAGAAAAACCAAAAGCCATGTTTTGGTGGTTTTGTAGAGTGTACGATTACTTTTCATATATTTTTTTTCTTATTTTTTGTAAATATCAATATAAAATACATGACCATTATATGTATAGACTTTCTATCTTTTTGTTTAAGTAATTTTGTTTTAATAATGTGAAATAATTTATTTGTATTTCATATATGTAAAATAAATTTAGATATTTATTTATAATACTAACTAATTGTAAACTAATTGTAAAAACTAGTTATTAAATTCTATAAATATAATTATTGAATAATTATAATAATTATTAGACATTCAAAAATAACTAAAAATTATAAAAAATTAAAATATTTTTTAATAAGCAAATAGAATATATTAATTTTTAAAATAAAAAGTTGCCATTCAAGTTTTAAAAAATAAAAATAATTTAGATATATTTATGATTTGTATTGTAGTATAATATAAGTTTTTTTTAATAAAATATAGTAACTAAAAACACGTTAATGTATTTTTATGTTTTAAATAAGAACTAGCTGATAACCCGCGCTCTGCGCGGAGTGAGTAGATTTAAAGATATTATCACTTTGAATTTGTAGATATTATAAAATTAAAAGTCATAGAAAAAAATCCCCTATATGGTATAAAGTATAGCTTTCACAATCGAACAATACTCACCTTCACTCTCCACATACTCTTAAAGAGTTTCAAGTCGGCAACGGAGTTAAAACAATTTTTGTGATTGCTAGAATGTAAAGCTAAGGAGACAATGGTGAGGAGATGTAGTAACACGTCTAGTATTTATATATGAAAAGCGCCTAGATATAGGGTCTGCACGATTTCATTAATTACGAAACAATATTTCAGTATTCAAAATAAGGTGCGAATATATTACTTGCCATGTTACATAGCAGTGGGATATGTTTGCTAAAGTAAAATAGGAATGCTACATTCGATCTGGTCACGCCAATTAAGAGTAAGAATCAAATATGGATGATTACATATTTGTTTTCAAAATGTCGTGATGATATCATATCAATCAGCAAAGAAACCACATTCGTCAAAGGCCATATACAGAAAGCTCCTCTTTTCATGTCCACCATATTTTCTCACGTAATTCTCGGGGATTGACAATAATTTATTTCATCTGTGATCGACAATTCATATTTGATTCAGGAATTATGGCAAATAACGTATCAACGTATTTAAGTTGGGTGCCTTTGATGCTCAGTATTGACACAAAACTATAATAAAACAATCTCTGATGGTATATTGCATTTATAATTATGGAAATGATAAATCATGGTTAATGTGTACGAACATTTGAAATTGTAATCGACCTCTGGAAAAATATATTGGACATATTAAAAATGTGGACATATTAAAAAATTTCTTGAACTTTCTCATATAAAAATTCTTAAATTCGTCATATAAAAAATGTGATTTTGCCATTAAGAAATTTATATTGCATTTATATATATGTAGTCAAAAATGTTTCAAAAAATAAAAAATATATATGTGGGCTAACTATATAGAAAATGCTATATGATGCATGATAATGAAATAAACTATGAAGAATCTCTGCATATCCCGTAATGAAATACTTGTGTATATTTTCAGCGTGGTTAAAGCTGCTTACGTTTAAACAATGAAAGCGTATGTAGTTTCCATGTAGGTATGCATTTTGTTAGTCAACGTTTAAGCATTAAATGTTAGGGTGGCCAGGTTATTTATTTTGTTAGTCACGAATCTTATAGTATATCTCGTTTTTTATAATGTAATGAGCAATGGCAAATATCGTAATTAATCTAGTTAACTAAGGGTTTTTGTATATATCATGTGAGAGAACTTGTGGAACTGTCACGTAAAAATGACATTTTTGAAATAAACACATGAAGTAAAGGTTAATTTTCTACAATGCTCTTCAAATAATAATAAAGGGATCACAATATTTTGATCAATTTTAATAGTAACTTCTAAATGTTTAATTTGTATTTTTGTTGTATTATTTTAAAATAATGTATTACTTGCTTTTTTTGAAAAACTGAAAAACTACAGCAAAACCAAAAACCAAAATCAAAATCTAAAAACTAAAAACCAAAACAAAAAGCTGAAAATCAAAAATAAAAAGCTAAAAACTAAAAACTAAAAACTAAAACCAAAATCTAAAAACCAAAAACTAAAACTAAAAACTACTCCAAACAATCATCACCTCCATATTTTATTTCATAAGAACGATTATATTAAAACAACTTTAATCATGGTATCTTTAGCATGACCCATTAGTTAATGTTTAATAAAACAAATAAGAATTGACTTGTGGTGTTTCCGAGTTTGATGAGAAGAAAACTCAGCGGGCCACCTCTATTTCACACATTGGTTACGATAAGAAGATATGTAGGAGTAATGCTCTTTTATAGTTTTGGATACATGTTTAGGTTTGTACGTAATGGTGAAAAATAAGAAATAAATGGACATGGATAACATGAAAAAGGTAAAGTAGTCAAAGCATTATCGCAATAGCAATTTCTCAGTACTAGCTAACACATTCTTTGAATGATCCGGGAGAATTGTTAGACTCATAATTTTTTTTACTGTTTATATCAAACCACAAATGAAATGTGCTGGTTCAGATGGTTATTGTGTGATTTTTTCAGTAAAAAAAAAAGAAATAAAAAGGACGTCTCAGCTTATTAGAAAGGATGAGACTACATTCATATGACGCATTGACGCCATGCTTTTAAGTTTTAATACTTAGACAACTCTTTTGGGTTATTCCAAAATTTGTCATTACAGTCGTTGTGCGTATAAAAATCTAAACGCTTCCATTCTCAGGAAAGCTGTCACTTAATTGTTTTAGAACGTGAAAGTTTCCCTCCCATTCCTCATAAACACGCACGTGCCGGTCTCTTGTATGTAGCGATATAGATAAGATAAGCTCAAAAGCCACGAGCAACGCACGTGCCGTCTGCAACACCAGCACATTCTCGTCGATGAATCACCCCCAAACCAAGAATCAGAGCTCCAAGTAGTAACACACATCTTTTTTTTGTTGTAAATTAACAGTTTTCGTAACACACATCTTTTTATTGAATCTCAAGAAGACATTTTATTACAAAAACAACAACATATAATGTCAAAATCTCAAAATCATAGAAACCTAGATAGATATCAGATCAAGATTCCAAATCAGATCTACACCGCCTGGAAAGACTCAAGACTTCTGTAATGAGCCCACACCCTTTCCACCACCACGGCCTCGTAGTTCTTCGTCACACCACCACCATCCTTAGCCGCAATCTTCAGATCGTACTTTTTTCCGTTGATCACTTGCTCCTTCCCCTCGACTATCTTCACGAACACCAGATTCGCTTTCGACTGCTTGTTATGCTCATCAACCGCATACTTCGCGAGCGAAACCACGTTCGGATCCGATAAGTTGTCGATCTTCTTCCACCCGCCGAGATTGCCTTCCACGACGGCGATGAGAGGGAGGAGGATGAGCGAGAGACAAACCAAAGACTTCATCATTTTTTTTCTTTTTCTTTTTCTTTTTGGATCTTAACGACTGTGTCTTCGTGTTTGATGGTTTTTATAGATTTTTTTCAAGAAATGGTGTTGCTTTGGAACGTGGGCAGATAGTTCCAGAAATTTACGGACAGCCCCTATCATCTTACGCGGTGATGAGAGTCTATTGTCGTTCTTACACCGTCAGATTTTGACAACTGGATAATGTCCCACGTGGTTTAAGTTACGGACACGTTAAAGAGTCAACGTAAATTGTCCCGTCACGTGTTTTTTTTTTGCCAAAGATTTATAGTGGAGTAATGGAGTTTATTGGTAGAGCACTAAATGGGCCCATGTTTGTTGGTTTGGGCCGACGTGGAATCGCGTCGGCAATACAGTGATGAATTTATATGACGTCGTTTTGGGTAATGTGTCAAAACCTCTTGAGCAAAGCCTTGTTCTGTGGCAAGACTGACGATATCGCTGTCGTAAAAACCTACGTTGCACGGAAGCTTCATCGAACGTACGCTTCCCGCTTCGGAATCAGAATCGGAATCAGAACCTTGTGGAAGCTTACGGAATCTTGCTTCCAAAACGCTTCTAAAATATTCTCTTTAAAAACACGTTGGAAGCTTACGATTCCGTTTTGTCTCATATTTCTCGGAGCCGTAATGGTCGGGCAGATGCGCTAGCAAATAATGCAAGGAACAGAGTCTACATGTTTACCCATATAGATCAGACCCAGATAGATGGAGGTGCTCTTAGGAGAACCGGCTCGTCTACTCTTCACTTGATCTAGTTTTTAGATGGGTTGGGAGAAAAAAAAAAAAAAAACACAATATCTTATATCAATAAAAATATAAAATTTTAATTTTAATTTATATAAAATCTAAATTTTAATAGTATTGAATAGATTGAATAGAAATATAAAACAATTAAAATTAATACTATAAATTATCTTTATGCATTGAGATATTTATTAAAGATAAATCATATATTCAAATATATTATGTCAATTAATTATAAAGTAATAAAAATAATTAATATAATAATTTAATTTATGTGTATTTCACAGTTTTAATATGAAATCATATAATTATCATAAATATAAATGATTTATTTTAAATTTAAATAATATAATTTTTAGTTCTAGATTTTTTTTAAAAATTCTTATATATGTATATATATATATACGCTTCCAATACGTACCCGCTTCCTAATTTTTTTTTAAATCTCGCTTCTGCGCTTCCATACGCTTCCATACGCTTCCGCTTCCACGTACCCGCTCCCGTTTCCATGTAACATAGGTAAAAACTGTTTAATGATAAACAAACATAAATTACTTCAAGTAATTGTCTATATATAGTGTACTAATACGCCTAGCAAATTTCGCAGATTTAAAAATTAAAATGTTCAAGTTCTAGGATAACAAGATCAACTCAATTGTCATTCCAAACTCAAATCACTAAGGTGAATTCAGCTTAATCTCATAGTTATAACGATTTATCTCTAATTATTCAAATAATCAATTCTCATCAACAACCAAATATATTAATGATGTAAATAAATTAATAACGCAATATAAAATCAGGTTTGATATGTTTGCCGTATTACTTCAAGTAATTGTCTAATAATGTATGTATCAGTATGCACAACAAAAACAACATTGTACATGGTGTAGAGTCTTAACCTAATTTGAAAGCTTTATCTAGTCTTATCGATTGATCTTCTTTGTTATCCCAAAACCAACCGTTTGCTTTTTTTCTTCATTAGTTATTGACATATTTTAGAATACCCTAGCTCATAAAACAATTATATTAACTTTCGATTTCTCCAAAATCAACGGTAAGGAAGAATGGAGATAGTCACAATAAAAACAATACCATGGGTTGATCAAAAAAAAAAAAACAATACCATGTAGGGGTTGGTGCACATGTCTTATCTCAATTTCCATGAAAAAGAGAAGTTTTGTTTTGGATTAGCGCGCTTAGCAAAGGTTGCTTTGTAGTCTATGCATTAACAAACACTTCGCTGCTAAAGTTTGTACTAGGTTAATCCCCAAACCTTCTATGTCTCCAATATTCATTTACCAAAAAAAAAACATTATCGTTAACACCAAAGTATATATACTTTGATAGTCTTATTTATTTTATTCCAAACAAAATACGTATTTACAAACAACAGTACGATATACAAATCTCAAATCACCAGAAATCTTATATATATATATATATTTTTTTTATCTTATATTATATAATTTCTGATGGAGATTCAATTTTACAAATCCCAAATTACCTTATCTTCCTGAAAAACTCAAGGATCGGAGCATTCTTATGTTCCTTGTCAAACACTGATGCCTCATATATCTCTGACCAATCTTCACTATTCCTGACCCCGATTTTAAAGTAGTCTCTTTGTCCCGTATCCATTTGCTCCCTTCCCTCGAGGATTCTAATGAACACCAGTTTATTTTTTGAACGCCTGTTATGCTCATCGACTGCAAACTTGGCGATGTTAACGAAGTAATCACGATCTAGATTCCTAATTCTCTTCCACCGACCCGGTGGCGCTTTTTCTCCTACAACGGAGATGACAGGGAGGAGGATGAGACATAGACAAATCAAAGCTTTCAACATCTTTTCTTTGTTCTTGAACCGTTTTCTTTTCTGATCTTAAAGGTATCGTTGGTTTTGTAAGTTTTATAGCTGGGAAACTTCTTAAAATATAAAGACTAAATATAAAAAAATTGAAATTGATTATTAACAACTTGATAAACTTAGCATAATTATATTTATTTGGCTAATCAAAATCCATTTGATTTTCTCCTCAAATGCAAAAAATACTATTTATATAACAATTTATACTATTAAAAGGGAAGAAATCTTTAAAAATCTACTTATAAAAATCTACTTATTAAAAAACTTTAAAGTATTATCAAGTTTCTATACTATTAAAAGGGAAACAATCTTTCATTAGAATGCTATATTTTATATCACCTTAATTAATCATCTCTACATAGTATGTTTAATATTTGTGCCAAACTAAAAGATTTTGTGACCATATTTTGTGCTTATTAAGAGAAAATAATTATAATAGCATTTATTTTCAAGGGAAGCAATCTTTAAAAATCTACTTATAAAAATCTACTTATTAAAAAACTTTAAAGTATTATCAAGTTTCTATATACTATTAAAAGGGAAGCAATCTTTCATTAGAATGCTATATTTTATATCACCTTAATTAATCATTTATTAAAAGGGAAGCAATCTTTAAAAATCTACTTATAAAAATCTACTTATTAAAAAACTTTAAAGTATTATCAAGTTTCTATACTATTAAAAGGGAAGCAATTTTTCATTAGAATGCTATATTTTATATCACCTTAATTAATCATCTTCACATAATATGTTTAATATTTGTGCCAAACTAAAAGATTCTATGACCATATTTTGTGCTTATTAAGAGAAAATAATTATAATAGCATTTATTTTCAAATATCAAAAAAATAGTGTTTAGATATATTTCTATTGTCATCTATGATGATCATTTATCTGATCCACATAAAGGATGATTTACAATATTTATTAACATATTATATGAACCAAATTTTTTTATACAGAAAGTACAACTTTTATGTAAAACATAATGTATAGAAACATGACAATACTTTAAAGTTTTTTAATTATAATCAAATTTTATACGCATACACGAAATATGTTTCTAAAAATCTAACATTTTATTTGAAATCTAAAACATTAACCAAAAACCGAACCTGAAACACAAAAGAATAATTGTGATACCAAAGACATATTCGAAACAAAAAAATATATTTAATATACACAAAACATTTTAGATACTCAGGATACCGGTTCAGATCTCTGTAAAATCTAAACCTAAACCGACACTGCGGGTCTGAAATATACCCAGTAGATACTTTGCAGTAGACTTGGATCTGAACCGAACATGTAAATTCGGATCGGTTTTTATTCGAACCAGACAAAATGTTTGGACCTAAGAGAGAGTTACATAACAATATACATACAAAATTTTAAATAAACTAATTCATAAATCATATAGTTTTATAAATTCTATGCTTTGATATAATTCAATATTGTAACATAATAACATACAACAACCATTAACATTATTAAACTTTTTATTGTAAAAAAACATGCGCTTTTGAAGCGCGGGTCAAGATCTAAACATATATCCATAGCAAATTTCGTAGATTTTTCTATATGCGGCAAAGAACATTATTTGATAGCTTTATATAGTCTTATCGATAGATAGTGTCATCTACATCTCTTCCTAAAACCAACAATTTGCTTTTCGTCTTTAGTTTATTCAACATATTTTAGAGTACTCTAGCTCAATATACTGTTATATTAACTTCTGGTTTCACCAAAATTGGCATACGATAGGTATAGTTCGGGAGACATCTGATGATATACGATAGTTTTCCTGGAGAAATAGCTCGTTGATCTTAGTTTTAATGATCCCGTTCACGGATACAGTTTATCTTCAACCATTTAAGGTGATATAAGGTGCATTCAACTTACTACCATAATAATAATAATTATCTGTCTCTAACTATTCAAATAATCAATTTTTAACATCTAAATTAATTAAAAAAAACAGTATGAATTAAGTTTGATAGTGGAAGCCTCCTTGGTCTTAAGGGTTCATTAATGCTTCTACACTAAGAGGTCTGGGTTTTGAATTCTAGAAATGTTGAATTAAGTGAAAACATGCTTACAAGAGATCTGCAACATGACGCAAGGAATACCGTTAGGTGTGGATCTCATAGGACAACGCAGGTGATGCAGTCGGGTGTGAATCCTTATAAAGTAGATAGAATTGGCGGTTATAGTGTAGAATCGTCTATAATATTTCTCGCAATTTGTAATAGCATAATTATCCAGTACTAAAAATTTAGGTTTGATATGCTCACATGTTCTTTAGCTCAATTCTTATTGCTTCTAAAATAGAATTAGACTATTATGGTTTGGCTCTCGCAATAGAAACAAAAAGGAGAAAAATTAGACTTCTCACATGTCATGTTAGATGCAGTCTATGAAGTATGACGAGAACATAGCAACAGAACCAACGGTACCGGAAACATATATACACAATGTAGAACCCATAAGTTTTACGATATGGCTAACTAAATAATTTGATATATCATGAAAAAAACTAAAACTAAAATTGTAATATTAATACTAAAATGCGATCAATAAAAAATAGTTTCAAGATGCTTGTTCATTAATTTTTTAACTGTTAGCGACTGTTTTAACGCAATCAGAATTATAGGCTACAATCACATCACAATACCCGAGAATACAAGTTATCGAACCCAATATTAATGTTATACTCTCAAACTAGAAAACCAAAAACGAAAAAAGAAATCAAATGGGAAACTGTTGTTTTGTTTATGTGTTGCTTATATGTTTTTTCCATCATGCTAACAAACCATTTTATAGAAAAATAATTAAAAACACAAATTTCATTTTCCAACATAAGAAAATAAAATTGTTTGATCAATTCAAACTAAATAATATACTTGAAAATTAATTTCTTTTATATATTTTATCGAATTTAAAAGATCAGTAAATATTTGGTTTATATGGATTAGATTAATTGATAAGAAGTTCAATTAACAAATCTAAACTCGAATCCAAGTTCAAATGTGTATATTTGTTGCTTTGTAAATTCAACCAAATTTTGAAATTTTACAAGTTTTTCAAATCACCCACACTGAACATTTATTCCTCATTCAAATAAATTTTATTTTGAACATATGAATACATTATTTGATCCCTTCTGAGTATATATCTATATATCAAAACATACTATTTTGGAGGAGAAAAGAGGTGGGAACTAGTGTTCCACTATTCAACATTCTTCCATAGATCATTTGGTACATTTGAAAAGCAAAGATAACAATTTTTTTAATGGGAAAGACACCTCTCTAGTTAACACTCTCCAACTTGCTTCTCTTGAAGCAGAATGCTAGCGAAAAGTGAACCTTAAAGAGGAAGATGAGGAGGATCCCAAAGATCTTCCCAACATACTTATTGTGACAGTCCCTTTGAATATCTCAAATCCCGATTTGTCAAATTGATGCCTCATGGATTGATAATGACCCATATAGTGGCTTAGAGTAGTCTTAAGGATCAAATGGTGTTGAATCATTCAGACTTCGTGGTTTCAACATAAGCCTCTTGATCTTACATGTTGAGATGGAATGATTGCTCTCGACAGCGTTGTGTATGAGAGATATGCAAGTCCTCGTGGTCATATTTGGGACTAACTGTTTAAATTTAGTGAATATAATACCAATCTGATGGACTGGCCGGCCTTAAATTTAAAGAAAGATGTGTTTCGTTTTTGCAAGATAATTTTAAGAGTGTGAGTTTAATTCTTATCCTCAAATACAGATATGTTTGTGCGGATTCACTAACAGAAAATGATAGGAATAGAGGCAATATATTTACCCATGTAAACCATGTACTCATCTTTAAATATTTGCTGTGGAACTACTTTGATTATGCCTTAGAAGATCTCTTTGTAATGGTGTTGCATCTAAGATCATCTTCAGCCACACTCAATAATTCATTTCAAAATGGTGTACAAAGTAAGAAATGCTCTAATTGCACATTATTTTCCACTTTATAATGGAGTAAACTAAATATGAATTTATTCTATAAATGGAATAAATTTTTTATTTTTCGTTATTTACTTTATTTTTTCCTCTAAAATACAATAGGATTATAGTAAACTCAACTCTATTAAAGAGTTAGTCTATTTTTTTAAGTGAAGTTTTAGTTGAAGATGTTCTAAATCAACCTCAAAAAGATGTTTTTTTGTACAACTCAAAAAAAAACCTTTTTATTTCGTGAAAACATTGTATTTGTATCCATGACCACCACCAATTGTATCATCGAAACCAAAAAAGAAAAAGTATTTTTTATGTTTGCTAATTCGTATTGTATCATACAAACTCTAGTGTTTCTTCCTCTTATGTTTGTTTATCTTAAATGTGTTTTACACAAAACAAAAAAGAAGAATGTTGATGTTAATGTGTCAAGGGGAGGCTGATCATCCTAGCTCGGCGTTTTATTTCCCATCTGAAGGATCAGGCCTGTGAAGGACTCTAACTCTAGATGTCCTCATGAGAAAAAAACTAACCTTCATATCCCCTTTCTATTCTCAATACCCCCATTGTCATTGCAAATACCAAATTAGCCTCTCATTTCTTTAATATATTTCTTCCACCTCATTAACTCATTTATTTCTTCACTTAAATAAACCAACAACCAAGATGGCCCACCAGAGACAACCTTAACCAATCAGAGAAGACCTGGACCACATGTCTTCAAGTTTCTCTCTTTCTCCGCGTGAAGCTCTCCTTCCTCACTCTCCATTGGCGAATTTGAAGCTTCATAAACAGGTTATTCTTGTCCATTTTTGATGTTTTTTTTGTGGAATAGCATTTAAATGTTGTGTATATCATGTGTAATGTAAAAAAAGTAAGAATTAGTGAAAGTTTCGAGAGAGTAAAAACGAGTCTGAAAACTGTGAATATAAATTTCGGGTATATTTTATGTCCGGTTTTGATGAAATTTTTGCTTGACTACTATTAAAAAGAAGCGTATATCTCGCCTAGTATTTAAAAAGAAAGATCGGATGCAAATTTTAAGAGATTTAAAAAGATTTTGAAAACTATGTTTATGGGTTTATGGTATATTTTATGTCCATTTTCGATGATCTTTTGTATGTAATTTCATTAATATGAATTATATATCATGGGTAATGTAAAATCTGAACAAAATCGTCCTAAAAATTTCATTAGCTAGTGCAAGGATAATTTCTGGGTATTACTATGATAACTAAAGTTTACTAAGGTAAAATTGTTTTACTAGTAATACTAGTATTACTAAGTATATTACTGAAATGAAATGAAAAAGTATTAGTAAGAGAGTACAAGCTTCCTAATAATGGTAATTAAATGGTAATATAATTAAAATTCTATTTTATTTCAGGAAAAATGCAAAATCCACCTTGCACAATCATTTGTTTTGACTACGGGGGATATTATATTAAGGATGGGGCCGAAATGAAATGGATTTCGGGAGATGGTGAAGGAGAAGATGAAATTCACACGATTGTGTTTTAGAAATCAGTGGAGGAGATCACATACTCTGCTTTGGTTGAGCGTATTTGCAGAAAGATAAAGGTAGATGGATATAAGGTGGAAACGAAGATTAGTTACTTTCCAATGGTCTTGTATTCAAACAAGCTATCATATGTCTGGAATGATGAAGATGTTTTTGGTTATCTACTGCAAGTAAATCATGAGAAGTGTAGAAGTGTTCTACATGTGGAGTTCAACAAAACGGTTCAAGAAGAGGATGATGAAGCTGATGTCTATGTCGGTCTATCCGATAGAGAGGCTACTGATGGAGAGGCTACTGATACATGGGCTACTGATAGAGAGGCTTGTGAAGCAGATGGTGTGCTCACACTTTACGATGACATTGAAATTCATGGTAATGTCACCGAAAGAGATGCAATTGTGATTGAAGATACAGAAGCAAGACCATCAGTTGAAGTAACCCCAGCTGTCAAGGAACGGGATGATGGTATGGATTTGGCTGTAGGTCAAGAATTTAGAACCAAGGAGGAAGCACAAGTTCATATTCAGACGGCTTCACATCTGAAGTGTTTTGAGTATGATGTAATTAAGTCGGACACTAAGAGATATGTGATAAAATGCCGAGCAGCCAAAGAAGGCTGCAAGTGGTATGTGCGTGTTGCAAAGTTGATGAATTCAGATAGTTGGACGGTTAGAAGTTACATCAAACAGCATAGATGTTCTGTTGTTACTACAAGAACACTTCCTAATAGAAGGGGAGGCACACCAGGAATCGTTGCAGCTGTTTTGGCTCAAGATTATCCCGGTAGTTTAGACACACCAGCTCCCAACGCCTTGATCCAGCTGGTTTATCACAGGGTGGCTGTGAAAGTATCATACACAACGTCATGGAGAGGAAAAAGATTAGCTGCTAATAAAGTGCGAGGAAGTCCAGAAGAGAGTTATACTTTATTAAATTCTTATATGCACATGCTAAAGCAGTCGAATCCTGGCACAGTAGCTCGAGTGGTTGTGGATGAGGCCCAAAAGTTTAAATATCTGTTTTTTGCTTTGGGAGCTAGCATAAAAGGGTTTACCGCTATGAGGAAAGTCCTCATTGTCGATGCAACACACCTGAAGAATGTTTATGGTGGAGTTCTATTTGTTGCGACTGCTCAAGATCCCGATCATCACCACTATCCAATTGCATTTGGTATTGCAGATGGTGAGAAAGAGCATAGTTGGGTGTGGTTTATGGAACAGTTGAAATCAGTGATATCTGATGTTCCTGGATTGGTGTTTCTTTCAGATAGAAACAAAAGCTTGATCAAGGCAGTAAGTCTAGTGTTCCCTCAGGCCGCTCATGGTTATTGTATATGGATTTGGCTCAGAATGTTAAAGTACATGTCCGTAACAACAGAGAAACTTGCACGTTTAAGTTTATGGGCTGCGCACACGCTTATACAGAGGCTGAGTTCTTGAACCTTTATAATGCTTTTCGCATGAGGTATCCTAGCGCAGCGGAGTATCTTGACA
Source organism: Brassica napus (assembly GCF_020379485.1). Classification (NCBI taxonomy): domain Eukaryota; kingdom Viridiplantae; phylum Streptophyta; class Magnoliopsida; order Brassicales; family Brassicaceae; genus Brassica; species Brassica napus. The sequence continues at coordinate 10,663,333 of NC_063441.1, forward strand.
AAAGTGTTGAAGAGAGGAAATGGGCGAGATGTTACTTTGAAGGAGATAGGTACAATGTTGACACCACCAATTCAGTGGAATCTTTTAATGGTGTTATTAGTGACGCGAGAAAGTTAAACATACTACCAATGTGTGATTTCATCATTGGGAAAATGGCTGAATGGTTCAACATACATAGGAAGGAGGCAGCTGAAATACCACCCGCACTAAAGCTTGTTCCTATTGTGGAAGCGGAAATGTCTAAAAGATGTGTTGATGCAGGGTTTCTTTCTGTTGTCGAGTTAAACAGCTTCCATCTTGAGTACAGTGTCTCAGGAAGTGACGGGAAGCATTATACCGTTGATATGGCTATGATGACTTGTAGCTGTGAGCAATTTGATAAAGACAAATACCCATGTGTCCATGCAGTAGCTGCTGCCACATTCATGACTGATAAAGCGGGAAAGGAACTTCATCTATCTGAGTATTGTTCTAAGTACTATTTAGTGGAGCAATGGGCTTTGGCTTATCACAGGACAATATATCATGTTCCTCATATGTCTGATTGGATTATACCTGAAGAAGTTAAAGCAATGAAAGTGCTTCCTCCAGATTATGAAGTCAAAAAAGGAAAACCGCAGCAAACTCGATTTCCATCGGCAGGAAAATCTCGTGGAAGAGGAAAAAGAGGCAAAGGGAGAGCCAGCGGCACAGGTAGAGCCAGCGGCACAGGCACCGCTAACGGCACAGGCACCGCTAACGGCACAGGCAGTACCAGTGGCGCTGGCAGTTCCAGCAGCACAGGCAGAGCGAGAGGAGGAGGTATGGGAGCGTATTTTGAATATGGAATTGGTGCAGGTCCAGGTGTTTGATTTCTAGGATTACTGGGTTTACTGAGTTTACTATGTTTTGTTTGGATTACTGAGTTTACTGAGTTTACTATGTTTTATTTGGACTACTAGATTTTCTGGAGTTACTATATGTTATTTGGAATACTAGATTTTCTGGAATTACTATGTGTGATTTGGACTACATATATATTAGTACGAGTATTTATGTTTAGTATATAGAATCCTTATATTTTTCATGAGTATTATCAATTCGTAGACTATATATTTGATAAATATATATATTAAAACTATTTTGATTATTATTTTCAATAGTTTAAGAAAAACCTATTCAGTTTTCTAAAAAATGTCCTTAACTTATATTGTTACTGTGTGAATGGTTAGACTATAGCTAGGAAAATCTAACAAAATACATATTCCTGGAAAACTTCTGCTGCAAATGTTTTCTTTGATGATAATCATAGTGTAAAATCATTGGTTTTACTAAAAAAAATTTTATATTCTACGGGTTTAACTAGAAAAACCTAAAAATTGCCAAAGAATTACTATGTGTAAGGTAGTATTACTAACTCCTTGAAGAATACCAAGAATTACTAAGTGTAATTTGAATATTATATTTATGTATATACCGATTGCACGTTTTACATGAGTACATTTATTAACATGTGCTATGAATATATTTATGTATATACCGGTTGCACGTTTTACATGAGTACATTTATTAACACGTTTTTGGCCTTAGTAAACCTAGTAGTAAGACCAGTTATCCATCTGAATCATTTTTGGACATAGCCTAACTTGAAAACAGTTTCCAAACCTGTTTTTTAACATCCAAAACACATTATACAACCAAGTTTAAACATCCAAAAGCATACCACAACCAAGTTTAAACACCCAAAAGCATATTACATCCAAAAGCATCCTATCAAGTTTTAAAGACTTCAAATACATAAATAATTTTCAGACGCCTACTTAACCTTTGTTTTACGCTTCTTCTTAGGCCCGTCAATGTCTTCTGTCTTCACCTGCGTGTAGGGACTCTGCAGCCGCTGAGGTTTTCTCTTCTCCCTTGGCGTACGTGCAATCACAGGTGCTGATTCTTGACTCTGGGGCCGCTGAGGTTTTTTCTTCCCCCTTGGTTTGCCATACATCATTATCTTCTGTTTGCACCTAAGCTTGAACCCTGTCCTCACCTCATTGGTTCCATCTCTCCTCACCTCAGTGGTCCCATCCGCCATCTCCTCACTAGCCTTGTAAACGACCAAGGCCCACATTTGCTTTTCTTCATCAGTGTATTTATCACCCTCTTTCTCGACAACTGTCTCAGCCTCTTTCTCAACCACTTTATCCGCCTCTTCCTCTGCTTCCTCAGCTTCCTCTGCTTCCATAGCATCCTCTGCTTCCTCTGCTTCCTCAGCTTCTTCTTCCACCATTTCTTCAGCATTTTTTTCGGTGGGACTCTCCTCCACAGCTTCTTTTTCTCCACCATTTCTTCAGCAATTTTTTCGGTGGGACTCTCCTCCACACCTTCTTCTTCCTCCACCATTTCTTCAGCTATTTTCTCGGTGGGACTCTCCTCCACACCTTCTTCTTCCTCCACCATTTCTTCAGCTATTTTCTCGGTGGGACTCTCCTCCACACCTTCTTCTTCCTCCACCATTTCTTCAGCATTTTTTTCTTTGAGACTCTCCTCGTCACTTTCTTCGGCTTCAACTGCCATCTCCTCACCCTCTTCCTCGATAACTGTCTCAGCCTCTTTTTCAGTCTCGATAGGTGATGGCGCAGTTACCGTTGGTCCTCTTAAAAACTCCTCTGGTGGTGTAAGTACTATTTTTCTCGCGGCCAATCTCTTCGGTCTACCACGTGGTGGTGTAGGAGTTACCTTGGCAACTTTCTCAGCCTCTTTCTCTAGATACTCAGTCTCTTCAGAAAGAATACTCTTCCATAACGCATCCGCCTCTACTCTCCTCTTCTCAGCCTCTTCCTCAGTATCGTAATCTTCTTCAGAGACCTCATCTTTTTCTCTAGTTCCCAGCTCTGTTTTATCAGCCTCGTTCTCCTTCTCTTCTTCTTCCTCCACGTTTCCCTTGTCTTTCTCACCATCCTTACTGTTTTCCCCACCCGAGACCACATCCTTTTCCTCGCCAGACTCACTGTTTTCCTTGTCTTCCTTAGCCTTTTCACTGTTTTCCTTCCCTTCAGCTCTACCATAATCTCTATCATCCCATCCAAAATCCATATCTTCACCATAGTTCCTCTCCTCATTTTTGTTGCTCTCAATAGAAGTCAGCTTTTCTTCTATTTTCTTAGCCCTTCTTTTTAGTTGTCGCTGGTTCTTTTCAAATTTACTCATCCTCACATCCATATCACCCAGCTTTGCCTCCACCACTGATTCAAGACCAGAAAACCCTTCACTCATGGCCCCCAAAATCTTTTTCTTCCAGAGCTTTCAAGCTCTCCAACCCAGATTTAGAAGACGAATCTTCTAAAAACGTCACCTTTTCTTTGTCCTTCTTCTTCTTAAACACTCGTGCAGCAACATCTAAGTCGTATAGCTCTTTCCAAAATATCTTCTTCTGCTTCACATTTAGCCAGTGGTTCCAAGTATCACTTGTGCTTCCCTCACAATGATACTCTCGCTCCTCATCAATTATACGAGCCAGCATGATTTCCTCACCCACAGTTGGCACCAACACACTGTTAATAACCTGAAAAAAAAACGAAAAAGGAAGATCAGTTTAAATTTTATTATATTCTTCTAGTTTCTACTACAAAGTATATATACATATACCTTTGTGTGTCCAAGTGCAGCATATATATCTTCCAAAGGATAGCCCTTCATGCTACTCTTTGTAAACCGGCTCTTGCACATCCTAGGACAATCTTCAGAAGGTGTGTCTGTAGATAGTCTAAATGTTTTCCCCAGCTTAGGAATACATTCAAAAGCCAAAATCTACAGAAATATTGTAGCGCTATCAGATTTACAGTTATAAAACAACTCATATTTGACTAAATTGTATGCTTTACCTCTAATGGAATTATGAATCCAGGAAAGCCGCATGCCGAGTGCACTTCACCCTTCAGAAGCTCCATCATATGCTTGATGTTCTTTATTGCATCTTCAAATGTCAAACGACCCCATGGAAATGTTCTGCAAACATCCAAATCTTCCACGATCCTTAAGATGAACGGGTATACTGGTCCGCAATCCTTTGCATGTCCTCTGATAACCCGACCAAGGAAGAACAAGACAGCCATCTTCAATCTATCATTGCATGGCGTCTTCATAGACAACAGCTTGTGCTCCACATCTGTTATGGTGATCTTCTTTAGTCCACCAAAGTAATAATCCACAAACTTCGTACTCCCGAGCTTCAAATATTTCCTCGGATACTCATGGCAGTCTAAGCCCGAGATGATGGCATGCTCCCTCATAGAATAGCGGATGGGAACACCATTCACACCAAACCATGCAACATCTTATTCTTCAGTCGAAATGGTGCGCAAGAGTAACATCCACATTCCTTGGAGCTTCAGGTATTGTTCATCAGGCATGTGGAAGAAGTGACGAAATTGAGGATGGGTTGTGAACCATTTAACCTCCTCCTTAAGCTTCTTAATCACGTCCACTGTATTCTTCACAAGGCACTTGGTTTGAATCTTGCAAGTCTTCGTGAACTCTGTGCTCTTGAAGCATAATTCAAGGGGCTGTGGTGGTTGTCTTGCCTGCAATCATAATATATATGTATTAGTCATTTGTTACTACTAAAATTAGTATACTTTCACACTGACAATGATTAAAACGAGTGCAAAAACTACCTTAGATGATACAGCAGACTTGTCATCACTTTCTGAATCAACAGAGAGAGAAACTACAGTCGTTTCTCTTGCCGGCTCATTCCCAGCTGAGACCGCCTTTCTAGCTTTAGTTCTACTGGAGACTCCAACGCACGTAGTAGATGGATTCTTTCTTTTGCGGCCCTTCATTTCCTGTACAAGAAATTAGAAACGCTGTTAAAAACACAACAAGTCACTGTCAATTACTCCAAATGCAAACTGCATAGCAAACATCAATTATTACATCTCAACAATGTAATACTCAAAGGAAACTACTCACTTACGAAAAGGAACGAAGATGGAGACTAGATTTCGTCGGAGAAAGAAGAAGAAACGAAGCAGTTCTCGACTCTAGAGAGTTGAGACCCGAGAAATAAGAGGGAGAGAAGACGTCCACAGAGAGATTGATTGATTCTCGATTTAGACGGAGGAGGACGACGGAGAAAGCCACAAAGCACGGAGGCTAGGGTTTTGCGCAATCGCAAGAGAGAAGCCGGAGAGGGACGAGACGGGATTTAGATTTAGATAGAGAGGGAGAGAGACGAAACGCTTCGTTTAGAGAATAGGATCCGGTTCAGTTTGGTTGGGTCGGGTAAAGTAGGTCGGGTTGGTAATAAGTTGGTTTCATTAAGGTCCCTAGCGTCTTTAACCACGATCTACCCGATTTTATATTTAAAAAAAAAATAAAAAATATATTATTTTTTATTACAGGGTGAAATCAGCATTTCTAATGGAGAGGGAGGGGCATCTCGAGTTAAACTCCGCCTGTGAAGGATACAAGATAAATTAACGACTCAGATTATACTGACCCTTTCTAATCTACCGTAGACACGAACACATGTGATCACAAAATCGTCGTACGAGGAGACAGTTTCTTACGGCGAGGAAGTGAAAATCGGAATAGAGGCATGGGGGAGGCTTCAGCGGCGGCGGAGCTCGAGAGACTCCAAATCGATATCCTCCGTAGAATCTCGACTCTCGAAAGCTCGATTCTCCCGGAGAGTTCGTCGCCTTCTCTACCGGATGATGAAAGCCAAACAGTGTCTCGCCTCTCCGCCATTCTCCGCTCCGGCGGCGTTAATGACTTCTCCTTCAAGAGGGTCGCTCCAGATTACTACGACTGGCCTCTTGAATCCCGCCGCGACGTCCTCGGAGCTTCCTCCGTCGACCATCTCTGCAAGAGCATTGTCCTGGTACGTCAAAGTCTACTGCTTTTTAGGTTGATAGAGTTTCTTGTTACACTTCTTGAATCAATGCCATAAAGGTTGTTCCTTTTCATATGGGTTTACTCAGGTTAATACTCAAGCCTCATCAAATGTTTTGGATTGCAGTGATCGCAACAACTCCAAATACTATGTGGTTGTTGTTCAGGTGCTCCTAATGATTCTTACAGTTACAGAACAGCATTCGCACCTTTGTTTTCGTTTCTAACTCTATTCATCTGACAGTATACTGCCAGATTCAATGCGGAAGCAGTGAAGAACTTTCTTTACTCACTAAACGAGGGCAAGATCCCGAAGAAAAGATTTAATCGTAAGTGTGATCATGAGCTAGTTATTTTACTTCTGTCTCCTGATGCTTTCTCTAATCTCTGCGTGTAGTGAGACTTGCTCCCGAGGAGACGTCGATTGAACTGACTGGGTTTGAGCACAATTCGGTAACCTGTGTAGGGATGAAGACAAGCATACCGGTAAGTTTTCTTTCCATTGTACAAGGTGATCATCTGCTGGTGCTCGCTCATTTGATATTAGACATGTTTAAGACATGAGAGTAACCTCTACCCACTTGTGTTTTCTTCTCCTAGACAAACCAGTTTTGCACTGTCTTTTGTGTTTATAAATAGTTACAGAGAGTTTGCCCTTTCACACACATGTGCTTGCCAAGCGTTTTCCAGACATCACAGTCTATTTGTTTCTTGTCCTAATTGTCAAAGAGGCCCTGAAGGGTACAATGCCCAATGGGTTACACAGCTACTTTTTTGTCTTGTTTTTTTTTTTATCTTTAAGGTCTGTGATGGAGGTGTGGTACATTTTAACACTGTTTGCATTTTATACGGACACAAAGTTAGTTAAGAGTTTTTCTTGTGAGCCAGATAGTGTTAAGTGTTTGTCCCACTCATTGTCTTTTGTAGTTTCTCCATAGATAATTCAATACCTTCTTTGAAACTATTCGTACAAGAGTTAGTAGTAATAGGCGTCAGGCAGAGAGACTTAAATGGCGTTAATTTTGTTGAATGTGTAGATCTGTGCAGAAATAGCCCACTTTAACGTTCAGACCACACTACTTTTGCGACTGTGACACATTACTCTTTCAGAATAATTTTTTAGACCTAGTTAGTATTCATAGAGTTCGTTTGGTGGAGATATGTATAACATGAAATCTAGTTTTCTGTATTGAGATTGAGCAGTACTGATGAGTTGGATGGGGTTTGGGAAATGACAGGTGATATTGGATGAGGCCATAGCCAAACTTAGACCGGACTTCTTCTGGTTGGGCGGGGGAGAGATTGATCTGAAGCTTGGCGTCAGAACATCTGAGTTCCTTGATTTTGTGAAACCATTTGTCTTTCCTTGTAGCTGAAAGCTAGAATCTACTTAACAATATTCTTCATGTCATTCATCCTAAGTAGACCAAAGGTGTATGGTCGGTACTTTGTCAAATGTTACCGTTAGCTAAGATTTGAGCTGGCAGTGAGGGTTTTGTACCTCTCACAGACATTGGTATTCTTGGTAATGAATGACCATGTTGGTTACGTTCTACTATTCTTGCCTTGAGCTAAAAAGGCGGTGAAGAGTTCTCAAATCAGCACATTCCAGAGAATTACAAAATACTTTGGTCATGAAATATATTTATATTAGCACAAGAGTCATTACAAGTACAACCACCAAAATGGTGAATGCATATGACAGTATATGATGTGTGATATATAATCAAGCCTTCTCGTTGTGGATGGGAGGCTTGCGATGAGGCTGAGGATAATCCATGACTACTACATCTCCCCCTGTCTCCTCTCCACCTAGCACCCTCCTGACGTCTTGTACCAAAGAAGCAACCTTATGATGATGCTTGTGAAACCTTAGACGCCGAGCAGTGGCACAACCAACGTTGGATGACAAAAGCAGAAGAATGAAACAAAACACCATCGAAGAGAGCCTACGCTTCACAGAGCAAGACATGACCTCCTTCTTGTTATTCTTCGGATACTATATGCGTGTGTCTGTTTATAGGGAGATGAGAGCAAGACAAATATAGTTTAAAATTTGTTTAAGTGCAAGAGAAGAGAAGAGAGAAAGAGTATTTGTAGGCAGAAGAAAGATAATAGAGAGGGTAAGACAAGCATTGAATGCAGGTGGGGGGAAGGTCCTTCACTATCACAACATGCTCTTGTTCCTCTCTTGTTCTTTTACCTTCTCTCTTGTCTATCTAATTCAAATATGTTTTCTCACTCATTTATGTATTTATATACGTATCTATCCCAAGTATAGTGGGTGTCTTGATCCGCCGAACCTTTTGTCTACTTTGGGGGGTCAATATCTCGTTTTTTCCTTCTTCCATTTACTAATAAGCTTATTCTTCCCCATCACTATTGTATCCAACTATTACAATTTCAACGGTAGTTTAACTCACATAGATCACTCTCCTAACTCCTAGTCGACGTGGACAGGACAAATTGACAATCATATCAATCTTATAAGGACACTATTACATATTATGTTTAGCATCAACGTTATTTCGTTAACGTTGGGGACCTTAAAATTAAAGAATCTTTGAGGATGGTTCATAACTAAATGATATTTTAGCTAAAACTTTTGACAAGTTCAAACAAAGAAACAATAACAGTACTGAAAGTGTAAGAAGTTAGAACAAGACAGCATGGTCTGACCGTCTCCTCCTCTCTCCCCTTCCTTTTACGACAATGTGGGGACCCTTTTCTTAACATCACCGGCCATTCTCAACCGTGTATCCCACGTGGCACAATGCTGTTCTGTTTCGTTGGGTTTTATAGACTTTCTTTTTGCCTTTGTCAATACCATGTTGCCCTCACCGTATCATGTGAAGTTGGCTTATAGAGCGGAACACGTAAGAAAACACAATCGAGTTGTGATGATGGTTCATAGAAAGTATGTTTTCAGATTATTTTGAAGAACTAATAGATATTATTAGAGCATGTTTTATATACATTATTATTTCATGTTTACTGTACACATTAACGCCCAACCGAACGTTCTTAGAGAAGTACATAGGCTGCTTGCTTGCTTGCTTAAAGAACTAATAAGATGACGATGATGTATACAGCGAAATGAGAAATGAAATATCCAGCGTGAGAGATCTATGGAGATCAATATCCAAAAGTGTTTTCTCCGCTGTAAGTGACATAGAGGAACCCATCTTCCTCCTTTTTCTCTTCGTACACAGCTGACATCAACGCACCTGCAAAAGTGTTGTTATCAACATCAGACGTTTATAAGTAGACGCTTCTTGATTGTGTTGAAAAGATCTACCTGTTGGAGGAAGAACATTGTCCACAAAGATAAAGATAGCCTTCTCTGCACTCAGTTTGATTCTTTTGCGAATGACATACACGAATTGCCCCACTGTCAAATCAGCCGGGACTAGGTATCTACTCAAAATAAAAAAGAAGCTTAGTTGTTAATAACAAAGTCAGGTCCGTTAATGAGAGATGGATATTAATATGCATACTTTTTCTTGTCGATGGTTGGTATATCACTCTTCTCAGCCTTCTCAACAATCACCTGGATCCCACAAACACATACACTCAAGTGTCACTTCAACCATTTGATAAAGAAGTTAGCAGTTATGGATTATGCAAATAAACTCAAACGAAGTCGTAAAATGTCATCAAGTTTCAGAAAATCACAAAAGGAATTAAGAAAGAAAGAAAGAACACAGAGGGTCTCACCGGAATCCTATCTGGATACTTCTCTCTGATCCGAGCAGCCTCTGCGCTTCTCTTCTCTGAACGTTCAAAAACAGGATCATTTACATTAAAAAAAGGGCTTTGAGAAACAAAACACAAAAACAAAGGGTAACCGAACCAAACCTAGGTCATGCTCTTGCTTGAACGTGCTTTTTGCCATTACTTCTTCTTTCACACCCTACAGAAGCCAACCATCAAAAACAACCGATCATTATCTCTTAGTGGTTTATAGAGTTCAGCGACTATAATCTAACATACCCATCAATCAATCAAAGATAACCCTTTTCGTCTCACACATATAGAGACTCTCTCCTAAAGCTAAAACTTAAATCGATTGATCAACATAGAAAAGCCCAACCTTTAGTAATCTAAACGAATTACGAGATCGCGATAATGATCGAACCTGTTGATTACAAAGACGAAAGCTTTCCTTCGATCGAAGCACACTTCTCAAGAACTCGATGCTTTCGATGACAAATAAACAAAGAGCTACGAAAGTTCTGCGATTGAATACAGATGGAACACAGTAATGTCTAGACTCCTCTGCTGACGTGGCTTTTTGATTAGAACCATCTAAGAAAATCGGACGGTGTATATTAGCTGTTATGGTGGAACAAAAAATCGTAACCGTTAATCTAACTGACGGTGTACGAGGGAGCTGTGCACGTTATTATTACTGCCTCGAAAAAAAAGGATAAACAAGAACCGCATATTACCGGGATTACGTTTCCTGCATGGGATATGACATATTTACCCCTTGTAACTTCTAGTTAGATTCAGAGTAAGAAAGGGTCACAATGGAATTGACAACTCAGCTTTTAATAATCTCTTTTACTTTTTGAGGTCCAGTTTGGTAGTTAACAGGCCTTGCTTGGGTGGTCCGATTGTTTGTGATTTTCAAAACTTTTACTGTTAGAATTTTTAATTTTAAGTTGACTGTTAAAATTTTATTCTTTAGAAAATAAAAATAGCTTTAGAAATAGCTGGAAAAATAAATTACATTGGCTCTAGAGTATAGTCAACACCTTTTGTTGTTTCAATTTTCCTGTCTTTCACCTCTTCAATTCCAGTGAATTTGATGTCGTATGTCTTTATGATCTACTTCAAAGGGCATATATTCATTATACATGTTATATATGATTAGATCGAGGATGTCAATAGGCTATGGAGTATTTAATTCATCTTCATACACATCAAAGATTGGAGCTCCGTGGATCTCTTTGATAAGATCAAATCCTTTTTTCGTTAGAGTAGACGTCATCCAGTTGAGGTAGAACCTCTTGTTGTTGTGTCTGGATTTACATGACTATAGCATGTTCTATGGTCTGTATAAACTCGTCACGTATATCGTGTTTGTACTCCGCAAGTGTTTCTCGGACGAAAGTAGCTAGTTCATTCTTATTTGTTGCTGAATCTTACTCGAAAACATGATAAAAAGACCATTTTGTCTTTGATACCAACTGAAAGAGAGCTGAATCTTAGTAAGGCCGTGTTCGTTTGCTGGTCGCTAGCATCAGCGACCAACTTCAAAAACCAAACGTTATTCGTTTATCGGTCGTGCGTTCAGCGACTGATCTCAGCGACCAAACGCTAGCGATCAGCGATTTAAAATTTTGAACGCTAGAAATTTCAGCGGCGCGACCACAATCGTATGACTAGAAGAAAAAAAACTTAAAATAACAAAATTACCCTAAATATATTTACAGAATCACAATACATTGCCATTAACCCTAATACAAACTCAAGCCAAAAAAAAAATCACAAGAAACTTCTCGCTCTCCGATCTATTTCCTGGCCACACATAAACTTCTCTGCTCAAGCTCTCTTTCCGATCTATCTCCGGCGGCTACAGGGAACCTTCTCTGCTCAAGGTCCTCTCTCTCTCTGCGTTTTGTGTTACGATAATGGAACCTTTAGATTAATTAAGTTGGCTGTTGGATTTTTTGATTCTTGGGTTGTTTTTAGATTTAAGATTTTGATTATCAAATCTTTGTTTTTAATCAGATTATCAAACATGGGTTTGAGTTCCTGTGAATGTTTTCAGACATGGGTTTGAGTTCTTTTTGGTCTGTGACAAAGTGTTCTTGCATTTGCTTTCAAGTCTTTTATAGTTTGGTCTGAATAAAGCTTCGTTAAGTAACATATTTATACGTTTGATGCATAGATGATAAGAAGACTAAGAAAATGATATATTACTACAAGACTCTTGTTAGTTCGTATGCTTATGAAATATTTCTTCCATATTATAACAATGATAATAGCTAGGTAGTTTAAATTGGTTGTCACATATCATGCACGCACCTTGGTTACAATAATCAAGTCGATATGAATTGTAGTTTTATGAATGATTAATCATTTCTATCCGACCAAACCACTCTTGTCTTTACTTTATAACCTCTTTTATGTCTTTTATAACAATCAATTCACAAGAGTCAAAATTTATGTGCTTTTGATAGATTGTTGTTTCAGTTTTGCTTTCTTAATGACACAGTGTTGATAGATGTCAATGATTGGCTTATATTGTTAGCTCGTCACCCTTGATTCACTTAGGTCTATATTATCTTTTCAGTTTTGGACATAAATCACAACAAGACAAGACAAAAAGAATGACTGATGACGTAAGTGTTTTAGGCAGTTCTAGTTTCTTAGATCTTTTTTGATTGTTTTTTCTGCTAGTTTAGCTTGTTTGTCTATTGATGAGACTTGTTATTTAGAAATTGACCGATGAAGAAGTTAGGTATTTCTTTTCTCTTTATGCTGATGAGAAAAGGAAAGGGAACAGACCAAGGAGTGGCATGAATCTATCTGGAAGAGAGTTCATCGTAAATAAGTTTGAAGAAAAATTTGGTAAGAGATGGGTATGGGACAAGTTTAAGAACAAGGTTGATATTAATAGAAAAGCATATGTTAAGTTCAAGAAGCTTACCCACAGTAGAACATGGCTTGTCTATGATGCTTTGGGAAGGTTGGAGATGTCGGATGCTTGGTGGGATCAACGCATTGCGGTAAGTATCGTTCTCTTAGTCTTCAGTGCTCTAATAATGTCACTATTAGAGTTCCCTTTCTGCTTAGAGTGGTGTTTAGAGTGAAAAATATTAGACATTGAATCAGTATTAGCTTGAAAAAAATATTAGACATTGAAAAATACTGTATGTTTCAAATATGCTAAATTTTTTCTTCTTAAACAGGAATGGCAAGGTGCAAGAAAGTATAAGACCAAAGTGTCTCCAAACATGGATGTGTTTGAAAGAGAGCTTGGTGCTGTTACTGTAACTGGAGCAGAAGGATGGTGTGCTCAGCAAGGAGAAACTAGCTTAGATTCTAGAGTAGATGCAGAGAAGGATGACGAGTCTGATTCAGTTGACACTGATATGCCAGCACCAAGAGAAGGAACAAGTAGAGCTGGATGTTCAAAAAGAAAGCGTAAGGAATTTAATCAAGAGCCTTATGTTCTAAGGAATGCAATTATGGCTGAAAAAAATAAGATAGCAGAAAAGATGGTAGAGATAATGGCAGAGGATCGTGTGGTGTTGCAGCAGGATCACAAATTCCGTGTGCACTCTGTGTTGGAGATACTTAATGAGCTGCCTGGAATTATAAAGTGTTCACCATTTCACATTGCTGCAGTTAACCATCTCAAAGCTGTTGAAGAAAACAGAATGGCTTTTATGTCTTTCTCTAGTGATGATGATAAGATTAGCTATCTTGAGAATATGATTGGAGTTAATATATATGAAGGATTGTAGTGTCTGTTTCAGTATGATTGTTTTAATATGACTCAGATTGTAGTGTTTCTTTTAAGTATGACTTTTGTTTCATTTCTTTTGTTATGACTCAGATTGTAGTATTTTAATGTGATAGGAAGTTAGGAACCATGACTATCTGGTAGCATTATTCTCGTGTATGTCTGCTTAAATTGGAAGTTGGTTTTTTTTTTTTAATGTGATAGGAAGTTGAGTTTTTTTTAACCAACTTATGTTCAAATTCGCAACTTATATATATATATATATATATATATATATGTGATTTTAATGCTTTGCAGATGGTTAGGTGGTACTTGGATGATGATGATGATGAGGATGATTATGAGGAAGAGCATGAAGTTGATGTGCTTAAGCCAGAGAGATTGCTTCATAGAACAGATCGAGGTGCTGGATGGAATCATGTTCAACAACTTATGCACGGGTAAGATCAACAGTGATGATATTCTTTGCATGAATCAGAGAACATTTCAAGATCTGTGTAAGATGTTAGCAACGAGATATGGGTTAGAAGAGACACACAATGTCTATATTGAAGAAGCGGTTGCAATGTTCCTTGAAGTTATGGGTCAAGATAAGACAGTACGGATTATTGCACAAAGATATCAGCGTTCGTTAGATACAGTCAAAAGAAAACTTGGTGAGGTTTTGAGTGCTCTCTTGAAATTTGCTGCAGATGCACTAAAACGAGAAGATGGTGAGTTCACAAGAGTATGTCCTGCTTTGAGAAATGATGATCGATACTGGCCATTTTTTAAAGACTGTATTGGAGCATTGGATGAAACTCATATCTCAGTTCGCCCTCCTAAGCGAAATGCAGAAGCATACAGGGGCAGAAAACAGGAGCTAACCATGAATGTCCTTGCTATATGTAACTTTTATATGAAGTTCATATATGCTTATATGGGTGTGCCGAGTAGAGCTCATGACACAAAGGTATTGACTTATTGTGCGAGGAATGAGCCCTTTTTTCCACATCCGCCAAATGGAAAGTATTATTTGGTTGATGTTGGATATCCCACAAGAACAAGGTATATTGGTCCGTATCGTAGAGTTCGATATCATCTCGATCAGTTCAACAGAGGAGGACCACCAACGAACACTCGAGAGGTGTTTAACCAGAGACATTCAAGCTTGCGATCAGTGATTGAGCGAACATTTGGAGTGTGGAAAGCAAAATGGAGAATTCTTGACCGTAGGCATCCAAAATATGGTTTGATCAAATGGATAAAGCTAGTGACGGCAACGATGGCTCTACACAACTTCATACGTGATTCACATCGAGAAGATAATGATTTTGTGCGTTGGCAGAAAAGAGAAGAATATCATACACATGGTGATAATGATGAAGAAGAAAGAGATGAAGAGGAAGATGATGAAGAAGAAGATGGTGATGGTTATGATGGACATATTCCATATGAGCTGACTGGTGATAAAGCCATAGAAGATTTACGTGATCATATTGGTAATGAATTGAGTAGAGAATATCGATTACCTTACTAGTTTATTTGATTTGAGTTTGTACTGATGTTTATTAGTTACTCGTATGACCACTTTCTTTATTATTTAGACTTTTTCAATATTCTAAGTTACAAAGAATGATATTCAAGTGTAGACTTTTTAATTAGAGTTATAGTTTATTAATGTGACAACTCATAAACAAAAGTGAACTTGTACAAGAAAAAATATAAGAAACTGAAACGATTAAACATATTTCATCCATGTGTGATTTATTACACTTTACAGTTTAATGATTTAGCCACATTTTTGATGAAACTTAAGTACACAAGAGCAAATGTATGTCAAAAATAAATATTTGGTCGCCAGCGATACCGAAACGAACAACATAGCGACAACCGCTGCGATCAATCGCGCGACATGGAAACGAACAACATAGCGACAATCACTGCGGTCAATCGCGCGACCTTCAAATGAACAACTATCAGCGACATCATATTGCAGTCGCTGGTCACTGACTCTAGTCGCTGACGCTGGTGACCACGAAACGAACAGACCTGATGCTTTCGACTCAAACAAGAAAGGTCTTTTGATTTTGGTGACACTCTCAACATGTCATAATAGGGTTCTAAATGCTATAAAGCTCTTGTTGCAATTGCAAATATAATTCAATAGAAAGGTGATTTTTTACACAGCCTAAAGTGAATATTTGTACTAACGATAGAAGATCGTATATAATCAATATTCTTTTTTTTTTAATAATCAATATTCATATTGTCTAAGTCCTAAGTACCAGGATTACTACTTATCCTAAAGAATAATAATAGAAAATCCAACTAATAAATAAAATAGGAAACACGTAAAACATTTTTACGAAGTCATAACCATAACGTAACGCTGCATCATATATTAATTTCCGCACTTGATAAATTGTTAGTGTGGTAGATATATGAGGATCCCAGGCACCACTAATTTACCAGTTCCTAAATTTTATCGAGTTTTCAAGTATAGAGAAGAGAAGCATGGGTTGTTCGTTAGTTTAATGGTAATTAATATTTAGAAACTTAATTTAGAACTAATGTGGTTGATGTTAGTTATCTTGTTTCAACATTGGATTAAGAGAACTGTTTTGGTAGCTTAAACTCGTATGTCATATGAACTTGAAACAGCACACTAAACTTTCTTGATTTGATGTGACGCAAGATCTTCTCTGTTTTATCGCAACGTATCCAAAGATTACTTATGGTCTAACTCATAAAACGACATCATCCTCAAAGAAGGGGCCCACAAACAACATGAACAAAATCAAGCGGGTGGGATGATTAAACGGATGACACCATTCTTGCTGATTATTTTGATCTGACGAATAGGAATGTCAATAGGATTGGAGAGCATAGCCACTTCACCAGAGTAGAACCGGCCACCTGAGTCGTGACTAACGGCAGGAGCGTCACCAGTCACCATCACCATCCCACTCTTGACGGAGACTGTGAATCTCTCTTTGGGAACGCCTGGCATGTCTACACGAACGTAGAGGCATCCGTTTTGGAGCTGCTTCGACTCGTAAGACATCAAAGATCCTTGCTTCACCCATGGGTGTGGCTGCAGTACCCGACCCGTCAACACCGGATCTGCTCTCCCACACAAAACAACAAATTAAATGTTATATATTCCCTTTACAACAACCAATTAAAGTCCACGTAAGCATTTGGATACCATGTGGATCCGTGCCATAAGTAACTTTGTGAGAATCAGTCCAAGAGTGATCTTTGACCACAACTAGAAACAAAACAAAAAATATAGAGTTAATTAGTCAAGAAAAAACAGAAAAGATAAATCAAGATTGAATTTTTTTGAAAGAAAAAAAAAGAGAATGAATAAAACAATACCTTGTTCGGAATCTGAATCTGGGACACCAAGAAAAGCTGTATATATAAAAACTTTAATATCAGACAAATAAAACAAATATTCATATAAATTTAAATAAACAAAGAAGAAAAAACAGAGTAAAAGAAAATGTGGGGTTTGATATGATATTACGTGGACGTTGAGTTGCGATTTGAGTCTTGGAGAGGAGAAGGCGAAGAACACCATCGGACATGTGTGCTGCTACGGCTGAAATTTCGCAGCATTTGCAGACGAGACCGGTAGTGTAGATGTAGTTCCGAGGAGAGGAGTCGTGTTTGTGCTCCTTTGGTGCGAGGGCGAAGACAGTCACAGCTTTCTTGGTATCATCAACCACAACCTTCATGGCGTCTTCTGGAACGCCGGGGAAGTCCACCCGAATAAACATGTCCTCGTTCTCCAACGTCTTCAACTCCTGAAACCCTTTTGGCCCGTTTGCTAGAAACTGGTTGTTGATAGCGTAAAACCCATCTTCTCCATCCATTAACACCAAACACAGACATTAAAGAACATCAAATAAGTAAACATTCATCGACCCATTTGAGTGAGATGTTAGATCTGAGGATGGTTTGAGAAGATCTTACCGCGAGATGGAGGGATAGCACTAAGAGGGACGACCATGAGTAAGCGACGAGATAGAAGTTTTCAGTGAGATTTCTAAAAAATTAGAAGCTAGTTAACTAGTGTTTTATCTCTTCTCTGCGTTTTGGATATTTGATGTAGAGGAAAGAAAAGAAGGCAATGATGAGACAAGGAAAACGACAAACTGTATGAGAAACGTGTCCCTTGACTATTTGTCATTGACCGTGACCCTCTCATTTGAAAAGCAAGTTTCTTTATACTAGTATCTTTACATTTTTAACAAAAAAAAAAAAAAAGTTTCTTTATAGTGTTTGTTAGCAGACTACCTCGTCAGGTTTTGATTGAATTTGTTTTGTTTCGCGGTCGGTTGAGGTTCGGAATTACTTTTGGTCTCAGCAAACTGTATTTGATTAATACAGTGATATTTTGATTATCTGATAGATTGTTTCTACTTATATATTTTAGATTAGCAAAGATAACATGTTGCTCTATCTTCTTTCATTTTTTTACCCTATCAAAAATAAATCTCTCACATTTTCTAGCTTTTGTTTACTGTTGAGTTTCTAAAGAACTGCTGCATAAATGGAAATCTAGATTTCAAATAAATGAGTAAACTCTTATTTTCGATGACTTTCTGTTATCTTGAAAAATTACATAATTGAGCACGCTAAAATGAGCCAAATATATTTTAACTTAACGGCCTTCGTCAATGGCGAGGATTTCCAAATGAGACCCATAAATGGCCCACTAATCTTTTAGATTTGGAGGGGTAGATACACCAGACACGTGTTGCTTTGCAGTGAGGTTTTCTCAAATGTCACTACACTCAGTCTTCTGCGATGAGTTATACATCAACAACAGATGTAACAATGCTATGACTTTGACCCAAAAAAAAGATATTATGAGTCTATGACTTCGAACAATTTTTTTCTGAACTATATTTGTGTGAACTGTGAAGATGATAAAACTTCACCGAAGTTATGGTGAACATTATACTTGTTAATTTAGGTTCATATTTTGTTGATTGTTCGTCCCACTTAACCCACATATTTACTATCAACGGAAGCTTAAAGCACAAAAGATGATGCGACCACATACCCCACATTTATGTGAATATCACCAACGAAATCGGAACTACAAAAATACCCTTGTTCATCTCATGTTTTTGTTCAGACAAACATATAATTAACTCTTCTCCCTTCATTTTTTCTTTAAAAATTACAGTTATTATGATGTCGATTCGTCAGTGGATAAAGGTATATTTAACTCTGAAAGTCAGGTAAGTGTAAACATGCATGAACGTGATTTTAAAGATGGATCAGGGATATTTCTGTAATAAATGAGGAACTTACTAAATGATGCCCATAAAAAAAGGTATTGTGTTTCTGTTTCTTTGTCAAGAAAGAAACATGAATGGTTCGGTATAGGTGGTATAAAACACTACCTCTCTACAGAGTCACATGATGCAGCTGGCGACACAAACTACACCACAATAAAAGTAGTAAGTAAATAACCATACAAAATAGTAACTATTATCCCTTTCATACTATAAACTGTTTTAATTTAAAAATGAATATTTTTCTTCAAAAGTATTGCTAAATACATAAATAAATATAGTTAAACATGTTATAAAATTACAAAATAATAATTAGTTATACAATATTCAATAAACATAAAATTGTATAGAATACGAAAACAATTTATATTTTAAATAAAATATATTTTCTAAACAATTTATATTGCCTGTAACTGGTTATTTCTAAAAATAATAGGATAAACAAATGAATAATTATTTATGTAATGAAAATAGAATAATGAATGATATCATAATAAAAATTATTAATGGAATATTAGTTTTCAATCATTTGATTAGCTTTATAAGTTTATGATGTGGAACAAAATGATAAATTTTGTAAGAGATTTATTTTTATTTCATTTAGAAAATGGAAAATGGTGAAACTGTTTATTAAAAAAAATCATTATTGTAACTGGTAAACATTTTATGAAATGCTAGGGAATAACACATTTCAAATAAATTTATCGCACTAAAAATCATTGATTGTTGTAGCCATTATGAAACAGAGATTATATTGTGCTGTTACTAGTAAAATGTAGTAACCCATAAGGTGAGTGTAGACTGATATTTCAATAATTTATGTAATATCTGATTCAGAGATTAAATATCTAAGTTGTTTTTTGGGTCTAAATATCTCACTTATTATGGAGATAATTGAATATCCATGATCTGATTCTTGGATGATTTGAGTATTTACCACACTGTCCTAGTTATTCCAACACACCTAATGATATACGTGACAAGAATAATATTCACATTATTTAACAAGCTAGCAGCCTTGCACACACTTGTGTCATAAAAAATATGCAGCTAAATTAAATAGTTTCTTCAAACACACATTAATAATCAAAGATCTAAGATCCAAACCTCATGCAAAAGAATCATCTCAAGAATTTCAAAATATCACAAAGTCATAACAAAGATCCAACAAACAATTATTATCATCCATAACCCTGAAGGAGAAATCAAGAAACAGAACTTGTTTCTTGGGTTTTCAGTTGTGTCTTACATCAAAAGTACATTGCTTGAAAAAGATCGTCCAAAGATTCCAAAACCACTAAACGTTTTCTAACTTTAAAAGAATAAACGATGTTGAAGAAAACCAAATCAAGAAGATGCTTTGATATCCAGTAATCTCTGAAACCTCCAACTGTTATTATATGGCTGAAACTACGGTGACAATGTCGCTTTCTTGCGGCGGAGGAAGATTCAGATCTATCACACAACGACGGAGCTCTGGGAAAGGTATCTTCTCCGGCTTCGTTTCTTCCGCTGCAAGAACATGTTTCTTCAGTTCAATCTCCCTCGTATCTCTCGATAGCATCATCAAACACATGGCCAAATCCTGTTCCGGAGAACCTTCGGAGACAGAACTCGCCGGTTCTTGAGACTCGTTCGAGTTAACATGACTCGTCTTCTGCTTCTTCCCCGACTCGAACACTCTCTTCTTACTCCTTTTCTTCGTCTTCTTCTTCTTGGAAACCTCTGCTCTGCTACGTTTCCGAACCGGGGCCACAGACTCATGTTCTGTCTCGGTCTCGCTGTTGTAAATGGTGGAAGACTCAGGATCCGGGTTGAAGACCCGGAGACTCTTCCTCGGGTTCTCTCGCAGCCCGTAGACCAGAGTTTTACAGTCTGAGGAGGAAGAAGAAGAGGAGTAAACCGAGTCACCGAGTTTCTTCCGAGTGGGCGTGTGTGATGAGACCAAGTGGGACTTCATGTGACCACCAAGTGCTCTGCCATTACAGAAACTCTTGGAACAGAGCTTGCATTTGTGCTTCTGCATTTTCCAAAGTAGCAAGAAGAGAACAAAAAGAAACCTTAAGAAGACTTTTTAAGTTTTATTTGTCCCAGTTTTGCTCGAAGAGACTGTTGTAGAGAAGAGAGAGATTGAGAGATAGGCAGAGAAGTTAATAAAGAGTAGGTAACAAGCATTCCTTTCTTTTTCACAAAACCCCAAAATTAACAATAATGACGTTTTGGTCCATACGATAACTAATAGGTAAATATAACTTTTTTAGTTAGTTTTAGTAAAACATTTAAGAGAAAACCATACTATTTTTAATTGGACTGACAACGATAACCACTGAGTATAGAATCTTGAATTAATCCAAAATATTGGAATTTTATTAATAAGAAGTTTGTATGTATCGTGACTGGAATTATTCATGTTCTTACAAAAAAACAACTAAAATGATTATTTGTTTAGTAAGAGTTTGTTTAAAAGATAGAAGAAAGGTGACAACAAAGCACAAAAAGAAAGTTGTTGCTTTGCCTTTTATTGACTAGACACTTCTGAATGCATAGACAAGTTTAGAACCTTAATAAAGGATTTGCAAAAATAAACAAAATTAAGATTAGAAAAACTTAACAAAGTATGTGTGATGTGAATAATGTTTGTTGGGTTAGTTGAAAGATTTGACGATATGTGATGGCAGAGTCGGTTGAAGCGTCGAGGTTGATATGATACAAACGGTTGTATTATTTAACGTTGATTTAATTGGACTTTGAGATTTAAATGCTGATTGTTTAAACATTTAAATAGCTTGATTTAAACATTTAAATACTAATGAGTTTTAATACTAGTCAGAATCATTTAAACGAAACGATCTAAGTAAGCATCACGTCTATATAATTGTGAATAGATTGGTACTGTACTATCTAACATACGATGGTCGACCCAACGGTAAATGACTACACAATGATGGTTGGAAAGGTCCACGTCTGTTCTGAGCCATTCCACCTTAGTTTTTCTTTTGTTGGTTTTCTGTATTGTTTTATTCTATGCTTTATTCTGATTTTTTTTTTCTAAAGGAAAATTAATACAAGACTTTTAGTTCGGATTCAGAGAAATATGTTATACTCCATCCATTTCTGAATAAGTACCACTTTTACAATTTTCACACAGACTAAGAAAGTAGCAAAAATATATGTAATTTGTTATTAATTACATATTTCTGACCAATAGTATTTGAGATAAATAAAATTATTTATAAAACCAATGCAGTTTGCAACTAATTTTCAGCTGAAAGTAAATATAATTTGTATTAAAATTGTAAAGTGATATTTTTTTGTGTAACAAAAAAAAACTAGAATAACACTTATTTTGAAACAAAAGGAGAAATAGATTTCGTATTATAGAAATGTGAAGCCTAATTGAAGTTAGTTTCTGAATCCGTTTTCATTAGTTTATTTGACATGTTTTCCATTCTTTTAAAAGATATGACATGTTTTGCATTTAATTCCAATTAGTTTAGCTGAGCTGAGAACTACTGGCTGTCATTCTTTTGTTTGAGACCGAGATTATTGATTATACTCATTACTCTCATTTCGAATGAAAGAATAAGAGTATAAGACCAAACAGCTTTGTCATGGGTTCAAGTATAATTATATTAGTATAGATAATGATCAACATACGATAATGACTAGATTAAATATATGAAGTCATTATCGTGTGTAGATTCGGTCTTATCATTAGGCTCCAGAGTTGTATATATACAGATCTCATAATATCAATACGATCATCCTTTGAACAATACTTCTATACTTCTATATGGTATCAGAGTAGGTTTCGACCTAATCTCTTCTTCTTCACGTCTAATACAACTCTCGTCTTTTTCTCTCTTTACCTGATCTAACATGTCGACCGAATCCTCTTCTTCTAAACACTCTGAAACTACGGTGGTATTCAATATCACTGACCCAAAATCAACTCTCATCTCTCTCAACATGTCTAACATAACAAAGTTGACAGCAAGCAATTTCATAACGTGGCGTCTTCAGATAAGTTCTCTGCTTGAAGCTCATGAACTTCACTGTTTCATCACAGATGATGATCAATCACCACCTGCAACAACTTCAACAACAGATGGACAATCAGAGACTAATCCCAACTTTACAGCTTGGAAACGTCAGGATAAACTCCTCTATAGTGTGTTACTTGGCACACTGTCCATTCCCATTCAACCTATTGTTGCTCGCGCTACAACCTCTCGTGAAATATGAGATATTCTCTTCCGTACCTATGGTAAACCATCCAGAGGACACATAAAACAAGTAAGGCAACAGCTAAAGCACAACAAGAAAGAGAATAAGTCTATCAATGAGTATATGCGTGGCATCATTGAGAAGGCGGATCAACTTGCTCTTCTTGGCTCACCGTTGGAACATGAAGATCTTCTTGAACAGAAGGTCTTGGTGAAGACTACAGAGCAATTGTTGAGATGGTAAATGGAAGAGACACTCCAATCACAATCGATGAGCTTCATGAGAAGCTAATCAACCGTGAGAACACTCTCAAGAGCACTACAACAAGTGATAGCAACATGCCAGTGACTGCTAACCCTACAAACGTTCGTACTAATCAATCCACAAACTCATTCAATTCCTCCCGTGGTGGTTCCAACTCAAATCGTGGAGGATCTAGACAGTCACGACCGTATCTTAGGAAGTGTCAAATCTGTGGGGTTCAAGGACATGGAGCTCGAAGATGTCCTCATTACCAGCAATACCCTATACACATGGCTCCTGGAGTGCATCAACAATATGGGCAGCAACAATCTCAACCTCGTGGACATGCATCATGGCCTGCACCACATCTTCCACTACCTACACCACAATGGCAACAACAAGCGCATCATGCAACAATGTCCTCTCCTGATTTCTCTCGGTGGTTACTAGACAGTGGTGCCTCTCATCACATAGCAAGCGACTTCAACAACCTCTCATTGCACACACCGTATAATGGGAGTGACAATGTCATGATTGGAAATGGAACAGGACTACCGATCACACATACGGGTTCAGTATCTATTCCCTCCAAAAATCGCAATATACTCTTACACAATGTTCTTTGTGTACCGGATATGAAGAAAAACCTTATCTCTGTCAACAAGTTATGTAAAACTAACAATGTTATGGTTCAACTCTGTCCCTTTGATTTTCAGGTGAAGGATCTACACACGGGGACAACTCTTCTCAAAGGCAAGGCCAATGAAGGAGTGTATGAGTGGCCATCAATCTCTTCTCCTATAGCTTTTGTGTCTCACAGATCTTCTCCTTCACAATGGCATTCACGCCTTGGTCATCCCAACTCTCAAACACTTCGTTTTATGTTGTTTCGGTTTTCATTACCTTTATCTACAGCTTTACCTTCTTCTTCTGTTTTATTTTGCAATTCTTGTTCAACTAATAAAAGTCATAAACTTCCATTTTCTACCTCTACTCTCACCACTTCTCAACCCCTTGAAATTTTATTCTCTGATGTGTGGACATCTCCCACTACTTCAGTAGATGGCTATAAGTATTATGTCTTATTTGTTGATCACTATACTAGGTACACATGGCTATATCCTCTTAAAGCTAAGTCTCAAGTGGCTACGATATTTCCTCTATTCAAACAGCTTGTTTTATAAATTAGTGGTGTCTTAATATTTTGAATTTTTGACCCGGGGATGTATATTGTTTTGTGACTGCAGTTTTATGTAACATATTAAGACTGAAATCTCTTTTTCACTTTTTTTAATGTAAATGGTTCATGTCTTCATGATAAGCACTGTATTAGCATTGAATATTAGAACAGAAAAGATTATTACCATTGGTTCGATGCTATAGTTTTGTTGGTTTCTTGGTTTTGTTTGGTTCTTAAAATCACAATTCTTATAACAAATGTGAGCGAATTTTTAATATATATCATCATGTTAGATTGTAATGACAAGATTCTATCTGGCAACGATAGCTGCATCGGTGTATAAGCTCGACCCTTCAAAATCACGAGTTTGAATACCGACAATATAAATTAATTTCGCTTCCCGTGTTTTCTCCAATTTACACATTTTGCGGATTCAAAATAGATATGGTTTATAAGTGTAATTTGTACTCAATTAGAAGATAACTATTTGTCGTAATGACTAGTCACAGATTGTTTGTTCCATACAGATCATTTGGATATCAAATAGTAAATATGGCTACTAATGATAGTAAGAATAAACAACATTAAGAGATCACAAACATCATGTACATAAAAATCGAATATTGCATAGTCATCATACACTACACATACGCGCACAGGTAAAGCAGTAGACGAGAATGGACAAAATTATTTACTATACGCATTGTAATCATGGTTTTATTAAAAAAAATAAAGCTGACCAAAGAACGTACTCTTTCGAGAACGTAAGATTTTTTTTAAGTGTTCACGTTTATTAAAAATTCAATAGATGTTTATAATTTAATTTTTTTTAAATTTTATTATACAATTTTCAATAATTTTTTACCAATGAAATTTAATCAATTCAAATATTTTCATTTAATATTTTTTAAAAATAAAAAAAATTACCTTAAACATATATAAAATCTATCTTTGTAGAACAAATAAAAAATCTAAAACATCTTACGTGAGATTTTCAGTTGTTGGAACTTTAATAAATAGTTGAGTAAGGAAGAGTCTTACACAAAGGAATATATAGTGTGAACTACTTAGCTTTGCTTCAATCTCAATTTTCACCCAATACATAACTCTTCAGTGCGGGAAAAGAAAAAAAACTCTGTGCGCTTTAATAAAAATTAATCTATAATCAACTGGAAGAAAATGCTTACCAATATTTAAAGGAACCGACGGGAACAACAAAACCCATCACTTTCCTCTAAACAGAAAGCATGATCCAAGAAAAATGTTTACACACTGTATAAAACTCGCCTTTAATCACAAACGAAAATATTGCTTTTATAAAAATTATTTGCAGCTTTACTTATGTACTCAAAACATTTTATTTAAATATTTTCAAATAAAGAAGTTTGTTTTATAATATATTTTAGACATGTATTTGGGAGTGAATTTCGTTCATTAAGTATCTACGACTTAATCAGGACACTATAAACCAGTTATCCAAGTAGATTCATGACAATCTTCTAGTTTACTACTGTCCAAGAGGTGCATGTGCATTACCTAACGTAGAAGTAACCAAGCGATTGGAGATGTGTAGCATAATGTGTATGCGTCTAAACCCGTGTGGTATAACACATCATTGTTCTGGTTTGCTGAACTTGTCAGACGCACGCACTTACCCCTACAACGTGTAGTAGGAACGATGTCGTTAAGTCGCAATTGGATAGGAAATTTAAGAACTTGAAATATAACCTGTAAAAAATAGACCATAAATAATCTTAATCAAGAAGATGAAGGGGAGAAGTTAAATCAGCATACTTAGGAAAAATAGTGTACAAACTTTGGCTGTTCAACCCATATTACTTGACAAATATATAAGTAATTAATAGTTCTGTTGTATGTCCCAATATAAAATACATAATTCTAATCTATAAAGTAAAATTGATCTTACTTCTTTAAAAACATAACCAAATTAACATGAACACCAAAAAAACAAGACTTTAACGCAAGAGAGGCTTCTCAAGATCAAACTCTGTCCTAAGCACACTTTCTTCTTCATCTTCTTTTGATTCATCTCCTTCTCCAGACTCCTCTTTACCTTTAGCCCAGAGAACGAAGTAGAGTCCTCCAAACATCAAGGCCATTCCCGCAAAGCTAAATTCACAAATACAAATACAAGAAACAAGATAAAATGACTTTCTTTCATGTCCAAAAAGATCATACTTTGAAAGGAGAAAAGCTGCAAAAGTACCTTCCGAGGTTGAAACTATCATCCCTGGAGAAAGCAGAGACAACAACACACACAACAGTTGCAATTGGACTAAAGAGTGACACAACCACTGGTCCTTTTCTCTTAATCACCCATGCATTAAAACTTAAACCTCCTCCACTCACCAACCCTCCCTACAAACAAATTCTTAAAACATTTTTAGACATGTTCAAATATTACAGACCATGATATATGATTCTTGAGGAATATATGTACCAGCACTGCGTATCCCAAAAGGTTCTTGAGACCGATTACTGATGCACTTCCCATATCCATACTCCCCTTAACAACATACTGCAAAGCTACCGTGGTGAACCCACCGATCAAAGTCACCACTGAAAACATAGAGACAGGCGCCGGGAACTCGACCAGTATGGATGCCTAATTAGGACGATCAAATAGATTAGAATCAACTGTGAATAATATATACAATGTGTCTTGTGCTAAGAAGGAGGCATGAGGCCGAACCTGGAGGACAAGACTTGAGGACAAGCAGCAGATGGAAAGGAAGAGACAGAGGCAACCTAAGATCTTCTCTTTGTCCAAAGCGACGTCGTCAGGGACAATAGGCAGAGCCTTGAGCGAGCTAGAGGTGGCTTTAGTACTGTGCATTAAGCTCATAATGAGAGCTCCCATCACACATAACACCGTCCCTCCCATCTTAACTCTACTGTACATACAACTTAGCTTCACTTTCTCCATCCTTAACAATGTCAAATTCAAAACCCATAAATTAAAACTCTAATATATATATATATATATTTAACAGAACAAATGAACAGAAAAGTAAAAGGGTTTTACCCAGTAGCCCAAGCGATGACGAAAATGAAAGCAGGAGCGAGATTAGGCATAGCTGTAGCCATTGATGCAGAGGTGTGTCTCATTCCTTCAAAGAATAACCACTGGAACAGAGTTACTCTGTTTCAAACAGATATTCTCTCTTAATTAATCACATGTTATGATCATAAGTAAGCAATCAAAAACATGCAGGAATCAAAAGGACGCTACCCAACAAGAGAAACCAAAACCAGTTTTGTCTTCAACTTGAAACTTAGGCTTCTGGGCCACACTTCCCTGCAGATACCAACCACCAAAAAAAAACACTTTCAACAATCCACAATTAAAAAAAATGAAACAGAAATAAAATTTGAAACTTTTGTTTTAGTTGAATTAAAGAGTAGTGATAAAAAAAGTTACCTTTCAAGGAGAAAAGAAAGAGGACTGATGAGAAGAAATGATGCAAAGGTGCAGAAGATAGCAACAAGAAGCGGATCAACTCCAAGAGACAAGACCTGGCTCAGTACCTCCGAGTTTCCAGCGTAAATCACCTGAGCTCCGACCAACCCTCCGACTATTCCAACTTCTTTTAACGTCTCTCTCTTCATCACTTGTCACCAAAAAAACACACAGAAATTTTGAGAAAACAAAAGGAACAATACAGCGGAATCAGTTGGAACAAAACACGAGTTTTCGATTTTCGTGGAGGAACTGAAAAAAGCAGAGAGACACTTTATCTCTTCAGAGCTTTTATTTCTTATGGGAATGCGTTTACTTGAAGTTGAAACTTTCTCTCTATAAAATCTCACTTCTTCCCTTTCGAAGACATGTGTACATGCACTGCATTGGTTTTATGGAGGGTCTCGCCATTATAACTCCTTTGGGAAATGCATATTTTTATTTATCTATTAGACTTTTAAGTTTTAACTCTTACTAGTAGTATTATTTTAATACAAGAGTCCTTAAATTTTGGTGTAACGGGATGAATATTTTTGTTTGACATGTGAAATAAGACGCTCAAAATCCGGTAGAGGGTTAATCTGTCAATAAATTTGACTTTTTGTTTTGAAAAATATGAATTATATCATGAAAATTCATCTCATATGATCAGACGTTGATTTGAGAGTTTTGAAAATCTGTGGCCTAAATTCTGTTATTTATCACACCAGACATATATATATATATATATATAGTGTAGTTATTTGTATTTGCACGTTATGATAGTTATTGGATATTTCTCAAATATATAAGAAAAAGACTAAAAGTGCAATAAGCCAAACCGAAACATTCAGATTCGGTGAATTCAAACTTTAACACAATTTTGTGTGTGTTTAAAATATGATAAACCAGTATAATCTAAATGAAACATCTTTCTTTCTTTTTTGTAACTGGACACATCATATTTCTGATGAACAATTCTGCATAAAAATATATAAATTTAATTTTGTTTACAATATGGATACGTGTAATTATTAATGTGCTGTAAGATTTTGTAAAGTCGTATTTTGCTGGATCGTGAATCTCCGTCACACATATTCATGTAATGATGAAATTATTTCGTGACAAAGAAAGATGAAACTATTTCGCCATTATGTAATTGTACTATTTTCAAAGCAAAATTTAAAACATGGCGAACAGGAAAGGAAAGATACAACCGGGAAAAGAAGTAAAAAGACATGCAATGAGCTCCGTCAGATACGGGGAACCTCAGGACTTTGTTAGGTAGTGTTGTTTGTATTGTTATTTTTGGATAAACAAAACGACAGTGTACCACCACCTATTCTATTTTTCGTTTTATGTCAACATCTGTTCACTATAATTTGTCTTTGTTTTGGTGTGGCATGCAACCTCTTTCTTTCTTGTTTTCCGTTTTGTTATAGGATCAATAGATGTACCTGTTTTTCTTGTGATAGTACACACAAAACCAATCTCTTAGGCTTCGAATATAAAAGCAGTTCAAACATGACAAATCAAACAGATCATGCAGATCAAGCATGACAAGTGCAGATCAAACGAGATAAATGCAGATTAATTGGATCATGCAGGAGAAAACCTGATCAAATAATTTATTATAACTTATGAATGATAAAATCAGTTTAAAATTATAACTCATATATTAAAACAATAAAAATGATAATTAGATATGTAAACAAATATTTTAGATGTTATAGGATCGGCCGAAATGCCTGTAAATATTTTATAAGATACTTATACTTCTTTTATTTTCTTATTTATAAAAATTAAAAATTATATGACAAAAAATAATAAGTAGAGAATGATAATTTTGTATTGTTAAAGTTGTAAATAAAATAAAATAAAAATATTGTATTCATAAAACTAGATAAATATATTTTTAAAGTTATGTGTTGTAACAAAGTTATTTATTGACCAAACAAAAAAAAAAGCAGATCAACACTACCAAATGTTGGCGGGTGAGATTTGCATGCAGATCTCCTGCTTTTTCTACAAAAAGACAAAAAAATATTAAACTGCATGCAGATTTTCCGCTTGAACTGCTTTTGTAAAAAGAAAATGATAAATGGTGAATGCAGTACGGAAGAACTGTATGTGCAAGAGATCTGCACTTATCCTGTTGCTCTATTCGGGCACTTAGTTTCTCCTTTTTTTTTCTTGGGAGGAAAAGGTATCCAACCAAAAAAGCTCTCCCACCCAGAAAAAGTCCATGATCAAATTAAATGACATATTTTTACCCAAGATAATTAATTATGTCTAATAAATATTTGGTAATATAAATATATGGTTTGGCCTATAAAGGAGATGATGTGCAATAGAGTTGTTGAGTGCAAAAAAAAAAACTGGTGTGAAGCGTAAGAGAAGAATAAAAGAGGAGTCTAAAAAAGAAAACTAAGGTCTTGTTTAGCTTTTAAAGATTAGATTGTGTGTGACAATTGTGT
Organism: Brassica napus; assembly: GCF_020379485.1. NCBI lineage: Eukaryota > Viridiplantae > Streptophyta > Magnoliopsida > Brassicales > Brassicaceae > Brassica > Brassica napus. Next base: position 10,693,565 of record NC_063441.1, read on the forward strand.
GAATCATATATTTTAAAACTAATTATTTGGGTTGGAGTTAGATCTATTATTAATAAAGTCTTAGAATCATGTTTAAAAATGTTAATTGTGATTCATCAATGGATTTATAGCTTCATAAACTTTACATTCAGGTTTATCCTAAAGATTATGGGAGATGTAAGTCCCACATCTAAAGCTAAATGTTAATGTAGATATTCTTCATCCTTAAATCAGTTCAGGTCTGAGATAGCTCTATTTCTAATATGGTTTGAATATTTCTTTAGTGATTAGCTAATTAGTTGAGATAAAAGGCCTCCTCCCACCCAAAAAACCGTTTAATGACATATTTTAACCCAAAAGAAATTAAATATGAGTCTGATAACGATTTGTTTATATAGAATAATTTGCCTATTAAATTAAGTATTTGGTTATATAAAATAATTTGTAATAGAGATGATGTGAAATGGAGTTGTGGAGTGCAAAAACACTTTGTAGTGAAGCGTAAGAGAGAAAATAAAAGAGGAGTGTAAGCAAGAAAAGAAAAGAGGAAAGTTGGGAGGCTTACACGTCACTTTATGTGGGCTCCAACTTCCACTTCATTTTCCCACGACTTGTGATTGTGAAGCGTGTGCTCGTCTTTCTTTTGGCCGGTTGTCTTGCCCCCCCCATCAAATGCGATCATTTTGTTTCTCAAAAAAAAAAAACTTAATTAAGATTATAATTCTGATCCACGGATTAGTATTCAAACTATATTTGATAAGATGATCCGGAACCGATTGACTCTCTTAGAGAGAGACTGGGAAGGGAAAATATGCTAAAGCGACGGGTGTATGGTTCGCTATTAGATTATGGGTCTCAAAAACCTTAGTTTGATGTATCAAACTCAAATAGCCACATTCTTTGTAAAAATGTATTTTTATTCTAATAAATTTAACATTTATTCAAAAAAAAACAAGTTTTGGGTTTATATATCACTAAACATATTTTCAGCGTTGACAAAAAAAACATATTTTCAGCAAATTCTGTGGAAAATGTTTTGGGTTTATATATCACTAACATATTTTGAGCAAATTCTATGGTTTAGCAAGCTTAGTTCATAGTATTGATTTAAAAGATGGATGATAAGCAGAATCACGTTTGATAACTTAAAATACTTTCACTCCACAAAATCTTTGGCCCTTGTAGTTTAGTTGAGTCTAACGTCTATCAAAGCCACAAAATTCTTCGACAAAAGAATTGGAAATGAAATGTTTTTGAATGAATGTAAAATTTATATTCATCATAAAAATTTTTTTACATCAAATGCAGCAGGTAATCAAAATTTGATACCACTATACATACTCTATAAAATTATTTATCTACTACCAAACCAAAAGATCAAAATACTTATTTTTTTTAACTCCGTTTTTGGTTATGAAACTCATTTTATTTCTAACATTCTATTAGGGATGGCAATTAAGGATCAGGACCGCGGACCTGGCCTGTAAAGGCTTGCTGCGGGACGGGATTGGGCCTCCATTTGGTAAGCCCGCAAAATTGCGGGCTTCGCGGGACGGGTTCAAAGCGGGACGGGTCAAAAACGGGACGGGTCGAAAGCGGGATGAGCTTAACCCGCGGGATTTTGAAGACCCGCAACCCTAAGTCCCCATTTCTGCTTTCGCCTAAAACATTGAGAGAGAGAGAGAGAGAGAGAAAACGATTCTTGTGACTTTTCTCCTATAAAACATAAGGAGTTCTGGCGATGATGCATGATTCGAGCTCCGGTGATGATGATTCGAGCTCCAGCGATGACGACTCCAGCTCCAGCGATGACGATTCGAGCTCTGGTGTTGTTTTGATTTGGTTTTCTCTTTTTATTACACACAACTATGAATTGCTTTATTACAATGTGATATTTCTTGTTTAAGTTGATTGGTTTTGTTTTCAGTATTGTGAAGTGGTGTTTTTCTTAAATTAAATTTGGTTACAGTGGTGTTGTTTAGGAGAAAAGTTAGTTGTATAACATGTCACTTGTATAATTTGGTAAAGTGATTCACGATTTTTTTTGCAATCCAAATAATTAAAAAGAGAGATGGTTTAATGAAGACATAAAACACTTGAGCCAACTTATTACAAAAATAACAACTCAATCAGATTCAAACTCAACAAAAGCTTATGCTGATAACAAAAAAAGGCTTTTAACTCAAGAACGCAAGCACAAACGGAGCTTTGTGGCATTGATTTTGATAAGTCTTTAGTGAAGCTAAATGAGCTCTCTTCAACTCTCTTACACAACTCTTCTACTTGAGCATTCATGAAAAAAACTGTAGTAGGCGGTTTGATAAGGAGGCGTCCCACGGGACGGCCCGCGAAGGCCTATATATTTTGTGGTACGGGTTTGGGCCGACATTTTGAAGACCGCAGCCCGCGCGGGACAGGCCCGCTGTAACCCGCTCGACGGCTAACCCGCTGCGGTACGGGACGGAATGGGATGGGTAAACCTGTTTGACATCTCTATGCAGTTCTCTGAAGAACTTAACATGCATATGTGAATCACCATACCATCTCTTATTTCTTTCTCTCCACACTGCATATATCGCTTTCTTGCAAAACATATCATATACAAAATATTTTCCCCACCCCATAACTATAGAATGTTACTAAATCCTTAACTACATAAATATATAAGTTGTATCTATTAATTTTATAGATATAATGGCAGATTACTAAATAAAAGAGTTTCTTCTCAGAAAATGACAACATAAGTTTCCAACAAATTTAATTGAAGTGTATATGGATAAGTTTCTAAGAAATGTCTTAGAAAAATTTAACCCCCAATATGTTCAATTAAACTTGACACTTTCTTAGTTTATATCAATTCCAAAATATTGGCTACCTTTAAATTAAGGAACTAGTTATGAAGATCTATAACTCCTCTTTTTATTTTCTCAAAATATGTTTATTGAGATATAAACATGTAAAGATGTTATTATTAGAGAAAAAAAACTCTGGTGGAGATATATTCTACCTCAAGTAAAAAACTCGAAAGGAAGAAGGGCTGTGATCATTAGGGTTTCTTAAAGGATCACAGGTTAAGAACCTTCTCGAGCGTACTTGGTGAGTGAATCTTATTGATACGTCATGTTAATTAATTAGTTAATGAATAGGGCACACATGTCCCTAGCTTCGTAAACAATTCTGACCTTAACTTTGGTATTTTTACTCAGGATAATCAGGAAATAGGGTTTTGTTGAATGATGGACAAAGTTAATCATTTATCTGGAGATTTGCTCTTGAAGATACACCAATTTTTCCTACAACGGAAGTCCCGATCACAAGTGTTTTGTTGAAACTTGTCGTTCTCTTGTGGATGTTTGTGCCAAAACTGGATAATTGTCGTCGCTATTAATTATGATACCAAGAAATAAAAATGTTTTCCCATTTTATTAGCACATATGTTTTACTACACAATACTTCATTTCTGGAAAGTTTCCACCTAAGTTTTGATGGAATATCTTATAATGCCGATAATGCGTTATGCATTTAACTCAAGTCCCTAAACATGAATCTATAAACCTCAACACTCATGTATTAACCTTTTTTTTTCTTGTCAAAATACATGGATTAAGTCTGAAATTCATTGTTTGAACATACAAAGATAATTATGAAAATATATTACATCATTCAGATTCATCTTTCAAGTTATCATCACTACATTTATCATCACTTTCATCAAAATTGTCTTCGTTTACTTCATCTATCATATCGTCGAGAAGATCTCCATATTGACAGTTATCTGGATCAAACTCGAATTTGTTGTATTTTCGTCCCAAATTGACATCAACAAGTCCAAATTTATTAAACCGAACACCTCTGTTGAGGAGGGGGTCAAACCATTCACATTTGAACATGACATATTTCAACTTCACTAATCCAGGGAATTACACTTCAATAATCTCTTGTAAGAGCCCGTATAAATATGTTTTAACATTTCACATATGTTCTCTAATTACTTATTGCTAGAAGTCTTACATACACCTACTATTTCAGCTTATTCGTACATTCGTTGTTAAAGAATTGTAACACTTCCCTCGTAAATTGGTTGTCATTTTACAACTGTTTTACGAGGAATCTTCTCTTACATCGTACAATCGTTATAAAGTTACGTACAATTATTTTACGAGAAGCTATTTTTCTCGTAAATTTACTTCTGAGTTTACAACGATTTCCTTTTCCCTTAATACCATTGTAACCTCTTCCTCAATTTACGATACCCCATATCCTTGAATATATTCCTCGTTATAGACATGTTTTCTTCTAGTGCTTACTTTATAATGCTCTTTGTCTTAGATTTTAATTTTCAATGTTTTACTTCATATGCTGGACCTTACCAGATACAAAATCTAACATGAATTTGGTCAGAGCTCTTTGCCTATCCACTCGTGATGAATATACATGCAATAGCCTTGAGCAAGGCAGACACATACGTTGATTATTTCAGAGTACGTCTTTGTAAGTCTTTCTGAACTTGTGGTTTACATTAATTACTGACCTACCTAGCTAGTGTTGTTATTTCATTTTTTTTGTTTGTTTGCAGGTTAACATCTGGGCCGCAAAATTGAACCACGACTGGTATGTTCGATTTGCAAGGACAACAATGTACCCTGAATATTGTTTAAGGTCTTGTTTGTTGCCTCCTTTTGGATTTCTTGAACTTCTGTAAACACCCATGTTATTGCTGAATAGTGTTTTTTCTTTCTTTCTTTTGAACTAATGCTAAAGATAGTTGACGTTTTGAGAAGAGCATAATAAGAAAGATTATGTTTTGCTTTGATCTCCTAAATGGCGTTGAGATGATAAAAGGTAAAATGAAGAATAAAAAGTAAAAACATGCAGATGGAAACATAATCATCACATGCAGGTTCAGACGTGTAACCAAACCCAAGTTCTAATACGCTTCATGAAAGATTATAAAACCATTGGGAAAACCAAAATTTAGAAAACATTCAACCTCTTGTGTCTGATCATATTACAATAATAATGAAATTGTTTAAACCCTTAGCCAAAAATGTATTTTTTTCGTTCTGGTGGATTGCCCTTCGATATCTTCCATAAAAGCTCGTCACTTTTCTACCTACGCTTATATCTGCATGAGAATTATTTTACCTTAAAATTCATGATTATATATGATTAAGAATGAATCTGAGAATTGGCAAATGAAAGTAAGGATTACTTACCGGCCTTTGCTCTTGAAAGAGTTCTTAGACTTCCCGCGAGGTTTCGCTGAAGCCGCAGCTCCGCCTCTGCCTTGTTTCTTGTCGCTCATATCACTCTTGAACAGATCTTTCATCTCTTCATTTCGAGGCTGCGTTTTTGGTTTAGTCCGGTTTAGGTTTTGTTTCTTGTTCGGCGTTGGTCTATCCATCTTGCCCGAATCAATTGCTCTCTGTTTTGCTTTTACCGCCTTCGCTCGTCTGTAACCAAGATCCACAAGTGTCAATCCTTTCTTCTCTGGTTCGTTCTTCTTCTTCTTGTCTTTCCCCTGAAACACAAACACGTTGATAATCAATACAATGTTTGATCCCTATCACAGAGACACTGTAAGATACTTACTCTTGATCTTCCTCGTTTTTCATCTTCTCCTTCTTCTTCCTCTTCGTCTTCTTCTTCGTTATCCTCTAGCATCTCTCTGGCAGCTTCAAGCTTTCTACGTTTTTTCCTTGGAAGATTCTTCTGTACTTGCATGATCAAGCGAATTGTAAGTTCTCTAGAAAGAAGATAATGAGAATCCAACAACCCCAAACAGAAAAAAGATTATGCAACTGAAAAGTGAAGACGAACCTCGCGTTCGCGTTTTCTCTTCTCCTTCATCTTGAGGTCCTCTGCTATATCAGCACTAACTAGTTCGTTTCCAGAAGGGTTTCCAGCAGAATCCTGTTCAGAGTGTACCCAGAGTGATTCAGACAACAATTTCAGAAAGTTTCTGTTAAAGTTCTGACGAATGAGAGTGAATTAATTAAAAGGACACCTTTTCAGTTTTCGCCACGAGCTTCTTCTCCTTCTCTGTCATGAACCAAGTCCTTTTTGGGCGTGCGAATATTTCATCTCTGTGTTCAATCATGTTCTCCGCCTGCAGAAATAAAACCATAATCAGCTATGAGATATTAAGCCAGTGACACAACTTATCAAATTCAATAACTAGAGCTTCCTACCTTTGCAAATTCCATTTCAGCTTTCCTTAGAGCTCGCTCTTCCCTGAAAGCACCTCAAAACTTAAGTATGCAGATCAATGAACAACGTAATTATTTGACTGGTGTGAAATGGAACCTCTCTAGTCGAATAACAGCAGAGTATTGATCTTCCATTTCATCGATTATCTGAGACCACTTAACGATTGACTGCTCTGGGATGATTCTGCTTTTTAACTTTGAACCCACCTTCTTGGCCTTGTAATCGAAAAACAATTTCAATTAAATTGTCAAAACTAAAGCGCTAATCAAAACGGGCAATAGCAAGATCCATCTATATCTGAAGAATCGCTTACAATGACTTTCAAAAGGGATCGGTCATTGTCAGTAACAAAGGTTACAGCATAACCTTCTCTTCCAGCCCTAGCTGTTCTACCAACTCTGTGAACATAACTGCAAAATAAAAGGAAAAATTTATCCTCATATCAGTTAAGAATAAAGCTGAGAGCTTTCTAATTCAATCATATCATACAGAGAATATCTCGTAGTTACCTGTCTATTTCCCGAGGACAGGCATAATTTATAACAGTTTGGACACCAATAATATCAAGCCCCTAGAATGTTCAAACAAGAGTGTTCAAGAAGTGAAAAAAAAAAATAAGCAGAGCAACTGTGAGATCATTTGGAAAATAAGTTATCTGCTTCTTATACTTACTCGAGCAGCCACATCAGTAGCAATGAGAAAATCAACCTCTTGCTTCCTGAAAAGTTCCAGAGACTGCAAAACGATACCAATAAGCTCTTGCAAAGAGGGAAACAGAGTTATTCATGAACAAAAAGATGATGGGTACAAGTTTCTTACATCAAGACGTTGTGCTTGAGTTAGGTTTCCATGGAGCTCAGCTGCTTTGAGGCCAGCTAGTCCGAACAAAATTTTCAGTCTATGTGCAGCCTGTTTTGTTCCACTGGCACAAGAAGAAAAAGAAAATCTGTAAGTGAAAATGCGCAAAAAAAAGCAAACTTTACAAGCACTGTGTGGAACTTGGATTAGAAAGGTATCACATTTCAAGTGAAGTCTAACCTAAAGATGATGACTTTTGATTTAAAAGTTCTTGTGCATAATGAAAGAAGAACAGCTTCCTGATTTGCCTCACGCGTCCTGCGTATTCTTACCACCCTACAGTTAAAAGCACGAGTTAGTTGCAAGTCATATGTTATTTATATTCAAGATCATAAGCTGATGAGTAGAAGCTGACATACTCTTCAGTAAGGCCTGGAGGCCTTCTAGCCGATGGATCAGCTGAGAGACGCAGCGGTTTGTTCAAGGAAAGTTTGACAAGCTCTTTAACTTCTTCAGTCATTGTGGCTGAGAAGAGCATTGTTTGCCTTCTCTTGGGACATAAGCGAACCTGTAAGTAGACATAGGCTCATATTTAAAATCAAACGACGAATACCTAACATAAACTCTTTAATCAAGTCTGCCGACTAGAAACTATCAAAGATAAGACAAATTCACAAGAGTTCAATATCATATGTTCATGAGAACTGAACATCAAACATAAAATGTAAAGAAATAGGATAGATACCAGCTCTTGTATTTCAGTGGCAAACCCAGTCTGTAGAAGACGATCTGCTTCATCGAGAATCAAAACCGCTAGATCATCCAAATCGACAGACATCGAATTACGCAAATGATCTATCATACGTCCAGGAGTAGCGACAACAATATCTGGCATAGACCTCAAAACAACCTCTTGCTCCTAACACAAGAAACATGAAGGATTAAGCAAGCTTTCTAGTTGATACTATTCCAATTTTTGAATTGTAAGAGACATTTATTAGAGAGGATTTAAGCTTGCTCTCAAACATCAAATAATGTAAAATGAGATCTATAAATCTCAAACATTTAAACACAAACGGTTACACAAGAAGTCTGACACCTAACAGATAGAATGCATACCCTCACAGAAAGCCCTCCTACAATCAATCCACATTTGATATCAGTAAACTGTGCAAGCTTCTGAATCATACTGTGAATCCTGAAACAGATTAAAAAAAAAAACAAATAAGCTTTTCGTCAACAGGAATCAAAAAGACCTTAAAGGTTTAGTCTTTTTGCGAGAGGCTACTTACTGGACAGCCAGCTCCCTGGTTGGAGTGAGAATAAGAACCCTAGTAGCAAAGACCCGCTTAGGACGAAACAGCAACCTCTCAAGAGTAGGTAAAGCGAACGCAGCAGTCTATCACAAGAAAGAAAACTAAAATCAGCATAATAAAAAAAACTCCACAGTTTTAACAAAACCTTCTAGTTATTATTACTGCTCTCACCTTCCCTGATCCAGTGATTGCACTGGCGCAAAGATCACGCCCTGTAAGTGCTAAAGGTATACACGCTGCCTGCATTTGCAACATTCCACCATTCAGAACAACCTCTCTTAATAGTAACTGAAACTAAAAACTCAGTACTGAACCTGAATCGGGGTAGGTTTCTTGTATCCAAGAGTTTCACAAGCTCGAAGCAACGGACGAGAGAGGTTGAGCTCCATGAAAGAGTTGGCATGAAACGAAACTCCATCCACGGTAGAGAAGAACGGCTTGGCTGCAACATTGTCTGCTTTCGAATCAGCTGCCTCTTCGTCTTCCGAAAGATACTCCTCCTTCAAAGAGAGAATCAAATTCAAAGTTCAAATTTCTCAAGAAAACAAAATGATTCAATCAATTCAGTGTTTATACTTGTTTGTCAGGTTCAGCCTCGGAGACATCTTCTTCATCTTCCTCTTCTTCTTCTTCTTCTTCTACTTCCTCAGCGGAGATAGGAAGAGGACGATGCTTGATAGCTTTTGAAATCTTCTCATCTATAGAGGTTGTGTGACGGCGGGCGTGTTCTTCCCCGACGGAGCTTGAATACGACGCGAAATCCCAAGGAGATTGAGCATCGGTGCTTCCTTTCTTTGTAGTTTTCTCATCTTCCTCTTCTTCTTCGCCGTCTTCATCCTCAACTTCGCTATCTTCTTCGTCTTCTCCACCACCTTCTGCTCGAGCTTTACGCTCTTCTGCTACTACATCTTCGTCGCTGCTCTCCTCTTCGTGGTTGAGGAAGTCGAGATCGTCGTCGCTAGCGGCGTCGTAGAAGAAGGCCCCGGACATTGCTAGGGTTTATGAGGTTTCACAACTTTCACAGAGAGGCGATTAACAGATTATAAGCGATTACTAAATAGGTCTGGGGAAAAAACGAACCGAACCGAACCGAGTTCATTTATATAATTTTGAAAACCGATTTGGTTCGATTTAAAACCAACTTTGTTTCTTCCTTCCATTCTAAATTTCGAGTAATCAATCAATCTTCCGCATCTTGGGCTGGGTTGATAAAGTTAGATCTAATGGGCTTATTCTGTTATCTTCTTTCCTTTACCAACGATTTTTATTTCTAATGGGCTTATATAAAATTTAGCCTCTTGAGTTTTTTAGATTTGGTTCGGATATAATCACAAACCTGTTTGAATTCCATATTAAATCCGGGTTTGATTCTAACTTAGGTTTTGAACTTTTGATGATCCAAATACTATTCGTGACTTGAAATACATAATTTAGTTTATAAACTTGGTTAGTTTAAATAATGTGCACTAACAAAATTTTTGTAGCATCTAGGTGATTTTTAAAGAAGAGAAAAACATAAATAAGTTTAAGATAGCTATTTAAAAATTAGAAATCATTTGAACCTCGAAATAAAGCAATAATGTTTAAATTTTAGAAACACTTATCATAAATAAATTTCAAAAGCAATTATCAAAACATAAAACATCAATATTTGACCAAATACAAAAATATACATTAGGAAGAGTATTTAAGTTAATTATTCATGTTATATCAATTAGTTATGGAGTTTTTTGGTGTTTTGGATACATATTCGAGATTGAGTTTTATATGTGTCTTTTTGGGTTTTCTGAAGTTTTTTTTATGTTTTTCTGGATATCTGTTTGGTTTACATGTTCTTGTAAAACCCAAAATATTGTGGAGTAAGATCCATTTTAGGTTTCTATTTCAGATTCAGTAGGGGTTATTGGTTGTTGTATTTTAATAGATTTGAAAATCCGAATTAAATCTAGTGTTATTGGTTCTATGATTTTCAAATCTGTATTAAAATCATGTGTTATTGGTTTATTGATTCATAAATTCTATATCAAATCAAGTGTTATTCAATCGTACGGATTTACTAATATATTTGATTTTATAATGGATTTGAATGGATTTGTTTGGATTTTTTTGTTAAAAATACAAAGACTCAAATCCGAAGGAAAACCTCCGGATTTGCATAGTTTACTTGGATTTATAAATACTATATGATTTCCAAATCAATCAAAATATATAAACCAATAACACCTCATTCTTTTTGAATTCGTTAGGATCGGTTCAAATTTCTGGGTTTTTTTTTTGTCAAAAGGCCCAAACCTTAATTGCTCTTAACTGTGGTCATGGGCACATAGTGGATATCTGAAAGTCGGTATATTCATGATTCACCATATTCCAATCAAATAATTGTTTTTGCGCCCATTTTGATCCGAAAAAAATTAGGATCGAAAATCCGGATAGTCATAATTTTTTATACATTGACGGATTTTTTGATTTAATACTTTATTTGTATTAAATAAATTAAAAGAAAATAAATATAACTGTAAAAATTAAATACATATGCCATCATACATCATAGTAAAGGTATATAAAATGATTAGACTAACAAACTAAGAAATCATAAAGCAAACACAAACAATTTAATATTAGCGAGCCTAATAAAAAACTCATGTTCTAAAATTAGGTTAATCACATAAATTAAATTAGGTCTGGAATATCCAAAAATATATATTTAAAACACACAATTAAAAATGGACAAAAATTGTACATATGAATATAATGACTTATACATAATTACATTATACATCTATATACGTACACAAATCAAGATTGGATATTCTACTTTTTCTAAATAATATTTGTGATTTGTTTTGGGTTTTAAGATATCACATTTTAATGCGATTCAAAATTTTACGGATATTCAAATTTATTAGTGGAATCAAATCTAACGAATAATATTTTAGTATATTAAGAGGTTGATTGAAAAGAGTGGTAAGTACTTAATTTGGAATCTTTATAACCAAATCATGTTTTAGCTTTGAAAGTAAATCTACAGCACATAAATAGAAAGAAAATATATTAGTTCTGGAAAATATTTTTTTTTGCAACTTTTATTCATTGTTTTAAATATATTTGAAAATAATTCTTTAGCAAAAAAACTCACCGTCTTTTTTTCCTATGTAAATTTCATTAGCAAACCAAGATGAACAAGAACAAATACAGACATTAAGCATACAGAAACATAAATATCCCCCAAGTCTAAGTCCACATATGGAAAACAAGAAAAACAAAATGATTAAAATTACAGAACAAAGCACTTAGTTAGAGAAACATCATCTTTTAAACAAAACATAAGATTAGAATGTTGAAGTCCAATGGAGCAGAAGGCTTCGACACCGAAGCATCTCACTCAGCAGATGTCACAAAAGCATACCACCAACGAAGACAAGATGCTCTTTCTTAATCCGGCGAAGCTACAACACTAATCAACACAAACTCGAACATCTCTGAGAGAGAACAAATTAAAGACTCACCCTTAGGAAAATAGAGATATCTCAGAACTCGCAATTTCCAAACCTTCAACCGGCTAACGCAGAGGGACCCTCGCAAACACAGAGAGAAACCCACAAAGATGACTGCGAGAAGGATAAATGGAGAAGGTATCGACGACAAGAGAAGGAAAACAAAATAGCTTTTTGAAGAGCGTATCCATTCCAAAGTACTATTTTTCATAGGCAAGAGAAACGAAAACAACATATACCATCATTCCAAAGAGCAGCCAAAACTAATCTGACAACCATATCTAAAACCAGCAGAAGCAACGACCACCGAAAACTACCGCTGCAACTAGGCACAAACCGACAATAAAAAGAAGATGATCTCTAACCCATCATCAATAAAGGAAAATGGAGACAACCCGAATGAACCAAAAACATAACTAGTCCACTTCGATGATGTCGTTGATGGGCCTCGTTACCCGAAGACGAAACAGTGCATAGCCGTTTAAAAAAAAGTAAATCACAAAGGGAGTTCAGCTCTGGTGCGAACGGAGCCACCATAGTTGATCAAAACTCAACTTGTTTGTTAGATCTGGTATTTTTAGAGGGAAAAGAGAGAGAGTGTAGGTAAAAAAAAAAAACTACAGCACCATTTCTTAAACAGTTGACTATTTGTTGTTATAAAAAGTACATTTGACTTTCCTTTGGCAGTGATTGTATGCCACCAATATTCTGACAAAAGAATTATATCCACGCTAATTAATTGCTAACTTAATTAATCATTGCGCTACGTAACGTGACCATATTAATTAAGCTAAATATCAGGAAGTTGATCAGTGGTCCTATCATGCAACTAAATAAAACCAGCTTGATATACTAAAAAAGGCCTAGTTGGTGTTGAAAACGGTACATAAGAGTAATTTTCAATTTGGTTTGGCCTGGTTATCGTATGATCATAACTTGCCGGTGGGTTTGCGACTGACCCGTGGGTTGATACTGAGTATCACGTGATCTCATTACAACTACCTTTAAATTCACAACTGAAATTTCCAGAATCTCATGTACATCTGTGCTTTCTTCTTCTTCAATCTATTTTTGTTATGTTTCCAAAAAGCCATGAATGAAAAAACATTACTATTTGACCAAAAACGAAAGAAAGAAACATTACTATTTTTTCTTTATTGTTTCTATAAAAGATAAAAGTCCTAATTCCATTTTAGAAGATTTTTTTTGTTTCAAATTAAATCACATTTTTATTTTCTAATGTAAAATTGGTCTATTTTGTATTTTTTTGTTGTTGTGCACCAATTGGTCTATTTTGTAAGTTATACAAATTTGCATTTTATAATTTATTTTGCTATTAGGTTAAACGTTATTTTTTGAAAATATAAAATAGATATTTTAAATTTTATGTAGAATGCTAAAAATCAAATATTAGAAAAGTTAATCTAATCATATACAGTAGATGTTGAGTTGTGGTTCAAACTTAACCAACAAGCCTTTTAAACCAAACTTAACTAGTAAGTGGAGTATAAACCGGTTTTAACATCAATATCACTTTCGGCGTGATTGTGTTGATTTGGTTATCGTGAGTAGTAGTTAACTAATTTAATTAATTCAGGTGATTAATAATTTTCTCAAGAATAAATACTTTGCTCGCTTTCTGAAAAGAAAACAAATACTTTGCTCGGACAAAAAGGCTACGCCTGCACGCACTGTCTCTTCACCATCTCTAAAAATCTCAAAACTTTACAGAGTGAGAGAGAGAGAGAGAGAGATCCTTACACATACTTTACTCGCTTTCCTCAAAACCCTAATCCTCCGATCTGCACAACCTCAGATCAAGAACATTCCCGATTCTTGGTGGGTTTCGGGGGAGGATGGCATTTCAGTAATAATGAAAGTGGTGGTGAGAAGTCATTTGAATCAATGGGGGTAGCTCAGCTCAAGAGCGGGGGGTTATGGAAGTGGAGATCTTTCTCGGGGCAGCCCAAGAGGACCGTAATGTGTAAATGGGTTTGCGGTTTCATGCTTTTCTCCTTGGGTGTCATCTCTCTCTTCACCGGCCACGTTGTCTCCCACCTCGAGTGGGCTCAGCAGCTAAGCAAACGGAGCTTACTGGTATACCCTTTCTTTACTTTCATCACTCACTCTTCTGTTTCTGATTATTGAGATTGGATGTGTTCAGGATATTAGCCGTAAGGAACCTATTGATGTGTGGAAGTCGAAGTACTCCAAGTTCTTCTATGGATGCAGTGAGAGAGGAAAGAGCTTCCCACGTAAGTGTTAGATCATAAAGTGAAAAGTTATGTCTTTTTTCGAATTAATTTTGGATTCTAGTTGGAGAAAGTCTGTGACTTTATTGATCTACTAGCAAATTTGGCTCTGCCCTTTTTGAGTTTGGTTTTAAAAAAGGCACAACTTGCTAATTTGTTTTCTCATCATGCAGCTGCTGTTCAGGAGCATAAGTCTAATGGGTATTTGCTGATTGCAGCCAGTGGAGGTCTCAACCAGCAAAGAACAGGAGTAAGTGACGTTATTTCTCAAAGATTAAATGTGTTAGGATATGCCCAATAGAAGAGTATACATGTTTGTATTGCTCATTGTCTTTTCGAAACTGAATGCTTTCTTTATGATCAGATAACAGATGCAGTGGTTGTTGCACGGATTCTTAATGCTACTTTAGTTGTACCTGAGTTGGATCACCACTCTTATTGGAAAGATGACAGGTAAAAAACTCTAAGCAAGTTTTGCTAAATGGAGATGTTCAGTTACCTTATTAGGCATCATCTGAGTTTGTTTTTTTTTGTTTTCTGTGTAGTGACTTTAATGACATTTTTGACGTTAACTGGTTCATCTCTTCCCTCACAAAAGATGTAACTATAGTAAAGAGAGTTCCTGACAGAGTCATGCGGTCCATGGAGAAACCTCCTTACACCATGCGTGTGCCTCGGAAGTCTACTCCTGAGTATTATCTCGACCAAGTATTGCCAATTCTCTCGAGAAGACATGTAAGACTCCGCTTCACCCTAAGAATCTATTTGTTTATGCAGTCACCAAAAGTTCTATTGTTTTGTGGAGCTTATTCATGTTTCTTGCAGGTTTTACAATTGACAAAGTTTGACTACAGACTAGCAAATGATCTAGACGAAGACATGCAAAAGTTGCGGTGCAGGGTCAACTATAATGCTTTAAGATTCACAAAGCGGATACAATCAGTTGGAATGAAAGTGGTCAAGAGGATGAGAAAGATGGCCAAACGTTTTATAGCTGTCCACTTGAGGTTCTCCCATTTTAGATTTTTCTTCTTAATGGTCTTTCCTTCATGTGATGACTTCATTCATACATTCGTTTATTGCAGGTTTGAGCCTGACATGCTAGCCTTCTCTGGTTGTGACTTTGGGGGCGGTGAAAAAGAGCGAGCTGAGCTGGCAGAGATAAGAAAACGATGGGACACTTTGCCTGTGAGTGCACCAATCTCTTCTGCATAACTTTCTTACAATCCCAAATCCTTTTCTTATGTAAACATCTCACTAAGCAAATCAATGCAGGATCTGGACCCTCTAGAGGAAAGGAAGCGTGGGAAATGCCCACTTACCCCTCATGAAGTGGGCTTAATGCTGCGTGCTCTTGGTTTTGCTAATAACACATACATATATGTTGCTTCTGGAGAGATATATGGCGGTGAAAAGACACTGAGACCACTCAGAGAGCTGTTTCCAAACTTTTACACAAAGGAAATGCTTGCCAATGATGAGCTCAAGCCTATGCTTCCCTTCTCTTCACGCCTTGCTGCCATTGACTACATAGTCAGCGACGAAAGTGATGTCTTTATTACTAATAATAATGGAAATATGGCCAAGATTCTTGCAGGCCGAAGGTAACAGTCCTTCCTACTTGTTCCCCCATTAGAGCTCTTGCGTTAACACATACTCTCTCGTTCCATTAAGATAGATGTTTTAGAAAAAAATTGTTTCACAAAGATAGAATTTTTTTGTGTGTTTTGTAAACTTCAAGAAAAATAATTAGCTAAAAGTTATTGACAATAGTATGTGTTTTTTCAATGTGTGAAAGCACTAAAAAAATCTATTTTGTGTTGGAGGGAGGGAGTATATTATTAATCATCAGACATGAGAATAACCACTTTTGAGTATGTGATCGCAGGAGGTACATGGGGCATAAGAGGACCATAAGGCCAAATGCGAAGAAGCTTAGTGCATTGTTCATGGACCGGGAAAAGATGGAGTGGCAAACATTCGCCAAGAAAGTGAAATCTTGTCAGCGAGGATTCATGGGAGATCCTGATGAGTTCAAACCAGGACGGGGTGAGTTCCACGAGTACCCGCAAGCTTGCATTTGTCAGAGACCTTTCTCTTACGACAAAACCTCAACGGATGATGAAGAAGAAGAAGACATACCAGGAGAGGTCCACAACAACACCAGCTCTGGACATGGTCATTTGTCTTCAGCAGACAGTGAGCGCGACGAAGTCTTTCCAGACTAGTAGATTGGTTCGTTGGATTTTACTGTAACATACTACCATTATAATCTACATGGTTTTAACTACAAGTGTTATTTTGTTTCAGCTGTGTAAGGAGAGTTGATCAACAACACATTTAGAGGAGAGAGGTATATAGGAGCTTCCCATGTAGCTACTTGTTGCTTCAAAGTGTTTATAGATACTTCTATCGAATAGGCATACATAACCCACCTCTCTTTTGTTTCTTTACTGGTTTTGAACCATCTAAACTATCTCTTGTCTTGTATTTTGTCTTATATTATTACTTCAAATCTAGTTTTTTTTTTGTCTTCAACCGTTTGTTTTTTTTGTATTTCCTAGATTTCCTGAAGTGTAAAATCAAGTTTTCCTCTCTGATCCCTAACATTTTCTGTTTGTATTTTTTTCTTTGGAATCAAAGAAACATGTTGGTTTTGTCAATTCAAGTTTGATTATTTTATTTTGGTCCTATCTCAAGAGTCTTTGGAAGCACTGTGACATGGTTTGTTTTCAAGCTTATTTAAACTCAAATGAGACGCATACTAAACGAGAAACTACTTGATAAAATAATAATCTCACAACAAATCACCTCCCAATAGTTATTCCCCAAGCCATTCCTACCATTGAATCAACAGAGTGTACAGAGAATGAGGCATGGTCAAACAAAAAATGAAGTTTGAAATTATAGCTCAGGAGAAAATACAGCACGGATGAGACAAGTGAACAAGGTAGTTGGGACAGAGAAGAAAGCAGAATGGTCACTCTCCTCCAGTGTATACAACTGAGACGGTGGCCACTTCTCCACCATACGGTCTTGGAGTATAGGGTCACATAGGTTATCCTTAGCAGTCTTGATGTAAACTCGAGGAACTCTCTCTGCTTCAGGGTTTGGAGGCAGCTTATCAATACCTCGCAAAGCCCTTACCGGAGACGGTCGCAACAGCTTAGACGCCAAAATTACATCCTACCAACAATGCAACAACAACCATATATATATATATCTGATCACCGCACTGAAACATGATTAGAGAAGTAAGTAAGAGAGTAACCTCAAGAGGACTTTGGCTATAGAAATAATGCCGTCTATATTCTTCTTTCATTTGCGCACTAGTAGGTGGTTTATCATCGCCTTCACCATATGTAAACTCCCATATGTCTTCCTCTTCTCCCACAGACATCTTTAAAATATTCACAATAGTTTAATACATAGATTTAAAATATGTCATTATCAAAACCAGTGTTATAAAATTAGGTTAATATGTAAACTAACTTTTCAAGACGGCCCCTGGACACTGATTACCACTTAACAGGTTTTTAGACATTGATCAAAAGATTCAAAACCAATTAGTGCAAATGTTTTTTAAATGATTAGAAAGTCATGGGCTCGTCCTACATAAACCATGTCTAATAAACTGATAAGTCAAGAAAAGAGTCACTCACTATTGAATGAGGAGGAGATGTGGTTCCGGGTTGAACCATGTCAGCAACGAGGTAAACGGCCATGGAGATTTTGTCTGAGAACTTGCAGAGAGCTGCGGTGACACTTGCTCCGCCGATGCTATGTCCCACGAGTATGATCTTGTGGTGATGAGGGATATCGGAGAGGAGAGAGAAGAGAGGACGGTTATAATGGTCGAACTCGAAGACGGTGTTAGCGTCGGTGAGGTTGATGCCGGCACTGGTGAGGTCGACGGTGGTGGCTTTGAATCCGGCGGACAGAAGAAGAGTGGTGAGTCTATACCAACACCAAGCACCGTGGCAGGCTCCATGAACGAGTACAAAGTGAATTATTGGCTCATCACCCCCGTCTCCTCCCATCGCAGTCACTCACACACTTACTCTAGAGAGTAGATGTTTGAAGTTAAGTTTCGTCCACTTAATTTTAACACCAAAAGTGAACGTGGTTTGGTTCACATTTTGGAGATAACGATTACAACCCCTTACCTGTTTCTCCGACCTGTGGGACCAAACTTATCGTCTCTCTTATAAAAATTGTCCAAAGGTCCAAAACAAACAAAAAAATGAACATTACAAAAGATTATGTTTCGATAGTGAACTTGAAAAAGACTAATAAAAAAAAAAGGGCAATTATCAATAGCACCTTTTGAAGTTTATGTCTCAAAAATATCACTAGAAGGAGAAAGTCACAAAAATAACATTCATTAAAGGGTAAAATTTCCCTAATATCATTGATTTAAAATTAAATAAACAAACAAAAATAAATAAAAATAAATAAAATAAAAATAAAAAAAATGAAAAAAAATAAATTTTTTTATAGTTTCAGATTATGTGTTTTCAGATTCGAAATTTTTATAATTTTTTTTTTGAATTTTTTTTTCGAATTATTTTTTAATTTTTTTTTCAAAATTTTTTTTTATAATTTAAAAATACTTTTTGAAACTGTTTTTAAAATTTTATTTTTTATTTTAATATTTATTTTTTATAAAATTTTAAACCCTAATTCCAAAACCCCACCCCTTACCTCTAAACCCTAAGGAAAAAAAAAAAAAAAAAAAAAAAAAAAAAAAACTCTAAACCCTAAGGTTTGGATTAATTAACCCAAGGGGTATAAGTGTATATTTACCTCTTTAATGAAACCTATTTTTGTGACTTTGAGCCTTGAGTGCTACTTTGGGAACAAAAACTTGGTTTGGTGATATCCTAGTCTTTTTCTCAAAAAAAAATCTAATAATACATGAATACTGAAACAAAAAATTCCTCTATTTCGGATTAATAGATGTTTTATGTTCTCAAATATTTTTTTTTGTCACGAAGTTCTCAAATATATTAAAATAAAAGATTAATTAATAAATTCATCATTTTATTTTTAAAATATATTTTTACTAATTTTAAATTTATAGGGATTCAATAACATAATTTTAATTAATAGAATATATAAATAATATATATTTTTTTTGACAAAAAAAAATCTTGTAAAGACATTCATGAGGCAGTATTATATTATGGGATCCAAAACTATTAGGCTCATTAATTAGGTTTCGGCTCACTAAGAAATTGTAGTAAGGATATATTGGGCCGTAAAGTAAAGGCCCATTAGAAAAAAAGACGATTCTCACCGGAGAGAAGTCGTCATATAGAGAGATCTCTTCGTTTGGTTTCGTCACCGGGCGGCGAAAGGTGAAATCCTCTTCTCCCGACGTTATTATAATGCCGGTAAGTTCCTCGCTCAACGCGTAATCCCATATCTCACATTATCTGAGCCTCGGAGTATATTCCGGTACTTGATCGGAGCGGCGGTTATGATGATCGGCGTCGTGTTACCGGTTGGTTACATGATGTTCCGCAACAAGCGCGTCCCCTCCTCGTCTTCCTACTCTAAACGCTTGTTTAGGGTATTATTATGTAGAGGAAGGTTTGCTTGCTAGTCAAGTAACTCTGAGAGTTTTATCATCCTCAACGATTGTTACTAACAGTCTTGGCTTTTACTTTTCAGGAACAAAGTTTTGATTTTTGACTAGGATGATGATGACATATTGATATCTACGATTGTGTAAAAGTCATAAACCTAAGAAAATGTTGATTTTCTTCTTGGTTAGGTTATATTCGAGATCTGTTATGTAACACAACCTCTTGTCTTTGGTGGAAAGATAATATTTGATATTGAGATTCGTTCATTTTAATGTACCTTCTTGTTTTGTAATTTGATTCTTCTGTTTTTCTGCGGTGTTAAAACTAGAATTATATTCAAAGCTTCAAAATAGTAGATCAATAGGGGTAGGAATATAGGTCAAACTACAAAATCTGTTAACTAGAACATGTCAAAGATTTGGAGTAAGAATTGCACCTTGTTTGGTAGGATGACAATGCTAAGAGACTAATGTTTGTGATTGTAGGAACAACGAGTTTTCGATGCTCTTGTCAACTCAGTGAGCAGACAAAATGTCAAAACTCAAAAGACACCAAGTGTTTTGTATCAAGAGTAACTCTGGACAATGTGACACAGATTCATATTTTTCATAAATAGCAAAACCTTGTTTGATAAACATTAATTTGTTGTTTTTGTTACAACTAGAAGAAAAATACAGTATATTGATCTAAAACTGAGTTTTTCTACTAATTTACATACTTGTTAAAAATTATGGAGTTAGTCATCGCTGATATATTTCGATTGCCCATATATATATATATTCATAATATAAGATCAAGTTGCGAATTGGGTTGATAAACAAGAACTTTCACGATTGAACCTAAAACTGAACTAACGATGTAACGGTATTAACGCAAGCAAATATAAAGGTATTCGTTTAAAACCATAATCCGAAGGCAATTGTATAGTCTCCAAAATTTGCAAAAAAACACAAAGTCATCATCAAGCAAGAGATAAAACAGTAACACAACATGTAACCTAAACGAAGATAGAAGTAACAACGATCGCAAAAGAGCAATCAACGGTAACGGCGAAGGGAGAGAGAGTTGTTCTTCTTCCAGGTTGCTCTGCGAGACGGGCGGTTCTTGTGGTTGTTGTGACCTTTTCCGCGCAGTCCTCTGTTCTTCTTTCCCTCAGACGTAAGTCCTCTGAGCTCACGGTGTTTGTGCACCGGGTTGCAGATCCAGTTGATTCTCGGGTCGTTACGCACTGCGTTGTGCGCCGGGTCAACCAAGATGATCTCGTAGTACTTGTAGGTTGAATCCTCGTTGAGCCAGTAGGAGTTGACGACTCTGAGGCCGCCCAGTTTCCTTCCAGCACGCTCCTCAGCAACGGAACGCTTGCTCCTCTGGAACTTGAGTTGGGTGACTCCCTGGTTTGTGGGCTTACCATACACAATTCCCTTTGGCACTGGCCTCTTGCGTCCACCACGTCTCACTCGGACACGGTACACCACAAACCCCTGTCATTCATTAAAATCCCAACACGATTAGTAACAGAGTTTAAGGTACCAATCAGAACAAGAGCTAGATTTTCAGACAAGTGTAAATCCAGCGAGTGAGTAAGAATAAATGTTTGTTTAAAAAACACAATAAACATCAATATCTCTCCACTAACAAGGCAACTTCACAGGAATATCAAAAACATGTTGTAATTATCTACACTCCTTTTACCAATAAAAGTCATGTTTTATAGAAAAACAAAACATATTTTGGAAGCAGAACTAAAAATCACCTGTTTGGCTTTGTAACCCAAACGACGAGCCTTGTCGGGACGAGTAGGCCTGACGAGACGGACGATCGAAGGCTGCTGTCTGTACTCCCAGCACCTAACCCTCTGCACGAACCTCATGACGTCGGACTGCTTCTTCCTCCATAGCTCAGACACATACTTGTAAGCACCTAGTGTTCACCAAAATCCATCTAATTATTAAACTAGCTCGTAATTACAGATCCATAACACAACACATCATTTGAAACGCTAAATCGATCTAAAGGAAAAATGAGAAGAAGGATTTACCCATTTTCGAAGTTTGCGCAGAGCCGCACAACAAAGAGTTTTTCCCTGGCTTTAAAGAAAAGGACTAGGGTTTTAAAGAAACTGGGCTTACTGATTAATGATATAAAAGCCCATTATGTATGGGCTTGAAAGTTTGGATTAAACCATATAAAAGCAAGAAGTATACTAGCATGGTTGATTTGATGGTTCGGTTCCCTCGTGATAGATATTTATTTACGTTTACATGTTAGCTAAATGACACTGATTAGAATAATCTGTGTCTTGGTGTTCCATCTTTTTTTTCTTGGAATATTTATTCGGCGTTCTTTCTCTTGTTTCCTTGGATCCATTTTCCAATGCACTTTTGATTTTGGGAGATCTTGGTGTTGCAAAATGCAAACTATAGTTTTTTGCCAGCATTTTTTTCAAGACTCTATTCTGCTGAGTTTCGGTTCCCAGTGTTTTTATATTGTTTTGGGATTATTATGGCAACAACTACGGAGAGAATAGCTATTATGAACAACTAGATCCTTGTCCGCGCTATGCGCGGATTCTATATTATAAAAAATTTAGCTTTTAAATTATTTTGAATATTTAAAATTATTTTGAATTAATTTAGAGAAAAAAAGCTTGGAATGTTTAAAACAATAATGCAGGTGATTATAGATGAAATATTTCATTATAACTTTTAAAGGGAAATTTTCATATTTACCACCTGGTACATTATGCATGTTTACCTTCAATAAAAAAATATTTTTAAAAAAGAAATTTTCCACGTTTACTACATTATTGGTATCACTATTCATGTTTACTTTCACTAAATAGACATTTTCAAAAATACCATCTTCATTAAGAATCAAAAGACCTTGCTTTGTATATATAATAAATAATTATTTAACTAAATAAAAAATTATGTTTTTGAATTATACTTTTTCAAATTTGAACTTTATAATAAATTTTTTTTGAATTTGTTTTTTAATTATCTTTTGGAAACTACTTTTTAATTTTCTAAATAATTATTCGTTTATATATTTATTCGAATCCTAAATTCCATATTCCGAAAACCTAGTATTAGGAATGTGGTATTTTTGGTATTTCCCTTTTTAAAACATTGTTATATTGATAGATTTTGTATTTCAAAATTTTATTTATTTGTTTAATAATTTGATGTTTTTATTGTTTTATTTTCAATATTTTCTCCATGTATCTTCTTTTCTCTTTCACTTTTATCAGGTTAATTATATTGACAACTATTATTTTATTTTGATATATTCAATTTCCGTATGTTTGACATAATCTTTGATTCATTTAAAAATATTTCATGTTATTTCTTCAAAAATTTAGCATAGATATCAACTAATTTTAGATGGTATTTTCCTTTTCTAATTTATTTTTACATTGATTTTTTCTTTTTGATAAATATGATTATTTTTAAGTTGTGCATTCCTTAAGACATGTTTAAAAAAAAACTATTAGCTAAACATTTTCATGTTTCTTTTTCAAAGAGCTTCCATATCAAGTTAAATTTCTTATTGATGTTTTTTATTTGTTATTTTTTCTAATTTAGTTTGGGAATATGATTATCATGTAATCTACAGTAAAATAAAACTTGTTAACATTGTTTTGTTGTTTTGTTGGACTCTTTTGAAGTTAGTTTCGATAAGTTAGTATATATATATATATCTATTATTTTTTTAGATATTTTTTTTAGCAAAATTTTTTTTTTAAATATTTTTCTTTTGATTTCTTTGGTAGCTTATTTTGAGAAATTGTTTAAAATATCATTAATTAGATACTACATTTAAAGATGATTTTGTCAATGAATCATATAGTGAGAATGGGACTTGAACATGTCTTTGCTTGAGTGGTTGCATAGAAGTTGGTGAGACTGTATAAGAAGTTTGGTTTCAGGCACGTGAGTAACAGTTGCCTTTCAAGGCGTGGACAATGTTTGGGATGGAAACTACATTAGTTGTTAATGTGTTTATTATTTAGAGAAGGGATGAAAGGGAGAAGTTGCATACATGTTTGTTGTTGCTAATATTATTAGAGCAAGATGAGTAAACCACTTTTGTTTGATTCTGCACTTTCCATAAACAGATGACTCCCAAATCCAGTTTTTCATTGCATTAGTCTGATTTGACACCACTGAAAAAAATTGTTTGCCTCTTGATCTCACCTAAAAAGAATCCATAAAACCTTACTTGAGTGGTCATCTCCTTTGGCATCTTCGTACCAGTGTGGATACTGTAAGCATATAATAAAATATCAAAACAACTATAACAGATACATATCATTAGCAACATGAGACAAACTACTTTAAACACTTTAAAATTAACCTGCGATTTATAATTCACAATGCATGTTATCGTAAGAGCCAGCTAATTGTTCTTAAAGGTAAAATAAAATGCAACTTTATTTCAGAATAAAATATGTTGTTATAGTGTTTTTGATTATCAAAAGTTATGTCATAAGAGATCTTACTATATGGGGCTTGTGGTCGAAGAAAATCATGCAAGTAACTACCACCCATTTGCTTGACATTCGTGCTTCTTGTCTGTAGGGCATCGTCAATCTCGTAATAATCAACGAAAGCTGTCGTGTGTTTCCAGAGAAACCTAAATCCTCGATTTCTAAATTTACTAAACTATACCTTCAGGTCATCATTTGAGACACTCAGGCTTGTTCTGCCCACTCAGAAACTCTTGCAAGGTTTTGCCTGCAAAAACAAAAGGTCCATCAGAAAGTGTCACGATAATATCATTACCAAGAATAGAGTCATGATAACATATGAAGCATCTCAAGGAATTTAAACACATACCAAAAATAATTTCAAGAACATTTTCACTAATTCATATCAATTGCAATTAAGGGGAACAAATTTATTGGTTTGAGAATATGAGGCTGTACCTTATCGTCAAGGAAGAGCAGCTCAATGCCAATGAGCGTCCCAAATTTCACTGGAAACTGCCGATGGAACCATGAAGGTTGATTTTGAAGCCATAAAATCTGGAATCTTTTTTGCTGGCCTATGGAGTAGTGCAAGATCGATAACCCGAGGAATATATATATATATATTGCTGGGGAAATCGAAGGGGCATCTGACATTGGAATGTTTAATTATTAAATAAGGTTTTCAGGAATCTAAGTGGTCATTACGGAGCTGCTGAACGGTTGTCTTTAAGGTTTTTGGATTGTCTTTAGGAGCTATACTGGAAACGTTAGAGAAATGAATAGATACAGATTTAATGGGGTTAGATGATGACATGTAAATCTTGATGATGTGGCACTTTTATTGGATATAAATATTTTGGTTGATGTGGCATAGTCTATGAGTCTCAAATTTAGTACCTTTTATATAGTAGGATTATTAGTACTAGATCGTTTTTCCGCGCTACGCGCGGATAATATACTTTTAATTTTTTTTTCATATTTTTTTCACATGTAAATTATTATCTTAATTTTAGTTTAAGTTTTTTTATTTAATCAATTGCAACTTACTATTTTTACTTTTATGGTAAATATTTTGTATAAATGAGGAAATTTAGTTTTAAAATTTTATTTATCGTTTTAAAATTTTATTTATATTAATCTCAAATAAGTTTCAATGATATGAAATGAAAAAGAGTAACCTGACGGTCATTAGGCGCTAGTTGGATCCTCTCGAGGCTCAGAACAAACAAATTTGTTCAATAATGCACCTGCATTTATTATTATTGTTTTACGTAAATTTTATAAAATTGATGATTGATAACTGTTTTAGAACTGAAACTGTTTAAAATTTATCTATGCATTATTAAATAGTAAAAATATTAAATTATAAAATAATATTAATATTAATTAGAAGTGACGTAAAAATACTATTATTAGTGACCAATAATTTAATTATAAAAAAATTATTGATCCGTACTTTGATATTTCTTAGAAATATTATTTATTCACCAACCAATAAAAGTCTGCAAGCTCATATTCAGTAGTTGAAAAAAAAGAAACAAAATAATAGAATTTGCCAAATTATATCATATATTTTTTTAAGTAAAAATAAATAAAAAATAGTACAAACCTTTTCTAACATTGTTAACGCCGTCATCAAAACAATAAACCTTAAATCCTAAACATTAAACCCTAAAAACTAAACCTTAAATTTTTAGGTAAATCCTAAACTTTTGGGTAAACTCTAAATCCTTGGGTAAATCCTAAATCCTTGGGTAAACTCTAAACCCTTAGGTAAATCCTAAACTATAGGGTAAATCCTAAACCCTAGGGTTTAGGGCTAAGTTTTAGAGTTTTGCTGACGGCGTTTAGAATTTAGTGTTTAGGATTTATTGTTTAGTTTTTACGATTTAGTATTTATGATTTACCCAAAGGTTTAGGGTTTAATGGTTAGATTTTAGGGTTTAGTGTAATTTTACTGACAGCGTTAATAATGTTTTAAAAAAACTCATTTTTTGCAGCTTGTACTATTTTTTTAAAAAAAAATTTTACTTTTTATTTTATTTTAAAAACAAAATATGACTTAGCAAATTTTTGTTATTTTGCTTTTTCTAAAAAAAAAAATATGATATGACAGGCTCTAGGGTAAACAAAAAAAAAACTCTTCTTAGAGTGTATAAATGTTGTTTTTGTAAATTTGTTCTAATAGAATTTTGATAACATTATAGTAAATAAGTCTTATGTGGCTTTGGACTTCTGTAAATTGAAATACAATTATATATGGATAAACTTTTTTCTAATTAATTACAACGCATAATAGTGTATGAACCAAAATTTCTTTTGAAAATATAAATTTAAATATATGGAAGGAAAAAACATTAGAAGCTGCAATCAGACAAGAACATCCTTTTTTAGAATTTTTGGAGAAACAAATGTATGTTATGATTTCTGAGAGAATTTTAATTTTAGCTTTTACCCCAAATTTGATATCATTATTTAAATTTATCTTTAAGATATAACTATTTTCATAAATGCTTTAAATTTCTGAAAAAAATAAAACTGACATTATAAATCATTTAAAAATGTATAAAATCATTTATAAAATATTTTTAAAGGTTCATAAATTCAAACCCAATCCATAAATAATGTAACCTTTATATTTATAGACTTACTTTTAATTTTTAAAATATTAACTGAGATACTAAGGCAGCATAAAACAAAAACTGATAATATATTTTTGTCAGCCGTGACCATGACTGGAGCAACATCAGGACCACGACTATTTCTCTCTGTATCTTCAATAGTGCTCTGGAATCGTTTATCCTCAAAGATGACGTTATTGTCATCAGAAACATAGCTTGTGTGTGAACGCGATGAAGCCAAGCTTGACTGTTTCTTGAGCTGAACAGCTATCGTTGACATCATCTTTAATTGGCTGCTGCTTTGCTCTGCCTATTTTAGCAAAGGAATCATTCTGCCTCATCTCCAATGAGTTATCTCGAGAATGACCTTTCTTCCATGAAGCATGTTATGATTGTTCATCAACATTTTTCTTAGAAAGCTCTGCCCTGGTAGTAGATTGATCTTCTTCTTCCCTGCAACTGCTTCTTGGCATTTCTTCTTTAACAAAACCTCCGCTTTGCACATTTGATCTACTATGTCTATGTGAAGGTTCATTTCTTATATTATCATAAGAGGATGAGTTCGGCGACTCTGTGAAACTCTGCATCGTCATCCTCATCCTTTCTTTGCTTGAAAGCTCAGCAGCTGCACGTGCAGCAAAACTTAACTCGCTCTTTCAGCAGACTTCTATATATTATAATTTTGTAATCATTAATTTGTATTTGTTTATAAAAAAATTTAAACCATGGATCATAAAATTTGAATGTTAGATTTTTTACAGTTTTAATAATTTATATTCGTTTTTAAAAATTTAAAATATAACATATACAGAAAATTTATTTTTTATTATATGGTTAATGTGGTTGTTTAATTTATTTTAATAGTTCAAAATTAAACAAATAAGATAGACGATAAAGTATTTTTTATCAAATCTTTATTATTCAAAATCATTAATTGTCATATATACTTTAGCCACATTAGGCAATTTCATAAGTTCTAGTTAAGGAAATAATAAAGAACATTAATAATGAATTTATGGTTAGTTTAATAAAAAACTTATTAATAATTAGATGAACCAATATATTTATCTTGTGATTTTAAGAATCATCATAATGATGACATGTGGCTACAAAAAGAAGTTATAAAGTTTCTCAATTAATATATAAGGGATGTTATTTTTACAAAAGAAAGCTGTAATTTTTGCACAGTGTAATTTTGTTGCAGTTGATTAAGTTTTTTTTATTGTGTTCTAATTCGTAGGGAATATTTACCACATGTTAAAAATTCAAATATTTTTAAAAGGGGGAAATGCTAATTTCAGTAAAATTGAAATGCAATTTCTTTTGTATGATAATTTTTTTTTTGAGCCCGTATAATTTAATTTAAATGTTAATGATGCAAGTGATAATTTTGAGTAAACCATACATCTTTTTAAAATGAAACTAAATTCATTTAAATTAATTTTTTGGAAATGAATTTTTCCTAATACAACCTAAATGTGCGTGAATTTTAAAATATCAATTAGGTAATCTAAAGTTTTAACCCATGTAAATTATTTAATATTTATCCTAAACTTCTTATCCTAGTTGTTCTCAAAAAAAAAACTTCTTATCCTAGTTCCGTCGACTCCTTTGTTCCATGCTGCGTTGTCTACAGATATAGAAAATACATTTCTATGTATATGTTTGGTGAAAAGTTAAAAACACTGAAAGTTAGAAATGATAAGGTTTATGTTAAGAGACAGACAAAACATATGATAAAGAAAAATGTCTCCAGTCACGTCAAACACCACCATCTGATCATGAATTACCATGAATTCATAAAAAGAAGATAGGCTTTAGGAAGATAACTCCAGAAATATTACGTACTGAGACTGAGATTGGTTTTCTGATCATTGCAGTTTCAGTTCACATGCGACTCTGCTTGGCTCGTGAATGTAGTAAACAATATAATGTATCACTAATTTTTTTTTATTTAAAACTCCTATTGGATTTATCCTGTGAAAAAATGTATAAATGAATTGTTTGTTTGATAAAGAACTTCTAAACCGAAATTTGGAAAACTCGGTTAAACCAAACAGAATGAAGAATCACGTGAAACATATCATACTTCTCAGGCTTCACATGCCACAAAAAAATGCTTCTGTACTCTCTTCACTCTCATCTGCAATTGCTTATACCTACGTTCCAATATAGACATCAAAATCTTCTTCAAGTTGGGTATATCTTTCTCCAACACAAAAACCGCAAACGACTCCCACTTCAAAACCTCGAAGAAAGGTGGCACAAAGTTATCAGATATGATTACTGGAACACAACCATAGAAAATAGTATTTGCTCGTCTTCATGAACTGAAGATAGTTCTTGTTTCCTTTAGACCTCAGAAGCTTCCCGAAAATTTTCAGGTCAGGATCTTTGTTGTTCACCCCAGTAAGAGAGTAGTATTGGCCTAACGTACCCGTGATCGGGTTGACCAGCAAATTAAAGAAAGCTACTGTTGGCCTTTTGGACGCAGACTTGCCACCGATGTTACTTAGTGGTTTCTTGGGATATCTAACGTATGTCTCCGGTAGAGATGTGTCCTTTCCAAAGACAAAGCCTTCTTTAACATCCGAGTTACACAACGCCCTTATAGTCTTGGAAAAATGCTTGCGTGTCTCCGATGGAACCTGAAAATGTAACAAAACGACATACATTTATTAGTAAATGATCTAAATGATCCAACCGTTATAACCTCATATAGACGAAATGTCACAAAACACCATATAATATTCTAAAAAAATGATCTCAAATCTCACAATATTTACAATGCCACCAAAATGTTACAAACGACATGCATTCGTCAGAAAAATGATCTCAATGATCCAACCTTCATAACTTCACATAGATCTCAGAAAAATGATCTCAATGATCCAACCTTCATAAAAATGATCCCAAAGCTTAATTACAACTCCATAGCATAATGTCACAAGACATACATGTATCAGACAATGATCTCAGTGATCCAACCTTTATAACCTCGCATAGATAAAATGTCACAAAAGACCATATACTAATTTGTTCTCAAAAACTCACATATTTACAACTTACATAGAGTAATTTAACAAAAAGACATTACGGTTTCAGAAAATGGTCTCAAAGATTGCATCTACATAACTCAATAGATATATCAGAAATGTCTAAAAACATTCTCATGTCAAGGAGGAGACGTTACCCAGTCATGGCAGGCGGCAAGGAAATGATCAGCTCCAGAAGTTCGATTCCAAAAAGGATATTTTGTGGAAATGAAGTCAATATAGTCTTTTAGATACTTAATGAGATTGCGGTGTCTGTGTGAGTTCTTTACATATAGTGTCTCCTCGAGCATCTGGGAACTGAATGGTAAGTAGAAAAGATGAGCTTTTGTAGAGAGAGAAAGAATCATCATGAAGAATGATGCATCTCTCCTACGAACATCAGAGAAAGGAAAACAACAACACAAGCAACCAAAACTCACCAAGCGGCTCACACCAGAATCGTGACTTCTGCAACCCAACAGCAGCTGAAACAAAATCTTTGCCAATTAGTATCTATAAAATCACATCAACAGGGATCTCTCAAAAGGTTGGAAAAGCTAGAAGAAGCAGACTTTTGAGTCAATAATATCCTTGAGACGGTTGAGCTCTTCAAGCGCAATGTCCCAGTTCTGCATCAATATCTCAGATGCTAGCTTCCCCCACAAGGCACTCATACTTCTCTCAAGGTTAGAGCAAAGAGTCCTGTACTGGAAAGATAATCAGCGGCACCTGAATAATTCCCACATTCAAACTGAAACTTGGCGTACTGATTCAACGCCTCAATCTGGTCTGGACCAATCTGATAAAAAAATATTATACATCAAAACTGAGTTCCTCATACTAAACACAAACGAAACAACACAAAATCACAACCTGGTAACGTTCTTTCAGCATCTGGAGATTGTATTTCTTATCACCTCTTAGCTCCTGGACAGCATTAGGGTTCAAAAGGAACGTCACGAGCAATGCAGCCGCTTCCTCCATATCTATCACCAGAAACATTCATGATAAACCAATCAACCAACAAAGACGAAAGAGGCAAACTTTCACAGAGATTATTATACCTTGGGGAGCGTCTTCTGTGTGGTCGAGACTCTTGTGGATGTCCATGGCGTAATCAACCATGTTGGTCTTGTTCAGAAGCTCGATCTTGAACTTGAGGATCTGCTCATCAGGGTAAAGTTGATGCTCTTGAAGGAACTCGAGTATAGGGAAGACCAGGTGTCTGTACCTGGCCATTTTGGCTTGATTGACCTCTTTCTTTGAATTTGCATCCCCACCTTTTGCTGATCCCTTTGTGTCACCCTATTGATAATTAAAGAGAAAATGAGCGGCTCAACTGCCATAATTGACGTAGTCGTTTTTGGAGGGTGAATGACAATTTCGAAGTTACTTCTTTTCTCTCACCCTTCGTCCTTCCTTTTATATAAACCTTCCTCTCCTCGTCCTCTTTTCTCATCTCCTCAAGCCATTTCAAAATCAAATCTAGTTTGAGAGAGATAACACAGACGAAACCAAGCTTCTTCCATCTCGTTGCCGCAGATCAAACTTTCCTATTCCTCGGATAAACCTCTCCTTCTGCGGCGGCGAAACAGAGGAACAAACCTCACAAACCAACAAAGGCAATTCAATAAAAATTGATACTTCTCTGAAAACTATCAAAGATCTGCATCACCCAAAAGATTTTCTCAGTAAAAAGCCTTAACTACAGAGAATTAGAACACAAAACAGGATCAAAAGACCTTAACTTTTCAATCAACCCACCAAACCGCAAAGGAGACTCGTCAAGGGAAAAACACATTTAGTTTCTTCACCATTCCTCATCTCAACACCCACCGACTCGAAGGTATCGTCGGAGGAGGTTCGGAATCAGGTTCGGGATGGCCTTGTGGATTCATCATTGGAAGAGAGACATAGAGAGAGAGACAGAGAGGAAGAGATAGAGACAAAGAGATGTTTGAGCAAAAAAAAAAAGAGACGAAGAGATGAAGAGAATAGACGGCTCTTCCACACCCTAATTAGGTAGGACCGTAGGAGGCGTTGAAGAATGAAAACTTGAAGAAAAAAAAACAGTTGGAATCGAGGAAGATGAATCACAATCGAAGTTGGTTTCCATGTTTTGGGCTAAAATAGCATACGTGGTAAAAAGAATAATTCTTATTGGCTGATTTAAATTGAGGACGTGGACACTCTCCCTGTTGATTATATATCCCTTTTAATATAGTATAGATTAAAAAAAAGAAGAAAATCAGCATTACTAATTTGAAACAACGTCGAGTGTTGAATTATAGGAGTACAATCTCAATCGAAATTTTTGATAGAAATAATTGGATACAAAAATGTTGGTATACAATATTTTTTTTTGGCATATATTACAAGTATATTTTAAAGAAAATCAGTAAAAAAATTGTAACTATCCAATTTTAAACGAGAGGAATTTGCTAAAAACAACCTAAATATTCATTTTAAATCAAAAAGTAGCACACATATTCAATAAAATGCAAAATCAACCTAAAAGATGGTAAAATATTATTTAATTCTTATGACCAAATAAAAAATAAAAAATTATTTTATGATTCTGTAATTCATAAGTCTACACGTAACCAAAAAAATCTAAATATCTGTAGACCTTCAGAGAAATCTACTTGGTAGACTTATTTTATAGTCTACATCATAATTTGATCTAATAAATCAAGGGGAATTGCATCATACATCCATCAAACAAATTATAATTCATCCACTACTTAAAAATCATGGTTTTTCAAAATACACTGTACACATTATAGATTATTGACATATTACCCTTTTCAACCTACCGGTGAAACATACTAACAAAAATAATTAAAAAATATATAAAAAAATTTTAGCCACATCTTCTAATCCATCACCACCACCGCCACGTCTCTACTCCACCATCTCTTTCCAGTGTTTCTCTTTCTTCTTCAGATTATCAACAAAATCATACATTTTCTTCTGTCACATAATTCTTCTCTTTCAATACTTCACCAAAAGAACAATCAATTGTTCTAAAGAAAAGACAACGATGAAGTTATAGACGGTGAGCACACACAATAACTCTTTTATTTCTTTTTTTTTAAAATCAATTGATTTTCACAATCATGCTTTTGTTTTTATTTATGTTTTTGTTTTAAAGATCCACTGGTGAAGAACAGACAACGATGAAAACGTAGACGGTGAGCACACACAACAACTCTTTCATTTTTTTCTCAAATCAATTGATTCTCACAATCATGATTTTGTTTACATACTATGTTTTCGTTTCTGTTTTTGTTTTACAGATCCAGTGGTGAAGAACAACGACGGCGATTCGGTAAAAGCATCATCGTGTCGGGAAAAAGAGAGGAGATGAAGACGATCTCTATATGGTGGTGAAGAATAATGATGGTGAACAAAATGAATGTGTATCAGCCTGCCTAAAAAGAATAGAATTGAAGAAGATGAACTCGCCGTCTATACTATATTTGGTGAAATGAATAGTATAGTATATATTCTTAAGTATAGCTACCTATGTACGGTTACCATACTATTTGAGACATATTTCTATACTACTCCTTAAAAATGTAATAATATGTCATGTTTTTAAATTTGATAGGTCTCTTCTTTGTCATTTTGTGTGATTGATTGTAATATGAAATTCATTTTTCGAGTGTTGGACAAATTTGATTATTTGAAATATTCGTTTACTATACTACTTAGACTATATGGAGTATAAGATATGCAACATGCTAACCAAGTAAATGTGCTTTCAAGTGTTTAATATTGGAAAACAATTTATAGATTGTATTTGGATTTATAGGTTCCTGCCTAGGGTTTAGATTTACTAAGTAAATGTTTGGATATAGTAAACCTTATTATATACATTCTATTTGGGTTTATACTTCCTTGATTAGCGTTTAGATTAATCTATTTATTTAGGTTTAGGGTTTATGGTATATTTGGATTAGGGTTTAGTGACTAAAATTTAGGGTTTAGTATTTAGAAGGTAAGGGGGTATGGTGGGGTGAGCATTAACTTCTTTCATGCACTCATAGAGATTTTATAGTTTCACCAATATGTACTATGTTATTTATTTTGTTTCATTCTATTTGAGTTTTGTGTTTATATTTGGATTTAGGGTTTATATCTGAGTTAGGGTTTAGTAATTAGAGTTTAGGGTTTAGGGTTTAGTATTTTGAAATTTATGTTTGGGTTTTGTGTTTATATTTGGGTTTAGGGTTTATACACTTTTTATTTTTAAAAAATTTATGTTTCTATCCACTCATTCTACTGCATATAGTATATAAATATGTTGTAAATAAATTTGTGACATGAGTTATTTTAAGTGATGTGTTCGTAAATAATAGTGATTCATTATTGACCAGCAATATAAATTTCTTAGATGGATTAAATTGGTATGTGGCTGCATGTGTTTCAATCAAATAAAATACTCTTAATTTAATCTTCACCCTATGTTATTTTAACTAAGTCATATCTAACAATACAATATTACCGGATGATTACAGGAATAAAGAGCAGAACCGGATAATAATTGACATAAATGATAGCTATTACATTACGTCAAAATCAATGCCACTCACTTAATTTTGATGCCAAAGTTGGTTATTCAGCAAATTCACCCATAAATTAATTTTAAAAATGTAAGAAAATTTTTTTTTGTAAATTTTTTAATTAATCATCAATATAAAGGTTAGTATGAAGTTTATTAATTAACTTTATATAATTTAACAATTTAAAAAATATATATTGATTCGGTAACCATGTGTTAGATAACTTTTTATGGTTTAGCAACAAAATGTTCTAACATGTTTTATCTTTAAGGGTTAGATTTTAGATTGAGATTTTTTTTTGTTTTATTAATTTAAATTTGCATATCAGTGTTGAGTAGTTTATATTTTGTATAAGTAAGATTAGCGACTCGTGGGAAACCCACGGTGGGACGTCGTAAACTTTGATTTCACTACGGCACACACTTCTTCTTTTCTTCCTCGTGGTTTTGTGCATCCGCTGCAGATCTTAACCGTGTGGTACAATGTATATACTTATTAGACACAAAGTATTACTTATCGGTAGTTGGAAGAGATCCTAACTAATATATAAAATAGATGGGTCAATCCACTTATTACCAATTGGTTTTAGGTTGAAAGCCATCAAGCTTAACATGGTAACAACAAGCATTATTTTTGTCTAAAATAATCATAAAATAAAATTTAAACTTTATATACATATTTCAAATCAAAATAATAATTTAAAGGTGATTTATATTAAAAAAATGATTTAAAATATACATATATTCAAAAATTTATTTTTACTAAAATATTTTCCAATAACCATTATAAAAATAATGTTTTCAATATATATAATTAAAATACAATAAAAAGTCCAATTTCATATACCAACTTAAATTATGGTTTTTATATTTCACATTAAATTTTAAAAATATTATATATTATTTTATACGATGAAACATATAAAATACTATTAATTATATAATTAAGTATATGATGGTACATATAAAATACGATTAATTATATGATGACATATATATGATATATAATAGTGACTAGGGGTAGGATTTCGGGTATCCATTCGGATTCGGTTCGGATTAGTTTGATTTCGGGTTTCCGGGGTCAAAGATTTCAGACCCATTCAGATATTTCTAAATTTTGGTTCGAATTATTTTCAGATCTTTGCGGGTTTGGGTTTGGGTTCGGATAACCTATTTAAATTATTTTTAAAAAATTTAAATTCATTATATACTTTAAATTTCTCAAAATCTGTAAACAAAATAAAATATTACATATAAATTTGAATAACATATGTTAGAATACCTAAATTTAACATATAAATTGGTTTGTTTTAAATATTTGGATCGAGAATCAATAATTATTTTAAATATTTTTGGTATTTTGAGTATACTTTAAATATTTTAGATATTTATTTTTGACTATTTGTAGATAATCTCAAGTATTTAAACCAACTTAAAAGTATCATTTGTATTATGGATGTCTTTATATACATTAAATTTAAAAATAATTAATATGTATAAGTATGTAAACCTTTTTCGGATACATTTGAGTATCCGAAATACTTCGGTTCGGATCAGATTTTGAATCTTTAAATATCAAAATTTTGAATGATTTGGATATTTAATCAATTTATATTCGGTTTTGGACTACTTTTTCGGATTGGGTTCGGTTCAATTTTTCAAATTTGGATTTTTTTATCAAGCCCTAATATTGACATGAAAACCAAATATTAACATATTTTGAAAAATACATCTGCGCGGGCGTGCAGGTCAAAATTTAGTGAGTCTTTACGAAAAAAAAATAATAAGGAAAAAGAAAAGAGACGGAGCGAAAGGAGAAGTTCATTTGAAACACTAGTTTTTCTATGATAAACTTCTAGCACACGTATCTTATATCCACTATAACGACCAATGTTTTTTTAATGTTAGAATTATTTTATGGAAACTCTGCGATGCTCTGATATAATATATTTATCTTGGTCAAATTTAAAGCAGCAGGTACTAAATTGTCGGATTCAGGAGTTACCATATTTAATTATGGTGTTCCAATGAACGGACCGAGATAAGTTTGTTGCAAATCAAGTTATCAATCACCATCTTCAATTTCAATGTAGAGAATGGACGCTCAATGTGCCGTCTATTTTTACGATCTCGACTGAAACCTAATGTATAAACTATAAGATGTGAATGATAGAGAAGACAGAACTGATAGGGCCTTGAGTGTCCCATGAGATAATAACGTGACGTCTTTGCCCACATGTGCTTACTCGTTACAACCACTTCTCTTAGTTAAGTGGTCCAACAAATTTGCTCGTCATTTCTCACGGAAGACAGAAACAAAACGATCTTATATAAGATGTACCCATCTCTAAAAAAATGAATATTTAAATATTGTTTTTCCAGGATAAATTCTCTCAAATAACATAAGTTTTTAATTTATTTATTCTTAAATCAGTTATTATCAATAAGCCACATTGTTAAGACAATCATCAGAGATATCTACTTTCTCTTCTTTTCCTCACATTCTCTGTAAGAGCATCTCTAACATCACTCTATTTTTCACTCTAAAATATAGTTTAAAGTAAAAAATACTTCAATGGTACTTTATTTCTCACTCTAGAATAGAGTAAAAAATAGATTTACTCCAAATATAGAGTAATTTATTTATTTTTTGTTCATCATTCTATTTTCTACTCTAAAATAGAGTACCATTGGAGCAAACTCAAACTCTATTAGAGAGTTACTCTATTTTAGAGTAAAAAATAGAGTAAGCCATTGGAGATGGTCTAACATTCAAAGACAATTTTTTTTGTTAATTAGCATAGAGTATGTGTGACATTTTAGAGTTTAATTTTAGTAATATATGACCTTAAATCTTAGTTTTGACAGTGTACAATTTTTCTTCTCAAACCAAATGTATTATCAGAGGAACCGTGTGATTAAAGTTTAAAGGTATGTTTATGTTAGTAACATGCATAGCCGTGCGAACACCTGTGACTAACAGAAGCGTGGGTAGAACAAAATGTCCAAAATTTTAAATTACAGTTACAAAATACTACTGTTACATAGCAATCTGTTTTTAAAAAATCAACAATTAAAATGTTCATTTTAAATTTCTAATTATAAAATTTTCTTTTCTGTAAAATTAATAAAAAAATCAAATGTTTTTGAATCATTTTTAGTGCAAAAATTAACCAAAATTACTTAATCTTTTTCTTTATCTTAAGTTTTATAAGATTAACAACTTTTTATTTATTTATTTTGGTTATTTTACTATTAAAACTAGGAGAATGTCATTAGGTAGCCATTGGAATATTATAACCATAACAATCGACATCTATGATTCTCTTCATCTAGTCTGTATTAAGCTTACCCAAATTACTGACATAACCCATATATATATTTCTATTATGTAGGATTAAAAAAATAAAATTAATAAAAGATATGATTTAATCAGATTAATAATTAATGAAAGTTACCCTGATGATCCAAGAAAAGGTGCCCTATAAATTTCGTAAAAACTGATGCCCTTAGCGAAAGCTTCATTTTTAACAATGGATGCGCAGCTCTGGTAACATGTGAACTTGGATTATAACTTTAACAGTGGGAATTTTATCTATTTCTTAAAATCAATTATTTTAATATCCAATTTATTTTAAGAAAAATCTAAATCAATTTTGCACGTTTTCCATCTTATTTGTTTGTTTTATAAAAAAAATATGATGGTTATGCTTTTAATTGTTTTTATCTCATATCAGATTTGAATATCCATAAGATATTTCTTACTTTTATGGATATTAAATTTTGGATATCCAAAAAAATTGATCTGGATCCGGTAATCAAACTGAAGATCCAATAAAATTAGAGATGGGTACTGGAAGTTTTTTGAATATTCGAAATGTTTCTATTCCTAAGCCATCAAAGATAGCGTAATTTAAATATCATATATACCAAAACTTTAATAGAATTAATCCCAAATAAAAACTTATGTTAAATATGGACAATAAAAATGTGTAAAACGAAAACTATAGGTACGTGATTTTGCAATCTATAAGAGAAACATATATATTAGTTTCTTTTGTCAACGATATATTCATAGTTAGATGAATAGTTATGATTTGACCTACGTGGAGAGTTGGTCCTTAGTAGAAGCTGCTAGCTGAAGCATGCTGTGTGCATGGGCTTGGAGCCAATAGGTTATAAATAGATTTCAGCCGATTTCTATGTGGAATATGAGACACTGTTCATAAATATACTAGAGGTTGATCTGCACATTCGTGTGAATATTTTTCATTTTATAAATATATAATTTCGATGTTGTCATAAAGGTTTTAAATAATATATAACTTACATTTAGGGTGTTATACATTGTAGTGATCTGTTATTTTTGTTATAGAGTGATTTGTTTTATACATTTCATATTCTTATTAATTGTTATTACTTATTCATATATTTTTGAGTTTGATACATAAATTATAATCTGATCAAATCAAATATATAATCTCCTTTGCTATATCATCTTAATTTATATAATTTGCATACAATACATTTTAAAATTTATTTAGTTATAAAGTAGAGAGATATTTGTTTATGATAATTTATATTTCCATGTTGTGTTTACAAAATAATACTTTAACATTTATCACTTTGGTATTTTGCGAGATTTTATAAGTAAATACATTGTTATGTTTAAATAATATAGCTCTATTTTTAGTAAATTGTATAAATACAAGTATCTATCATATTATTTTAATAAATGTTATCAATATATGATCTTTTTGGATGTCATGGTATTGAGTTTTCTGATTTTTTATTATTAAATTAATATAACAAAATATTCTATTACTTTTAATTTTTACAACATATTTTTTGTGTTACATTTCAAAACATTATATTTTAGCATTTATGATTTTATATTTTATAAAATTTGGAATCATTTTGAGTTTTTAATTTTATTTTAAAATTCTATATTTGGTCAAGAAAAATATAGAAAATTACAAAATTAATTTTTTAGTTTGGAAAATTAAATGATTTTTGAAGTTTTTTGTCACTAAACTAGTTCAGTATTATATAAAAATATATTTGAATTTTTGGTAAATGTTTTTATATTTTCTCAACAAATTTTGTTATAATGAAAATAAACATTAATTTATAAGTAAAATTAATTTGTAATTTATATTTTTAATTAATTATTAAAAATTCAATATTTTCTAGTAACAAATTTTGTAAAAAATACATGAACTAAGGGTTAGTTATATACAATTATATTTTATATATAATTATTTATATATAATATATTGCCGTGAATTTCAAGTTAAATAAAATGATAATATATAAATATAGATATAAAAGTTAAACATATGTTAATAATTTTAGTTTTTGTATAAAATATTATTTAGTTTATGAATTTTAACACGTTTTTGGACGTTGATTGATGATTTATTAAAATGAAACCGTTTAAAAAAATCTGTTATTCTACTAATTAAATATAATTTTTGCATATTTAATTTATAGTGAATGTATATTTTAATATAATATAGACTATAATTGTAAAATTTATAAAATATCAAATAATTTTTATTTTGTGACAAATGTTTTAATTATTATTAATTTTTAATAAAATTACATTAATAATTACGAAATTATAATGTGTTATTTTATTAAAAATGAAATGTTAATTTATAATTAAAACTAAAATTGTTTTATTATTAATATATTTATAGATTATTAAGATTTAATGCAAATAATAAAATATATCATATTAAGTAGTTAAGTAAATGATCTTACCATGACTTGTAAATGTAGATAAACTAGGACTCAAAATTAATATATTTGATATTTTGGATGTTATGGTATTATGTTTTCTGATTTTTTTTTATTAAAATAAGATTTCAAAATATTATATTACTTCTATTTTACAGTATAATTTGTTTTTTTGTGTTATTTCAAAAAAAAATATATTTTAGCATCTATGATTTTATCTTTTATAAATTTTGGATATTATCATTTTGATTTTTTAATTTTATGTTGAAAATTGTATACTTGGTCAAGGGAAATTTGGACAATTACACAAATATTTTTTAGTTTGAAGGATTATATGATTTTCGAACTTTTTGTTACTACATTAATTATATATATTATAAAAATATATTTGAATTTTTGGTAAGATTTTTTATATTTTTCTCAACAGATTGTTTGTAATTAAAGTAAACATTAAATTTATAAGTAAAAATTAATTGCCATTTAATTTTTAATTAATTATCAGAAATTCAAAATTTTGTAGTAACAAATTTTGTAAAATAACACATGAACTAAATGTTAGTTATTTACTATTATATTTTATATTATTATTTTTTAGATAATATATTGCTGTGAGTTTCAAAAGAAATAAAATGATAATATATAGTTGTAGATATAAAAATTTAACATATGTTAATAATCTTAGTTTTTTTTGTAAAATATTACATAGTTTA
This sequence comes from Brassica napus, assembly GCF_020379485.1. NCBI lineage: Eukaryota > Viridiplantae > Streptophyta > Magnoliopsida > Brassicales > Brassicaceae > Brassica > Brassica napus. The sequence goes on from NC_063441.1 coordinate 10,734,351, forward strand.
CGAAATTTTAACCCTTTTTAACGATGCATGATATTTATTTAAATGAAATTGCTTTAAAAAAGTCTGTCAATATACTAATTAAATATAATTTTGTCATATTTAATTTACAGAACATGTCTATTTTAATATAATATAGACTACAATTGTAATATTTTTACATTACTAATTATACAATTATAATGTATTATTTTTTTTTATTTTTTTGATCAACAATTATAATGTATTATTTTATAAAGAAATATTAAAATTTTTGGTACGATTTTGTCAGATTTTTTTCTCGATAGATTTTGTTACAATTAAAAATAAAATATAAATTTCTAATTGAAACTGATTTATTATTAATATTTTTATTGATTAATAAAATTTAATGCAGATAATCAAATATATTACATTAACTAAATGATTTTATTATAATTTATTAATAGTAGAATATAGGACTTTAAACTAATAGAGTAGATGCTTACTAAAGTTGCACGTGAATAAAACGTCCCTTGTGTTTTCTGTTAATAGTTTGGTATGATCATGGTGCTTAAATTCACACAAATGTACGTTCAAAACCTTTACATCCACAAGAAATGTTGTATGTGTGCGATGCATGCATATCGAGGACATTTGCCGAATGTTTGATGTTGTCTTGTCACTTTCGAACAGCTGTCCTTATTTTATATTGTCCTTTAAGTAACATATATCTTTCTTTAAAAAAAAATAATATATATATATATATATATATATATATATCTTTCTTTTTAGGGAAATTGTGCTGTATAACCTTCAAACAAATTATAATTCATTACATAACTAAAACCCCTAACTTTCATCTACAGTACATGTATTTTATGTAATAATGCTATATTACCCTTCAATTCAACCTGTGTGACCTGCTGAGAGATATTTATCAAAAGAAATATTAAATAAATAATTTAATAAATTGTGGTTATCATTCTTCCACATCTCTTTCTCTTCTTCTTCCTCTTCTCCTCCAATCTCTGTTTTTTTTATACATACGAACACAAACCACTAGATTAAGAAATAATATAGATTTTGGGCTTGTGGAATTGAGTTTGGAGGAGAAGATGACACCGTAGACAACAACAAGGTGACATCACAATTTCTTTTTTTTTTAGTTTTTTTCAATGTTGTTTATCTTGATTTTTTTCATTGTTATTTAAATTGTTATAGTATGCTGTATTGATATGGTATGATGAAGAATAATTACTTTGGACTAGTGAATGTGTGTATCACCATGTCTGTAAAAAGAGGAAGATGTGAAGAAGATGAACTCGTCGACTATACTATATGTAGTGAAAGAAAATTATAGTATAGTACGATTCTTATATTTTTGTACAATTCGCAAGTACCAAACTAAATAGTATGCTACGGTTGTTGTATTATTGTACCATCGATTGTTTGATAAATTCATTATTTATCAATTTCTTGTTTACAACTATATGTGCTATACTATTTATTTTGTTCTATACTATTTGGGTTTAGAGTTTATACTTGGGTTTAGGTTTAATGATTAAGATTTAGGGTTTAGTATTTGGAAGGTGGGGGTTGATGTTTTGGTTTAGTGACCGTATTATGTATGTTCCATTTGACGATTAAAAAAGAGTGTTTTTTTTTGCTTACCAATTTATACTATACTATGTATTTTGTTCCATTCTATTTGGGTTTATAGTCTATACTTGGGTTTAGGGTTTAGTGATTAGGATTTAGGGTTTAGTATTTGGAAGGTAGGAGTTTAGGTTTGGGTTTAGTGATAGCATTTTTGGGTTTAGTATTCAAAAGTTAGGTCTGAGTTTAGCATTGAGGAGTTTTGTTTGGATTTAGTTTAATATTATATAATATTATATACTATTTTCAGATTTTTATAATTGGGTTTAAGGTTTATATTTGGGTTTAGGGTTCAGTAATTAGGGTTTAAAGTTTAGTATTTAGATGGAAGGGTGATGTTTAAAGTTTAGGGTTTATTATTTTGGAGTTGAGGTTTGGATTAAAGTTTAGTATTTACTAAGTGTGAGTGGATTTTGAATCCTATTATTTTTAGTAATATAGTATAGAAAAATTAGATGTATATTTATGTGTTAAATAAAAGTGTGGTGTTGATTGAATTACGTGTGATAATTAATTGTGGGGTGTCAAATTGTTGATGTCATCAGTTTCTCTCTCTATTACTGGCAACTTGAACAAAAAAAAGGTATTACCGGATAGAAGTTGACATAATTGTTATGGGCTTTATTATGTCAAAATCAATGCTATACACTTAATTTCCTTTTCAAATTTGGTCATTTGGCTAATTCACCCTTCTTTTTATAAGGTGTGGGTATCTGAAGCGACTTAGACTAATTTTCAAAAAGAAATATATCCCACGAATACATTCTTTTCAAATATTCATATTCAAATGGACTATAGCAATAACCCTATTACGTGTGGCATTAATGACAGGAAAGCGATCCATTAATCTTTGCTAATTAAAACAAACAAAAGGAGTACGAAGAAACTGGTTAATCTTTTTTTTTTTTTTAAAAGAAGAAACTGGTTAAGATTCAATTGATAGTGATATGTAGAGATAGCAATTTTACATTATAGGGAAATCAGTTTTTACCCTAAACTAATATGGCGATTCCTCATCCAATGAAAACCATTAGATCACCACAATGTGGTTACATATATCTATGTTCGAAAACGCGCCACCGAGGGTCGTAAAGTCGCTGGAAAAACGTTATCCTGCCATCAACCGTGAAGAGTTATAGAAAATCGGTGGAAAAATCAAATCTAAAAAAAATCTGAAGTTATTGCTTGTTTTTCCCAGTGAATCGATTAATATTCATAAGATTTATGATATTTGCAAGAAAACAGCAGAAAAATGAAGGAACTTGGCTAAAATTCGTCAAAAAAAGGAGTCGTCCAGTATAAATTTGCAGAAAACCTAAAACTGTAAAGAGGAAGACAATGAGGAAATGACCAAATAACCTTTCATTTAAGTTAAACATTAAAAACATCCAAAAGGGTCTCTTCCTTGCTTCGAACTCGGGTTGTTATCACGATAGGGGAACCCCGAACCGCTGAACTATGTAATCATGATTGTAATTTGTTACAAATGTATTATATATATAACCAAACAAAATCGCCGATTAATCCCCATAAAATCTCAGATTTTTTCATTCGGCGCTAGGCGTAACCCGAGCGTACCAGAAACGCCTAACGAGTTTCCCAACAAGGTATATATCTTATATACCAATAAGTAATTGAAAATATGTAAGTAAATCTCATGATTAAAAATAAAACTCAATTTGATATAAGAATTAACACTGAAATTTATACAACTCCAAAACTAAAATTACTGAATTTAAAATCAAACTTGTTATCGTTATATATATTAGGGTTGAAAACGAACAACATGTTTTAGAACATTAACGCTATACACGTTTGAACTTCAAAACATCGAAGTTGCAGATATTTTTGAAAGCAATAGCTAAACAAAAGACATTGAAATCAATAAATAGCTAAATTTTCGTGGAGATATATAATTCCCACATGTTTTAGCCATTACTTCTCATGATTCTCCAAGATTTTTTTTTTTTGAAAACGGATGCTTTAGCGACCAAATCGTGTGGGTGTGGCTGATGCTAAGTATTATTCGTATCATATGTACAACGATGATATTTTAAAAGTTGATATAAATAAAATAATTTTTTATTTTAACGAAAAGAGAATACCATGATATCTGTGGTCCAGATCCCAAACCTTAGTTAGACAGTATAAATTAACGTTGCAAAGTCTAAAGAATAGTTCATCACAATTTTGAGCTCTTTAATATAATCATTAGAAAAAGCAAAAAATTATAATGAAAACACAGTCACAGCCTCTTGAAGCCCGTCGCTCTGCAAACTATCGACCGTCTCTTTGGAAGCACGAGAATCTCCTCTTGCTCGGGAACAAATATGCGGTATATGTATGAAAATCTATATATACAACGTGTCATATAAAACTATTTGATATATTAGTATTCAGGAAGTTACTGTATAGTGATAATATTTTATACTATATGCAGAAAGAGGACAAAATCGAGAGAGCTAAGTTATTAAAGCAAGAAGTTAGTAGAATGCTTGATGAAACAGAGGGTTTACTTGAACAGCTAGAGCTCGTTGACAATTTACAAAGACTCGGAATTTCTTACCATTTCGAACGTGAAATCAAGAAGATTCTAACGAATGTTCACGTAAGACATGTGAGACACAGAAAGAGGGTAGATCGGAAGAGATCTGAAGACTTATATGCGACTGCCCTTATGTTCCGACTCCTAAGGCAACATGGTTTGAATATCGCACAAGGTTGAAACTTGAAAGCAAAAATAAATATATATACATTGCTTAAAAGAATACAAACGAATATTGACATATAATCTATTTTTAGAGTTCATTTATAATTTATAAATTAGAAAATGAATGTTGATTTGAAAATTTTAACTATATATTTCTGATTCTGGACTTGCACGAAAAAAAAAATATTTGGAATATATCAGTCATGTTGTTTTATTTTATTATATACATATATATATATAATCAAATAAAATTGTGGTTTACTATCACTGCAGATGTTTTTTACTGCTTTTTTGGAGATGGCTTGGATGATGAAGACATCAAGAGTGTTCTTTCACTATACGAAGCTTCATATCTCTCGACCAGATTCGATACTAAACTGAAAGAGACCATATACTATACAACAACACGACTTAAAAAGTTCGTGGAAATGAAGAACAATGAGACCACATCTTATGTTCGAAAGATGGTGATACGTGCGCTAGAAATGCCATACCATCGGAGGGTGCGAAGACTAGAAGCAAGATGGTACATAGACGTGTATGGCGAGAGACACGACACGAACCCTAACTTACTAGAATTGGCGAAACTTGATTTCAATTTCGTACAAGTTATCCATCAAGACGAGCTCAAATCTCTCTCTAGGTAATCTAACTTAAACAATACATGATTCGTCTTGAAACTCGTTTTTCGTTTATGTTAATGTTGGAATTACTAGTTTTATGTATAAGTTTAAAAAAACGAACACTGAGATTTAGCGAATATAGTCTCTCTGTTTCATATTAAGTATCGTTGTAAATAATTTTTTTCCTTCCAAAATAAGTGTCGTTTTCGATTTTCAATGCAAAATTTATTAATTTTATTCAGCGATTTATTTTTCTATTGGTTGAAATATAGTTAGATGTATGTGTTTTTGTATAAAAATATACAAAATTAATTGTTTCCTTAATCCGTGTGAACAAACCCAAAACGACACTTAAAATAAAACCTCAAGGAATAGGTTATCTGGTTTTGAGTTATAGATTCATGATTATTCTCTAGTTATAAGACTTTAGTAAACATTAATGGATTTATATATAACCGATCCAAGAAGGTAGGAGTCAGTCAATCTGAAAAGACCAAAAAATACTTTCTCTGTTCCATAAAAAATGTTGTTTTAGTTTTTTTTTGTTTTAAAAAATGTTATTCCACGTTTCCAATGTAATTATTCACATTAAACACTTTCTTTCCCTTTTATATGACCAATAGATATTTTGTTAAATTATTTTTATTTAAATAGTTATATAATAAATAATGATAGATTAGTATATTTTGTTAGTTTCTTAATCTGCGTGAAATATGTCTGAATAACATTTATTATGAAACGGAAGAGTATACATGATCATCTCAAGAAACATATTAAGAATTTCATATTAAAAATGAACACAACCAGACTAAGACATAAATGACACATAACTATTTATTCATTGTTAATTGTTTTCAGTTGAAAATTCATGATTTGTCACGGTATATATGTTAAGATTTTTTTAGAGATTAAATGCAATTTATATATACTTTTAATATTAGAAATCATAGAAAAGTAAATGGTTGCATTTCTAAAAATGTACATAATAGGTTACTATGTAGACCGTAGACGCATACAACAGCCATTTTAAACATTCAAAAACATTAATTCTTGTTTCATCAATTATCTGTATGAAGCAGCTGGTGGAGCAAGACGGGATTAACAAAAATCCTTGATTTCGTAAGAGATCGAATAACGGAGAGTTATTTCTCGAGTGTTGGAGTAATCTATGAGCCTGAGTTTGCACATCATCGACAAATGCTTACAAAAGTATTCATGCTTATTACCACTATCGATGATATATACGATATATATGGGACACTGGAGGAGCTCCAACTATTCACAGCCATTGTTGAAAAGTATTCAAAAATATTTATAAGCCAGATTCATTTCATGGTTATAAATTTTTTTGTTTATTTCTTTCTTTTAACCTGATACCTTTTTTTTGTCATTTAATATATTCATTATGCAGATGGGATGTGAATCGTCTCGAAGAACTTCCCAAGTACATGAAGTTGTGTTTTCTATGTCTCATCAACGAAATCAATCAGATTGGATATATAATTCTAAGAGACAAAGGATTTAATGCGATTCCTTACCTCAAAAAATCCGTACGTATTCTCGCTGTGTAGATGTCATTACTTAATTCAACTGAATGTGCATGCAAATGTACCTATGCTTGGCATTCAAAATGCCAACTACACGATTAAGTAAATATTTTTCCCCAATGGATTTTACGAAAACAAATGAATACTAGATTAATCTTTTCTAATATGGATATTCATACATTTTCTCCAAAATCACTTTTAAAATTCATTTTTGTTTTCTCTACTTAGTGGGCAGATATGTGTACAACTTTTTTAAAAGAGGCAAAGTGGTACAAAAGAGGTTACAAACCTAAACTCGAAGAGTACATGGAAAATGGTTGGCTCTCAAGTTCTGTCCCTACAATACTTCTCCACTTGTTATGTCTATTCCCCGACCAAAACCTAGACATTCTTGTCTCCTACCACCACCATGTTATTCGAAACTCTGCCACAATCCTCCGTCTCGCTAACGATCTCGCCACTTCTTCGGTTAGTCATGGTTTCACAACTTGATAGTATTATTAGTACATATTACAAAATTTACAAATGTTTAACAGATAGTAAAAGCCTAAAAGGGTCTTAAACAACAATTGCAAACTAATGACTTATTAAAGAAACCAAAAAAAATTATAAGAAAAAAATAAAATAAATGACAACTTCTACAAGAAATTTACATTAATTAAATTTTCTTCAAGTATATACTTGAATGTCCTTAAATAGTTGGGATCCCAAACAAATCGTAATATGTAAAATAATGTATAAAATAATTATAATTAATATATATGTACATTTACGTACACACACATATATATATATATATATTGTGATTTGACTATTTCACACATACTTCACATATATTATTGGTTTTCCAGTAAAATATAAACACCACTTTCTACTTTTATACATAAGACACAGCTTAGTTATTTGTATACAAATATTTGTCACTAACTCGTAACTTCATTATTAAAATATAAAACATCAATCCTTTAAAACAAAAATCTAAAACACTAATCTCTTAAATACAGATAGATTATAAGATAAACATCTTTATTAAATATTGGAAACATAGATTATTAATATGTATTTTCCGTCTTTATTCTTGCACAGAAAAATATATTTTGACCCTCCCACAATTAACTAGTCTTTTTAAATGGACTAACAAATTATCGGGGCTCAGTGGCTCACACGTTCAAGACGGTATATAAATATATAGCGGTTTTATGCACAACATATGATATGTATTTATATATTATTTCTTTTGGTAAATATGTGAGAATGTAACAGAAGGAATTGGCAAGAGGCGACAATGTTAAGTCCGTACAATGTCACATGCATGAAACTGGATCTCCAGAGGCAGAGTCACGTGCGTACATTCGAGAAATGATCGGTGTGGCTTGGGAAGACTTGAACTTGGAAAGGAAGAGTTGTTGGCTACATCAAGGTTTCGTAGAAGCGGCAGCTAACCTCGGACGCGTGGCTCAGTGCATTTATCAGTACGGTGATGGCTATGGCAGTCCCGAAAAGGCTAAGACCGTCGATCATGTCCGGTCCTTGCTCGTCTACCCTGTTCCATAACCAGACAAATAATATTAGTTTATTTCCCTCCTCATAATATTGGTGAGAGTGCAGACATATATAGTTCCCTCCTCAAGTTGTGAATTATGTAGTTAAGAAAATAAAATTAAGAGCTTGTAAAATACAATAATCACAATGTTCAAAAAAAATATATACAATAATCAGCTCAACCATTGTTGTATTTTCTATCTTCTGTTCTTTCTGCTTCCAATTGACTACTATATTTTTTTTTTTAAATATTGATATCCACACAATATGATGGATAATTACAAATATAAACAAAATATCTTTGGTGAACAAAAATTAAAACAAACACATAATATCTTTTTTTTTTTTTTTGTAAACTGACACAGAATATCCTCAGTGCAAAATTCTTACTATCTCAACAAAAAATAAAAATAAAAGCTGAAAATGATGAAGAGGATATTTTATCTTTTCTACAAAAAAAAATATTTTATCTGAGATTCTCCTTACATATCGCTGTCTACAATTCAGTTACTGAATCTCAAATGAATTCCTAGCTTTTTTTTTCTTTCTTTTAAGAGGAGATTAACTCAATATGCTCCTGTCTCTCTTTAATTTTTTTTTATTTCTCCCTTTAATATAATACATTTTCTTTTTGATATTATTTTTTAATTTAAAAAGTGTGGCCAAAGACTAAATAACCCTTAATGAAATAGCTTAATTACAATGATCCAATCCAAATCCTAACCCGGATCCTAAGAGCACCCCCATTGAGGATTTATGGAGGGAGTTCACACAGAAATCAAGAAAAAAAAAATAACTCAATCATATGAACCATTCTCTCCTAAAGCTCGACTGAATCCCTCTCTTCTAAAATTCATCATGTAGCGCGGGTCCCACGTGTCGTGGTGGTCCGCGATTGGTCTAGTTTTTTTTTTTTTTTTAAATCAAAAAAATAAGAAAAAAATTTAATAATAAAAAATTGAAAAGATGAATCCAAGGGGAGTTCACTGATGCTCTTGCTCTAACTAAACGACGGCGTTCCCTTCTCAATCGTCACTTTTCTGATTTCACGTCTTCTTCCCAACTCTCCCTCTCTTTCTTGCGACGGCGAAACGAGAACCAAACTGGACCTCTTCAACTCACTCAATTCATCGAAGTCCGCAAAACAAAACAAATGACCACTTTGTGTTCTTTTCCATCTTCCCCGCGATTCTTCACCACCAAAGCCCCTCTTTTATCCTTCTCCATTCAGTTAGGATTTTTGTATTTTTAAGGGTTGTTTACAAGGGAGACCCAAGTTGGTAGTTAGGAGAGATAGGAGTCTTGGTGGGAAGGAAGTGGTTGTAGCAGCCTGTTGGTAACATTGGTTCATCTTCAAGCTCCTTAGCTTCTTCTGGTCAGGCTTCTAGAAATAACTCTGTAGCTAGAACCCTCAAGCTGGTGGTCTGCTTCATTGCCTAGACAGAGCTTGGAAGTAGACAAAGAAGACTATCAAAGAGAATTATGTTTCCCATGCCGAAGAAGCTGATAAAACAAAGCAAGCAAGGAATTATGGAAGAAACTGACAAGTCATAAGCCAATTAAGTTGTGTAAGAACAAGCCTTAGATCTTTATTTATTCTTTTGGATCTTGCATTGCATTGCACTGAATGTGTGTGTGTGTGTTCTTCATTTACAAATAGAAACCTGAGAGTCTCTGCGTTTCACTTTAACGATATTAGCAACATGGTGTAAGAGACTTGTGAAAGCTTGAGATTAGTGGTTGTGAAGGTAGCTTTGATGGCATTAAAGGCGTTGGGAAATGTTGTGACCACAGACCTGCTGAGAATCTCGTCTTGTAGAAGAAAGGTGGATCCTTGTGCTGGACCAGAAAAGTTGATGAGGTCTTCTCCGGCTCTCGAGAGTTTGCAACTCACAAAGTTGTTTGAATGATAAAGAAGGAATGAGAGCTTCTTGGGGCATTATCTTCGTTGGATCCTTGTCCTGGACCAGAGAAACGTTGGGAGCTTCTTGATGATTTTTATCAATTAGCTTTTGTATAAAATTATTGTATTGACAAAAATATTATTGATTTTATTTTTGTTGTTATGTTTGGAAAACCAAAGTAACATTCTTGATATGTATTACATGTACAAAAATTTGTGCTTTGGATGTCAAAAACATGGTATATGTTGCTAAATAGGTTTCGATAACTGGATTTTTTTTTTGGCAACGGATAACTGGATTTATTTGGTTTATTATGTGCAAAAAAATGATAATACCAAAAACGGATAACACATATTAATTATGAATTTTTTTTTTTTTGACAACAAGACATTCACAGACTCATATTGACTATGTAAACCAAATCGGTAACTCCGCATCCATGCAAACGACGAAAGACGGTTGTTTCCTAGCACTGCGTTCTAATATTATGAAATTAAATAATGTAAAAAAAAACTTTTATGAAATAAACACATACAGTTTATAACATGTTAAATGCATAGTACATGTTAAACACAAGTTGATTAATTCCCCATTGTTTAGTGCAGAGGCAAGCTGAACAGATTATGAAATAAACACATACATTTTGTAATCAGATCAGATTAAATATAGAGAAAGATCTAAATATATGTTAATATTTTCTTTTCGAAACACATTTTGTTTGTCCGTAAATGTTGAGTTTAAGTAATATATCACATTACACCTTCCATCATTTACAAATAATTAAAAAGTTATAAAACATTTATCTTCTTATTTTAGATTTTAAAAACGTTAATGTTTCATAAAATTCGTTTTGTCTTATTCACATTAAAATAATAATATAAAAAACAATCATGTAAAAATGCATGCATAGCACATGTTAAAATAATAATTTAAAAAGCACTCAGGTAAAACATATATCCGTTATATACATAAATTTAATATTATAATTACACTTAATAATTCTTGGTAATCTTCAAGATAGTAATAATACTAACTTATACATAGTAATACTTTGGCAAATTTTAATTTTTATTAGTAAAACCATGTCCAAGTGAAATACTTCGTAATAAAAGCAATGATTTTATATAATGAATGTCATTAAGGAAGAGTATTACATAAACAATTTATCAGAAATAAGTATTTTTATAGATTCTTCTCACTATAACCTTATGATTCACATAACAACCATGAAAGTTAGAGAATCATTTTGAAAAAATGATAAATATTCTTAAAACTATAGAAAATAATCATCTAAATAGTTTTAATAGTCTTACTGACTATATACATAGTCTACTAATAGAAAATATATGAGTTATATATGTTAAATATACGTAGTACTTGCAATATATAGAAGTTTTAAATTACACATAATAAAACCAAGTAATCCTAGTGTCCAAATTACACATAATAAACTCAGTGATTCTAATAGTTCGAATTACACACAATAAATCTTGTAATCTTCTGATTACACACAATAAACTCAATAATCGTAGTAGTCCAATTACACACAATGAAAACCTAATAAAGAAAATCGTGTGTGTCAAAACTACCAGAATAATCTTGAGCCAAAATAGTTGCACCGATTTGTTGTGTACCTCTCCTTCTATTAAACCACTATTATCATATTCTATGACCATATAAAAGTCTTACTATACTTCAAAATGAAGTAAAATAAACCAAACCCCATAAAAACAGTTCTTAAAAACATTTTAATGATATACACTTCATTTTAGTTATATTCCAGATAAAATTTCTGCAAAAACGAACATAATAATCTTAAAACCTAAAAAACACAATTAAAACTCATTTTCAATCCTCTGAAATTCTCAGTAAACATTATTTACATTATCCAAGATATACAGTTTATTTTAATGATATTCTATATAATTGTGTTTTAAAAAAACAGATATTATAAATTTTAAAAATGGATAAATTATTTTTAAACAGTTAATGAAGTTTCAGTCATGTAGAAAAATAAAAGGGAAAAGGTCACGTTAAAGAAAAAAAGAGAAATGGACAGAGATATTACATTGGTTAAAATTTATTATGGGACCCAGTTGATTTTTAATATATTGATATAAATTTAATTCATAGTTTAATATTGTAATGAGGTTGCAAATTTTGTTAAAAAAATTAGAAAGTTAATTTGGGGATCACAAAGAGAGAATAATATATATATATATAGTATATTATATTACCTATTGAATTGACAAAACTCAAAACTGATAAAATTTATTAATATACTATATTTATTAGTTTACAGAATATTAATTTATTAAACTTAAATTATATTATATATTCAAATATTAAAGTCTCCTTAGGTCACCGGTTTAATTTTAATAGATATAAAAATTATATTAATATTAGGTTTAATCAATTAAATTGATTGGAAGAAAGAAGAAAATTAATTAGTCTATATTAATACTTATTAGGTCTGATTGTTTAAATTAATCGGTAACTAAAGTTAAGTTATAAATTTGTATCATAATAATTTTTAAAAGTTTATTATTAAATTATAAAAATAAGGGTTGACAAAAAAAGAGAAAAAAACAATAAAGCTTAGAAAAAAATTATGACTAGCAAAAAAAGAAATATTAAATAAAGATAGGGACATATGTATGCTTTAATTGTTGTAATATATAAAGGATTACGTAAATATATAGTATTGTGGTTTAAATATATATTAATGAACGATTTATGTATTTCGTTAATTACTAGTGTTTTCAAATTTTGATTTTAAAATTACAATAACATGATTTTAAATATGTAATTTATTTTATTTGAACTGTTTTTTAAACTGTTATAAACTATTTTATCTTCTTGGTCTGTCTTTCTTTCACATGATTTGATATTCACAGTTTGAACTCCAAGAGGAGATATAAGGTCTCCTTGTTGGAAACCTGTTGGTTGGTCCGATGTAGTCCCATTGATTCTGGCCGGAAACAAAAGAGAACTGATACACGATATAATCCAGATAAAATTCACCTCGTAGAATCGAAATTCTTCGCAATATCGATCTTTAAAGTAAACTTTTGAAAATACTAGGGGTTAACCCGGGCTACGCCCGGGATTTTTATTTTTTTCTAATTTAAGTTGTTAAATTATTTATATTTAGGCTATGAAATATATTTATATAAATGTTAAGAATGCATGCCATACTTTAAATTTATTTTTAAATTTTAACACGTTAAATTAACATAATTTTTACTATTTAAATATTTTTTTGTAATTTTGTTGGCTATCTAGTTATCATATTTAGCAAAACTATCTTTTGAGTGTTGGAATAAATGTTTTAGATATTTAATTAAACTGCAGAGTATTTTTGGATCGACCACATGCTCAGCAATCGATCGATCCGTAAAAAGATGGTTGATCTCCTTGGCCAGGTTAGTACAATTTTAGCAAAAATATCTTTGATTTTAAAATATTAAGTATATAACTATTCTTTGAACATATTTTTTTTTGAATTGTATTTTTTGATTAAAATATTGTATTATAATGTTTATGTAAAATTTTTTGTGATGTTTGAATTGTGCTGTTCGTATACTTAACCTAGATGATATTGATGTTTAACAATTTATTGTTTTTTGGAAATAGAAAATAATGATATATCAAAACGTATCTAATACTTGTTAAATCATAGTATAATGTAAATTACATCCATTATTTGAAAATAACCATTTATTGTTTTTATTTATTTATTTTAATCAGAAATTATTTTTATATAAAAACATTATTCATATATAATATAATAGTTTAAGTTTGGAAGATTAATCTATATATATAAATTATGTATATTTAAAAAAAAATTAAGACATTATATATAGAGTAACTGGATAAAAGCTGAATTTCTTATCTTGAAAATCAAATATTTATATTTTTGTCTTCATGTTATACTTACCAATCCATCATTGATATTTATAACTCAGTATGTTTTAAAAAAAACTTAGTTTTAAGTAATAAACGAATTTAATAAATTAAATTCATCACCTATAATGTTTTGTAAACTATATTTGAAAACTCTCTAAAATTATATTTTAAGCATAATATTACTATTATCTAATTTAAGTTATTTTAAGCATAATATATGCTAAACCAACTTAAATTATATTTACAATAGGACCATTCTAAACCGGTTAATAAACCAAAAATAATACTAAACCAACATGAACCAATACTTGATTCGGCGAGGAAGGAAGTGTTTCGGGATAAACGCTTGAATGGTTATTAACTGTAATGGTTTGATCATGAAAGAATTAGTATGAATATTAACAATAAAATTATGGATTAGATTAATTTAAATTTGTAAGAATACTTTTGAGTCTATGAAAAGCAATTTAATTCCCATTAATAAGTTTGGCTTTTGGAAGTTGCGGGTTTTCCAACAATGAATTCACCTAACAAAAAGTTCGTTGTTATAAAAAATCTCATTCAAGGTTATTAAAGGTTTTTGGGACGGCAAGAGTTGATGGTGGAACCATTTTTTTGCTTGAATGCTTTGAAGTTTTTCTTGATAGTGTGAGGTTGATGTTGATGGGATAATGAGTTTTATAGGAACTTTCTTGATGTAAAACTATACATTTGTTTTTGTTTAATGTGGTATTTCTATTTTTATATAATTTACTACCATTTTAAGATAGATGTACATTTTAAGATAGATGTTTAAATCTTAATGTACATTTTCATTTTTTAAAATGTGTATTTCCATTTCTTATATTTTTACTTACGTTATATCTATATTTTATATTTTAAACTCGATATTTAAATCTTAATGTACTTTTTCCTTTTTTTTAATTGTGTATTTAATTATATTATATATTTTACATTTTAAGATAGATGTTTAATGCTTAATGAACTTTTTCCATTTTCTTAAAAAAATGTGTATTTACTTATTATTATATATATAATTCACATATTATATATATTTACATTATTTACTTATTATTTATTTTCATGTAGATGTATTTCTATTTCATGTACTTTTTATTTACTTAATATCTCTATTTTACATTTTAAGATAGATGTTTAAATGTTAATGTACGTTTTCCATTTTTTTTTCAAATTGTATATTTCTATTTGTTATACTTTCTATTTATGTAATATCTATATTTTAAATTTTCAGATATATTTTTAAATCTTAATGTAATTTTCCATTTTTTAAATTGGGTATTTACCTATATTATATATTTACTTATTATTTATTTTTATTTTTATTGTGTATTTCTATTTCTTATACTTTCTATTTAATAATAATTTTATATTTTAAGATAGATTTACATTTTAAGATAGATGTTTAAATACTAATGTACTTTTTCCATTTTTTTAAATTGTGTATTTCCTTTTCTTATACTTTCTATTTGCGTAATATCTATATTTTACATTTTAAGATAGATGTTTAAATCTTAATATATTTTTTTCATTGTTTTTAAGTTGTGTATTTCTTTTTCTTATACTTTCTATTTACTTAATATCTATATTTTACATTTTAAGATAGATGTTTAATATTTAATGTATTCTTTCCATTTTTTTTTAAATTGTGCATTTACTTATTATTGTATATATAATTCATATATTTATATATTTATAATATATACTTATTATTTATTTGTCTATATATTGAGTATTTCTCTTTCTTATACTTTATATTTAGTTAATATCTATATTTTATATTTTAAGATTGATGTTTAAGTTTTAATGTATTTTTCCATTTTTAATGTAAAACGACAATGTTTAATAGAAGAATTTGGACAAATAGTCAAATAGTTATATTTATGTTTTTTTTCTTTTTTTATAAAATGGTAATGTTACATTATGGAGATAAGCCGTTTTTTAGTGAAAAATGGTAATCTTACATATGTTTAATGTAGATTTCCATTTTTTTATGTTGTATGTTTACATATTATTTTTATTTTTAAATGTAAAATGGTAATTTTACATATGTTTAATGTAGTATTTCCATTTTTTATGTTGTATGTTTACATATTATTTATTATTTTCGAAATTATATATAATGTTTTTTTTTACAAAATAGTAATGTTACATTATGGAGATAAGCCGTCTTTTTTTTAGTGAAAAATGATAATCTTACATATGTTTAATGTAGTTTTTCCATTTTTTATGTTGTATGTTTACATATTATTTTTTAAAAATAAAAATGTAAAATGGTAATTTTACATATGTTTAATGTAGTATTTCCATTTTTTATGTTGTATGTTTACATATGTTTATTATTTTCGAAATTATATATAATGTTTTTTTGTTTTTTTTATAAAACGGTAATGTTACATTATGAAGATAAGCCGTTTTTTTAAGTAAAAATGGTAATCTTACATATGTTTAATGTAGTTTTTCCATTTTTTATGCTGTATGTTTACATATTATTTATAATTTTCGAAAATTAGTAAAACTATATTTTATGTCATGTGTCATCTTTCGGAAGAAGTTTTTTTTTTGCTGATGTGGACGCTCTATGGAGCCTCAAAAGGTCCCTTTTATTAGTATGGACTAGGAATTAATCCGGGCTACGCCCGGGATTTTTATTTTTATTTTTAATTTAAGTTGTTAAATTATTTATATTTAGGTTATGATATATGTTTATATAAATATTAATATGCATGTCATAATTAAAATTTATGTTTAAATTTTAACACATTAAGTTAACATATTTTTTACTATTTAAATATTTTTTGGAATTTTATTGGCTATCCAGTTATCATATTTAGCAAAACTATATGTTGAGTGTTGGAATAAATGTTTTAGATATTTAATCAAACTGCAGAGTATTTTCGGATCGACCACATGCTCAACAATCGATCGATCTGTAAAAAGATGCTCGATCTCCTTAGCCATGTAAGTACAATTTTAGCAAAAATATCTTTGATTTTTAAATATTAAGTATATAACTATTCTTTTGAATATCGTGTTTTTGAATTGTATTTTCTGATTAAATCATTGTATTATAATGTTTATGTAAATATTTTTTTGTGATGTTTGAATTTGTGTTGTTCGTATACTTAACCTAGATGATATTGATGTTTAACAATTAATTATTTTCTGGTAATAGAAAATAATGATATATCAAAATATATCTAATACTTATTAAATGATAGTATAATGTAAATTACATCCATTATTTGAAAATACCATTTGTTGTTTTTATTTTATTTTTAAATCGGAAATTATTTTTATTTAAAAACATTATTCATATATAATATAATAGTTTAAGTTTGGAAGATTTATATATATATATATATATATATATATAAATTATTTATATTTTAAAAAATAATAATTTAAGATATTATATATTGAGTAACCGAATAAAAGCTGAATTTCTTATCTTGTAATCAAATATTTATATTTTTGTCTTCATGTTATACTCACCAATCCATCATTGATATCTATAACTCAGTATGTTTAAAAAAAATTAGTTTTAAGTAATAAACAAATTTAATAAATTAAATTCATCACCTATAATGTTCTGTAAACTATATTTGAAAACTCTCTAAAATTGTATTTTAAGCATAATATTACTATTATTTAATTTAAGTTATTTTAAGCATAATATATGCTAAACCAACTTAAATTATATTTACAATAGGACCATCCTAAACCGGTTAATAAACCAAAAGCAATACTAAACTAACATGAACCAATACCTGATTCGTCGAGAAAGGAAGTGTTTCGGGATAAACGCTTGAATGATTATTAACAGTAATGGTTTGATCATGAAAGAGTTAGTATGAATATTAACAATAAAATTATGGATTAGATTAATTTAAATTTGTAAGAATACCTTTGAGTCTATGAAAAGCAATTTAATTACCATGAATAAGTTTGCTTTTGGAAGTTGCGGGTTTCCCAACAATGAATCCATCAAACAAAAAGTTCGTTGTTATAAAAAATCTCCTTTAAGGTCATTAAAGGTTTTTGGGACGGCAAGAGTTGATGGTGGAACCATTTTTTTGCTCGAGTGCTTTGAAGTTTTCCTTGATAGTGTGAGGTTGATGTTGATGGAATAATGAGTTTTATAGGGACTTTCTTGATGTAAAACTATACATTTTTTTGTTTAATGTGGTATTTCCATTTTTATGTAGTTTACTACCATTTTAAGATAGATGTACATTTTAAGATAGATGTTTAAATCTTAATGTACTTTTTCTAATTTTTAAAATGTTTATTTCCATTTCTTATATTTTTATTTACATAATATCTATATTTTATATTTTAAAATAGATATTTAAATCTTAATGTACATTTTCCATTTTTTTAAATTGTGTATTTACTTATATTATATATTTTACATTTTAAGATAGATGTTTAGTGCTTCATGAACTTTTTCCATTTTTTTAAAAAAATTGTGTATTTACTTATTATTATATATATAATTCATATATTATATATTTACATTATTTACTTATTATTTATTTTCCTGTATATGTATTTCCATTTCTTGTACTTGTTATTTACTTAATGTCTCTATTTTATATTTTAAGATAGATGTTTAAATTTTAATGTATGTTTTCCATTTTTTTAAATTGTATATTTCCATTTGTTATACTTTCTATTTACGTAATATATATATTTTAAATTTTAAGATATATTTTGAAATCTTAATTTAATGTTCCATTTTTTAAATTGGGGATTTACTTATATTATATATTTACTTAATATTTATTTTTCTTTATATTGTGTATTTCTATTTCTTATACTTTCTATTTACTAAAATTTTTATAATTTTGGATAGATTTACATTTTAAGATATATGTTTAAATACTAATGTAATTTTTCCATTTTTTCAAATTGTGTATTTCCTTTTCTTATACTTTCTATTTGCATAATATCTATATTTTACATTTTAAGATAGATGTTTAAATCTTAATATACTTTTTCCATTGTTTTTAAGTTGTGTATTTCTGTTTCTTATACTTTCTATTTACTTAATATCTATATTTTACATTTTAAGATAGATGTTTAATATTTAATGTACTCTTTCCATTTTTTTTAAATTATGCATTTACTTATTATTGTATATATAATTCGTATATTAATATATTTATAATGTTTAATTATTATTTATTTTTCTATAAATTGAGTATTTCTCTTTCTTATACTTTATATTTAGTTAATATCTATATTTTATATTTAAGTCTTAATGTATTTTTCTATTTCTAATGTAAAATGGTAATATTTAATAGAAGAACTTGGAAAAATAGTCAAATAGTTATATTTATGTTTTTTTATTTTTTTATAAAATGGTAATGTTACATTATGGAGATAAGCCGTTTTTTCTATTTTTCTAGTGTAAAATGGTAATCTTGCATATGTTTAATGTAGTATTTTTATTTTTTATGTTGTATGTTTACATATTATTTATTATTTTCAAAATTATAAATAATGTTTTTTTTACAAAATAGTAATGTTACATTATGGAGATAAGTCGTCTTTTTTTAGTGAAAAATGATAATCTTACATATGTTTAATGTAGTTTTTTTCATTTTTTATGTTGTATGTTTACATATTATTTTTTTAAAATAAAAATGTAAAATGGTAATCGTACATATGTTTAATGTAGTATTTGCATTTTTTATGTTGTATGTTTACATATATTTATTATTTTCCAAATTATGTATAATGTTTTTTGTTTTTTATAAAACGGTAATATTACATTATGGAGATAAGCCGTCTTTTTTTTAAGTGAAAAATGATAATCTTACATATGTTTAATGTAGTTTTTCTATTTTTTTTATGCTGTATGTTTACATATTATTTATAATTTTTGAAAATTAGTAATATTAAAATGTAAAACTATATTTTATGCCACGTGTCATCTTTCGGGAGATGTTTTTTTTGCTGATGTGGACGCTCTATGGAACCTCAAAAGGTCCCTTTTATTAGTAAGGATTATTTTCATACCATAAATTCATGCATTATATGTTGAATACCATATTACATTTTTTTTTTTTTTTGAGAAAGGGATAGTGGGCTAATATATATTACATTTCGTAACAAAATAAAAAGAAGCATACAGACTAGAACTAAGAGTCGTAGGTTAGCCTGAAACGCTCCTTAATATAGTCGCCGGCGAGGATAGGCGGGAACCTGCACCGAATAGTAACCAAGTAATATGAAAGAACTCAAGTCTTGTTCTTCCATCCTTCCAAGACTAAAAGGTTTATCAAACGTCAAGTTTTCTTACATACCTTGGTGGACAAGTTTCGCTGCAACAACTCTCCAAACATACCACGTTACAATCTGGATTGGGATCTAAGAAGAAAACCACCTGGGCAAAAAAAAAAGAACTAATACTTATATGAGTTACTCTTTACCAATTACCATCGATTTGTATAGAAATGTGAAAGAACAAGTAAGCTACCGAGTAACGTTCTTTTCCAACAGGCATCACTCTGTGCAATGTAGACCTAAACTCCCATTACAAAGAAAGCACAAAACGTTTTGATTCAGACACAACGCATAAACCATACTCAATTCCTTACTAGAAAACTGAGTTTAGCTTACCGGAACAATCCATTGCTCCATCTCTCCATCATATCACCAATGTTGACAATAAACGCCCTAGTGTTACAGAAAGTCCCCGCTGTTAATAATCAACGGACTCTAAAAATCATGTAGCTAAAAGATAGACTTACCCTCTAATTCCAGGCACATCTTCCCAAACACGTGTTTGTCTTGACTTGTCTCTACAAACCTAAGAGTTCAGACACGTGTGTAAGAACAAAAGAGAAGAGTATGAGGAGAGTTAAAATAGAAATTTAGAAATGTTTTACCTGAAGTCCTGGGACTCCATAAGTTAAAAGAAGAGTGACCATCCCGTAATCCGAGTGGGCGGAAGCACCATATGATTCTACATCCGACGAAATCACTTCACCTATATAATCAAATCCATAGCAAGTGTAGAGATCAAAAACTAGACTGGAACTCCCTGAATATGGGTCTTTCCACTGATCACTTCACCTAATACAACATAGCAAGTGCAGAGAGTCTCATTGATGTACATAGAGATACCTGGATAGCGTAAGAGGCGAACAACTGCTGTAGGATCATTCAAGGCTCCAATTTGTTCGAAGAAACCCTCATCTAAATCCAACGCCAAGGCAATCAAGCCGAGCAACTTTCGACCGACGGATCTTAGAGGCAGCAAATCAATATATCAGGCACAACTAGCAAACTGATCAAGAACACCTAATATTGTACATTTGTAACCAAGTCTATTTGTCAAAACTAACTGTTGTTGATATATTATTATTAACTTGAAACCTATGTTTCAACTTTTAAGTTGTAAAGAAAAGAAGACAGTATTTGTTTAAGATTCACTTTGCAGAAGAAATACATATATGCTTACAGAACATTCTTGTAGTAACATTCCATGGTTTGCCTCCATGATGGCAAGAGATCTTTTACACACAACCCGTGAGAGATAAGATGGAAACCGTTAAATGAAAACAGAGAAACAGGTAGTAAGAAATATATATATATAAGTACCTTGAGGAGGCCATTGATTTGGATAACGCTGAGCCAGAGCTCCTTCCAAAGAGCCAAAGTAAAAGCTTTCCTTCGAATCACCTAAGAAAAAAATCTTTGAGATGAACTCAGCAAGAAAAGAAGCACATCATCATCATCACCTGTGGAGGAGGACAAGGACGGGTCAAGTTTCTCAGCATAGAGTGGAGTATAACCGAGAAGATCGTGGCGGAGTAAAGACATCTTCTCATCTAGTGGGAGATTAAAGAAGCTTTTGCTCTCCCTAAAAACCTCTTCCATCAATTCTTCAGAGATGCCATGGTTCTTGACATAGAAGAATCCATGTTCGAGACATGCCTTATTACACACAAAGAACATCAAAACAGTTTAGAACTGGAGCAGAGAGAATTGTCTCAACTCTCAAGCAACCAAGCAGAGCTATTAGTATATTATAATAAAGAAGCAGCAGAGGTTTCTACTCTTGTGGAAACAGAGAGAGAGAGAGAGAGAGACAACGACGGTGAAGACGAACCTTACGAATCAACTGTGCGGTGGATATCTTTTCCGGCGAAGAGATATCGATGAAAGGAAGTACAAGTGACGTCTCCATTTCATAATCTATTTTCGCCCTGACCGTCGTTTTGATTGTAGAAGTGGGCTTTAATTAAAGGCCCATTTGTTAAAATAGAATCCTACTTTATATCTACTTATTATTATAAAAAGTTGTCGTTTATAATTTTGGACTTATTCATATCTCATTAGAACAAAAATATAATAACTCCTATAATTCAGATGAATTGAATATAACAATTTCAAAAATTCCGATGGAAATTTTTGGTATATGAAAATTTCAACTATTCAATGTCATTAATCACTGAAAATTTTATTTTTCTAGACACTTTATCAGTTATCAATTACTAGTTATCAATTACTGCTGGAGACACATTTAATATTTGACACACATTATATACATGAGTAAAGACACAAAAATGTATGATCCTAAGACCACCCGCATCGGGGGTTTATGACTTATGAGAGAGTCATGGGCTCGGTATCATAGGCCTTATCGATTAAAAGAAATGAATAAATGGGTTTCAACCCGTGAACCGGGTCTTCCAAGTGAGCCCGTATGATACGGGGTCATGCCACGCGGCGCAGAGGGAGTGGCTACGCGATCGCGCGGGTTGACTGCGAAAAAATGGGTTTCGCGTGAAAGATCCCATTTTCCCTTCTCTCTTCGAAATCTAGGGTTTCTCCGTCTGTGAGGCGATTTCGTGTCGGGGTCCAGAGCCGGAGATTTTCTCGATCAATTCGTCGTCGGAGTCACTCGTAAACGCTCTCAGGTGAGTCTCAATCACTCCGAGGACGAGATAGCTTCGATTTGATCTCGAGAGGTTTCTAGGTTAAGGAAGTCGATTTGGGGGTTTCGTCTTAGGGTGGGAAATCGAGAAGGGGGTTTCGATTTCTTGGTCAAAATCGACATACGGTTTCTTTTTAGGGTTCGTTTATCATGGATTTCATTTCGATTTGGGGGTTTCGTGTAAGGGTTCGAAATGTAAAAGGGGGTTTTAATTTAGGACATGAATATAACCGGACTTGGCTCTTTTAGAATTGTTCTGTGGTCTTGTGTGGTCTATAGTAGTTTGATGCGATTTTTTTAAATTGGAACTCGATTAATACATGTAATTGGAACTCGATTGTTGCAGATGGAAACTCCCCGAGAACCTCATTTCTTCAAGCCTCTTCTTCCTGGTTTTCAAAGTGGCGTCGCAATACCACTTGACTTCTACTCAAAACACATACAAGGGGCTGAGATCAATAAACCATGGAAGCTAAGATCGGACGCTTCGGATCAAATTTGGGAGGTGATCCGAGAAGGCAGGACACTCACCAAAGGTTGGAAAGAGTTCACCGAAGCACATGATCTTCGAATCGGTGACATTGTCATCTTCAAACACGAAGGAGACATGGTCTTTCATGTGACTCCTTTTGGTCCTAGCTGTTGTGAGATTCTGTGGTCCGACGCGGATGATGCTCCTACTTTCTCATACGACTACTGCTTCTTGGCTGAGGTTACTCCTACAAATCAAAAGGACGACAAAATGGTGAGTAAAATTTAGTTATTTATTGTGTGATTCTAGTACTGCTTCTTGGCTGATGTTATGTATGTGTTTGTAGTTTCTTCCTGTGGAAGCTATGAGGTGTGGTGCTTTGAACCAACAATGCAAAGAGGTCAAACTTGTCAACAAGGAGGGAAAGTCATGGACTGCGCGCTTCGGATTTAGCGAATCAGACGGCGCATATTACATCAGCAGAGGGTGGAGAAAGTTTTGTCGTGATAACAGATGCACCAACGGAGATTTGTTTGTGTTCAACGTGGTTGGAGACGGGACGACAACTCCATTACTGTGTGTATGTCCGGAAAGGAAGGAGTGTACTGAACTACTGATCAAGCACTTCAGCAGAATCGATGGTAAGTCTTCTCATTTGACTTGTTTGTGTTGTCTATATCTTCAATGTTACTACTTTGCTTCTGCTTTAACTTGTGTTCTCTTCTTCTACAGGTAGCATTGCTTCTACCTCACGAAATTAGATGGCTCTTTTGCGGTCTTTCCTCTCTATCATCTTAACTTGTTTCTTTTTGTTTCATTAGCAACTTATCAACTTATGTATTTCGGTTTGTAAAACTTGAATGGTTTTTCTATGTGAACTTTTATCCTAAGTTAAACATTCTCGAACTTAATTCCTTTGTTGAATGCGTAGACTGATCATCGAACAAAATGTTTCTATGAATTGAATTTAAGTTAAGAAACAACATAAAATTTTAAAACATAGCTTTTATACATTTGAAAACACAAACCAAAACTTAAACTCCAAAACTAAAACATAGGTTGAATAAAATGTTTTCATAAATTTTATAATATATTTTAATATTTTATTCATGTATTCTGAATAATTTTAAATTTAAAAAAAAAATAAAAAAAAATATTATTATTTTATTCCTATGAACTCCTTCTTCGGATTCACTGATGCAGAAAACTACAAATTCGGGTTCATAACTGTTCATGGACCCACAAAAAAAATATTAAAAAAATTTGGTGAACCCCAAAGTGGGGTTCACCAATGCTCATGCTCTAACCAAACTAGAGTTTCATTGTTCAACTACACACAAAAGACACACACACACACTATCTCACACGTGTGTGTGAATTTTACCCTAATCCGCCAAAAACTCAAACATCTTCACATTAGTTCAATTCTAGATCCCCGACTCATCTTTATTTTCTCTCACACAATTGTTCTTCCCTTTCAATCAAATCTACAACCACCTCAACCCTCTCTCCTATAACTCCAATATAGTTTCCCAAATCTTCATATCCTAATCCCTTCCCTTCTTTTTTTTTGTTCAAATATTATTTCCTTCTAATCCATCTTATTTTGTTAGCTTTGTTAGAAAAAAAAAAAACTAAGAGAAGAAGACCATCTCAATCTATCACCACCAACCATCTCATATCACCAAATTAAAGAAATTTTCACCTCCGGTGAAACCCGCGGCGGATGAAACATGAAATTAGTGGCGGAGAAGACACGAAATCCACGGCGGAAGAGACAATGTCTTAGAGCTGATCTTGCCTCAATTCGAAGTCGTCAAACAAAGTTGATGGAAACCGTGAAAAGCTGGATCCTTTATCATGATTTTGTTTGTCTCTGCAATGATTTGTTCGGATCTTGCTAGAAACTAACCCGAACCATACGTAAGGATCCGAATGCTTAGGTTAAACGTGTACAAAACCTAATCTTCATAACTTGTGTCCACATGATATATGTCCACAAATCTGATATCCATATCCTGTTCGTCGATAATTTTTCATCCATATCCACAATATTAGTCATATGCACATAATTCACTCAGCTCAAGCACTAAAACTTTTAAGAAACAAACCAAATGTCTACTCATTTTAGTCTAAGACTCAAATGTGTTACTCTTTTATCGTCTATGGTTTGTTTGTCTATATTTTCAATTTTTTCTTGTTGACATTTCTCTTGTCCACATCTTTTGCGTCCATAAGTTTAACTTACAAATTATGTTAAATGTATAAAATAGATGTTAAAATATAAAGAAAAAATTGTAATTGGTTGTACCGAAAAAATAAGCTAGATGTTTATTATAAAACCAAAAATCAATAAACAAATACGTGGATGAAAAAAGTTATTTAATAATATTAAAAAATATGACATATATTCTTGACTACTTCTGTGGGGTCAAGATATCCATGTATCTATCTATATATATAAAGGGGAGTTTTCTCTCACCTCCTGCTGCCACTTCAGCATGGAAGGAAGGGCAAATGAGGACACGTGTTATCACTTTACTTCTTCTTCGAGCAAGTTAAAAGAAATGTGGACAAATTTGTTTAGTTAAGATGCTGAGGCCTAATTCCAAAATTTGATAATCAAGCCCAATTGTTCACATCCATCTTCTTCGAAAGTCTTCGTCTGTCTGTTCATATCCCTATGTCCAGCCGGCAACAACCTTACCGAATTATAACGTTTTTTGTGTCATTGAAACCTGCTCACGAAGTCTGGCCATTACCTCTCTCCTTGAAGCGTTCTCCCGAAATCCCTAATTTTGACTGCTATAAATAGGGATGCAGGTAGATCGAACTTTCCCTGCTTCACGCAGCGATCAATGGCTTTCAGAACTACAAAATCCTCCGGCCAATGAATTAACCAGGGTTTGCTGCTTCTAATCGCGTAGACAGGTATGAAAGTTGTATGTTATCTCTAAATTGAGCTGAACCTTATGTTATGTTGTAACAAATTGTACTTCGTTTTTTTAATATTGTGTTTAACACAATCAGTTGGTGCAGAAATCGCTAAATTGAGCTGAACCTTATGTATGTTGTAACAAATTGTACTTCGTTTTTTTAATATTGTGTTTAACACAATCAGTTGGTGCAGAAATCGAAGTTTTTGTATACTTTGAAACAAGGAGTTAAATCAGGTATGTAGTTTTTGATCATGTTTTGTTTTCCTTTTTCTCTTTGACTGATTTCATTTTTGCTTCCTCGCTAGATCTGGGGATGAACCATTATCTGCAACTTTATAAAAAGATTTTGAATTGTTTCTGGGTCTATCTGTATCAGGAAGTATATAGAATCCGATGGAGTTGTTGATTCTCTCACCAGAGGTATAGTTTCTGTTTTTTTTTAATATAGTCCACCCTTACCTATTGCAGATAGTTTTATTTTTGCTATCGAATAGTAGTTATGGTTTCTTTGAATGGGACGAATGCCTTCATCTTCTTTAGAGTAAGTTACTGGACATGTACTTGGTTTCTAACTTTTATATATTAGTTTCTAAGAGCCTACCATAATCTTTAATCCAGGTTTCCCCGTTTTTGTGATCAAGGTGCCAAAATTTATGAACTAAATAAATCCTAATATAAAATTAGGTTTAAGAGTAAATCATGTCCTCTACAAAATTGATGGAAATTTGGGTTTAGATTTTGAATCAGCTTTCCTTCTTAAAATTGGCTCTTAGTTTATGTTTGTTTTTCATGATCACGAATGCAGATTTAAAATGTTGCCTCTGTAAAATTTTGGACTCATACTCTATGATGCTTTGGTTTTTGCCAATCCCAGCTCTTGAGTGGTTTTTCTATGATCCTTCTTTGGGTTTGCTTCAGACTAATTCAGCATAAGCTAGGAGGTGCTTCAGTCTCTGACTACGAGAAGCTTCAAGCTTAGACGTTTGATCTTCAAATAAAATACAATGAGCTTTTAGCTAATCATCAGGAAACCCTCAAAGAGGTATCACATCATTGAACCATCTACTGTTGATTAGCACACGATTCCATTCTTATGTAGTTCCTTAATATTGGTTTTACTATAGTTTTTTCATCATCAATCAGCAGAGGATCGCTAGAGGCGAGGAGCTAAGTCCTCTCTCCCGAGTTTTTATCGCCTTCCACCGCTTCTCCCCGCATCATAGACCATTATCGTCGGCCGTTCAATGCCACGGCGGTGAAGAAGGTTAATAGTTGGGAAGACGGATATGGATGAGTTTGGTATGGGAAGCCCAACTGAAGCTTTCGTCCTTTCAGGTTTGTCTTGTGATGAAGAAATCTTAAGTCTTTATTGATCGGTAATTTGTGATGCTTGAGTTTCAACTTTGGTTTAAAGGCAACTGCAAATTCTAGGGACTTGACACGTGTAGCGGGAAGTTTCATCAGGAGGATCAGCAGCAGCTGTTGCAGAAATATAATGTATAGTGTCTCATGGTAGTGATACTGGTGGGAGTGTGAGACAGCTAGCTTCGCTTTGTGGTGTTGTGGTCTTAAGCCAACTTACGGTCGTGTCTCTAAGTTTGGACTAATGGCCTATGCATCTTCATTGGTTGCTTTGGCTCTACGTTTGCTGATGTTGGGATGCTTCTTCATGCTCTCTCCGGGTATGAGAGGTTTGAATCCACGAGTAGCAAACAGGTAAGGCCGGCTTGTGTTAGGTGTTGTGCATCGTAATATAGACATAAAGAAAGATCTTTGAAACCAAATATATCTTTTCTTTGTACATGATGTGCCTGAGTTCCAGTCCCAGTTTCTCTATACTAATTCTTTTGAATCCAAACCAGTTTGAAGGGAGTGAAAGTTGGTCCATCCGCGAGACGCTTGAAGATGGTGTTAATTTTGGAGTGAGATTTGCCAACTTAGAAGCATTGGGATGTGTACTGACAGAGGTTTTCTCTCTATCTCAGTTTTGTTTTGATTGTTATGTTATTTGCATAAAACACATCGAAGTCTAAGATCGATTTCTGTTGCCATTTTCACAGGTCTTCTTTCCGTCATTCTCTTGTGGACTACCAGCCTAATATGTGGTGCATGATGAGTATATCAATGTGGACACAGTTTTGGTGTAGAGGCAGAAGTGAGGATGGTGCAGCTGAAAAGAGTTCTTAGTGAGCATCTTCGCTAAATAATCTGATGATCTGATCTCATTTTGCTGGCTTTTGACTGATGTCATAATTTTCCCGTTCTTTTCTTCTTCCAACACTCTTATTATTATGCGAACGATCCCAACCCAAGGATGTTGCAGCCTCTATGTCTTCCCTCGAGAACCTTATTACGGTAATCATTACTTTATGTTAGGAACAAAGTTTCTAAAGAACATGAACACACGGTGATTTGGTTACTGTTATTATCCAAGCGTAGCTTACTGAGAATAACAAATTTCATGTAAGGCTCCAAAGTCAAAATAGTCCATGTCATCTGAAACAAAAAGAAAGATGGAAGATGTTACTTCTAATGCGTTAGTTCTTTTGTTTTCTAATGCATTGTACACAGTCCATATTTGAATTCATATTCTTAGAAGAAAAAAAATTAAAGTACCAAAAATTCATGAATAAACATACAAAATAAGAAATATCTATGTTTGGCATATAAAATCTAACCAATTGTCATCCTAAATATTATTATTTTATTTAATATCATAAATTAAAAGAAATTTATCTCTAATAAAACCAACAAACAAATAGTGAAAGTTACATTAATAACTAAAATCAGATTAACATTTTCAAATGCTCATTCAATGTAAGATGTTTCTATATTATCTTCTAATTTACAAAGATAATATTTTTTTGTTGAGCACTTAAAAAGATGGTCTAAGAAATGAATAAGCAAAGTTAAAAGGAAGTGTTTCATCGCTGTTCAAAGGGTCCAAAAAGATAAGACGAGGAAACTTTTTGTTACATGAACAACCTCCCACAACTATGTTTATGGAAGCGTTAAGTATTCCGCATCTAAATTATCTTTCATTCCTCTAATTGGTAACTAATTATATATGTGACCTTATTGATAAGTAATACTAACATGTGCTAAAAAGAAACAAACACTGAAAATTATTCGATAGTATATATTCAAAATCTCTATTCTGTTATTTTTATGACATGGTTGATCATCAAACATAATATTATTGAAAAATAAGAAAAAGATAAATGTAAAAAAAAACAGTAGTAAGGAATTCAAGAAACAAACGTTCAAAGGCGAAAATAAAAAATAAAAAATAAAAAGATTAAAATTTTTAAATAATAACAATGAATATAATTGTTAACTGAGAGTAAATTAAATAGTACATTTTCAGATTCATTAACACAATATCAAATACCCTGCGTAGCAGTTCTATCACCGCAAATCTATCAAAGAACTCAACCATCTTAATTAATCTGTATATGAAAACTATGATAACGGTATATATTTTTATGGTATATTAATATTGTGCCGAGATAATTTTGAAAAGGGAAAATAATATCTGGATAAGCTATCTTCAGAAAATAGTCAATTTTGGTCCGATTAATGATGGACCATGATTAAAAATTCACTTACTGGATTCAAAACATTTTGAAAACAAAGTATTTAACCAATACGTCCATAATGAAGCTCCTAACATATTGTCTCATCCATGACATGGACAAAACATATAAGGATTATTACTACTCAACAAGATTATCCCAAAACAAACTCATGCATTTACATGTTTTCTTTTGGAACATCAATTTTATTTTATGTTTTAAATTCAACTATATTTACTTCGGTGAAACTATCAGCTATTTATTCCTTTTTATTGAACCGATCATCGAAAACCATTTATCATGTTCCTCTTTGACCTAAGCAACTTCAAAACAAAGTAATACACTCTTGTCATCATTAGTCACTATTCAATGGGTCAAAAAAAAAAATTAAACTTATTAGAGTATAAAACATACGAACCCGGCGCGTAGCGCCGGAATACCACTAGTAATTGAAAAAAGTTAGGTCTTTCAAGTTAATGAGATTTATAGACAACCCTTGCTCCAGCGATGTATGTGCGTAAAGAAACGTTCAAAGACGTTGAGCTATTGGAATGGTAACGCATTCTATCGCAAAGGTTTAGCTGATCATGCCTTTGAGATTGCTCAGCTCTTTTTCTACAACGAATAATAGAGAAAGTAAACTTCTTCCGGTAGAAGACATCATTTTCATCGAGGCAAGGGTATATAGAGAAGTCGGATGCGATGGTGAAGGCTTTGACACAGTTTTAGGAATTATTTTTACTACACATCTCTTGATGTCAATGTTCTATAGTCGGCGTAGGCGGCAAATTGGTTAAACCCAAAATAATTTTTTTTTTTTTAAATCTGATTTAAGCAGAAAATCATCCTAAACAGATTTGAATAAAAAAAAAAAGGAGAGAGTCTCTGTAGGAGCTAGGTGTTAAGTCTCAAGGGCCCTATTTTATAACTGTTTGGAACCTTGATTTGTATTATTCTGAACATGCATTAAGGTAATTAAGAAGTAAAAAGGAATGATCCAATAAGGAAAAAATTTGTAGTATTTGCTGGGTTCTCCGAGATGAGATGTCAAATAGTTTTGAGAAAACGTTTTATGAGACTTTAACTTGCTTGGCCTAGACTGCATACCTATACGAAGAGATCTTGAATAAACAAAGGAGATGGCTACCGTACAACCAGGGACTCCTTGCAAAAATAGTGTACTGACAAGTGACAACATATTACTAAACAGTAAACTGGCAACTAGGTTTGTAGTTTTTATCATATGCTGTTGTCCAAAACTGTATTCCAGTTTTGAGATGGATATTGGAAACATTGTTCAAGGTAGTGAAATATATAATCAGTATGACACATGGTAGTGTGTATAATCAATCTGAGTTTATATTCACATAAATCAGCATTCCAGTTGCTATCTTTTTCAGCCTGAATAACTATAACACAAAAGTCTTTTACAAGTTTATGAAGACAAGGTCTACGGCTAGGTCTAGGACATTTGGGGAGTGGTCAGATATTTCTGGGGCGAGGAAAGAGGCTAGGCTATGAGGGTAGGAAGCAATCCACGGTTGGTTAACAAGGAGACGGTCAAGTTTTTTCGCTATAGGGTTGGTTGGGGATTTGTTACTCCAGGTGAAGCAAGGACCAGAGTAGCGAAGATCAAAGAGGCTCAGTTGAGTAAGAGTGTTGCGGAAGTCAGTCATCGGGGGATCAATGTGGTTCACAAGGGGGTTTGAGTGCTCAGCAAAATGGTGGATTTGATTGAAATCGCCGCCTACAACCCAAGGGTTGACATCTAGTTGTAGGAGTTGCTGCACATTTAGAAGATCAACCCAGAGGTCTGCGCGGTCCTCGGCTAGGTTCGATGCGTAGATCGCTGTGCTGGTACCAAACCTTTCAAATTTTTCAACTACCTCACCAAACACCCGGACTTCTGCCAGCTGGTACTGTCGGGTTGGAATCAGTGCGGCGGGGCTGGATTGGATCTCTCTCATCTCTGTTGGAAATTGAAACAGATAAAAAGAGTGTTAAAAAAAATAAATAGGGACAATTTTTCAAATATTCAAGAGAGAGTGCGAGAAACTAACGGTTTGCTTCAACTTGTGCAGATTAAAGCGCTTACTGATCCCTCGCCGGCAAACTTTCAAGAGGAGCAAACAATTGCATCTAAACTCAGCTTCCTCCGATCTATAGAGGAGAGCTACTTTAGACAGCGATCTCGCATCAACTGGCTAAATGAAGGAGATGGCAACACGAGTTTCTTTCACCGACTGACTCAAGTCAGAAACTCCTTAAACTCTATCCGCTCGTTCTGCCTGGCAAATGGTGATCAGATCACAGACCCCCTTGCAATGGGTCAGATCGCCATTTCTCACTTCCAAAAGATTCTCGCGCCACAAACTCCCCCTTCTACAACTTCATCAGTCTCCTGGTACCAGAGCCTCACGACTTATAGATGCCCTCAACAACTCCGGGAACAAATGATGATGCATCCTACCGAGGAAAAAATCAGGAAAACTCTGTTCAAGCTCAATCCAAATAAATCTCCAGGACCCGACGGCCTAACTTCCGGATTCTTTAAAGCAGCTTGGACCGTTGTTGGCGCTGATGTGATTACAGGAATCAAATCTTTCTTCACCTCAGGCCACCTACCCATCTCCACCAACTCAACAATTCTATCTCTGATCCCAAAGCACCCTGGAGCATCTTCAATCAGCGACTACCGTCCAATCTCTTGCTGCAACACTCTGTACAAGCTCATTTCCAAGATTTTGGTCCATCGACTCAAGCCTCTACTCCCGGACCTAATCCTACCAAATCAAACGGCATTTGTCCAAGGACGGTTATTAGTAGAAAATACCATGCTGGCTTCAGAGATAATTCATGGATATCACAGAGACAAAGGGCCGAGTAGAATTACCTTGAAAGTGGATATTGCAAAGGCCTTTGACACTGTGAACTGGACCTTCATCTTCAACTGTCTTCAAGGCATGAATCTTCCCCCGCAGTTCGTCCAATGGGTCCACTCCTGCATCACATCCCCGAGCTTCATGATAGGATTTAATGGAACGGTACAGGGCTATTTTAGGAGTAACAGAGGTTTGCGCCAAGGTGATCCCCTTTCTCCTAATCTCTTTGTCATAGCGATGAATTGTTTGTCTCTTCTCCTAGACAAAGCTGCTGAGGAAGGAAAATTTGGTTATCATTATGCTTGCAAGGAGACTAAGCTAACCCATCTATGCTTTGCTGATGATTTACTTATCTTTTGTGATGGCTCTCTAAGATCAGTAAAAAATGTTCTTGAGGTACTAGACAATTTCAAAGCGCTGTCCGGTCTTTCGGTGAGCATATCAAAAACCTGTTTTTTTGCCTGCGGGGTTCAACAGCCAGAGATCGAGCAGATCCTCCTGCAATGTGGCTTGACTCAGGGGGCTCTTCCCATCCGCTACCTGGGAGTACCTTTATGCACAAAGAAACTAACGCTGGCCAACTGCGAACCCCTGATACAGCAAGTGAAGAGTAAGATAAATAGCTGGACATCGAAAACTTTATCATTTGCGGGAAGACTAGTTCTGATCAACACAGTCATTGCGGGAATTTCAAACTTTTGGTGTGCGACATTTACTATTCCTAAAAAGTGCATAAAAATTATCAACTCTCTATGTGGTGCTTATCTTTGGAAAGGGACAGTGGAAGGGCATCACTCAGCAAAAGTTTCGTGGGAGGTGGTTACCTTGGCGAAAAAAGAAGGCGGATTAGGAATAAGGGACTTGGTCTTTTGGAACAGGGCTTGTTCGATTAAGTTGTTGTGGCTGCTATTCTTCAGAGCTGGCTCTATTTGGGTAGCCTGGTTCATAAAAAACATTCTCTCTGGTCAGGTGAACAACTTATGGACCATCAAAGAGAAACCATCTCATTCATCAGCAACTAAAAAGATCCTGAGGGTAAGGGACTATGCTTATAATTGGATTAAGATCTTACCAGGGAATGGTAAAGATACTCGGTTTTGGTCGGATAACTGGAGTCCTTTCGGTAACTTGAGAACTTATCTACAACTGCCGGCGTCTTCAAACATAGGCATCCATCACTCGGCAACGCTCCATGATCTCTTCCGAAACGACCACTGGCGTCTACCGCATCCGCGATCGGAAAGACAACTATCTCTCCATGTCTACCTCTCCACCGTTACGTTATCGGCAGAGAGCGATGTCTATGAATGGTCTCCTCAAGGAGTGTCTTCGGCTGCCTATGCGACGGGAACGGTATATGACCTGATCAAGAACCACCGTCCGACCGTCTCTTGGTGCGAAGTGGTATGGTTCTCTCGAGGAATCCCTCGCCACAATTTCCTAACATGGCTCACCGTCCTGAATAGGTGCCCTACAAAAGATAGGATGATCAGTTGGGGAATTCAAATTGATTCAAGCTGTATCTTATGCAATGCTCCATTAGAATCAAGAGACCACTTATATTTTGAGTGCCCATACGCTTGGAGTCTCTGGACGGAACTATCTCGGAAAGCAAACTGGCGACCTTCTCGGAATTGGCTGACAGAATTAGGCCTCATGCAAGCGATGACTCTTCCAAAGCATGATCGTCTTCTGGTTCTTTTGGCATGGCAAGTTACAATCTATCTCATCTGGACTGAGAGGAATAGCAGGATCCATCGACAACAATATCGATCAATCTCCTCTTTGGCTAAGCAAGCAGATCTTCTCATCAGGAACAGAGTTTCAGGGATCAGAGAAGGAAACCCATCTCTCTCCTCAAAAATGCTCCAGCGGTGGTTTCAAAGCTGAAAGCATCGACTTCTCTCGTCCGTCTCTTCACATCTTTCACTATGGGTTCAATTGTATTTCTTTAAGGGCTAGGCCCATCTTTATAATCTTTTGGAAAGCTTGATGTAATGGGCACCACCCAAAGTGACTGCCTTCATGGCCATTTAAGTTTAAAGTAAAGCCCTTTTTCAAAAAAAAAAAAAAAAAAAAAGTTTATGAAGACAAGCAGAGTAAACTGAAAAAATGTTATTTATTTCGTCTGTAATTAGAACAGTCAATACGTTCTCTACCTCGATGAATTTGTAGAGATCTTATAAGCAGATCTCTTGATGGATTCGATTCTTTGTAACCTAATCTGTTCTCTGAACTTTGCAATGAACTCATCAGCCTTCTTGTCCACGTCACTGATGTTCCCACAATTTATTTCCTCTTCTAACTTCTTCTCACTATGTTC
This sequence comes from Brassica napus, assembly GCF_020379485.1. Lineage (NCBI taxonomy): Eukaryota > Viridiplantae > Streptophyta > Magnoliopsida > Brassicales > Brassicaceae > Brassica > Brassica napus. Next base: position 10,769,362 of record NC_063441.1, read on the forward strand.
ACCATCTTCGTGGATTACATTTTCTGTTATCATATCTTCTTTATCCTCGGATTCTTCAGTTGCCTTGCTCCCCACGAAACTTCTCCCATCATTCTTGTTCATGTCTTCTCTGATATCTTCTTTCGTTTCCGCGATTGGCTCAGACCACCAGACTTTTGTAGGAGAGTTTCTTGTCGCTGAACGTTCATCGAGTTTCATCTTTTGCTCCGACAGTTTTCTCCGTTCGCCGCTTACTCTGAGTTTACTCGGAGGCGACTTATAGTAGTCCATCGGAGGTGGTGGTGGTGGCGGAGGCGGTGGAGGAGTATAATTCTTCTTCTGAACTGACTCTCTGTAGCTTCGGGGAGGAGGATAATCCTTTCTCGGCGCCGAGTTATAAAACGCCGGCAACGGCGGCGGTGGCGGAGGAGGAGGAGGTGACGGTGATGTGTGAAACTCCTTCTTCCTCACGGTGTCCTCAGCTCCAGGCTTAGGTAAAGGCGTCGAAGAAGAGGAAGATGACGTCTTGATCAACGGCTGAGATTCAATCTCCATCGACGATGATCTTGACCTCCACGGAATCGGAGAAGGAAGCGCATCGCTGCTGTTATCATCAACGAGAGTCTTTAACAGCTGTCTCTTTGATCTCACTCTCTCCCATCTGCCGGAATCAGAACCGCGAGAGTAGTTCAAGCTTCGAACAGGCAAAACCAGAGGCAGAACGGTCTCTGGAATTTTCGTGTGGTACTTGTTCTTCCATGTCTGAATCCTAAGGTGGTCGAGGGAGGAATCATCGGATCCACTCTCGTGATGATCCACGTTGAAAACAGAGGATGATACTTCGAGAATCTTAGGCACATAGGGATGAGGGTTATGAGTATTGTTATTGCTTTCTCCTCCTCCTTCGTAGTTCCGGCGGCTGAAGAGGCCGTAGGAGACGGCGATGCCGACGAAAATCATATGGAGAAGCTCGAGGAGTCTGGTTTGGTTAGCGAGCTCAGGCGTCTGAGAAAGGAAGACTGGTACGAGGGAGCATAACAGGGCGAGGATTAGGGCTTTGAAGAGGAATCGAGAGTAGAATTTTCTAGGGTTTTGAGCTTCTTTGTCACCCGATTGAGTTGTTTTCTTCGAGCTTCTTGTTGTTTCCACCATTAGAGAGAAAGTGAGTTTGTACTTTAGGTTGGTGATGAAAGATGGTTTGAAAATACGATTAAAAGACCAAAGTTAGTGGAAGTGCTAAGACTTCGAGGTTAAGTTCTGTCTTTTTTTTTTTGGTGTTTAGAAAAAAATGTGAGAAGAAGAAAGAGATTGAAGAGAACAAGATCTGATGTCCAAGTTGATGTGTGAATTCATTCCCAACTTTACTTTTTTGGGTTTCTGATACTATTCTAACGTTATTTTTGATGGTTGACAGCGACTGGAGAATCGCTCTGTGGAACGGAACATCCAAATGTTGATTACATTGAAGGTTTGCAGTTTGGGTTTTTTTTTTCAAATATGACTTAACCAAAAAATGAAATACAAAACTAACTCAAGATTTTTTTTTTTGGAATTTTCGTTTGCCTATTTATTTCAGAAGTTTGGATTACTCACGAAAATATTATTTTTTTTTTTTCCAAAAATGAGTGTTTTACTCAATCATCTCATCTTCATCGCGTATTTACAATATTACCATTGCAATCAGTACCAATCCACCATGAACAACCAATTTGAAGCTCTTAATGCACCAAAGTTTTGATTTTTACTCTTCATATCTCATTACTTATGCACACAAATTACATCTCTTTCATTTTCTCTCTATATTCATAAAAACAAACCAAGATTTTGATTCTAAACTTTGTAAGGTTCAAACTCATAATTCTTAGTCATTAACAAGTGGGTTTGTTTCGTAGTGAAATTATATGTGATAGGAAAAGCTAATCAAATTATCTCGTTGGTTGAAAGTATGAAACTATTTTTTCCAGATCTGCTCGTCAGAAGACTTCCGTGTAAGTTTTCTCGTAGTAGAAGACTTATACGGAAGTCTTCTCTTCAATACATAGGTTAATTTTGCAATTGACTTTAAGTGTGCTTTTAGAGACGGCTTCTTTGGAAGTCTTCCATCTTTTTTTTGTTAACACCAAAATCTCGAAAATACCAGAGAAGACTTCCTAGTAAATCGTCTAGGATACACAAGTTAGTTTTGGAATTGACCGGATTATGCCAGAATTTTGACTTTCTCTAGGTAACTTACACGAAAGTCATCCCTGTAAGTCTTTCGAACTCTCGGTAGAAGTCTTTTCACTGTCGATGAAAGTCATTTCGGGTTACTTTTGCAATTGAAAAATAAAACTTAAATATTTAATTTTAATTAGACGAATTCCATGTAAGTCTTTCGGACTTTCGGTGGAAGTCTTCTCACTGTCGGTGAAAGTCATCTCGGTTTATTTTGCAATTGAAAAATAAAACTTAAATATTTAATTTTAATTAGACAAATTCCATGTAAGTCTTTCGAGAGACGACTTATACGAAAGTCTTCCAGAAATTTATTCCAAGATTCTAGTCAAACCTTTGTTTTCATAGAAGAATATCTGGTAAATCTTATGCCGGAAACTTACATCGAAGTCGTCTAATTAAAATTAAATATTTAAGTTTTATTTGTCAATTGTAAAAGACATGAGACGACTTACATGGAAGTCGTCTAGATAAATGTACTTTTTAAGTTAAGTTTTTCTAGTGGAAGACTTCCATGTAAGTCTTTTAGAAAAAAAAATCAAATTTCTGACACAGTTCGGTCAATTGCAAAATTAATATGTTTATCCTAGAAGACTTACTCTCTGGTATATTCGAGATTTTTTTAAAAACAAAAGTAAGCCGATATTTACAAAGGAAGACTTCCAAAAAATCTGTTGTAGAGTAGATTTCTATAGAAGTCTTCCTTTGTAAATTTTCAATTTCAAAAATGACCTAAATTGAAGACTTCCTGGAAGTCTTCTGCTGGACGACTTCTGTGGAAGTCTTCTACATCAATGTTTCATAAACTTCCATTTTCTCCAAAATTATAAATGCTTTTATTCATGTATATTAATCAATATTAGAGTTCCTGAATAAAATTCATAGCTATTGATTTTAATTATGAGGTTAGCAACATTCATGTTTATGAATATTTTTAGCTAGTTCGAGAAGACTCTCACGTTATTTTTTGTAACCTTGTTAAGTAACTTTAAGATATTATTTTTAACTTTCAAAAGTGTTAAGTAACTTTAATATTATCAAGTTATATGGTTTAATATATCTTCTTAGATCATAAGATATACTTTTTAATTTTCATGAGATTTAAAGTTTTAATTTTCACTTAAATTTTCCGCCTAAATTTTAATTTCCCTCTTAAATTTTCTGTTTATATTTTATTTTTCCGATTGAAATTTAAGTCTTATGAGAAGATAAGCTTGAAAACAAAATTTATATGTTTTAGAAGATTCTGTCAGAAGATTTCCATAAGACTTATAAAGCCTTATAAGACTTATAAAGCCTCGAGAAAACTTCAAGTGGTTATATTCATAAAACAACATTCTGTCTTTTTTTTTGTCATAAGGGATACTTGTAATTTCAGTAGTTTTTTTTGTTACTTTTGCATTTGATTCAAGTTGGGGTTACTCGAAACCCGAAACTTCTAGTATATATTAAGTATATATGGGTGTTTCATTTTATTTTTGGTATTATGGGTATTTTTTAAGTTTCAAATTTTAGTTTTTGGGTATGGTTTTGGGTTTCAGATAAAAATTTAGATTTTCAAAAATATAATTCGGATAATCAGATAAAACTTCATATATTTTTCATGTCCTTGGATTAGATTTTAGATAAAATTTCTCATATTTAAATATTTTCAGGTATTTTCTGTGTGTTTTAGGTTTTTTTTGTTGGACCCAACATGACCCAAACCGAACCCGATCCAAAACCGAGCCGAATCGACAAACTCTAATTATCCTATTGGGTCCAACTATCTAAGACCCGAACCGACCCCGAACCAAGAATTTCAAATTATCTTATCGGGTCTTAAATTCTTAGACCCGAAGGATCCAGACCCGAAGGATCCAGACCCGCAACGACCCGATCCGAACCCGACCCGAGGACCCGAACGCCCAGGCCTTCTGTTGAGTGCATCACTTGTGTTTTTTAGAAGACTTCTACATGTACAAAGTGAATATCAACTAGTCGACCTTATTAGTAAGAACGTATCTAACCCATCTCTACATTTTTTTATATATTTTCTTCTAAAATAAATAAATTATATTATAGAAGTGGATTTACTTCATTATATGTTTTTATATATAATCTTTGTATTTTAGACAGAAATATAGAAACGATTTGAAAATGGTCTAAATCTTTTTACCTGAAAAGTTTCCTAACATCTGTGAAGATGAAAAGATTAAAATATTAATTTAGTTAGTTACTTTAGTTGATATAGTTTGGTCATTTTTGAAGGTTCATCATATTTAACATATTTGAGTAAATACCACCTAGTGTACATTCAATTTTTCTCTGAAAATGTTCAATTATATTTGTGTACTAGGTTATCTCATGTGTCAGTTAAATTTTTATTTTCCTATTTTCCATATTGTTAAATGCTTATACCCCAACTAAATTTCATTAAGCTTTCTAATGCTCAATTTTTTTTGCTATCCAGTCTAATTCCCCAACTAATTATATTGTTAATACACACAGTTTTAAAATTGGAGCCCCTTTTAATACCCAAATATTGTTTATTTTAATTGAAAATACTAATAAATTTCAAACCTAATTTTATTTTAAGATTTAAGAAAGAAGGTAAATAAATTAGGGAGAAAATTTTCAATTTTAATTTTGAAGGAAAATAAATAAGTTTGTTTCCTATTTCAGAAAACAAACTTAATTCACGATTTAAAATTTTAAAATTTAATTCAAAATTTAAGATTATAAAAAATTTGTTTACTCTTATTTCTCAAACAGAAATAAAATTAGAATTTTCTGAGATATTTTAAATTTTGTCTGAAATTTGTTACTATTTTAATTTAAAAAAAAAAAACAAAATCTCGGTATTGAAATTTTATATATTAAAATGAGAAAATAATTAGTTGGATATTAAATTGGATAACAAAAAATTTTGTGTCTTAAAAATCTTAAGAAAATGTGGTTGGGATATTATAGATTTTTGCATAAAATAAAACACACCCATCTTCGATTATATAATTACTGAAAATGACAGAAATTATGAAACAGAAAAGTACGACCATCGCAAGCCGATAAGGTTGGTCGGCTAAAGCTATAAAGATAGCAGATTACTGAAATTGTTAAATGTAAAGTGTATAATTAAGGCGTAATTAGTTGGTAATACAAAATATTTTAGACAATATTGGAGAGGTGAGGTCGCGTAGGCATATTTGACCTACGAAGAAGAATATGGATGGATTTTCTTCTTTTGGTCTGTAAACGCTAAAGCTTTTTTCTTACGCATCACCAGTCTGGAAACATTATACCAATACTTTTTTTTGTTTTAAAACGATATAAGTACTAACCAAATCGATTTAAAATAAATCCGGTCAGGGGTAGATCTTCGTAGGATGGTTCATGTGATGCAGTTAGGCGTAGATCTTCATAAAATAGGTAATATTATCGGTTGTCGAATCGTCTATATAATTTTTTTCATAACTATAATATCATAATAAATCAGCATAAAAAAATAAGTACATAATGTCAAAAAAATAAAAAAATAAAAAAATAAGTACATTTAGTTCACAGGACTTTGGAAAACCCTAAATAAATAATAGTTTTATTTCTTTTATTAAGAAGACCAAACTTGTCGATAATGCATATATACCTTTTGAATATAATAAACTTTAAAAATTTAAAACGGGAGCAGCAAAAACGAATTTATTTTATTCTTTTATGTTTTTGTATTAAAGCCTCAACATAGAACGTCTAACTGTTATCAGGTCCGGCCTATGGCATAGGCAAAGTAAGCACTCTCGTCTAGGGTCCAAATGTTAATGTTTTTGAGGTTTTTAAGCTTAAGAAAAATGGTCCAAAAAAAATCTCAGGTCATCTAATCTATTAAAATGGAACGCATCGAAGATCACTAATGCATTTAATGAACTTATCTTTAAATTTCTTTTGTCTTTTACATATTAAAAAATATAAAAAATGTCCAAAACTTAAAATTAACTCCACAAAATATTTCTAATATCAAGGACATTCCAAATTAAGGCATCCCTAATTTAATGCTATCAATTTAACTAAAAAGAAATAAATATTTTGTATATAATCTATATTCTTGATTAACCATATAGAAAAGATAAACAATTAAGTATTATAAAACCTAAAATAAAAATGAACAATGGGATTTTTTTTATATATATAATATCACATATAAAATAATGTCAAGTTTTCAATTAAAATCGTTAACAGAATATTTGAAACACGAATATTCTTTTTATAAAACTACTTCATAGTACAAAAATAAATGTTCTATTACATAATCATAATATATAATCTTAACTAACCAAATACGATATACTCTAAAATGTTTTAAATTAATGTTGAATATTTTATCGTAAACGATTTTATAAATTAAAAATGTCTTAAATTAATGTGAAATATTTTTTTCTAAAAATAGAATCCAATACCTAACAATTTTTTCTTAAGAATTAAAAATATTTAAAACATGTGTAAATAATCAATTAACATCACCAATTGGAAAATTATTATGTAAAATAAAAAATTGATTATAAATATGTATTTTTACGCACATTTACATTATTGATTCTATTGAAATTAAATATAACAAGACATATATATAATTGTATATATATATATATTCAATCTTATAAAATGAATTTTGGACAATATAAAAGTTGAAAAAAATATCTGCACGGGTGTGCGGATCAAAATCTAGTTTACCTTTAAAGAAAATGGCCCAAAAATTTTATTCTGAATAGCGGTTTTAATAAGGATGGACCGTCCCTGACTGTTATATATGAATGTCAGACTACTCTATAAACAAACTTTTTATTTTTGCTTCTAGTTTCAATAACAGTGGTATTAGGGATGGGTGTTCGGATACTCTTTCGGGGTTGGATCGGATATTTCAGATTTTTGGGTATTTTGTTTTGATACAGGGGTATAGAACCCGTTCATGTATTTTACATTCCGGTCGGGTTCAGATATTTAAAGTTTGGGTTTCGTTTATTTCGAGTTTGGTTCAGATATTTAATTTTTGAAAAAAACAAATTCTTTATTGCTTAAGATTTTTTCTATTTTAAAAATATATTTTTAATATGACTGTTTTCTAAGTTTTAATAGATTGAACGATTAATAGGTTTAGATATACAATTTTAAAAACAAAAAGACACTAATTTAATTATTGTTTTGAGATTTTGGATGCAACTTTTGTTAATGCACGAAACAAGATCTTGAAATGCATTTTTATTGACTAGCAAATGATTGTGTCCATAATATATATATATATAATCTTATATTTAGCCGTGTGCATCATCAATATAAATATTTTGAATAAAATGAGAAAACTAAATTAAAAATATAGGATGAAATATACAAATATATGTTCGGTTATTTTCGGATATCCATTCAGGTTTGTATATTATCCGTTCGGGTTTGAATATCCAATCTCTCCTAACTCAATATCCGTCCGACTATATCTCAGCCATTATATACATCATGACTGAGATATAATGGTTCTTAATCATTTTATTTAAATAAATGAAGAATTATTTTACCTTCGCAGCTTTAAGTCTGATGATTAGTCAAACAAATGAACAATCACTGAAATATGTAAAAGAGCCTAATTGTTAGGAATTTAATCCAACTTGTGCTTATGGAACTCAACGATCAATTTGATAACAAACTCTGTTCTTGGTTTTATTAACTTTAAAGGTTTCTTTAGAACACAATATAGATCACAAGACAACTCTTATGCAAATAGCAAAGCCTAACTTGTTCTCTCTATATCTTGTATTCTCTGTGTTTTCGGATGGGTCCTAAAAGCTATGACTACCTCCCTATTTATAGTCCCCAGACTTTCCTATTACTAATTGCCTTAGCAATTTAGTTTAACCGACATGATAACGTGAAAAGGAAAACTAACGTCTTTCCTTTATTGTGCAGGTATAGTTTATTGGGCTGAGATTGAGTTTGGCCCATATTCTCACAATCTCCACCTTGTGGCCCAACTCACTTCACCTCTTCTCGTTTCTTCCTCGACGAGATCGCAGTCGCATCAAAACAGTGGCTGGAGCTCTTCCTGTGCGATTTTGATGATCCGATCCGGTGAAGGCTTTGCCAAGTTTCTTCTCCGGTCTGTCGCCATGAGCCTCCTTATGCTACTCGTCTTTTTGATGTTACATCTGCTCCTCGAAACGGTGATGATGCTTCTCGATAAAACTCCTTCATCGTAGCTTCGATGTAGCTCGTACGCCGCTACCTCTTCTTTCACTCGTCTTCTATTCCTTCGAGATTAACTCCAAATCCTTTTAGCTCTCTCCCTTTCCTCAAATCGCCTGATCATCAACTACTCCTATATGGTAAGAGACCCGTAATCACTTTTTAAAAGAAGCTCGCGAGTTCTTCTTTTCCTTGATGATTGACGAATCTTTGTCTCTCCTGTTGTAGGTGATGAATGATTTGCTTAACCCCTGAGTTTGCTTGAAATGGTAGTATAAGTCTCTGTATCGGTTTGTATCATGTGGTCTCTTAGAAGCTTTCCTAATTGCTCTTACACCTGTCTCCCTTCAGCTCTTGATAAAGTTACTGTCTTTATGCTAGTTGTTTAAGACTGTGTCTTATAAACAATATCTTGCTTCTGTTTCAGCCGAGATACTCGTCTCCCTTCAGCCTCCTAGCTGTTTAAGACGTTCTCTCCAGGTAGTCATCTTCTTAAGTCAATGTTTCTTCATTGAGCTTTGTCATCCGTTCCTCATACCTTTTCTTCAGTTTCTCCACCTTGAACTAAAGATCCCTATGCCTCGCCTCTCCTTCCCACAGGTAACGTATCCCTAAACTTTTAAGTTTCTTCATTGTTGCTAAGAAGTAACCGGAGCACTAACTCAATACTTCTTCTTTGGCGAGATTGCAACAATGACGTTACCTGTGGCGCCTAGCTCTTTTAGGCGACGTTCAAGAGATCACAACAGAGATCAAATTTAGGCCCAGGTAAGGCTTTCGTTAAGAAATCTGCTGGATTCTTACTAGTATGGATTTTAGATAGGTGAACCTGATGAAATGGTATTTAGTGTCTATGTGTTTAGTTCTTTCGTGATGAACATGATTCTTTGCTAGGGCTATAGCACTTTGTGAATCACAGTGAATCTTAACACTTTCTTGTTCAAAACCTAACTCTGCACATATTCTTCTCAACCAAATGGCTTCTTTCGCGGCTGCGGTAAGAGCCATGTACTCTGCTTCAGTTGTTGAAAGAGCTACCACGTCTTGTAAGCTCGATTTCCAACTCACTGTGTTACCCCAAACTTGAAACACGAATCCTGTAACTGATCTCCTTCGGTCGAGGTCAGTTGCATAATCAGAGTCACAAAATCCTTCAATACTAAACTTTGAGTGTTTAGTAAACGTGAGACTTCTTCTTGTAGCACCTTTTAGATATCGTAGAACCCATTTTACGGCTGACCAATGTTCTCTTCCTGGTTCTGACATGAAACGGCTTACGAGTCCTACCGCGAAGCCCAGATCAGGTCTTGAACCAACCATAGCGTACATGAGACTACCAACCGCGCTTGCATACGGTATGCTCTCCATGTGCCTTCCTTCTTCTTCCTTTTGGTCTTTAGTAAGACTTTTCAATTTGAACTGAGTTGAGGTTGGCGTAGTCACTTCCTTAGCTTCAGACATTCCAAACGATTTTAGAACTTTCTCCAAGTAGTTCTCTTGCGATAATACTAAAGTTCCCTTTGTTCTGTCTCTTATGATATCCATTCCCAATATCCTTGAAGCTTTTCCTAAGTCTTTCATCTCAAACTCTTTATTCAAACTCTCCTTGACACGTCTGATTTCTTGTTTATCTCCTGAAGCTATGAGCATGTCGTCGACGTATAGAAGTAGGTACACGGCTTGTTCTGTGTTCACGTTTCTCATGTAAACACATGGGTCTTCTTTGCTTCTTATAAACTGTTGGCTTTTCATGAAACAATCAAACTTGAGATTCCACTGCCTTGGAGATTGTTTCAAACCATATAATGACTTCTTTAATAAGCATACTTTATTTTCATCTCCTTTCTTTATGAATCCTTCTGGTTGATTCATTAGAATTCTTTCTTCCAAGTCTCCATGAAGAAAAGCTGTTTTAACGTCCATCTGCTCTAGCTCATAATCTTTATTGACCACGAGAGATAACATCAATCTGATCGACACATGCTTCACTACAGGTGAAAACACTTCATTGTAGTCGATCCCCTCCTTTTGAGAAAATCCCTGCGCCACCAATCTCCCTTTATACCTTGGTTCTTCAACTCCGGGTATTCCAGGCTTTAACTTGAAGATCCACTTGCTGCCTATGACTTTCGCATTCTCAGGTCTTTCAATGAGTGTCCAAGTACGAGCTCTTTGAAGAGAATCCATCTCTTCTCCGGCAGCATTCTTCCAAAACTTGCTTTTCTTGCTCATCACGGCTTCCTTATAAGACTTTGGCTCATCGATTTCAATCTCTTCAGAGACAGCTAAAGCATAAGCTGCGAAGTCAGAATCTTCAAACCTAGAAGGTGGCTTGATCGTCCTTCTAACTCTATCTCGTGCAAGCATATATCCCTCGAGCTCCGGTTCTGCTTCTGAGTCTTTATCTTCTTCTACAGAACTGGTTTCTTCTGAGCTTTCTGATTCTACTGTTTCAGTAGCTCCACCTTGAACCAATGGTTCTTCGGTTGTAGTCGTAGGTAGTGTAGGGCCATCTATTAGGTTTTCCTTAAACGTCACTTTCTTTTTCTTCTTTTCTAAATCTACATCTTCTCGCTGGGTCACCGTGTGCTTAAACATCTCTTCCTCATTAAACACTACGTTCCTACTAGTGACACATATTTTCTCTTCAGACAGCCACACTCGATAGCCTTTTACCCCGAATGGGTAACCTACGAAGACGCCTTTTACGGCCCTAGGACTTGTCTTTCCCTGAATCTTATGAACATAGGCAGAGCAGCCGAAACTCCTTAAGTGATTCAACTCAGGTTTTACACCTGACCATACTTCTTCTGGTAAACGGTAATCAATGGCAGAACTTGGTGATCGATTAACAATGTAGACCGCTGTTGATGCAGCTTCAGCCCAGAAGTCTTCGCCTAATCCAGATTCTGCGAGCATGCATCTCACCTTCTCCATGATTGTCCTGTTCATTCTTTCAGACACACCGTTTTGTTGTGGCGTGTATGGACAAGTCTTGTGTCTTTTGATACCATAATCTTTGCATAGTTTGTCAAACTGTTTATTGCAAAACTCTAACCCGTTGTCTGTTCTAAGACACTTGATTTTCTTCCCTGTGCTGTTCTCCACAGCTTCCTTCCATTCTTTGAATTTGCTGAAAGCTTCATCTTTAGATTTTAGGAAATAAATCCAAACCTTTCGAGAATAATCATCTATGAAGCTTATAAAGTACTTGCATCCTCCTAAACTCTCAGGGCTTGATGGCGCGCCCCATAGATCAGAATGTATGTACTCCAAAACGCCTTTTGAAGTGTGTTTAGCCGTTGAAAAACTTTGTTTGTGAGATTTTCCTAGAACACAGGTCTCACAAAACTCTAGTTTATCCACTTCTTTATTAGACAAGTATCCATCTTTCACGAGCACATTCAGATTGTTTAAGCTCATATGTCCCAGACGTGAGTGCCATATCTTTGTCTTGTCAGTTTCTGCCCTTGACACATTCGCTTCTTCTTTCATAACTGTTCCTTGCAAGTAATACAATCCTTCATGGTACTTACCGGACAAAATCTCTTTCCCATCTTTGAAGAAACGTATTAAGAAGTTTTCTCCTTCGTATTTGCAACCTGCTCGTTCTAGCATCCCGTATGATATTAGATTCCTGCTCATATTAGGCATATATCTTACATCTGTAAGAATAACCACGGTTCCGTCGGGTCTCACGATCCTTATTTTGCCAATCCCTTTGACGTCGCAGTGAGTGTTGTTTGCCATCAAAACTTTGCCTCCTTGAAATTCGACTAGGTCAAATAGAACGTCTTTGTTGGGTGTCATATGGAAAGAACAACCAGAATCCATTACCCATTCTGAACCGGCGTCGTGTGTACTAACTGTTAGTACAAATGGCTGCTTAGGCTCTTCAGCTACATTAGCAGCTCTATGTGATTTCTTTTCTGGACATTCCCGCTTCCAATGTCCTTCTTTCCCGCAAGTCCAGCATCCTTTGTTGTTCTTATCGTATCTTGGCTTTGATTTAGATCGCCCGTGCCTGCTTTTAGATCTGCCTTTACCGTTTCGGTTTCCTCCTTTATTAGATGATCTTCCCCTGTCTTCCACGTATAGTCCTTCATCTTGTGATTTTGAAAGCTTTCCACTTTCAAGTAACTCTCGTTCCTTAGACCTTGCGGCACCTGTCACTTCATTGATCTTGAGAGTGTCTCTGCCATATTTGAGAGTTTCTTTAAGATGATCATACATACGCGGCATTGAGTTTAGTAACAGGATAGCTTGAACTTCTTCTGAGACATCCACGTTCAAGTTACTTAGGTCTGCTACTAACTTTAGAAAGTCATCAACGTTTGCGTCTATGTCCTTAGAGTCGTTCATCTTGAACGTGTAGAACTTATGTTGTAAGTAGATACGATTCGGCAAAGAGGTTTCTGTGTACAGCGTGTTTAATGCGGTCCACATTGCAGCAGCGGTTTCACAATGGCTGATCTTCCGTAGAACTTGGTTACCTACGTTGACGATGATGAGGTCTTTGGCTTTCTCCGACTTTTCAAGTTTAACGGGATCAATTTTTGAGCTTGATTCCGTAGTTCCATCTCCTGTGACTTTCGTATCTCCTTCTGCTTCCTCTTTTGGCGGATCCAACAGAAGGTTCTCATCAGTTAGAATGTCCTTTAGCCCTAGGACTCCAAAGTGAGCCATCATACGAACTTTCCACAGCGAGAAATCTCCAGTTCCTTCGAACCTATCAATTTCGATCCTGGTTTTCCCCATCCCTTAAGCACCTGCAATCTAACCTGGATTGCTCTGATACCACTTGTTAGGAATTTAATCCAACTTGTGCTTATGGAACTCAACGATCAATTTGATAACAAACTCTGTTCTTGGTTTTATTAACTTTAAAGGTTTCTTTAGAACACAATATAGATCACAAGACAACTCTTATGCAAATAGCAAAGCCTAACTTGTTCTCTCTATATCTTGTATTCTCTATGTTTTCGAATGGGTCCTAAAAGCTATGACTACCTCCCTATTTATAGTCCCCAGACTTTCCTATTACTAATTGCCTTAGCAATTTAGTTTAACCGACATGATAACGTGAAAAGGAAAACTAACGTCTTTCCTTTATTGTGCAGGTATAGTTTATTGGGCTGAGATTGAGTTTGGCCCATATTCTCACAATCATCAGCACATCATTTTTTGAACCAATTTGATTGGGCTGTGGACTCACTGGTCGGCTACATTTATTATCTCTCAAGCTTTTTCCTTTTACTCTATACTTCAAATTCAAGGAAACATTTCTGCAACTAATAGAGATGACGTATAGATGAAACCAAGTTTAAGTTAATGTCTGATTTAAAACCATTAGCTTAAACTCATAGCAAAAGATAAAGAGAAAAAAAAAGAAGAGAATTTGCTTAAATCATACGCACAATGTATATAACCATTGCTTTTAACTTGCATGATTGCATCCGAATTTAATTTTATTACAGCCCATGAATCCACAAATAGAACGAGTGATATTTAATCAATCGGGGTAATAAAGTAGAGAGAGACTAAAAATTCTCTTTCCTTTTCCTCTGTTCTCTCTCCAGAATCTTTCACAGAGAAAAAAACGATGAGAAGAAATTTCAGTCCGGTAACTCTCCGGCGATACTCTGCCCTAGGTTGGGCCCTCCTTTCCGGCGTCGCACCTTTCCTCTTGGTGGTCGACCGGCTCTCGACTCTGACGGCGCGTCATCTCCTCGATGCGGTCGTTGGCTTTTGGCTCCGGAGACCATGTCATCTTCTTCGGTGGTGGTCTGTCGGCACTTGGCTCCGTCTCGCATCGGCCGTTGATGTTGATGGTGGCTTTACTCCGGAGTTTCCCGGATTCTACGCTCCTTTTATTTCAAGCGTTCCTTATGTTGGTTGATTCAACGTTAAGGTTGTATATTGAAACTTTCGATTGGAAAAGGAAATCCTTTTGGTTTGTTTCAAAGTGTCTTTACGGTCTTCTGTTGTTGAAGACGAAAGCTGCGGTTTAGAACTCTCTCATTTTCAGATTTCGTCATGGCGGTGCTCTTTGAACGGTGCCTGTTTCCGGTGTGTTTCCGGTGGTAAACCGATTAGTAGCTCCGGCGATGACGTGCTAGTTTTTGAAGACGGATGGCTTCTTTGCGTGGCACGTGTTCCACCTTTGTCGAGCGTTAAACATGTGGCCTAGCCATACTAATCTTTAACGCATGGTGTCCGTATGGGCCTTGTCTTTCTTTGGGCTCTTTTGTTTGCTGAGCCGGTTGTGAACCTTTCTCTGTATTTTTTTGTCTTTGGACTTTTGTATTGGATTTTCAATGTTTAATAATAATACAGATGACAAAAAAAAAAAGAACGAGTGATATTCAAATGTTTATTTTTACTTGGTTTCTGTGTCATACACATTATTATAATCCTAAAACCATCCCGGTTCTTAACAACCAATACAATGGTTATCTCCCCCCGGTTATTGAAACTAAAAGAGCTTCACTTGCCAGTGTAACGAGGCTTACGTTTCTCAGCAAACGCAGCTAATCCTTCCAGACGATCTTCAGTGTTTAGAAGCTTCTGATAACACATCTCCTCTAGCTCTAATCCTGAAGCCATATTCGTCTCTATTCCTTCATCAATCGCTTTCTTCGCCATCTTTATCGCCATTGGACCTTTCTCATTTATCTGCTGAGCCACTTCCATTGCTTTCTTATGAGCCTCACCCGCCGCAACACAAAAGTTAACTAGCCCTACACGACAACAACAACAACAACAAAAGAGAGTATTAAGAATCCTCCTCTATTTGGTGGGTGTATATGTCATAAAAAAACAAGTTCACAATTCAACTTTAATAGTCACAGACCTTTCTTTGCAGCTTCTCTTGCATCAATCTTTCGACCAGTGAATATAAGTTCCTTTGAAACTGATCTTCCAACCAGCCTTGAGAGTCTCTGTGTCCCACCAGCGCTGAATAGAAGCCGAGAGAAAGAAGAAATCATCAGAAGATTGATAAAATGGGGAGTCATGGATGGAGGTTATAGTATATATATACCCAGGGATTACAGCGAGTCCTGTTTCAGGCAAACCAAATACTGCATTTTCGCCTGAAATATTGAGAACATTAACAAGAACTGGAGATTATAGCAGAAAGACTCTAAATAAGAAAAAATGATGACATGTGAAAATAGAATACCACAGATTCGAAGATCACAGGATAAAGCCATTTCGAGTCCACCTCCTAGTGCCACACCTTCTATTGCAGCAATAGTTGGGATACCCAATGCCTAGGATACACAAGCAAGCCACTATAGCATGAGGAAAGCCAAATCCTAGAGCATTTACAGAGAAGTAAAGTAGCACATGAAGCTAATAGTTTCATCTCACCAGAACCATTTATACATTCCTCTTCTTTTTTATATAAGTTTTGATAAGGAGTATTTGTATACCTCTATGAAGGAGAACATGTAGCGCAAAGAGTTGACATATGTATGAACCTCAGATGGACTCATAGTTCTACGTTCCTGACATGAAAAAAACATACAAATTTTTTAACGCATGGGTAACCAACCCTATTGATTACGAACATTCCAGAAATAATGAGAGAGAGTGGCAAAACTACCTTGAGATCTGCACCTGCACAGAAAACTCCTGGAACCAGACTTGTGATCATCACAACTCTAGCGGAACTATCCTGATGTATGGTCTCAAATGAGGTCTGGAGACCTTTCAGCATTTCTTTATTAATGGAATTTTTGGCCACAGGCCTGTCTAGATTGACCTCGACAATCCCTGTAAATCAATCACAAACTCACATTAAGCACTGCTGCATTTGCCATCTTTCCTTTTGAATATTTTTGTGCAACACACAAAAAGGTCACCAGACCAGACATTAATCCGACAGTAACAATGCTCAGACATCCAAAACACACACAAATAAGAAACAAAACGTGACTCAGATTTTCAGGACAATATCAAATTCAGACAAGATTCATTGGTGACTTAAAAAAGATTAACTAGAGAAGCAAATAACACATCCAACAACGGTATTAACTAACACTAACAATAGAACCCAAAAATTACCAGAATCGGAACCAGAGAGACGGTTAAGCTTGACAGATTCAGGCAGAGCGGTTTCAATAATGAGAGTCCGGCAGGTTTGAAGCATGAAACTTCGGCTAAGAGATTGTTTTCCGGCTAACTGGAGCAAACTATCACGGCGGAGATACTTAACGAAGCTCATCTTCACCGTCTCTGACTCCAAACTTTTGATTTTTAGTCCTGTTAGGTTGAAAATGACATTCCGGTTGTGTCAGTCCGTAGTGGTCAATGCTTATCCAACCAAGTTCTTTCTTTTTGGTTTGGGTTTCCGGTTCGGTTTTTTAAACTAAATTGAATCCGGTCTGATCCGGTTTGTGTTATTTACCGAGTTTTTCTTCTTACTATGGAAGGAAGAATACAACAACAACAAAAAAAAAAAGAAAAAGAGAGGGAAACAATACAGTGTTAATAGTGTACATTGTTTGTTGGTGAAGCATCCTCCTTCTCCTCCTCCTCCTCAAAAGACTCAGACTTTATGCACCCACGCATCAAGTCGAAGCTGTTTCAATGGCGGTCCTGATTTCCCTTTCTTTCTCTGAGGGCAACTCCATTTTCCTGCAATCTCCTCTCCCCCAGAAAGCTGCTGATTCCACATTTCACCCAGAACTCTTCTCTTCTTCTTCTTCTTCTTTCTTTCTTCATCTTCTTCTGTGGCCATCTTCTTTAGCTTTTTACTTCTCGAGCACTCCCTCAGAACTCCTCTGATTGGTTTCTTCATGGAACTTTGGTCTCTTGATTCTCTAAATCTTGCCTTCTTCATGGTTACAAATCCAGTTTCAGCGTCAACATTTTCCTTGTCATCTGATTCTTGGTTTACTGACTCCATATTTTCTTCTGGACGAGCCTTTTGAGCAGCTTTTCTTGGAGACATTTGCCTGTTGGAAATGGTTTCTTGGATATGTTTTGGTCTCAGCTCCTGTAATGATTGTGGTTTTGGGTTGTAGCCTTCGGGGATAAAGTTTGCTTCTTCTTTCGTTTCACTGAACAATGGTTCTTGCTTGAAGCTTGAATCTTTGTCCTCTTTTTTGGTTGAAGCATTGAACAATATAACCGTTGACTTCTTTTCCCTTTCTTGGTTTGAATATGCAGAGACCTCCTTGGCCTCCTAACATGTACAAAATTGAGAAAGTGTCAATGGATTTTCAAAGTGATCCCACACAAGTCTCTTTCTTTGAACTACAAGGTTCAAGAAGATAGCTTACCGTGCAGTCATTTGATTTTAACCAGCCAGGAGGAATAGTCTCTTGCTTGCTCTTAGTTTTTCGGAAAATACCAGAACTATTTTCTCCCTCAGTGTCACTCTCCTCAATGATTAGTTGATCATCTTTCTCAGAAGAACAAAACTCAATTTCATGAGTATCTGAAAGCTGAGGAGATTCATACACATAGCTTGAAAACCAGTTCCCAACATCAGGAGGCTCTGATAAAAGAAAGAAGATTCAATTGTAACGCATGTTAAGAAAACAGAAACAGTAATGACTTATGTACCAAATAAACTAGTTTTTTACCAACCTGAAAGAAGATGCTGAGACTGAGAGAAATCTGCAACCTAATTAGTAGCAAGAAGCATCATAGAGCTAAGAGAGAAACATAGATTCATATAAGATAATCTAACACTAAGGCATAGGAAGTAGAAAATTATGTACCTTTGCAGAAGAAGAGACGAGTTGTTGCTCAAACAAACTAGGACAAACATCATCTTTTCCTTCAATGTCTTTAGTCTCTTCTTCTTCTTCTGCTTCTGCTTGCGTCTCCTTTACACATTCACTATCTTCTCCACCAACCGAAAAGCAAAGAGCATCATTTGTATCCAGGACGGGCGGTGATTCATAAGCATAGCTAGAAAACCAATTGCCTATATCAGGAGGTTCTGAGAAGCACACACATAAAAAGTTACAAACATAACCCATCAAAAAAAAAAGCTAGAGACTTTCCACACAATCAAAAGGAGTATATACCAGAAAGGAGTGGTGACTCATAGAGATTTGTCTTTTGAATCTGCCACAAAAGTTAAAAAAAAATTGAATTTTAAAAACAAATCAAAGAAGAGTGAATCATCGATTGTAACCTGACTCACATTCTTGTTCATAGGTTTATGATCTTTGTCCGCACCAAGAATGTATTTATCTTCCTCTCTAACAGAAAACCCGTTCGGTGGTTCTCTTTCACCGTCGTCCTTGCCTGAAGAACTCAGTGCAAGAGATTCATAGACGTAACTTGAAAACCAATTCGTAATATCTGGCGGCTCTGTAAATTAAAAAAATAAAAAATAAAAAATGTCAACAACAAGACTTGAAAATTGCAATTAGAAGAATTCGCAGCATTCAATTCAAATAACTCACGGGATATGGTAAATGGAGAATCGGAGTATCCAATAGGTTCCTGCCACACTCAAACAAAGCTCGATTTCTCCGCTAATTCCCCAGAAATTCAGGAACAAAAATTAGAAAAAAATAAGGATAGAAATGAATTTCTCACCGCCGCTGAGTGAACTTCTTCCATTAGATTACGACGTCTCTTGCTCTCTTTGCTTTTCTTCCTCACTCAGGATTCTGCAGCGTATTTTACTTTTTCCAATTTTTATGATTTCCCGCGCTTCTTTCCTGAGAAGCGGAAAACCAAAATTATGATACTGGGCCTTTTAATATCAATGGGCTCTTTGCTCGCAAACCAAAATTGATCAACACACCTTTCCCAATATCTATATTTGATTTTTTTTTGGTACACGATGAATATAAATTATCTGGAAGCACATAACAGCAGATGTGTTGGTGCTCCGATAAAACCGGTGTGAGCGTTCGAATACACATTTAAACTAGATTAAACTTGCACGGGATAAATATTATATATTATTTTTATATTATATATTTATAGTATATTATGAAATAATTAATATATATTGAATAATTAAAAAGTCATTATCTACTACTTATATAATTAAATTGGTGCGAACATATAAATAATTTTGATAAATCGAGAAAATATTTTTTCTATTTGATATGATATATAATTAAATTTAAATGATAGTAACATATAGAGAAAAAGACTAGGATATCACTAAACCAACTTTTTGTTCCCAAAGTAGCACTCAAGGCTCAAAGTCACAAAAATAGGTTTCATTAAAGAGGTAAATATACACTTATACCCCTTGGGTTAATTAATCCAAACCTTATGGTTTAGAGTTAAGGGGTGGTGTTTTGGAATTAGGGTTTAAAATTTTATAAAAAATAAATACTAAAATAAAAAATAAAAATTTTAAAAACTGTTTTAAAAAGTATTTTTAAATTATAAAAAAAAAAATTGAAAAAAAAAATAAAAAAAAAATTCGAAAAAATAAAATTTCGAATCTGAAAACATATAGTCTGAAACTATAAAAAAATTCTTTTTTTATTTTTTTTAATTTTTTTTATTTTTTTTGTTTATTTATTTAATTTTAAATCAAGGGTATTAGGGATATTTTACCCTTTAATGAATGTCATTTTTGTGACTTTCTCCTTCTAGTGCTATTTTTGAGACATAAACTTCAAAAGGTGCTATTATTGACAATTGCCCTAACATATATATGATATATTTTAATATTAATATTTATTAGATGATTTTTTTGCTCATATTTTTTTTTATCATTTGTATCTGTTATAGCAAAAAGTCTAAATTAGTGATAACAAAATTTTCACGGTGGGATTAATTGTTTAAGTAATTTATAATATTTTAAAAAATTAAGTTGTCAATATTTGTTCAAATTTTTTATCAAAAAAATGTTCAAAGTAAATTTAAAATTAAGATATTTATGTATTTTTATATGGCATATAGTTTAATTTAAAATGATACATATATTTAAATATCTTTTATTTTTGATACTTATTAAATGAGACATTCAACTTCTATTATTTTTAATTATTTGTATCATGTCATCACAAAAGTTTTAAATCATAGTTCACAAAATTTAAATGTGAAACTTTTAACAGTTTTAGTAATTTATACTCGTTTTTAAAAATTCAAAATATAATATATAAATAATTTTTTTTAATTTTTATTATATGGTTACTATGATGAGAAAAAGACTAGGATAGCACCAAACCAAGTTTTTGTTCCCAAATTAGCACTCAAGGCTCAAAGTCACAAAAATAGGTTTCATTAAAGAGATAAATATACACTTATACCCTTGGGTTAATTAATCTAAACCTTAGGGTTTAGAGTTAAGGGGTGAGGTTTTGGAATTAGGGTTTAAAATTTTATAAAAAATAAATACTAAAATAAAAAATAAAAATTTTAAAAACAGTTTCAAAAAGTATTTTTAAATTATAAAAATAAAATATGAAAAAAAAAATTTGAAAAAACAATTTTAAAAAAAAAATTTCAAAAAAACAATTATAAAAATTTCTAATCTGAAAACATATAATCTGAAACTATGAAAAAATTTCTTTTTTTTATTTTTATTTTATTTATTTTTGTTTATTTATTTAATTTTAAACAAAGGGTATTAGAGATATTTTACCTTTAATGAATGTCATTTTTGTGACTTTCTCCTTCTAGTGCTATTTTTGAGACATAAACTTCAAAATGTGCTATTATTGACAATTGCCCTACTATGATTGTTTAATTGATTTTAATAGCTTAAAATTAAAAAAAAAATATAATAATAATACGCTCATATTTTTATCAAATATTTATTCTTCAAAATCATTAATTGTCATATATACTTTAGCCACAATAGGTAATTCCGTAATCTTATTTAAAGAAATAATGAAGCACATTAATAATGTATTTATTGTGGTTTAATAAAAAGCTTATTATATATTTAGATGAACTAACATATTTCTCTAAGGATTCTAAGAATCATTCTAGTGATGACACGTGACTACAAAAAAGTGTTGCAATGCTTCTCAAATAATATATAGGGGATATACATTCACGTTCGGTTTGAGTATTTCAGATTTTCAGGTATTTTGTGTCGAGTTCGGT
The DNA here is from genome assembly GCF_020379485.1 of Brassica napus. Taxonomy (NCBI): domain Eukaryota; kingdom Viridiplantae; phylum Streptophyta; class Magnoliopsida; order Brassicales; family Brassicaceae; genus Brassica; species Brassica napus. The sequence continues at coordinate 10,790,806 of NC_063441.1, forward strand.
TCGGTTGGATTTAACTTTTTGTATTTTTAAAACAAATTTATGAATAAAAAAATATGAATCAAATAGTAAATATATGTTGTAAGATAGAACAATAGATATTTAAGCAAACAATAATAAAATAGGTTGTTAACCAAAAAACGACATAGTATATATGACCGAAGCAAACTGACCCATCTAGGGTCCAACAAAAAAATCTGAATCCGAAAAAACCGAACCGATCCAAAAAAAATAATACTGAATCTGAACATAAATATTTTGGATATCTGTATGTATCCAAAAAAGATTTATATACCTAGATGTATTAATTATTTTTAGATTTTATAAATTAAAAAATCTAAAATTTGAAGGATATTTTGAAATTGTTAAAAATACCTGAAAATATATACAAATATCCCCTATATATTAATAGAGAAACATTTAAAAATTTATAACTTGTAGTTTGTACTAATCAAAAAAGTATCATGCTGAGTTGTCAAGTAATTGTAATGCTAATTTTGCTTACGTGGCGGCTTGAGAATCAATTGAGAATTTTGTTAGTCCAAAATTAAATTGCTAGAGAATCTTATATTATATAGTATGTCAATTATGGACCATTCATTTATGAAATTGAAATTGTTATATTTTATTTAATTTCATTAACTAAAACCGACGGAATTACCTAATGTGATTAAGATATATATGATAATTAATGATTTTAAATAATAAAGATTTGCTAAAAATCAGTATACTTTATATCATTTATGTTTAATTATTTATTATTAAAATAAATTACACTATTACATTAATCATATAATAAAAGTTAGATTTTTTTTTTCTATATGTTGTATTTTGAATTTTTCAAAACGAGTATACATTACTAAAACTGTTATAAGTCTCATATAAACTTTTGTGATCAAGGTTTAAATTTTTATTATATAATAACATACAATGATTATAAAATCATATGAATAACTAATTTTAATAATTTTATTTTAATAGGTGTTTATGTTAATATATATATATATATATATATATATATATATATATATATATATATTTCATATCGTTTAAGTTAAACTATACATCATATGAATATACATACTTATATTTTGATATGTGTTGAACATATATAAAAAGTTAATATTTTAATTTTGACATCTTCATTGTTTCTTTTAAATGATTTTAAATTATTGAAACCACTAAACATTCCACAGTAAAAAAATCTCATTAGTGTAAAATTTTGTTACAAAAATATGCAAATAATCATAAAATCATATGAGTAGAAACCTCATTTAATAAATATCCATATTAAAGTATATTATATCTATGTTAAAATATCATTTAAATTTAATTATATATCATATACGATAGATATTGATTATTTTTATTTATTTACCTTAAAATGATTGCGAATAAACAAAAGCGGTCGTTTGATTTATATGTGCACGCCAATTTATTACATAATAGTAACTGATTTCTTAGTTATTTAATATAATTATTATTTTATTATTTCAAAATATGCAGAAAACCATAAAATAAGTAATAAATATTTATACTGCACAAGGCGCGGATCTTGATCTAACTATGTATCTCTTTAATAATTTTAAATCTTAAACATTTTCTAAATCTCAGGCCAAAACCAAAATAATTAAATGAGAATAAACTCAAAAATCAATATTTATATCGAGCAATAACCAAAAAAAAAAAAAAAAACGACACAGAATATGAAAAATATTGAAGATAGATAGGATTGTCACGTGAATGTAAACTTTTCATAACTATAATTAACTTTTAAGTTGCTAAATCATGATATAAAACCGAAATGACATAGTTTCATTGTAAAATTTTTAGTCCCAAAAATCCGAATAGACCGGAACCGGCTACAGTTTGGTTTCCCGAACCAATTCAAATTTGAACAATATAATGGTCATTTAATATAAATAAAATAAAAAGAAACAATTAGTTATATCTCTTATTTATCTGGGAAAATCTCCCATATTTTAGTCTTAAATTATTACTGATAAAATTTAGCAGAATCTATTTTTTAACTGTAGTTTGCGATGAGCATGCTCAACTGGCAAAAAAAAAAAAAATTTACCTATCCGAATTATCATTCTTCCTACTAAACTTAAATTTAATAGATTGGAGTCAGTTGATGACAAAAAAAAATGAAATCAGTTTGCAGACTAATAAAACAGATGAAGGTTGCAGCCGGGTTCTTTTAAGTCAGGAAAATCTTCCTATCACTTGGCTTTGCTGTTATTGACATCGTCGTCAACATCCATGGCGTTACTGTTAATGTCGATGCCAACGTCCGCACTCATGTTCTTGTTCTTGTTGTCTGAGTTACTATCACAATTCTCGAGGATGATATTGCAGTTGTTGATGGTGGCCGAGTCTACAAGTCCAATGTTCCATAGTTTTATCATAAATAATCTCCAGCACCTGCTCATGTTTATGGTTTATCACACAACCAAACACAAATGCTTGTTATTGTGTATAATTACGAGATGAATTTACCAGAAGAGTGGTGAGGAATGAAGCAACTCTTCCTTGTGAAACTTGGAAAAAGCTTCACATGCCCATGGTATATGACCATCCGCCACAACCCTGTAACCAAAAACTCATTAATTTTACAAAATGTTCCATCATTCAGACATGCTACTGGTGGATATTACCAGATCAATTATTCTTATAGTTGGCATAAATGTCGCATTAAACTTGTAAGAAAAGTAGTTTACCTTTGTTTTCTTACAAAAGAGTTCCAAAGATGCATGAATCTCTTTTCGTTCTTATTCACATCCACGAAATCATCAAGCATCTGCAGCTTTGTTTTAAGTATTTCATAATCCATTTACCACGTTACATCAATATACCATGTATTAATGAACGCAGAAAGAAATCATGGTAATACCTGGCGATCTTCCAGATCTGCAACGTCATCATCCACTTCATCTTCGCTATCTCGATCAGACATTACTTGCTCAAGTGACATTGGCTTTATCACACAAACCCATGTAGTTTTTTTTGGTTAGTGACAGTAAAACCGTGACAACAACATGGAGATAGCATTATTAAGTCTGTTAAAGAGCTTATTGAATCACCTGAACTCTGTGAGAGTGATAGAACTGGCGTTTCTGAAGAAGTAGGTTGCTGGAAGAAAAAATTCTCGAGTCAATACGGAAGTAGAGTTCATAATAAGGAAGAACAATTTGGAACAAGATAACAAACCTTCTAGCCTCTGATCGCTCAGCAGATAACTTTCTTGACTTAGCAGCCGAGACCACAGCTTCGCTTGCTAACACAGCTTTGGCATTCGAGTCCAGCGAACATTGAGCTATGGCTGGTGAAGAATTGTTCATCCCAAATTGTGTTGCCACGGGATATCCTAAACTATGGTTTCCTGTAGAATGCCATTCATTTATGTACATAAGTCATGGTAAATATTTTGAAAAGAATCAGAGGACAAGTACATTAACAGAATAATCAAGACACCCACATGAGAAGAAGAGAGTTTACCATTACTCAGTAGGGAGGTTCCATTATCAGTGCCATTGGCTAAACTAGGTGAATCCATGGGTAAAAAGGTTACGTTTAGTCGCCTGGCGTTATTTTTACCACCTCTTTGTCTACGCTTACGAGGTTTCGAGCTGCAGAACATTATTGGTTGGGGTTAGTTAATAGAGATGTTCTGACAAGGAGTTGCTGCTATTATTAATGTATATATATTTAACTTATTAAGGTAGGCTTGTGAAAGTTACCAAAAAGAGATAAGCTCATATTTCTCTTGATGGTTGACTTCTTCCTGGTACAAAGAAGGAATGAATATCAACTACAATTTCTACCAGCTCCCAAGTTAACCAAGTTTAAAGTAACTGACCTCTGATTCGAATGCATCAAGTCTTACAGAGACATTAACTGTCTGGTAATCATCTTCTGAAAGCTACAATAGGAAAAGATGTTTGTTGTAACTAGAATTTCATAGCAAAACAAGAGAGTTGGAATAAAAAAAAACAACATACCATGAACTCAAATTCAAACAAGTCATGGAACGAATTCAAATGAAGTTGCAGCCCCTGCGCAGACAAAATAACAATGGACTGTAAGCTCAATCAATCAGATAACCATTTATAGAGAGCGAGAAGATAAAGGAAACACATACCTTGAAGCTAACACATGTCATATAGCAAAATGGACAAGAACAATTCTCCGTCACTGCGTGAAAAAATTCAGGAAATAAAAACAAAAGTAGAGAGAAATAGACATGAGAGAACATAATAAAACACACACACACACACACACCTTCAGTTTTCTGCAATGTGTTATTACAATCCTTATAATTAAAAACTACAATCCCAGCAGATCCGGACCTAAAGAGAAGAAGCCATTCATGAGTTTCCATAATTAGACCCGAGAAAAGGAGGATTAAAGAATCATTACTTTGTTTTGCCCTTTGCACGAATATTGTAACTCAAGCATCTAGGAAGAAACGATGGCTGCACAAAGAAAGAAACAAAAGTTAAAGAGGATCACAGTCAAGCCATGAAGCAGTATCATCAGCAGAGCTAAAAGAAAATGATTTACGTTGAAAAGGGAGCGAATGCGAAGAATGTTGTAGAGACGAACAGGTTTACAGTAGATCAAGAGATTCTCATCAGGTGGTGAAACCACCTCCTCCTCTTGTGACGATTTCGCGCAACAATTATGCCTACACATTCTCTCCTCCTCTACTCAATTAGCTGCTAGATCTCCTCTTCTTCTTCTTCTTCTTCTGCAATTAGGATTATTAATTGAAATCAAAATTAAACAGATCCGTTGAACCTAAACAAGAACAAAGTGAAATCAAGAGCTGAATTAGCTAACATGGGAAGCTCTGGAACCTGATCGGAGAGGCTCGATGTGCCGGAGAAGAAGGAGAGAGAGGATGAGGCGTAGATGCAAGCCACTGAGTCATCGCCACGCCATCTTCTCTTTCTCCTTTTCTACTTTCTTTTCCTTTTTTTATTTATTTATTTTGCTAATTTTTGGTTCTTTTGTAAGCAATTATATAATTTACATTTAAAAAAAAAAACTGAAATCTAACGCTTTACAATAATAAAAGTTGAAAACATGATAAACAACAACATTTGAAAGTTGAAATCCAAAGGGCAGTTTCGTTTTGAGAGGTGTTACATTATTAACTGATTGTTATTATTCACCAAAACAACTCCCAGTTCACATAAATATATGTTCACAACTAGCCTATTTCTCTGATAAACAACACTTTTAGACAATCATAAAAGATGTTCTTAAATTCTCGTACGTAATTAGTTAACTTTAAACTGACCATCAGAATAACAAATATCATAAATTATGGTACATAATTAGTTAACTTAAATTGATTAATACTCTCAGTTAGACAATCCATATAGAAGATATATATATATATATATATATAGAAAAATTAAATCTGAAATTTAAATGAGTGAATTCGAAACATACTGTATTAATAAGATGATAATATTGAAAACGATAAAACATTCAAAAGAATGTATATGAAGAAAAACTAAACTCTAATCTAAACCCTAAATTAGAATAAGGAAGTACAAACATATTTAAACGATAAACCAATAGCAAAAATTTAGTGAATCCAAACTGATTAAAGTACAATAGGAGGGGTCCACAAAAATGATAGGACTAAATTAGCTAACACTGAGAAGCTGTTGGGCTTTAATAAGATTTGCTGGGCTTTAGCTTTTTATCACCTGTAAATAAAAGAAAAGTTAGTAAAAGACTGAACTATCTCTGCTCAGCCGCCACTGCAAAAAAAAATGCCACCTATTATTATCTTCTCATTCATTACATTTCTCTCACCAACTTAAGTTCCTGTCCTAAATACCATTTGGTCTTTTTTTTCTTTTACTCCTCTAGATCTGTACTGTCCGTTGATTCATCATGGCTTCACATAATTACTAGTTCTGTTCTGTCTGTGTGATAATTTTGGTAAGGAAAGAAAAAACGAGGGCTGTAATCAATTCGATTGATTTGAAGATATGGCAACTTTGAACCCTTTTGATCTGTTGGGTGACGACGCAGAGGATCCGAGCCAGATCGCCGTCTCCATCTCTGCTGATAAGCCCAAGAAACCTGCACCTGTTTCCGCTAAGTCATCTGCTCCGTCGAGGCAGCTTCCTCAACCTGGTGAGATTCGCTTCACACGATTAGCAAGTTATTAAACTTTCGTCTCTATTTGATTCCATCCGTGGTATCTGATTGTTTTTTTTTAAAATGATGTTGATTAGTGAGAGAGGCTAGGAGTGATGCTCCACGCGGCGGTGGACGTGGTGGTGGTGGAGACCGAGGATCTAGCCGTGGTCGTGGTGGTTACAACCGTGATTTTAGAGGCGGTGATGGTAACAGTGGAGGATACAATAAGCCCTCTGAGGAAGGAGGCATTTCAAAGCCTTTCTATGAGAAACGTAGTGTATATGGCGGTGCTCCTCGTGGTGGTGGTCGACGTGGTGAAGCTGGTGAAGGTGAACGTCCTCGAAGGACATACGAGCGTCGTAGTGGAACTGGCCGAGGGTATGTCCTAACCTCAGTCAGTTTTTGTTGTTGTTGTTGATACATTAATCTCTTTTAAGGTTAAGCTTTATGTTTTGGTGAAGGGGTGACTTCAAAAGGGAAGGAGCTGGTCGTGGAAATTGGGGAACACCAGGAGAAGAAGTTCTTGTTGTGTAAGCATTTTCTGATGTTTTATTATGATAGTAGTGATTGTGAATTTGGAATAAAAAAAAGAAGCTATTTGTCTCTTATAGGGAGACTGAAGAAGTTGCTGGTGCTGAGATTGAGAAGCCTGCTGGTGATGAGGTTGTTGCTGATGCTAAGAAGGAGAACGCTGCTGAAGTCGAGGAGCAGAAAGAGCCTGAAGATAAGGTAAGCAGAGGAATTAAGAGAGGTGTTAGGTTGCTAGATTAGGACATGGAACTGAACTTACACTTGTCGCTTCTTTTTTTTTTTTAAATTCTCATTATTATGGCTTGTGCTTCTGTAGGAGATGACTCTGGATGAGTATGAGAAAATACTTGAGGAGAAGAAAAAGTCTCTTCAGTCTCAGACCACCTCTGAGAGGAAAGTTGATACGAAAGTGTTTGAATCAATGCAACAACTCTCAAACAAGAAGAAGTCTAACGATGAAATCTTCATCAAGCTGGTAAGACATATTACCTCCCTGTCTTGTCGACTAGAAACACTCTTTACCGGTTCTGAGCCTTGCTTTTGATATATCTCCCAGGGTTCTGATAAGGACAAACGCAAAGATGACAAAGAAGAGAAGGCTCAGAAGGTTTACATCATTTGTGGCGGATCAAACCGTTTGTAGAAGCCTAATAAGTTTACCTATGGATGTGTTCTATGTTTTGCAGGCTGTGAGCATTAATGAGTTTCTGAAACCAGCTGAGGGTGAGAACTACTACCGAGGAGGAGGCCGTGGTGGTGGTCGTGGAAGGGGACGTGGTGGTCGTGACCGTGGAGTTGTTTCTGGTGGTGGATTTGATGGTTACCGTAGTGAAGCTGCGCCTGCCATCGGAGATACTGCTCAGTTCCCATCTCTTGGGGGCAAGTAAGATCCAACCTTGGACACTCCTGCTGTCTCCTTCAGTTTTCCTCATCATGACTGAAGTGTTTCATGCTGAGTGTTTGCTGGTCTGTTGTTGTCAGGTGTAAATTGTTAGTTGTTGTCAGTTTTTAGAGTTTCTGAAAACTTATGCCTGACCGGTCTTTTTTTTAACGTGTGGAACAATAATACCCTTTTCTATTTTGGTTTTACCACTTAGTCTTTATAGTTGTTTGTGAAAAGACAGACAGTTCTAATGTTATATGCTTTGAGTCTTCTTTGCGTTCACTCTATTTGCTCTTACATATGTTACAAGATCTATAATACTTTGATCTCTTGGAATGCCATGATCTCTGGTTACGGGAATTTGGAAATGGCATCAGGTTTCTTCCAAACGGCTCTGGTTAGAGGCTTCCGTGGGTCGGTGATTATCACAAGGTACATGAAAGGAAATAAGGTTAAATTAGCTGAAGTCTTCAAAGACAAATCTGGTAACTTGGAATGCATCAGTTATGTCTGAAATTTTCTCGGCCAGAAGATGGACTGAAACTATACAGAGCAATGCTAGAGGAAGGCATTTGTTTATTACTCGTCTGGACTGGGCAGTGTACTGCTCGGATGCTGCGAGTTATCAGCAGTACAAATAGTGCAAATCTACATCGTGTAACAATATAAAACTTTGTCAGATCAATATATACTGCAAGTGCAAATGTGGAGAACTTGGTGACGCTTTCAAACACTTGAGATGAAAAAGAAAGATATTGAGAGTTGGCCTTGTGGTGACGGAAGTGCTAGTAGCCTTCCGCTGCTCGGGTTCTATCCGCGCTGGAAAGGACTATTTAACAAATGCAAAAGTTCCTGATAAAGAGGTGAAAACACCCTTCTTTCTTTAAAAGAAAAAAATGAAGGAGATCGTCGGCAAGTTTGCCGTGTGGGTCTTCTCCGCCACCGTCGGCATCTCGTTTCCGGTTATCGCCTCTCCCTGTTTTGGTTCTCAGTTCGTCTCAACCTCTTTGCTTGGTGTCTCTGGATTTCTCCTCCAGATCTAGCCGAAACCAAAGGAGTCCTAGGTTTCTCTGGAGCACTGGCGAGGTGTGACGACCTTAGGATCTCTCAGAGACCTCGAAACAGCTCTGGTTGGATCGATTGCGCTCGGATCTGGTAGATCTGAGATCCGAGACCGCCGGATCTGTGTGATGCGTCGCTGCTGTCGCCGGTCCTGCTCATTGGTCTCGCTCCAGTCGCTCTCTTCTATGGCCTGTCTCAAGGTATCCTAGAGCTTCTCCTCTCTCTTTGAGTGAAAGGTGGTGTTGAGGCTCACCACTGAGGACCTCTTTCCCTTAGTCCATCAGACAACTACCATGGCTTGTTACAGCGAAAGTTAGTGGTTACCTTCCTCGCTTGATGATACCGTCGCCTAGGGTTTTGAGGACGACCTGCCGTGGTGGTGTTCTCGCTTGGAGGTCGAGCTCTTGCTCTCCTTTTGTTCAGCCTGCTGATGGAGAGTCTCCAACTCTCTCTGTGTCTCTTTTCCCTCCTTGCATACCTCCGGTTGTAGCTTCTGTTCCTACTCTTGATGTCTCAGCCGCATCCTTTAGGTCGCGTGGCCGGTGAGGGCGTTTTGTACCGCCTACGCTTGACCAGTGTTTTTGCTCTTCATCTTCAGCGGTGTTTTGTCGGGTTTGAACTTTTGTCCATGACCGCGTTAGCTATGGGTTTGTTTGCTCGGCGTCCTCCTCTTGTGGTGCCCCGGAGCCATTGCCAGCCGCCTCCGTTGAAGCCACTTTGAGCCACCTTCAGGTGAGTGTCCGACCAATCTACCCTCTATTGGCTATTCTCTCGATTCCTCCTGGCGATTGAGAAGTGGTTTGTTTGGGAAATAAAATGTTGTCTCTTGTTCTAGTACCATTATTATCTTCAATGCTCACCTTTGGTGGTTTGCTTGGATTTAATTTTTAGTTTTTTAGAGGTTCTTTTTAAACTTTTTTGCAGCCTTTAAGAACAGAATGGCTTAACAGTAGATTCTGGTTCAATATCATTGTAACCAAACATTCATTCTAGTAATGACATTTACATTCTTAGCAAAAAAAAAAAAAAAAAAAAAAAAATGAAGAAGATAGATAGTGTGGCCTATGATATGGATCTTTGTTACGGTTTTACTGGACTGTAACCACTAACCATGCTGGACTAGTGTTCAAGAACCTGATAAATTAATCTATTGTGGCCTATGATATGTAACCACTAACCATGCTGGACACATGTCGCACATCCTTGTGGATTCTAAGACAAAATCAGTCATAAATATCTATACATGAGCAAAATTTCTTTAATATACAACCAAATTAGAATTATAAATTTACTTAGTTTGGTGTGTATACAATAATTTTTACCTTTATGTTATTATATATAATCAGCATATATTAAAACTTTCAAGAAAAAAGTATCCTTGGTACATATCCCGCATAAACGTCTGTAAATACGTTTATACATTATATGGTAGTCAACCGCTACCGCCCGACTAGCGTATAGCCATATTTTAGAACACTGCATATAGTAATTAATTGTATCACGATCAGAGATAGAGAGACGAGAGATCATAGTGAAAGACACCACATGGTTTCACCATTTCATAGATGGGTGTTGCTCTTGTGTCGGTTACTTGTTATTATTAAAAAAAAAAAAAAAAGAGAAGAGCGTTGACTCTCTACTGGACAAATCTGACGAGACGAGAGTATTTAAATGCGTTCATGTGCGTTAAAAAGTTTCGACACTTTGACTTGACAAGTTGCGTTTAAGGAGAGGAAGATGCGTAGATCCGCGAGTGGCTCAAGAGTTTCAGATCAATTTTCCCAGGCGAAGCCGTCACACTCACGGTCCATGAGTCGATCTCAGAGTGTTAGACTTGTTGAAGATGCCGAGCTGCATTTGCCAAGGTACGACCCGAGCTCTCAATCGGGTAAGAGAGAGGAGAAGTCACGGTCGAGATCTGCTGAAAACGTCGTCCATTTCATCCCTCTTCTTCTTCTCCTCTGTGTTATAATCCTCTGGCTCTTCTCTCGTTCAGGTAAACCATTCGTGCTTGGTTTAATTGGTTCGATGTGATTGATTCTTTTCTGTCTAAACCAGTCATGTATCTCGGTTTTTGTCAGCGGCTGTCTTTTAAGGAGTCGAGGTTGAAGAAGCTAAAGGCTGTTACTTGTTTCCTTTGGGAAAGAACCAACTTTTTACTGCCAGGACTGGCGCCACGCAAATGTTTTTTTCCTTTCTTTTTTTTGAATTTTGTTTTTTCTTTTCGACAAACCAGCCTTCATTTATATACCATTGCTTTGTTATAAATGTGAAATTTCACTATGTAATACTATTTCTACGTCAATACTCAAATATTGTAAGACAGACAAACTCATTTTCAGCAAATCACTAATCTAAAGTTTGTATGTCTTACAATTTTTTATTAATTGAGCATTTCATAAAATTGTTATATGGATTCGTGTTATATTGTTTTAATTAAATTAAATTAAATCAAAGAGAATAAAGTTTTTTATCATCTGATGATTCCCAATGCTATAAGACACACTTTCTGTAGAACACCTCCACTAAAAGGTTTTTAACCAAAGTATCTCAGAAAAATATCTATAGAAAAAATGACTGAGATACAGGTTCTGCATAAAGAATTTCTAAAATCTTTTTAGAAACCCACAAAACAAATGTTACTTTCTTTTAAATACTTTAAATTTAACTAGTTAATAAAATAAAATTTAAAATAATAGTACTTTGTTAGATACTCATATTGAGTATACTCAAATAATAGTACTTTATTAGAGATGGGTAAAGAAGCCGAACTTGAAAATCCGAACAGAATCCGATCCTATAAAAAATGAATCTGAATTGATTCGAACCCGATATAAATACCAAATATATCTTGTTTTATGGTATTTCGGATTATGGGTGTTATCCAAACCGAACCTGAACCTAAATAAATACCCGATAAAACCCGAAACATTCAAAATCCCAAAAAAGAACTTGTACCAAACATGATTTCAATTCTTAATATGTATCTAAAATACACCCAAATATTATTGAACATCTAAAATAATTATCTATTACATGAAATTTGATGGCTGAAGGTGATGGTTAAAGTTTGAAGATTTTTTAGATTTTGTTTTTATCATAACTTGGTTTTTGTTTTATGCTAACCCGACCCGAATCTGAACCCGTTCGAACCGAAATTTTGTATAACCCGAATGAAACTAATTTTGATATACCCAAAAAATTGAGATTCTATTGGACAAAACTGAAATCTGATTGGGACCCAGTTATATAGGTTGTGCCATTAATTGGGGTTGTTCTTTAATAAAGAAAAATATTATGATTTTTTTTTGTCAACCGAAAACTATTATGATTAATATAATACGTTTGGGGTAAAAGAAAGACTTTACGTTGTTAATTCTCTTGTACATTTGTGATATACATTTTGTTTTGATTTATTCATTGTTTTAAAAAGAGCTTTGGGAACATAGACGTTGACATGTATGTTCTTTTATGGCAGAGTTTTACTCTCATTCGCTTGGTGCATCTCCCACTTTCACTAGGGCGAAGTAAAGCAGTGTTCTTGAGTTCTAAATTTTTAAGAGTTAATATACATAGACATAGGTCTCTAATATTTTTTAATCAAAACTCTTACTAAATTCTCTCTGGCCCGAAAAATCTCAGACCGATTCTGCATTCTCTATATCATTTTCACTGTTGGTTGCCCTCAGTTTAGAGCTCTTGCTGGTAGTCTTACCAATTTCTGAAGTCCCCACAATCCCTACTATTATCACATCCTCAGATTTCAAGCACGGCATTGAATTCATTGCCACTATGTGAGCTTCATGTTCAAGGTGCTCAAGGATGACACGCAATAGGAACTCCGTTCCCCCACTATGTGGACCTGCTTGAAAAGCACATGAGACAAAATAATGTAGAAGGTTCACCACTAAATCATTCTCAGTTACCTAACACAAAACACTCTAGCACTCTGATTTCACTATTAATAGTGTTTCATGTGGACCTGTATAGAAAACTTATGAGACAAGTTTCCGAACCAAAAACAAAAGATATCATTTTGTTCCCATTCATTCGTTGGCAACAGAGTTATATCAAGACTATCCTGCATCAAGTATTTTAAACTCACAAATCCACAGCCTTTAGAATCTGCCAATTATGAAAGATCCAGACCTGGAGCCGTCAATTATGTGTTTTCTTCTGTTCTTTGGCTACAGAGTAAGTGGGAAGATTCTTCAGATGTTCTTACTGTCATCTGCATTAAAAATGAAAAGATCGAAAAAGGAATAAAGGGATAGCTTTGTAATTTACTGATCAGTTTAAACTTAAGCTTACCCGCATTCGCTTCTTGCTTCTCTCAGTCGCTTCATCACATCTTTCTCCATTGTATTCACTTTCAGCTCCACCTGGTGATGGAGAGAGATTCAAGACTCTTACACCACATCCTTTTATCCTCTCCAGAGACAAGGGACAAGCTTGCGTGTACCGTTCAGGCCCAAATCTCACGCAAGAACAGGCATAGTTATGGAGGAAAAACTCAAACTCCACATGGTTGTAGCCTAGTTTAGATGGAGGACCTGAACTATAGACTTCTCCTAGCGGGAACCCGAAGTGGAACATAACCAGATGATCCATCTTACATGAGTCCACGTCAATGTAGAAATGATGCACGCCACTTTTGCCTCCGACGTACCAGCGTACGGTGCGTACCCCGATGTTTACAGAACGATCCTTGGGGTCAGTTGGGGGTTCAAGAATGATGCAACCCTTGAATCCCCAAATCTTTTGAGAAAGAGAGCTCTGAGGTAAAGAGATAACTAGGGAACTTCCACCAGCTACCGGGTAAGATGGCATAGTCGAAATCTGATTGCAGAATGAGTTCCCGCGCACCTTCATCCATATTGAAGCAGTTATCGAATTCAAGACGACTCATTGGATTGAGGAAGGGGTGAGATAAAATCTGGAGAGATTCACAATTCTTTGCACATACTGTTAGTAACTTCTGCCACACGGTTTTACCACACAGATGCAATATTTTAAGAGGTAAGGAAGCATCATTGGGCTGTGATAACTGATCAACAGTGGTGACCATACCTGCATCACTGAACGCCTTGACGCTTCCACATTCTGAAAATTCTACCAACGCAAGACATTCCAGTTTAAAAACGTTTGGTGCTACGTTTATTAACCGATTGCAGCCACTCATTGTTAGTGTAGTGAGCTCAGTGAAATTCTCAATCCAAAAAGGAACTTCTTCAATCGAAGTGTGGTCTAGAGAGAGGAGTGAGATTCTCGTTGAAATCTGAGGAAAACTTCTTAACATTGAGCATCCACTGAGATCGAGGTGACAGAGAGATGCCAAGTTAACATCATGTTGAAGAACCTCTAGCCTTGTGCATCCTTTCATGTTCAACTTCTTCAGTTTGTTGAGATTCCTAATTGAAGAAGGAAGCATCACCAAACTTTTGCATTCGTTTAAATCCAAATACTCCAGACAGGTGGCCTTTAAAAGATTTGGAATCTCTTTCAGGTTTTCACTTCTTGACAAATCCATCCTACTGAGATACTGAAGCGACTGAAATAGGGAAAAAAAAAAACATAGTTACTCACTAACAAATTTAGGTGCTAATTGTGTATTTTTGTTAGGCGACGTAGCTGCAATGTTGTTAAGTCTTATTTTCTCTACTTTTGGGCATGCAGTCTTAATGATTCATAGTATTATTTTATTAAATTACTTTCTGTGTGCCTCTTTACGAACGGCTTTATGTAAAATAATATAGCATGAGCCTTTTATTGAGCAAGAAAATAGTAACAATGGTTTGACGTGAACGTTACCTGGACTCCTTCCCATAGCTTCACACGCTTACTACCTGGCATTATGAGTTCAACGAGATATTCTGCGCAGAAATCAGAAGGCATATATCTCATAGGACAGTCACTCCAAACAAGTTCAGTGAGCCTAGAGATGTTGCCAATGAAGAAACAGTCTTCGTCTTCTACTATGGAAGTTCCACCTAGTAAGAGCCTTGAAATGTTACTTGAAATCCGAGGGAAACTTCTCAACCTTGCGCATCCAGTGAGATTAAGATAGTTGAGAGATGCCAAGTTGACATCTGACGGAAGAAACTCGAGTCTTAACATCCACTCATGCGCAACACCTTGAGTTCATTGAGATTACAATTGAGGATGGAAGAAAAACCAAGCTTTTGCAATCGTTGAGTTCCAATCTCTGGAGTTTGGTGGCCTCTGAAAGATCTGGAATTTCTTTCAGGTTTTCGCATCCTGACAAATCCATATACACTAGATCTTTAAGCAGCTGGAAAGAGAAATGAAAGATGCATTAGTTGATGTTGAATGCGAAGAAAAAAAAGGGAAATATCTCAACCCAAGCCAATCCTAGGTAGAGTCTTTCGTAAATCTTCCCATTTATATTCGCTTAGCCTAAGCCTAACCACCCCATCAAACTTTGTTGGGAATTTGTGACACTAGCCAATCAGGAGATGCAATAGCAACATGAAAAAAGACCAATAGTTCCTCCTCCTATGCACAAAAACATTAGTAATGAAGATTAAGAGACCGTTACCTGAATTCCTTCCCACAACACCTTTGCCAATTTCGTCGGTCCCATCGTAATCTCTCAGCTTCTCTCCCCTTGTAACCTAAGATATTTTAAAAATCTATCAAATAAGAAAAGTTTAGGTTAATGTAACTAATAAAAAGCCATATTTCATATTATCTTCTTCACTGCAAGTAAATTCAGGAATCAGACAAATACTAATCAACTCATTCTCAAGCAGAACATACTTAAAACTTCACTTTGATTAACTATTCACTCTTCATCTCAAGGGACCAAAAAAGCTAACGCAAAAGCAGGTATAATTAAGACTAACCTAGACTCAAATCACCGATCTCATCAAGTTCTTTCCCCATCAAATTTCACACCATCTGCTGAATATAAAACCTAATGCTCGTCACATCATTTATATCGTTTAGAACTCAGAATGTATATATAGCAATTACGATGAGAAGATGTGAAATCGAAATGATTCTCATAGATCCTCATAATCATTAAATTTTTTAACTAAAACATTGAAATCTCAGAGCATCAAATAAGAGATCCAATTCCTAAAAAAAACAATGAAGAACCTTGCAAACTTTGTTTAAAGAACGCATATTAGTATCATAGATCCAGATCAATTATACTTTTGCGGAGAAGTTTTGGCCATTATCTAATGTTAGAAGGGTTTAAAGTTATTAGGTAAATACAAAAGTATATTTAACATTTATAAAATGATGGTCCAAATAAAAAAGGAAAAAATTTGGAAAAATACACTTAAATAAGATTATAATTTGAAATCTACACCATCTATTTTAATTTTTGGAAAAATACACTTATGTATATATTAATTTACCAAATTGCCCAATCTTAATATTTGTCGGTTTACACACATACGTTTTCAGTTTGTCTTTCTTTTCAATAGCATTTTTTTCTCATGAATCAGTATGTCCTTATTTCTTAGTTATTATAACTGACCGTACGGCTATATCAAAACTATAATCATAGACAAAGTATCATACTTGTTTGTTCAACAACAGAGAGAGCAATTTCGACTATAACTTAAAATATAACATGTTGTAGCCATTTCTGTTTTTGTTATTTGTTTGAATTGGGAGGAAAAAAATCAGTATCTCGTAGAGGAAGCAATGTGGTGTCTGAAGAAGGATGTTTTGGTGACAAGGCAGTCGTATAGAGAAACAAAAAAAACAGGGATCAAACAATTTAAAGCTTGACTTTGATGGGAATCCATCGCAGGTGTTGATAGGCAACCCCCAATCTCTCTCTCTCTCTCTCTCTCTCTCTCTCTCTCTCTCTCTCTCTCTCTCTCTCTCTCTCAGTTACAGCAGCGAAGCTAGCAGAGAGGAGCCAAACATCAATGTCGGCCAACAATTTCGCGACGAACCTAGCAGAGAGGAGCCAAACATCAATGGCTGCCAACAATTTCGCGACGAAGCTAAGTAAAACACGAACAGAATCACAGTGAGTTCATGTTCTTCATCTTCCTCAACTCCATTTTCACTTGCTTCATCGCCAAGTTCGCATCTTTCTTCGGCCTCAAGCAAATCTTCCTCCTCTGTCCGAAGCTAGATTGTATCTTCCTTCCACTACCGAAACCCAGAAAACAGACTCACTTACAGAGAGCTGCTATGTCCAGACCATGTGGCGGAGCTAGCGAGTCTCAGTTTTTGCAAAATGCACGAGAAGTTATTATCCGAGTCGACGAACTTGTGTGCGGAGTGTTCGGATCGAGAGGAGAGAAGCGTTATTGGTTTAGGGTTCTGCTCTTGTTGCGAGAAGCGCTTGGGAGAAAGACACTACCCTAGTTACTTGCTTGTCAAGTTATCTGTTTGGGGGAAAACTCTTGTGGACAGAGAAAACAATGATTGATATTAGAGATGATTGATGATGATAAGATTGGAGATGGGTTCGAGATAGGGAGAGAATCTCATAGTTTCCATCCACAACAATCATTTTCTTGGGAATGAAGACAGAGTTCCCTGAAGCTAAACCAAGAGTTCTATAGGATGAACAAAGGGATGATGATGACTAAAACTATTTGGTTTACAAAAAAAAAATTGAAATAGCGAACATACATAGCAGAGGTTTATATATATTTATATAGATGGACACACTTCTTGTATAGTTCATCAACTTTTTGATCAAGTGCATGTTGTACTTCAAAAAAGCTGTAACCAGAGTTGAATCTAATGAAAACGAAGAAAGTATACATGTTCACAGAAAAAAAGCGTTTCGAACAGAAAAAGTTTAGAACATAAAAACGTCAAATTCCAGAAAAAAATTTAGAACATAATTATTAAAATATTAAATTGGAGATAAGAAAGTAAATTCATATTAAAGAAAGTGTAGTTTTCAAAAAAAAAATAAAGACACTGTACTTTTCAAATTTCAAATCCTAAATAGGGTATTTTGCAAATTATCCCAATAAAAAATCACATGTAAAAAAAGTAATGACTTATTCAATAGGTCCAAATTAAAAATATGCCATGGTAGGATTCAAATAGGACTCTATTTTAATAGAGTAGATTTTAATAGTTATTAGTTATAGTTATATTTAAAACAACTAAAAACCTACTTTATTTTTCAATTAAAAAATTAGTTATTTTAAATTAAATTTTTCAGAAAACCCAATTTTTTTCAATTTCAATAGTTATATTTTTCAAAATTATACGATTACTGTGTGATTCTCAAGTACTTACACACGGGTATAAATATTATCAAATTAAATATATTATAATAACTGATTAATATTTCAATTTTAAAATATTTGTTTGCAAATAATATAATGTTATTTTAATTATACATGTGATTTTAGATATATAACGTTTAGTTGGTTTGACTATTATTTGGTATACTAGATTGTACTCTAGCTCTCTCAATTCAACCATAATATTATATGTTCTTAATATATTAAGAAGTTTAATAGTTTTGCTATTTTTCAGTATGGTTGTTGTCTTTGATTTGTAAATATATTTTATAAATTTTTGTATAATTTAATATATGTTGTTTTGAGAATGAAATAAAAAAATAAACTAGTGTATTGATCATATTCAAAGATTCATAAATGGATATAACCATAATCTTTTGAAATTCATGCATATATAAATTTTACATAAGAGCTAGAATGTAACAATTAATTGATATATTATTATTATTTATTAATATTTTTTTTGTCATTTCATATATATATAATAAAATATTCCTATAAATAATAATAATAATAATAACAATAATAATATTTTTAATTATATTTTATTTGTTTGTGTAAGAATTTGGATCAGTTTATTTATTCATTTTATAGATATATTGAATTAGATATGTTCTCTCAAATTGAAGTACAACTACTTTTTATTCAAAGTAAACCAAATCAGATTAGTTTTATTCATTGCATGATTTTGTTTTTTTTTCATTTTAAATGTATAAATATATATTAATATTTTTGTATATTTGATATTGAGCGGCAAAATAATTAAAAAAACTAAAGTGATGATAAGTACAAATTGCACGAACGAACATAACCAATATAGTTTTGAATGTTTATGAACGAATATCAATATTTTTAAAAAATGTGAAAAATATTTTTAAGCTATGATTTAATGATAATTTTGTTGTATAAAATTAGATCGTTTTAAATAATCTTAAACATAAGAATTCGAGTTAGTTTAGGTATTTTTATTATGGATATATTGGGATATTGGGTGATACAAATATATATATATATATATATATATATAATTGAACTAAAATATTAGGCAAACAAATTTTTTAATAATAGCAGATATAATATTTATTATTCATTAAAAGTATATTGAATTATTCTATTTAAAAAGCAAAAAAAAATCATGTGAATTTATTTTGGAGAAAGCATGTTATATACGTAAATAATAAGTTGCTTTTAGAAATTTTATAGATATTTTTATCTATGTTTTTGATAAAAATATAAATAAAATATAAATCAAAATTTAAAATTTAAGAAATTGTTATTATGTAAAACATAATAAAACGTCTCAGTAATATTACATTTTAATATATTCTTAGTTCACTAAAAATATTTCAGTTTATGTTATTTAAATTAATTTTGTCATATGAGAAAATTGCTTGATATAAAAATAGATTTATTAATTTAAAATTTATATTATTGTAATTAAGATAATTATTAATCAGCATTCTATGAACTTTCCCTTTTTTATAAATCATATTATGTATAATATATAATTTGTTTTTAAATTTAATAATTGTTTCCTATAATAAATGTTTATATATATGTTATTTGAAAAGAATATAAAGAAATAAGGTTTAATAATGACGGTTAGATATAATATTTTGAAGTAATTATGAGTATCATTATAATTAACCATCATAAAAATTAAAATGATATGGACAAGTACGAAAAACCGGAAAATAAATTAATCCATAATCGAAAAACCGTATGCCCAAACCTAGATATTCTGATTAGTGATTACAATAAGATATCAATTCTTAATTCAAGTGTTGTCCTATCCTTACTTCACCTAATTTTATAGACTTATAATGAGTTAGGATTTAAGAGAATACATTTGATCAAGCATTCAAGTGTAATAACGGTCGCAATTCATGAATCGACTAAATGTACAAGCTTCGTCGATTAAAATTCAAATCACTTTTATGTAAATATGAGATGATCGAGAGTATATATGGAACATGTGCGTTGTTGTGATGGTCTAATGTAAGAAGATGGTTAAATAGTAAATGAGGGCCACAGAGTACTGGTGTGAGACAAAGAAAATAGTATGGGGACAACCATAAATGGCGGTTTGTGAGTGCGAACATAACATTTGGCCGTGGAGTTTATTAAGATGTGTTACCTAATACAACACGTATGGTCCCTTTTTGTTGTTTGTTTTGTAACATAGCATTATGGTATTTTATCCTTTTCTACTAGATTTTTGTAATGGCCAGATCCAGATGGCTGATTCATTAATTTTGGAAGACTCAAATGACTTGTTTTTTTTTTTTAATTCAAATGACTCGTTTAGTGACTTTCTAATTAGTTAGTGCTGTTCTTGTGTTTTTCTTTCATTTGTATGCGGTATGACGTTAAAAATTATTTTCTGATATATCATTCATCCTTAAATTATACTAAACAAACATTTTTCACTTTAGAAAAATGTTAACTGATTAAAACGATAAATGCATTTTAATGATATTATATATAGACAAATCGTTTTGTAAAGTTCTCTACATGCTCCACTCCACCATTTTCGTATTATGATATTATAGGATATATATATTGACTTGACTTGGTTATAATATAGTCTAACCCAAAATATATATATATGAACATCGTTCTACCATATTAATGGCTAACAAACATCATTAATGTCCTTGCTAATAATTTTGATGGTCCCTTAAAACCAACCCGTGAATCGGATTGAATCAAAGATATAAAGAATCAAAATAAAAGACACCATCTTACTATACTAAAAGCCCGATATACAGAGCAGAGAGCACGACACGTAGGATAGTTAATTCAGGCCAATCAGGAACATGTATTTTGTCACGTCACAATCGCTGGATATTTTGTGTGGGTTATGTAAATTTTTTTATTCGGCCCATCTCCACCCCCAAAACCTTTTTCGTGCCAAGTTTTGCAATTCTCTTCTCTCGGACTCTTCCAGTTCGTCTTCTCCAAATCCTGAGTTCATGCCCTAACGTCCTTAGATCTCATGTTCTTGAAGTCTCATCTGGAGCCGACATAGTTGAGAGTGTCAACACTTACGCTCGCTGGAGAGGGAGAGGTGTCTCCGTGCTCAGTGGTAACGGCACGGTGGCTAACGTCGTTCTCCGTCAGCCGGTGACGATTCATGGGAATAATTGCGGAACTGGAACCGGAGTTGGAGGGGTTGTGACTTTACATGGAAAGTTTGACATAATTCCATCACTGGTACGGTGCTTCTGCCGCCTGTGCCGCCGGGATCAGGTGGGTTGTCAATCATTGTTGTCAATCATTTAAGATCATCATTCATTGATGAGCAAGCTCGTAACAATAATAACCCCGTTTTCTTTTTTTTTTGGGCAAATAATAACCCCGTTTTCATGTCTATTGATTATTCTACCTGTACCTACAAAGAGATATGTGGAGGAAAATAAATCAGCATCTTATGCCTATCCATCGACTGATACGTTTCACACTATATATCCAACGGTCAAAAAATTTAAAACAAATAAACTCTAATATATATATATATATATATATATATCACCAATAGCACAAAGAACCTTCACTTTTCTCTCCCATTCTTTTACAACTCACGTTGCACATCCTTTTTCTCTATATATTACTTGACATAAACCACTATTCACAACACAAACACACACATAACCATGGCCTCTTCACAAGCTTTCCTTTTGCTCACATTGTCTATGGTTTTAGTTCATTTCTCTTTAGCTCAATCTCCCATGATGGCTCCTTCTGGCTCCATGTCCATGCCGCCAATGCCTAGCGGCGGCTCTCCAATGCCAATGATGACTCCACCACCTATGCCAATGATGACTCCACCACCTATGGCTATGGCTCCACCACCTATGCCTATGACTCCACCACCAATGCCCATGGCTCCGATGCCAATGACTCCATCTTCAAGTCCAATGAGCCCACCAACTACTATGGCCCCAAGTCCAGAAACAGTCCCTGATATGGCTTCGCCACCGATGATGCCGGGAATGGAGTCTTCTCCTTCTCCGGGACCCATGCCACCGGCAATGGCCTCTCCAGATTCCGGAGCATTCAATGTAAGAAACGACGTCGTAGCAATTTCGTTCCTTGTTGCAGCTCATTTGCTCCTAGTTTGAGATTATTATTAAATTGGCCAGCGTCGTGTTTGTGTAATTTACTTTCATTTTTTCTCGAGCCATTAGTTTTCATGTTTTATCATATATTTGGGTTTGTGTTTGATATGGTACGATTCAGACATTTGTTTGCTTAATAAGTTTATCGTTGACTCTATTTGATGCATGTGATGTAAATTCATTTTTATCCAAATTTTCACAGACGAACTATCAATAACCAGTATTATCAATATATATCTCGTTGTTAGTTGGATGATATCAAATTATCAATGCATATGGTGGTTCACAAGAAAAGGAAAAAAAGAGATAAATGTGTATATATTTAACAAGCTTGAGGTAACTATTTGTAGCAAATAAAATAAAATACGTTAGTGAGAAATGGTATCTTTCTAGAACGAATACGAATAAAGCAAAAAGCTAAAATTGCAAGCTGTGTGTCATAAGAATCGCATATATGTAAAGAAAAAGAGGTCGCCATCTTGGATTTTTCTATAGAATAAATTTAATTCTGTGTAGGTTACATTTATTTTTTTTATTTTTTTGAGCAAGGTTACATTTATTTTATTTCATGGAATCCTCTAGTCCTCTAGACTATATTTGAGAAGTGATTTGTATATGTGTCATCACAACATTAACTTTCACAAAAAAAATGATGACATGGCTTAAAAGAAATATGACATGTCATAAATTTAATTGTGACATGTAAAATTTACTATATTTAGATTTATGTTTTTGGTAAGATTTCTTAAATATAATAATGATGATTTTCTATATACGAATTTATATTTTTGGAAAAGCTTCATAATATAGTAATAACTAATAAATTTTATATCAAAAATATTTTTTCTCAGAAAATATTCATTTTGGTAAGATTTTATGATACCTAATAACTTTTCTATATCTATTAAAATAATATGTTTTATATATAAATAATGATTACAAATATTAAAATTTTACATCAATATATGAATCATATTTTTATTATTAAAATAAGTGTAGTTTAAACTATATTTTATCAATGTATATAAGTTACTTTTATTTAATTTATATATTATTAGAAATAATTCATATATTTACAAATAGAAATATTTTAAAATGGTAATTAAATAAAGAATAATATAATAAAGTAACTTTATAAATTTTAATTATTTTTTATCAAAAGTTAAATAATGCAAAATTAAAAGGTCAAAGTAAACTTGAATAAATCAAACTAAAAACAATTACATTATAGTTTTATTTTTTAAACTAATAAAAGTAAAATAGAAAAATAGAAAATTTTATTTATATATAATATTTTTAAATATTTTATATCTGCGCATGGCGCAGGAGAACTCCTAGTAATACATGTACAAGATTTGAATTTGTAAGAAAAGTAAGAAAATTCAAAAAAAGAATGGGAAGAATATGAAAGAGGTAGTGAATAACAATTGTAGGGAATAGGGATAAAGCAGGACTCAAGAGGACAGCTAAAAAGAAAGAGACGTTCACATGACTGTCTTTTTCATTTGCCCCCACCATTTTCCAATGTGTATTATTAGAAATCATAACGCAGTTTAATTGTCTTTAAGTCATGTTAGTTATTTATCTAAAGCCATGTGGTGCATAGGTGCTATGTTTAAATCATTTTTTGAATGAATGTTAACTTTATTCATCAAAAGCCATGTGGTACATAGGTGCTATGGTTTTTACTGTTATAAGCTATACAAAAGGATACAGTCTGCTACCAAACCAACATAAAAGAATGTTTCCAAATCTATTATTATCGGATTTCGTCAATCTGAGATGATTTCAAACATTCTTGTCAATAATTTTTGCCAAAGTTTGATGACGCGTAGGCGTAGGACCACAAGCCTCAGACTTTTTGGGTTAGTAAAAATGTAAATGTAGATACATCATCAACCTACCGCATGTTGTTTATTAGCTATGGACTGTCAAATGTGTACAACATATTTGTGGGATTTGAGATTGGTGTTGTTTACAAGCCCTGCAAGTGAGAACACGGATGTGGCTGGGATGTTCTTGGGGAAGTCCAGCCATGAAGAAGAGATGCATACCGTGGTTTGCAAGCAAATAGCCTGTACATTCTATCAGCTACATTATGTTGCAGTACATGTTCTCTTTGTCGATGAAGTTTCTGTGATGGTAACACACATCAGTACATGTCTTTTCCAGCCCCAAATTCTCTCTCAACTCATTAATACTAACAATGATTGACCAGTCTGTAAAAATTAGCAAGTGTTTTTTTATACAACAGTAAAAACAAACAAACTCGCTTCTGTTACTTCTCAAAGATCAACCCAAATTACAAGACACTCTCGTGTGAGAACTAAACCGGAGACTTATAGACATGTGATGCCATTCTATTTGTACAACAACAGCTCTTAGGTACATGAATGCAATGGAAGTTTGGTCCCTTTGGGACAGTTAAAGGTCTTTTCTCCCCTGAAGCAGCAGCACAAACAGAAGGTTTGTTGACGACGACTGCAGCTTCCTTAGATTCTCCATTGATCATCGAGGTTACAACTCTTTAGCTTCCCACTTGCTTCTTTGTACCTGAGGCAACCCTGAGGAAATGCATAAAATTATCAGATCACATGCTGATATTAAGGTAACAGTTGTTTATATGTGGAAAACAAGTGTGGTTCTCTCAAGTGAGACACTGCAACTACTTTGTTTTCTGATTAAAAAAAAAACAGTTTTCTACCTCTTGCAGTTCACCATATCTTCAGAGGCATCGTGTCTAACAAGTGTTGTTGTGGATGTTCCTCTTAAAGATTTTGACCTGGAAGTTGTGTTCTTCTCAAGCTGCAGTTGAAATTAGTATGTCACATAAAGAAAAGAAAAAAGCCCCACGATGACCATACATGGATATGAGAGAACTTACTGGAGCTGGCTCTTGTTTTGGACCCAAGATTTCACCATGGAAGCCAAGAATGTTGGTAGTTTCTTCTTCTTTCCTTAAAAAACATGAAATTATTCTTCCCTCAGAAGAAAAGAACAAACAAGAGTTGCATACTACTAGTGCACATCATACATCAGTTCTTAGTCTGAAAGGGCTTTGGATTCGTGAGCTTAGGCTTAGTATACTTGACGCGGGAAGTAGCCGAAACTGTCTTGCCATTAAAACAATTATCCGTATTGTCATTGCCTGGTTTAGTAACAAGTACATGAGCAACACATGATAGATAGATACATAGGAGAAACACAAAGTATACACAAAGAAACTGAGATACCCTTTGAGTGGTTTTGCAAGTTTCTTTATTGCCAAAGACATTGTTCTTCAACAGGGGGTAGGTTGCTGCTTGGTCGACATTCCTGTGAAATTCAGACAAAACAAAGTATATCTGGTGAGGTGGTAGGAAAAAAAAAGAATAACTGAAGCAAATAAACAATATTTTCCACACCTGTTATTCTTAAAGGCTGAAGAATTTTCTTTGTCATTGCTTCCTTCGTCTGCTTTGATGTATCCTTTATTACAGCAGGATCTTCTCCGGCCTGGAGTTGATCGTCTATATTTCTCTTCAGTTTAACCAGCTTCTTTGGGGAATGAAACACCAAAAGCCTTTGCAACAACTCCTAAACCCTGCTGGACTCTTCTTATGCCTCAGTTAATTCCTTGTGATGACTTTGGAGTTGCATTCTTGTTTGTGGGAACTGCTTTCACTTCTCTTGGCCTCAACTTACCACCATAAGCTTTGTGAGGAAGTGATGAGATCATAGCCAATCTAGAAACTCGTGATCTTGAAGGTTACCGTGTTGGGGAATTTGGGAGGATCCTCACTGTAATAACAAAAGCATGTAGAACATGTAACGTTAAACACACACTACAGTGACAAAAAGATAAAACACAAGTCTCATAGTTTGACTTTCATGTAACCTCAAGTCCTTTCTGTAAAAAGCTTTACGAAGAAGACGAACACTAGGACTCCTAGCTGCCATGACCTAGGTAATGTTCATCAAACTCAAAAGTCTTAATCTTGAGAGATGACCCGAAGACCGAATCACTGTGCTTCTGATCACATCCTAATTACACATTATCACCAGTCGGGATTAAATCAAGGGAGATTAATCCATATGCCCTCTACCCTCCAAAAAAATCCCCATTTATCCCTTTATTATAATATAATTTCTTTTTCATTTTTTTTTAAATAGAAAACGTGGCTAAAGACAGATTGCCCTAAACTAATTTAGTTATTTACAAGATCCAACCAGAAAGATCCGACCCATACAATACAAACCCTAAAACCCGACCCATCTAAACCAAAACGATGTCGTTTTGTATCACTCAACATTCTCTTCTCCAAAATTTTCAATCATCGGGTCTGTCTCTCCTCATGCGACACTCTCTATTGCAAAATCGGAGATTGAAACCCTAGAGTATCTATTTTCGTTCTTCCTTGTTTGTTTTCTATCTAAATCGAAAATCCATCTTCCTTCTTCCTTGTTGGTTCGTGTCTCAACTATCTCTTTGTCTCTCTTGTCTGAAACCCTAAAGTCGAGACCGCTTCGTTTCTTCATCCTCCTTTGTCGAAATCGAGGCTCCATCTTTGTTCCTTGTGGTAAGTGATTAGTTTCCCTTTATTTGGTTGTTATTTGGTCGAATTTGTATGTAGATTTGAAAACAAATTTGGGGAAAACTTTGAATGTGTCTTATGTTTAGATATTGGTTTTGAAATTGGATAAGAACTTGGTAAATCTATTGTTTAGGTATATATTACATAGAATCTATTGTTTCCGATTTGAGTTATAAATTGTATTTAACTTTTGTTAATAAAATTGTATTGGGGAAACTTAGTTGATGTTGTGTTGTTGTTTTGCGGTTTGAATTTAGAGTGATTGAGTGTTGTAATGTCTTGTACAGGAAAATTATGAAGAAAAATCAAAAGGTAGTCCCCAATGAAAGTCGTCGTCAGTCTCTTAGAGTCAGGAAACCGGACTCGGCTGCAAAAAAACCAGAACCGAGAGTTCAGAAGAGCAAGAAAAGCAGTAAGAAGAGTAAGAAGAGTAGGCCAGTGAGAGAGCCAGCGAGAGCACCGAGTGTAGAATCGCTCTCAGTCTCAGATGAGTCCGAAAGAGAGGGGTCCGATAGTGAGGGGTCTGAAAGAGAGGTATATATTTTGTATTCATTGTTATTGTTTGTGAGAAATGCTGAGTAGTAATTAGCAGTAATACAAGTACTTTTTGTATTACTAGCATTACTAACATGTATAAATTTATTTTGATTGCAGGAAATGCAACCGAATCAACCCCTTGAGTTCTACTTCAAAAGCAGCGAGTTCCCCCATAGTTCGAAGATACAAACTAAGTGCTTCGTGACCAGGACAGTAAAGCTCATCAGGGATAAGCCTGAGGCTGCGTGGTTCACAAGCCATCCTCAGTTTCGACATTTCTTCCACATGCCAGACGAAGATAACCTGAAGCTTCAGGGGATGTGGATGTTACTACTGCGCACCATTTGTACTCCAGAAGATGATGTTGCATGGTTTGCGGTTAATGGTGTACCCATCCGCTATTCTATGAGGGAGCATGCCCTCATCTCTGGGTTAGACTGCGGTGATTATCCACCAAACTATGAGAAGTTGGGAGGTTATAAGTTTGTGGATTATTACTTCCATGACAGAAAGAAGATCACCATCACTGATGTGAAGCAGAAGATGTTGTCTATGCCGCCGTGTCCAGATAGATTGAAGATGACAGTCTTGTTTTTTCTTGGTCGGGTTATCAGAGGAAAGCCGAAGGATGCTGGAAATTTAGACGACTTCATATTAAGGATGATGGACGATTTAGATGCTTGCAGATCATTTCCCTGGGGTCGTCTAACGTTTGAGGATGCAATAAAGGAGATTAAGCACGTGATGAACCATCTGAAGGGTGAAGTGAAAGAGGCATGCGCCTTTCCTGGTTTCATCATCCCTTTAGAGGTAAAGCATATAGTTTAGAAAAATTTTAATTGTTTTATAATTCAAATTTGACACTGTGACAATGGATTTTCTAGGTTCTGGCTTTTGAGTGTATTCCGGATCTGGGGAAGACGTTTAGAATCTATTCAGAGGACGCCAGTGAAGAATGTCCAAGGATGTGTAAGAGCCGGTTTACAAAGTCCAGTCTTAGGGGTTATCCTTTGGAAGACATATATGCTGCTGTTGGAGAAACAAAGGTACATGTATATATGTATAGTAGAAGCTAGTAGAACAAAAAACTCATTTGAGCTAACATTTGTTTTATTTTCAGGTTATCAACAGTGTCTTAGTTCCAACTATTGGTGAGCAAATTATGCTGGCTCGTATCATTGATGAGGAGCGAGAGTATGACCGTCAGGGCAGCCCAAGTGATACTTGGAACTACTGGTTAAATGTGAAGCAGAAGAATATTTGGTGGGAAGAGCTATATGAGTTGGATCAAGCTGCACGAGGAGTGTTGCCAAAAAAGAAAGACAAAGAGAAGGTGACGTTTGCAGAAGGATCATCCTCTAATTCTGGATTAGATTCGAGGTTGCAAGGTCTGGAAGAGAGGATTTTGGAGTTCATGGGAGAAAGATTTGCTGGACTTCACGTCACGGTGGAGACAATGTTAGAGGCTCAAAGCTCAAGGATGAGTGTTCTTGAAAAGAACCAGCGGCTTTTGAGAAGAAGGGCTAAGAAAATAGAAGACAGGCTAACTTCTATTGAGAGTAAAGTGGAGCCGAGTCATGGTGAAGACATGGATTTTCGACAGTGGGACAATGATACATATGAAGAGAAGGACAAAGCTTGTTCTGAGAAGGAGAAAGCTAATGCTGAGCACGAGGCTGGAAAAGAAAAGGATAACATCGAGAATACTGAGGAAGAGGGTGAGAAAGAGGCTGATGACAATGCTCAGCAAGAGGGTGAGAAAGAGAAGGAAAATAGTGAGGCTGATGAGGAAGAAGACAGTGAGAGTGAAAGTGAAGAGTTGAAGCAAATGAAGGAGAGAAGTAGAAGACAAGCTGCTAAATTGTGGAAGGAAATTGCGAATGAGGAAAAGATTGGAGGGAAACATGATGAAGAAGAAAGTGAAGAGAAAGAAGCTGAAACCAGTGAGGAAAAGGATGAGAACAATGATGAGAAAGATGAAGAAAAAGTGGTGGAATCTGAGGCTGAAGGAGAAGATGATCAAGTAGAGGTTGGAGGGAAAGAGGATCAAGAAGAAGAAGTTGAAGGAAAGGAGTCTGAAACCAGGGAGAAAGAAAAGGAGAAAAATGAGACTGAGGAGGTGGAATCTGAAGCACGGGAGACAGAGATAGAAAAAGGAACTCCGACACCACCACGTGGGAATCAGACAGAGAGAACTCCCAAAGATGATGACAATGAGCCTCGGGTTGAGCCTCGGGTTGAGACGAACAGAACCGGTGAAACTCCAACACCACCACATGGGAGTCAGTCAGAGGGAACTCCCAAAGTTGATGACACTGAGCCTCGGGTTGAGACAAACAGAACCGGCATATCTATCAGTTTCATCATCCTCTTCTGAAAGTTGCACTTCTTCATTGATGAACTCCACATGTAGAACACTTCTACACTTCTCATGATTTACTTGCAGTAGATAACCAAAAACGTCTTCATCATTCCAGATGTATGATGGCTTGTACGAATACAATACCATTGGAAAGTAACTAATCTTCACTTGCACCTTAGATTCATCTACCCTTATCTTTCTGCAAATACGCTCAACCAAAGCATAGTAAGTGATATCTTCCATTGATTTCCTCAACACAATCGTGTGGATTTCATCTTCTCCTTCACCACCTCCTGAGATCCATTTTATTTCAGCCCCATCTTTCATATAATATCCCCCATAATCAAAACAAATGATTGTGCAATTCGGATTTTGCATTTTCCTGAAATAAAATAGAATATCATTAGAATTCTCATTATTAAGATGTTTAGAATTAATTATCACACCGTACAATCTTCTCTTACTAATACTAATTTAATTCAGTACTATACATAGTAATACTAGAAATTACAGTAAGAAATATCAATATAGTAATCCTAGTATTTCCAGTAAACCTTTTTTCTTTAGTAAAACTAGTTATACCAGTAATACCCAGAACTTATCCTTGAACTAACTAATTCGCTTTTAGGACCCTATTGTTAGTATTTTACATCAACCATGATGTATAATTCATCTTAAATGAAATTACACACAGAAAATCATCGAAACACACATAAAAATACCCAAAATCTATAAACACAGTTTTCAAAATCTTTTTAAATCTCTCATAATTTTCACTGGATCTTCTTTTTTTTTACACTAGCCGAGATATACACTTTTTTTAATAACATTTCAGCAAAAAAATTCATCCAAAACGGACGTTAAAAATACCCGATAGCCCTAAACACAGTTTTTGAAATCGTTTTTAATCTCTCAAATTTTCATCAAATCTTACTTTTTTAACGTTACCTATCATATACACGATTTTTAAATGTAATATCACAAAAAAAATCATCGAAAACGAACCTGAATTGCCTATTTTTTGAGCTTCAAAAAACGCTAATGGAGGATGAGAGGAAGAAGCTTGTACGATGAAGAAGGAGACATGTGGGTCAGGAGAAATCTGATTGGTTAAGGTTGTTTTGTGGGCCATATAGGTTGTTGAATTATGGTTGGTTTATTTAATTGGAGAATAAATGAAAGGCTAGTTTGGGGAGTGCAAGGATAAAAGGGTAGGAAGAATAGAGAAGGGGCAGTAAGAATTCATTTAAGGGGGTATGGGGCATATGGAGTTAATCTCCTAAATGAAGAAAACTGTTCACTCAAAAACCCTAATTTAAACACATAAAGTAATGAATTAAGTCATATTTGTCTACTAGGTATATACCTATGCTTTGAGTTTGGAAATTATAAAATGAATTAATGGGCTTTATTGGGTCTAAAGGGGCTTTACATTTTTAACAGGAGGAGGAGGGAGGACCGTCCGATTGAAAATACTTAAGAGGACGAAGACAAATCGTGACCGTCCGATTGAACATATATCCGTTACGGTTTAAAGATCCAACAATACACATACCAAAGGGATTTTTAAGGTTTTCTCCCCAAATGTCTTGGACGACGACGACTCATACAACAGTGAGTATTCTTTTTGCCGATCGTTAATTTGTTTATTTTCCGTTCTTAATCATGAAATTGACGCAATCGATTGAGTTTTCTTCCTCTTATTTGCGATTTTATTCAAAGGTTTCTCTAATCCTCGTCACATCTCTAGATCCTAAATTCGTTTTTTTTTTTGTGATGCGATGGATTAAGTTTCCTCGTCTTCTTTGTGATTCGAAAATCCTTGTCTCAATCTCTCTCTAGATCATGTATCTGTGTTTAATTTTGTTTTTAGGGTTTCTTTCCCGACTCCACATGAAACCAACCACCGTCGTCGAGGCACGTCTTTGTCTACAACAAATCTTTGCGGGCTACTTGATGTAAAGCGAACAAAGTAGATCAACAATGGTATATATATACTCGAATCTACTTTGTTTTTATTTTTGAGTTAGCTATTTTCAACTTTTTAAAGTAATAAAGTCTCTTGCTTTCCTCTTATTTTCTTGACAGGGTTCCATTACATGATCCACAGCTCCGAACAGAGTCACTGAAGCTCTACTATCGCCTGAAATCAGGTAGAGACTCTTGTGCTCTACCGATTCTTACATTTGGTTTTAGTTTAATCAAAAAAAAACCCCAAAAAGGCTGACACTAATCTAATAGTGTTGTGCTAGATTCTTATTTGGGGACATTGTCCCGTCGGTTGGTAGTGCATGCGATGCGATGTTTGGGGATGAAACCCACGGCTTATTAAGAAAATGACCAGCGGCTTAAAAAAAATAAGGCAAAGACTCTTGTGACCAAGTCTTTAAGCAAAAGGTTACAGATATGTTCATGTTGGATGGATAAAACGAACAACAATGAACAACAACATGTCTTTAGACAAAAGGCCATGAGATTGTTGGAATGGAAAAAAGCGATAAAAAAAGGGCTTAAAAAGAGGTCTTTGATGAGACAATGATTGTGATACCCACGGCTTAGAAAAATTCATAAGACAATGTCTGAATTGGTCTTATTTGTCCCGTCGGTTGGTAGTGCATGCGTTTGGGGATGGATAGTACCCACGGCTTATTACGAAAGCGACCAACAACTTGAAAATAAAGACTGTAAATTTGTTGGATGGACTAAACGACCTACGGTTTACAATAAAGTCTCTGTAAACAAAGATTATGACTGTGTTGGATGGATAGTACGATCAACAATAGCCGTGTTCGTTTGTTAACCGCAAGACGCTCCCGCTGCGGCAAGAAAAAGCACGGTGATGATGATCAAAATAATAGAAACTTAAGTTAAAGTAACCGCCAACTATTTTCGGAGACACAAAAAACGAGACGCCGGTGCCGCTAAAATTTTCAGCGTCCCTTCTACTGCTCCTGCGTCATCGGTGTTGCGTGTTGTTAATCGCCGCTGCGGTCATGGGTGTTGTGTGTTGACGTGATTCCCGTTTAATTTTTGGTTGCTGCCGCTGCGTCTTGCGGCTAAGAAACGAACACGGCTAATGAACAAAAATGTCTTTAGACAAAGGTTACAGATATATGTTGGATGGATAAAACGATCAACAATAAACAAAATGTCTTTAGACAAGAAGAAAAAAGTGGTCTTTGAGGCAATGATTGTGTGATACCCACGGCTTAGATAAATTCATGTGAACCTGTTGAATGGCTAAAGCGATCAACAGTTTACAAAACGTCTTCAGACAAAGACTGAAATACCCACACCTTATGAAGAGTTCTTGGACAATATTGCTACCCACGGCTTAATAAAAGTTGCGTGTTGGAAGGGAACAAACTACCCACGGCTTTGAAAGGTCTTAGACAAAGATTTTGTAGTTTGGTTTTCTGAGTTTTTCTGCTGTAAAGACAACCAGCGGTTAAACAAGTCTTTAGACATCAGAGCCAGAGACTACTTATTTACATTACCACAAGGCTTGAAAATCGTTACAAGGAAAAGACCAACGAGTGGAAAGAGTTTAAGACAAAGACTATCAAAACATGCTCCTTACTTCACAACAAGCCTTGGCAAAGAATTTAGACAAAGACTACGCCTGGCTTGTTGGACAAGGAAAACGATCAACGGTTTAGACAAGTCTTTAAGACAACGACTATGAACCAAGTCGATTAAGACAAAGACTATCAAAATATGCTCCTTACTTCACAACAAGCCTTGGCAAAAGAATTTAGACAAAGACTACGCCTGGCTTGTTGGACAAGGAAAACGATCAACGGTTTAGACAAGTCTTTTAGACTATGAACCAAGTCGATTCTTGGTTTTTGTTGGATGGTAAAAACGACCAACAATACCAAGTTTTGAGGATAGGCACTTTGAACCAAACACTGAGCTTGTTGGATGGTAAAAACGAACAATGGCAAACCCATTCTTAGACATAAACTACGAAACAAAAAATTGATGATAAAAACGACCAACAAGCCAGGTTTAAGTCAGAGACTGGGCCGATAATTGATTCTTCACTGCACTACTAACGTGTTAGAAAATTCGTTTTCAAAGTTGCTGTGAGAAGCGGCTTGAAAAAGTCCTTACTATGGGATACAAAAAGACGATCAATCTCATAAAGAAAGTTATGAAAAAGACTCTGAACATTAACATATTCCTTACTTTACCACTTACAACGTTAAAAACTCACAAGGTGAGTATGAATCATTTTGCGTGAAGTAAAGACTAATTAATTGTGATTTCCTCAGGTTTTGTATATATGTGCTTCAGTAGGATCGGAGCAAATTTCAAGTGTAGCAGATTCTTTGACAGGTATGTGCTCTTCAAACTTGTTTGTTATTTAGTTAATACGATTATGAAAATCACAAGATTGTGACATAAACATGAAGTAAAGCTATATTTTCGTTTATGTGGGTATGTGCTTCACAAACTGTTCATATCCTCCTCACTAATTCCAAGGATTTTCAGGTAGAGTCTTTTCCTTACTTTCTTTATTTATTTAGTTTTCCTTACTTTCTTTCTTATTCATTAGTATTATTACATTATTATAATCTACAACCTAAGTTAAGTGATATGTAAAGGTAATGAAGATCTTAGCTCCGTTTTTAACTAAAAACGTTTTATTAAGCTGTCTTGACAACATTTCTCTCATTGATCTAGCATCCTTGAGGTTCTAGAAACTTATTGCTAACATTTCCATTGATGAACAAGTAGATTCTTTTTACTATTAGAACAGTATATTGTGCGTTTACAGTGTTTTACTGTTTTGTAATCTCTATTTTGCTTGAATGTATTATAAGGTTTTTTTTAGTTTTTGAAATGGATGTATCTTGGAGTTTCTTGTATATCAATGTAGGTGTTAGACTCCTGCAGATTGTGGTGGTACTTTCAATGTTTCTGTTTTGTGTCATGCTCCCAAACCTCCTTGCTCATTATTAACAGTGTTAGAATCTCTGTAGTTTGGTGCTTGTATGTATTATAAAGTCTCTTATTTTGTGAAAATCAGTTTGTCTTGGAGTCTCTGATAGATCAACGTAGGCGAGAGACTCTAGCATGTTGTTGTAGTAGTTTTTCTTAAGAAAATTTATGAATGTTTCTGTTTTGTGTCATGCTCTTAATCTTAAACGGTGTTATTTGGTGCTAGCGTGTATTATAAGGTCTCTCGTTTATGAAATGGAAATATTTTAGAGTATTGTTGATCAACATAGGTGAGACTCGTGAAAGTTGTGATAGTAGTTTCCTTGAATGTTTATGCTTTCTGCTCATCCTAACCTTCAGTGTTCACTGTTAGTAGTATTTATGTTGCTTAGAAAAATATTTATTAATTTTAGTTAGATCGGTGCTTGTGTGTCTATTATAATGTCTCTTAGTTTTTCTTAAAAAAAATGTCTCTTATTTTTCATGAAATAGATGTATATTGGAGTCTCTTGCAATTGTAAACCAACGTTGGTGAGAGACTCTTCAAAATTGTGGTCGTAGTTTCCTTGAATCTCTAGTGTGTTATGTTTTGTGCTATGCTCATAATCGACTCTACTACTGATCTTAGATCTTCGCGAGTCCTTAAACACACAAAACCCTAAGATTTATAATCGGCTTTGTTTTCTTTGGACATAAGAAACCGAGAAAGTTGATCTTTTTCCAAAATCTCAAAATGAAAAGAATCGTTGTGTTTAGATTACATGCGGCTAGAGAAATGGTAAACCTGGCCGGTGTTGGAGAAGACGATAAGAGCGAGCAGAGAATCGAAAGATCGTTAGCCTTCTTCATCAACACTTTACGTCTGTTGGTGAAACTGACTTGAAGTCTGTTCACATTCTCGATCTTCTTTAACTCAATCCTTCCTCTCCCCATCTTCTTCTTCTCTTAACACAAGCAATCAATCTGGGTTGATCTGTAAAATCGAAACAGGAGAAACAGAGAGCTAGATGGAAGTAGTAAGCCTTTGTATCATAGGTATGTATTTCAAATTTGTTTGTTATTGAGTTATACATTTATGGAATTACAAAAAAGAGATAAAGACATAAAAGTAACAAATAGTTTCATTGGTTAAAAGCATATACCTGATACTATTGTTGGCCGAGGAATTGTTCAGGTATATCCTTTCTTGACTTTTTTTTCTTTGATAAATCGATACTATTACAAAAGAAAATTGACAAACTAAGTTACACGTAAAAGTAAATAAATTGGAAACGAAGATCTCAGCTCCATTTATAGTTGAAAATGTTCTATTAAGGTGTATGGACTCTCAGTGTTTTAGCATCTTTGTGAGATTCTTGAAACTGATTGCTAAAATATTCATTGATGAACAGGTGGATACTTTTTTAAAAAAATATTGGAACATTACATTTGTGTTTACAGTGTTTGTCATCTCTATTTTCTTCATTTTGGTTATTGTATGTATTATAAGATCTCTTATTTTATGAAATTGGTGTATCATGAAGTCTCTTGTAGATCAACGTAGGTGATAGTCTCCTGCAGATAGTGACAGTAGTTTCTTTGAATCTTGAATGTTCTGTTTTGTGTCATGCTCTTAACCCTCAGTGATAATTATAAACGGTGTTAGTTATTTCTTTAGTTTGGTGCTTGTGTGTATTATAAGGTCTTTATTTTTTGAAATGGATATATTTTTGAGTCTATGCTCAAGATAGGTGAGACCCTTTTGCTCAAAAAAAAAGGGTGAGACCCTTGAAAATTATGGTAGTAGTTTCCTTGAATCTTGAATGTAATTGTAACAATGACCAGGAGTAGAATATGCCAAATTAATTAAACCCTATGAGCTCGTAAATGACCAAACTGAGTTTTGGATAAAGTTAGATACTCGAGATATATGGACTGCAGAGCTGTGCCTCAATGTAAAAATTTGAAGCATTGGCTTAGGGCATCCAATTTTCTCAAAACAATAAGGGAATTTTTTAGTGTTATCAATTCAATTAAAAAGAATACAAATGAAATGAAATGCTTACAGAAATTTTTCTGATAGTTAGAATAAAGAAAACAAGAGTATATTATAAAATTATAATTTTCATATTTACGAAATTAAAATTGTATATAATTATTTTAAATGTAATACAATAAATAAAAGTTGGTCATATCATATAAAAGATTGTATGATTTGACTATTTTATACTTGTTTAAGAACATCATATAAAATATTAGTCATATTATTTATTTTAACAGAATTGGTTAAATGATTTAAATTTTAAGTTTACTTAATATTTTGCTTTGTAAATATAAATACTAATATTTTTGTATAGTTGATTAGTTTTATTTATTTCTATTATATGTACAAACTACGGTAACATTTTGTAAATAAATGTAGGCATTTTATTTATAATCGCTTAGGGCAGTTTTAAAGGATGGACTGCTTATGGATGGTGAAAAACTATGGTAAAACCAGTACTAAGGAACTACATCAGAATGGATTCATGTCTTACTATATATTGTTCAATGATACGATACCTCGGTGAATGTGCCCAGCTATTTAGCCAAAAGATCATTGTATTTTATTTGAAGTTCAGACTTCTCAGCGTGAAACTTCTCGTAGTCAGAGACTGAAGGACCTCCTCCTAGTTTTTGCTAAAATCAACCATGTTCCCATCGTAACTATTCCTAAAATCCTCTCTAAATAAAGGGAAAAAAATGAGAAGTAACAGAGGAAGGTTTTGGTTACCGTACAAGAAGAAGACAAATGGTGATCTAGGTTCATCTTTAAAGCTTGGTTTCGAGATATCATCATCGATCTTGTCACTCGAAACACACTTAAATCTTTTCACTTCACTTCGTTTCTCTCCGCACTCGTGCATATCAAATAGAGCAATCGCGATCATAACTCCATATTCCTCACTAGAATCAAATCCCAAAACAGAGTATCACAAATCTAGATTGAATCATAAGAAAACTCAAATCGACAAATCAAAAAAAAAATTAAGACTTTAGAGATGTGAGAGCAGTATCATTTCTCAAAAGTGCTTCCATCAGCCGCACGACGAACAGCTTCAAAAGAGAAAGAAGAAGATAGAAAGAAGAACCCCTTTAATGCTTTTTTAATTTTTTTTTTGTATTTTTCTTAAGAACCCCTTTATTGGAGGTGGTCACTTGAAGAGAACACTTGGTCCTACTGTACTACACTCAAGCTTTTTTTTTGTCATCTGTTGATTAACATTAAGGAAACCGAAGGTTCAAGAATTACAAACTTCGGACACAAGCCATAACAGCACTACACAAAATGAATTAGCCTAAAGGGACTGGACCACCTGCATCCAGAACCCACGACAACTAATACTAGCCAAAAACAGAGCACTACACACTATCAGTACTCAACATCTCGTAAAAGTTCTTATAGTAACCCTTTGTAGAGGGAGGGATTATCTCACTGTCGAAGATGTGCTTGAGCCACACTGGACACTCAAAAGCTATTTGATCCCCCATTAATTATACCATCCTTATTTGGTACGTTCCCGTTAATAAGAAACTAAACTCGCCCGAAGAAAGCTTCCCATGAGAACCCCTAAGCCTAGTTGCCTTGGGGGCTAACAAAATCTCATCATCAGAATCAGCATTGAACTTTGGATGTCCATTGTATCTCCTTTTCGATCCAAACCCACCTCCTGAATCGTGATCTGAATCAAACTCGGGCTTAAAACCACCGTACATTCTCATCTGACTCTTAACCCCAAACCCGTCACGAGGCGTACTCACCAAGGATCTCTTCGATCTAACCCTAAATCCATCCACACCGTTACTCTCGTTCTCACGATCCACATCCTGATCGTTCGGTTCAACGGCCGTGGAAGTCACCGACGCTAACTCCATAGCATCCAAAACAGGGAACAGATCCCCCGAGGAAGAGAACTTGCCTGGTTTGGTGAGACACCGCTGCTTCTCGCCGCGGTAACGTTTCCGGAGCTTCTCGATCTTGTGCCGGCATTGGATGGCTGTTTTCGCCGGACCTCCAAAGGTAGGCAACGACGCGGCCACGTCGTCCCAGTCAGCCGCACGGAGGTTCCCACGGCGGAGGGCGAACGAACCACTTGTCTTTGTAGGCATTGACGAGCGCGGCGGTCTCCTCGTCGGTCCAGCACGGAGGCGGGACTCTCCTGGTAGTGGTGGTCGAGACGGTGACGGCGGTGGAAGGATCGATGGCGGTGGCGACGGGGGATTCATTATCGGGGGTTGACATGCCGGTGGCAAAGAAGAAATTAGGGTTAGGAGAAAGAGCGGTGGGTTAAGGATGATAAGAGAGGCGGAAGAGATGCGTAGGTTAGAAAACTTGGGGGAGGAGGTGGCCGGTTTGAGATTGTGCTAAATTGCACCGCGTAGTGATGACGTGTGCGCAAGTATGAACAAGTTTAAACCGGAAAATGAACCAAATAGATGACATCACAACACAAGAATCAGTATTCGTAGTATGAGAACAGATCCTAGCTGCTATGATTACTGATATTTAGCAGGCCAATTTGTGAAAGGTATCTTACGTTGTTTATATGATTGCCTTGTGAGTCCCAATATGATCCTCGATTCTCAGCCCGATGAAACTGGCAGCCTGCGCAGTGGCGCATAGTTAACAAACTAAGAATGTATTATACTGAGTGAGGAGCGCACTCAGGGTGAAGCTGCAACAAAAATTAAGCATCAGCGTCAAGTCCGGAACATTCCCTAGAAGTAAAAACAACATTAAAACTAAGATACTTACTTTGACATGAAGTACACCGTGTTCTGTCTCAAAACCAACAATGCCCTAACAGAAGCAAAGTAGCTAATCAGTAAATCCGAGAACATTTGTTTTCATGGAAATCATCACCCGACACATTAATTTCACAGATTAGAAGGAAACTGAGAACACAGTAAGAATATATCTTATGAAATCGGATGAGGAGAGCAGTTATGAACATCCCAATCAGGTAGACAGATCAATACAAAAAAAAAAAAAAGGCAAGAGTAACTTCGTGGAGTAGTAAACTATGGCAATCAACCGAGGTAAATTTTTTTAAGACATGACAGATAGACTACCTGGCCTTGTCCGAAGATCAGCCCAGATGTCCACATAACTTTCTGCCCACCACCTTCCTGTCGAGCAGGCACCAATACATCTTTTTGCTTCTTCAACCAACACTGCGCAGAGAAGAAACAGAACCCATAAACTTATTAAGTCAATCTCTGTAACTTGAACCTATGTCAAGTGTCTTTTGTCCAACACTTAGGCGGCATGATCCAAGGACAGTACAACTTAAAACAAGGCGATTCTCGCAGACTCACCTCTCCGAACTTGGACCCGCAAGCCTCTTTGTCCCCGCAGAAGACCCATGAATCGCACAAGCAAGGTCCGTCGTCGCCACTGCACATAACTTTACACGCCTTGCAACATTCATCCGACGAATTAAACTTGAAATCCGTCCCCCACTTCACCGCCGAACCCCACAGCTCCAGATTATCTACTCCACGGCAACACCCTCCGCCGCCATCTACACGGGAGTGATCTCGCGAGTCAGTGAACCGGACGGCGGAATCGAGTTTGTGACCTTGGGGACGGAGAAGAGCAGTGAAGACAGCGTAGACGACAAGACACGATATCAGACCGATGAAAAGGAGCGCGGCGGCGGTAAAACGGCCAGGATCTCCGTCGTTTAATCGACGGGGCATGGCCGGAGTAGTCTCCGAGGGTTGGTTGACTTTTGTGAGGAAGATGCGAAAGCGAAGAGGATAGAGAAGTGAGGTTTCATGAGATATTGAAAATACGAGAATCAATAATGATGAAGAGATGGTTGGTGAGTCAACTCGTGCGGCTGCCTCTCTGTAACCTTTGAACTATCATGGAAGATTGTGATCTCATTATTTTGTTTTCCTGTCTTCCTTTCGGAAGTTTCCTCTACGCTTACGTCAGTTTGAAGTAATCAAAACACTGTCGTTTTAGAATTCCTTTTTGGGTTGAAAAATCCACTGATATATACGTACCATTTGGTTTGACCAAAGAAAATATGTACCATCATCATTGGTTGTATTAGGGATACTAGATTTTAACCCGCGCTTTCAAAGCGCGAGATCGTTTCTTTTTAAAATTTCATTTAAATTAATAAACATTTGTCGAATCTATATTTTA
Source organism: Brassica napus (assembly GCF_020379485.1). Taxonomy (NCBI): domain Eukaryota; kingdom Viridiplantae; phylum Streptophyta; class Magnoliopsida; order Brassicales; family Brassicaceae; genus Brassica; species Brassica napus. The sequence goes on from NC_063441.1 coordinate 10,831,426, forward strand.
ATAGATTTTTTTATTTGTTTATAGTCAATTTTTATAATATTGTCTTCTTTATTTTTTTTTATTATTATTAAAATAAAAATGTTTGTCCTATATTATCCTACGTAGATCCTGTTGGTTTGTTCGAATGTGTGGGTTTGAATAGGAAATCGGTGTTGCCTATTTATAATATTGATCGGATTCAAAGCGAGGTGTTAGATTTTAGGAGAAACTTGGAGAGGAAGTTGGGAGATCTTCTCTTTAAAATCGAATCTCTCTATATTTTAAGATTAGTTTTTGAAAAATTTAGTTACTATGTCAAATAGTTAAAATATTTTTCTGCGTGTTCCTAAAATTAGGGCATCTTCTTTTTATTTGATTTGATTCCGTAAATCTTTGAGTACAAAATGGGATTTAAAACGATTTAATCAGCTTAAAAACAAAAATGTAAGTAGCAAATTGGTTGGGCTTTTCATTTTCGAAAAACATTTAAAACAATTTAAAAAACAATTAAAAAAGGAATGAAATGTTTTGTAATTAATAGGAAAATTCAGGGGCAGATTCATAAGAAGTATTCTGCTTTAATAGTATAGATATATCCCATATCGGGAATTCTAAGGGATATTAAATAATATATAAAGGGTTATGATCAATTCATTAATTACTAATTGGTTTTAAGTTGAAAGCTCATAATAAAGAGAAAAAGACCAAAATAGCACTAAATCAAGTTTTTATTCCCAAACTAGCACTCAAAGCCAAAAGTCACAAAAATAACACTCAAGGGGTGGGGTTTAGGGTTTAGAATTTAGGGTTTAGGTTTTAGAGTTTAGGTTTTAGGGTTTAGAGTTGAGAAATGAGGTTTTGAGGATAAGATTTCAAATTTTGAAAAATAAAAAAATTTAAATTTTTCAAAAGATAAAATGCTATTTTGGCCATTTTAATTTTTGAGTGCTATTTTTGTGATATAAACTTAGAAATGTGCTATTTTAGAGATTTGCCCCATAATAAACCCGAATCTAACATGGTATCAGAGCCCATATCCTAAATATCCTAAAACTCTTAATTAAAAATTAAAATTAAAAATTAACCCTTCCGACGGGGTATAAAGGTCGTGATTAACCCTTCCAACCGGGTATAAAGGTTGTGTTAAACTCGCTCGACTGAGTATAAATGTCTTAAAATTCTGAGATTTCTGGCCGATAACAGCCATCATCTCGAGGAGGGGTATTAGGGATATATATCCACATCGAAAATTTTAAGGGACACTAAATAATATATAAAGGATTAGGGTCAATTCATTAATTACCAATTAGTTTTAAGTTGGAAGCCCGTAATAAACCTGAATCTAACAGGTTGGTAGTTTGAATTAGTGCAAGAAGCAGCCGGTTCCAAACTAGTGTAAGAGTTACCATAAACATAAGATAGTTTTGCTTCAATTTGTTATTTATAATAGATGAATGCTATATTTGTGGAAATTCTCTTAATTGAGTGGTTTAATTTGAGGGTTCGTCAATGTTTATATATTAGTTTCGAGTACAAGAGAAAGAAATTTATGAATATTAATGAAGACAAAATGTACAAATATCTTCAGCATCGTGTAAGTATAACCGTCAAATCGTATATTTTCAGAACATGTATAAAACAGTATAGTTAAATGTAAATTATCATAAAACATGTTATATAATATTTATAACTAGGGTCGGCCCGGGCTACGCCCGGGTTTTTTGTTTAAATTTTAATTTTGATTATATATTTTGTATATTTATTTAATATATATATAGTATAACCTATTATAAAAATATAAGCTATTAAATTATTTATAACTATGCATTTTTTTGTCTTATGAATTGAAAAATTTTAAATCCAAATTTTAATATCCAATTTTTTATATTTTGTAATTGGAAACTTTATATAAGGTGAAGAGAAAAATTAACAAAAATTAATTAAATTTTAGTTATAGTGTTTGATTGGTTGGACTATAGATATGTTTCATTTCACTTACACCTTTTTATATCTTTTGTTTCCAATTAGTTCTAAGCAATTTAATTGACCATCCCCCTTGAAATCTACAATCTTACTTAATGTTTTTTTTTCAAAAATCAGCGGTTAAAATGTTATAATATTTTCTACATCAAAAATTTACAATTACATCAGTAAAAATTACATACTAAATTATTTAAACAAATTTTCTGCATTTATAACTAACTAATCGGACCTATAATCTGAATATTTTTTTATCTCACTTATATAAGTTTTTCGATTACATATTGTTAAATGGACAACCCGATAAAATTTTATTTAAGTTTTAGAACCATTGAATTCATAACTTTAATAGGTGTTTGAAAATTTGTCTTTCCAATTTTGTATGTTCCGCTTCATCATGCAATATATTTTGATGTAATTGCACCATCTATGTTTATATATACATTGTTTCAAAAAAAAATCTTCTATATATATATATATATAAAGTGGATATATATAATCAATTTTGAACAATGACCATAATCGTATAACAAATTGTCGTTACCAAAGTATAACAAATTTTGTGTTGTTGTTTTATTTATATTATAGCAGTGATGTCACATGATAATGCACAAATATGTGGAACTCACGTTTCTCCTCTTTAAACAAAAAATATAGACTGCCAAGCTAAGCTATTAAAGTATGTATTGACCTGTGAAACTCAGGTTTTTTTCGTTTTTGGGTTTTTTGCTTGTTCCAAGCAGCAGTAAAGTAATTCACAGTTAACAAAAAAAACAGATGATACATGATAGAGCACCTCCAACAATCTTGGAGGTTTATGCTTGTAGCAACAACTATTAGATCAACACAGAAGCCTTCCAGGTGGTTGTGAAACGATACAGCTTGAGAGTTGTGAGTGGAACAAACTCAAAGTCAGAGAAACATCACTAACAATGGAAAATCAGAGAAATATCTGTTCAGACGTTTTGTTTCTTTTCTTTAAAACGTATGAAAGTGATAAGGACCACAATATGAATCAAATACCTGTCGATTTTAATTGTTGCCATAACATGACTGAGCACCTCGAACAATCTTGAGGTTTATGCTTGTTGCAACATCATCATAACTGGGAGCAGCTGGAGCCTCCGGTCATGACACGATGTTTTCCTTGTGTAGGGTCACTCACAATACTCTTCACAGCTGTGAGCTCACAGATAAGGTCTACAAAGAAATCAAGATGTCAATATCTAATCACTTTCCAATGTTGATCCTGGGCTAAAGAGATATGAAGACGATTACCGGGAAGGTGTGTGTTCCTGTTGGCCAGCCAAAGTACCTCACTGTGATTATGGAACTTGAAGCGTTCTTTAGGAATTGGTAGAACCGTATCTCTTCAAATTCAGTTGAAACACTGAACCGTAAAAGTAGAGGTGAGTCAGAGAGCCTGTAATTCTGATTGCAGCGAGTTATATCAAATCAGTCAAAGGAGTACATCAAACCTGCCTTAAAATGATGCCGGTAAGCCGTGAGACGGTGGCGGTATGAGGGTTGCTTGAAACATTAAAAAAATGAAAAAAATAATCAATAAGGGGATTCAACACCATCAATCAGAAAGGATTAATATATTGTTGAAAACATAAGCTTGATAAGATTATAAATGCTGTCCAAAACCGAGGATGATAATAAGGTTAGAAATCAGACCTTAGAGTCGAGGAGAAGCTTGTCCACGCCCATCAGCTCGTCACCTCCTTTCACGTTTCTCGAGAAGTAACACCACCACAGTGGAAAAACACTGACGGCCTCCAAATCAGCGAGCATGAAAGTTTAAGCGATGAAATCGAAGAAGATGAGGTTTTGCTGATATTAGGAGCCGGGAGGATGATTTTCGTAAGGTGAAGTCTCCCCTTTTTATAAGTGAAGATCACTGCCTGCAAGGAAGATAAGAAGCATTCAATGAATCAGTCGTGGTTGGCATGGGTCCAAAGGTTAAAGAACATGTTAGGGTGATCAATCACTTAACTGCGTAACAGATCAGAGGAGGTCGAAATCAAGCGTAACGACGGGAACTATGAACGACACAAAAGTTTATGAAGATCTGACTTGAGGTTCCTTCCAGAACATCCATGCTTGTTTGACATGGTCGGATCTAGGGGAGATGACGAACCCCTAGCTTCTTCTGTCGACATTCTCGATGAAGGTGCAAGAGGAGAGACGAACTCAATTTTTGCGTAATCAAACTTAGGGTTTTCGATTACAGGCTGCCGGGCCGCAGAAGAAAATATCAGCCCAATCACGTTTCACAGTCAAAGCCCATCGGATTAAATGAAGTGATGCGTTTTGCTTGTCTGGAACACGTGTCATGCTGAGGTGGCATCACCAGGAGAGAGCAAACCATACTTTATATATAAAGATAATTTGCAGTATCGTAATAAACTAGTGAGTTTGTTAGAAAACGAAAACAAAGTGTGAAATTAGGAAAATATCCAATACAGTGAAACTAGTACACGCACATATACATGTCATAATACAAATTATCTTTGTCGAACTGTGAATAATAGTGTCTTTAGGTATATAATTGATAGCTTGCATATTTCTATTGTTTTATCCATTCATCCATGTGCATTTTGATCGTATAGATTAGGATTTAGCCATGTTTAGGTTGCATTTTGCATACATGAGTCCTTATCAGGTATTGGAGTACCACATAGAGTTCTTGGAAACACTTGGAGGCATTTGGAGCTCAAAAAGGAGTGTTTAGAGTGGTCATTGGGCGAGCAAGGCATGGAGCGACCAGTCCGGAGCGACACCACCAAGTCGCTCTGACCTCCCTATTGGAGCGACCTTACCAGAGCGACAGGGAGAAGTCGCTCGCGGTTTCATCACTCGGAGACGCGAGAACGAGCCCGGAGCGACACCACGAAGTCGCTCGCATCTCACACCCCTCTCGGAGCGACCTCCCAAAGCGACACCCCGAGGTCGCTCGCGTCTCTATGGCGAGACGACACGAAGCGAAGCCTGGAGCGACCTCTCAGAGCGACCCACTGAGGTCGCTCCCGAAGGCCGGAGCGACTTGTCGGAGCGACATGCCGAGGTCGCTCCGCGCCTATTATCTGCTCGATTTCTATTTTACTTAAGGGCCTTTTGGTCATTTCATTATGCACGTTTTACATTTCTAAAACCTATGTTTTAAACATCTTTTGTAGCCACCAGAGGCAGATTATCTTTTATCTTTTGATCTATTGAGAAATACACAAGAACTCTCTTGAGAAGTTCATCTCTTGGATTTTGATTTGTTATGTTCTTGTGTTCTTGTTGATTTCTTATCTATTTCTCTACATGATTAATCTGAAATCCAATATGGGTTTAAGAGGAATCATGGAGATTAGTGAGTAATCACCTTTGAATTCATGGGTTAGGGAGATTAAGGGTGATTAGGTTAGAGCTAGGATGTTTTAGTGTAGATCATTCATATTTCCTTGCTAGTAGAGTAATCATAATGCATCTTCTGAGTTGGCCACTCAGTTGTTGATCCTTAGGCATTTCTCACCCGAAAGGTGTTCGATGAAATGCCCGAGACAACTCTCCTAGGCTTTTAGTATACTTTGCCAAAGACATTTGTTGTTAAAGATGCTAAGATAGCTAATAGACTTGTTAGTAATGATTGCTTTCATATTATTCAACCAAAGACATTTGATGTTTGAGATATGTTAGCAAATGAGCATTCATCTAGACATAGAGCTTGCTTAGAATTGTGTCTAGGCTTAAGGTTGATAGTTTGATTGATCATTTGCCATCCTTAGTTCGATACTTGATCACCCAAGGTCTAATCCCTATGCCCATGAGTTCTCTTTTCCTTTAGTCAAGAAAGTATCATTCTGTTATTGCTTTCTAGTTTTAGTCATAGTTTAAAACCCATCTAAATCATTGGTTGCACTTAGATTAAGTGAGTACTTGCATTCTCAGTGCTTTGATATCCCTCAGAACTGGTTCGACAATCTTCTATACTACAACATTTGTCTTAGGAGCCTTGAAAACTCCTAACATCAAATTGGCGCCGTTGCCAAATTCTGAGTAGATTTGAACATTGAGATTTAGTCACTTGCTTGAGACTAAGTCATTTTTATTTTCTTTTGTTACTGATTCTCTTTCTTCACCTCCCTTTAATCTACAGGTGTATGAACTTGAGGAGCAGGGGTCCATCAAACCTAGTTCCAATAGCTGCAGACATCAGAGCTTTAGAGAGAGAGTGTGCTAGAAATAGAAGAGAAGAAGAGCAACAGGCTCACTTGCAGAGATTGAGTACTGATATGGGAGACATACCTCAAAACCAACAGCGAGCAGCTCGACCCATTGGCACTTACGACCGCCCCAACATTCATGGTCATAGATTGGGAATCCGAGCACCCGCTGTGGCAGCCAACAACTTTGAGATCAAATCAGGACTCCTCAACGTGATCGAGAACAACAAGTATCATGGCTTGGCTCTAGAGGATCCATTTGATCACTTGGACAGGTTCGACAGCTACTGTGGGTTGTCAAAAACCAATGGTGTGTCCGAAGATGCCTTAAAGCTCAAGCTATTCCCTTTCTCTTTGGGGGATAAGGCACGTCAGTGGGAGAAGTCTCTACCCAGTGACTCCATCACTACTTGGGATGACTGCAAGAAAGCATTCTTGGAGAAGTTCTTCTCTACTTCAAGAACTGCTAAGCTGAGAAACGAGATTTCCAGCTTTCAACAGAAGAACTTGGAAGGCTTCAGTGAAGCCTGGGAGAGATTCAAGGGCTACCAAGCTCAATGCCCACACCATGGCTTTTCTAAGGAGAGCTTACTGAGCACATTCTACCGTGGTGCTCTTCCTAAGTACAGAGCCAGACTGGATACAGCTAGCAATGGGTTCTTCTTGGGGAGAACTGAGGAGGATGCAGAAGAGCTGGTTGACAACATGGTAAAGAGTGATGCAGTCTACAGTGGAGACCACGACAGAGGCAGTAGAACAGATGATAAGCAGACGAGGAAAGAGATCAAAGCTTTGGAAGACAAGATCGACCTACTCATTGCTGAAAAAGCAACCCAAGAGCAGCTGAAGTTTGTTGGTAACTCCAAGCAGGAAGATCCACTTGCTGTCAATGAGGTTGAGGGTTTGGAAGGTCAAGAGGAGTTGTGTTTCATCAACAACAATGGTAGCTGGTACAAAAAGGAGCCCAACTTTCAGTACAACAACTACCAACAGAAATCCTATCCAAACAACCAACAGAGTGGCTATCCGCCAAGAAACAACCAGCAAGGCAGCTATCAGCCTCAGCAAAACCCCTCGTCTGGTTCCTCTGCTCCTCAAGAGAGCAGCACTGATACCTTACTGAAACAAATCTTGGAGTCTCAGACCAGAAGTGAGAAGCACGTTGGTTATGAGTTGAAGAACCTTCATTCCAAGATTGATGGGAGCTACAATGAGCTCAACAACAAATTCTCACACCTTGCTTCTACAGTCAGGAATTTAGAGAATCAGTTTGCTTCCATGAACACTCACCAGAATCGCCAGCAAGGATCTCTACCTGGAAAGTCTGACCCAAATCCCAAGGAGGCCAAAGCTATCACCCTTAGGAGTGGTAAGCAGTTACCTCCTAGAACCCTCACCAAGGATGCTGAGAAACTAGGTGAGGGGGTTGCCATCAACATAGATGATGAAGTGGTGATTGTTGATGAGAAGATCAATGACGAGATCTTGGAGAAGATAGTGGAAGCCAAAGGTAAAGGAAAGGTTGGGGAAGAGAAGAAGACAGTAAAGGATGGTGAAGTTGTTACTCCAGCAAGTGAAAGTTCTTTTGTTCCTCCTCCCTATGAACCCAAACTTCCATTCCCTGGTAGATTCAAGAAGCAGCTGCTAGAGAAGTACAAGGCTCTGTTTGAGAAGCAAATGAGTGAAGCTCAGGTTGCAATGCCCATCATCGATGCTTTCATGTTGATTCCTCAATACAACAATTTCCTGAAAGATGTTGTAGCTGCAAAGAAGAAGGAGATGGAAGGCATGATGATTCTTACCCATGAGTGCAATGCCATCATCCAGAGGCTTGATGTTCCAGAGAAATTAGAGGATCCAGGAAGCTTCACACTACCTTGTGCTCTTGGACCTATGGTATTTGAGAAAAGTCTCTGCGATTTGGGAGCTAGTGTCAGCTTGATGCCTTTGTCTGTTGCAAAGAAGCTTGGATTCACTCAGTACAAGAAGTGTAGACTCTCTCTGGTGTTAGCTGATCGTTCAGTGAAGTACCCTGTGGGCATCTTAGAGGACCTCCCTGTGAAGATTGGAAGGTATGAGATACCTACAGATTTTGTGGTGCTTGAGATGGGTGAGGAGGCTCAAGATCCATTGATTCTAGGAAGGCCATTCTTAGCTACAGCAGGAGCTATTGTTAATGTGAAGGAGGGCACGATTGATCTCCATTTGGGTAAAGAGAACATCCTCCACTTTGACATCAAGGGGAAAATGAGGAAACCAACTGTGTTCGGGCAAGCCTTCTACATTGAAGAGATGGGCACTCCTGCTGATGAGCACCTTGAAGAGTTACCACCTGAGGACGACGAGGAGGGAGCATCTCCCTCTACTCATTCCCTATAGAAGGTAACCCACCACACTCCCTTGTATATACCATTTCATTTTTGCATATTAGTCTTCTTTTCGGTATCTCTCTCTACTTGACGACACAGAGACTGTGTAACTCAAGTTTGGTGGAGGTACCAAGTATTTGATCATGTTTGCTTTGATGTTGTTTCATTGAGTCATGCATGGCATACCTATTTGCATAGATATAAAAAAAAAAAATCAATCATTTAGTTTGCATCATTTGCATTTTTAGGAGAGTCTAGAGCATATAGGTTGCATTCACTTGCATTGGGAGCAATGATTTTGAATGCCTTGTAAAGAACACTACGTTGCACTTGACTAGCTTTTGCACCTCTCAAAAAGACTTGTATGTTTCGAGCCTTGAAAACTCTTCCTGAAACTTGTTGATTGCTGAAACTCAGTCTTTGAAGCCAACTACAACCTTATTTGAACTGAACGAACTTAATGCTTCTTGCTCATGGTCCCTTGTGTACTGAGTCATGGCTATACACACTTGAGTTGTCACATCTTTTATACCAATCTTTTTTGACAAACTCTAGTGGTAGACCACTCCCAAAACCTTTTCCTCCTTTTAAGCTTTCATTGTTTGATGAGTGAGGCCTTTTTCGGAAAGTCTTACATGTGCATAATGTTGAGAGTATCGGGAACGACAATGCTTGATCTTCATTCTTGCTAGATTGGACACTCTATTGTCTAGCTATAGGTGGGGGTGAGTGTTGTGATTATGATTTGGGAGAAATGAAAAAGGAAAAGAATAGACTCTTTGTGCTTAAGTGAATTGTTTTATTGGGACCAGTATAGAAGCCTCTAGCTCAAGTTTTGAAAAGTCTTGGCCCCCAGCCTAAAAAAAAAAAAAAAAGAAAACGAAAAAAAAAAAAAAAAAAAAAAAAAAAAAAAAAAAAAAAAAAAGAAAAAGGGGGCTAGCAAAGTTGTTAGGAGCTAAGAAATGTTTTGAGGTTGTGAAAAATCCCTTGTAGATTTCAAAGAGAAGGAGTTAAAGTTCTTAGGATCTTTTGGTGAGAGATGTGAGTTGGGTTTGACATTTGGGAATGATTGTGTAATTGTATGTTTGGGAAAAGGGTAGAACAATGGAGATTGAGCATTGTATGCATGAGTTGGTCCCTTTCTTAGATATATTATGTGCAATGTCAAGGCTACTTGTTTTGAGAGTAAACCACCTTAAAGATCATATGTTTTGAACCTCTTGAATCACTTGAATAAAAGCCTTCCCTTACCCAACCAAATGACTTGGACCAACTGACCATTTGCAAGAATTCACCTGATGTTTTGTGCTTAATGAATGTGAGAGTTGGTTGATTTGAATGTGTGGATGCTTGATGATGAGTGTAAGAACAAAAAGAGTTAAGATAGGCCTAGAGAAGCTAGAGTGTAATAAGAGAGTGTGCTAGTTGTGTTTCTTTTGGCTATGTGCTCCCTCCTTCAACCTCTCTCCCTATGAGTTCTAGAAAGTTCACTTGTGGACAAGTAAAAGAACAAGTTTGGGGGAGTTGATATCTTGCATATTTCATTGTTTTATCCATTCATCCATGTGCATTTTCATCATATAGATTAGGATTTAGCCATGTTTAGGTTGCATTTTGCATACATGAGTCCTTATCAGGTATTGGAGTACCACATAGAGTTCTTGGAAACACTTGGAGGCATTTGGAGCTCAAAAAGGAGTGTTTAGAGTGGTCATTGGGCGAGCAAGGCATGGAGCGACCAGTTCGGAGCGACACCACCAAGTCGCTCTGACCTCCCTATTGGAGCGACCTTACCAGAGCGACAGGGAGAAGTCGCTCGCGGTTTCATCACTCGGAGACGCGAGAACGAGCCCGGAGCGACCTCCCGGAGCGACACCACGAAGTCGCTCGCATCTCACACCCCTCTCGGAGCGACCTCCCAAAGCGACACCCCGAGGTCGCTCGCGTCTCTATGGCGAGACGACACGAAGCGAAGCCTGGAGTGACCTCTCAGAGCGACCCACTGAGGTCGCTCCCGAAGGCCGGAGCGACTTGTCGGAGCGACATGCCGAGGTCGCTCCGCGCCTATTATCTGCTCGATTTCTATTTTACTTAAGGGCCTTTTGGTCATTTCATTATGCACGTTTTACATTTCTAAAACCTATGTTTTAAACATCTTTTGTAGCCACCAGAGGCAGATTATCTTTTATCTTTTGATCTATTGAGAAATACACAAGAACTCTCTTGAGAAGTTCATCTCTTGGATTTTGATTTGTTATGTTCTTGTGTTCTTGTTGATTTCTTATCTATTTCTCTACATGATTAATCTGAAATCCAATATGGGTTTAAGAGGAATCATGGAGATTAGTGAGTAATCACCTTTGGAATTCATGGGTTAGGGAGATTAAGGGTGATTAGGTTAGAGCTAGGATGTTTTAGTGTAGATCATTCATATTTCCTTGCTAGTAGAGTAATCATAATGCATCTTCTGAGTTGGCCACTCAGTTGTTGATCCTTAGGCATTTCTCACCCGAAAGGTGTTCGATGAAATGCCCGAGACAACTCTCCTAGGCTTTTAGTATACTTTGCCAAAGACATTTGTTGTTAAAGATGCTAAGATAGCTAATAGACTTGTTAGTAATGATTGCTTTCATATTATTCAACCAAAGACATTTGATGTTTGAGATATGTTAGCAAATGAGCATTCATCTAGACATAGAGCTTGCTTAGAATTGTGTCTAGGCTTAAGGTTGATAGTTTGATTGATCATTTGCCATCCTTAGTTCGATACTTGATCACCCAAGGTCTAATCCTTATGCCCATGAGTTCTCTTTTCCTTTAGTCAAGAAAGTATCATTCTGTTATTGCTTTCTAGTTTTAGTCATAGTTTAAAACCCATCTAAATCATTGGTTGCACTTAGATTAAGTGAGTACTTGCATTCCCAGTGCTTTGATATCCCTCAGAACTGGATCGACAATCTTCTATACTACAACATTTGTCTTAGGAGCCTTGAAAACTCCTAACATCAATAATTATGAGATAATATTAAAGTATGTGATGCAAATACTCTGAAAAGAGTGAATAATAATGTCTTTAGGTATATAGCTAATTATGAGATAATATTAAGGTATGGGATGCAAATACTCTGAAAACAATATAACAAAACTACACATTGTAGTGTTTCCACGTGGGTACCATAGAAATGGAAAATTAAAACCGAAGTTGAACCAGCCAACAAGAGCATCAGAAAAAAGAAATCAAAACAAAACTCCACCAGAAAAAATCTTGAAGAGGAACATTAATCTCTAGTAGCACCATCAACGAAGGAAGCACTAGCGGAACCATAAATACGCATAGTTGAAGAGCCATCTGCCTAAAAGAACTCACCACTATATAAGCTAGGTTCAAGCCTTCAAGGAAAACCTTTGATCAACTAATTAGGTGTAATATTTTTTGTATTGAAAATGAATTATGGAACAAACCGTTGAGCAACATATTTTAAAATGCTTTCTAAATAAGTTTTGAGTGGGGTATTTTTTACGGACTTACTATACTACCCCATTTGCTTTGAAAGCATATGTCACCTTGTATTTGCTGTGCTCTTATTACCTTTCCAATCACATTTTATATTTATTTACAAGACTTTGTCCGAATATAGATATTTATCTGCAGTGGACAGATGCGTTTGGGAGCCCATAATAAAGGATAGAGAGACATGCACTTTTGGATGATAGCTGAATATAGAAACTAGAAAGCCAAGTCGATAAACTTATCCATCCCTCCACTCACTCGATCGGTATCGAATGGTGTCGTTCCTATCATCTCGAGGCATTGTCGATAGCCGCTTTATATCTGACACGTGGTAGTAGATTAGCATATGTCCTCTATCATCTTTTTTTTTTTTTTTTTTTTTTTTTTTTTTCTTTTTTTTTTTTACTCTATCATCTTGTTACTTACAATACTGCCCATGTTGCTAATCTTCCTTTACTTGCACTGGAAGAAAAAAGTAATTATCAATCCTAACCGCTAATTTATGATGAATCTAAATAACACAAGACACAAAGTTCAATATTTATGACTAGATTGATAATTATTCTATTCTTTCAAAAGCATTCTTGTTATTTGTAAGTGTTTAGATTCTCTGTGTTTTTTAAATTACATATTTTTGTATTTAATACATATTAAAAATTGATTATAAATATATCATTTTATATAACTAACTATTTTCTGAAATTTAACAAATAGTACTTGAATAAGCGTAACTTAATTTTTTTAAATTTATCATTCTTAACTGAAAAAATTTACATATAAATGTAAAACATAACCTTACAACAAATAAAAGTTCAAACCTTTTTTTAATAGAAGAAATATTAATTTTAACACAATATAATGATTATAAATATTAGGAGTTGAAATTTCATTTTAATCATTATTGGACTTTTTAGTTTAGGGATGAGTCTATGTGTAATGATATTCATTTTAGCTGTTAAATCTTATATATTAAAACAGAAGTAATGATGACTTCTTTTCATGTGTGATTTTTTTAGTTTGAACCATTCCTAGAAAATATCATATTTTACATAAGTTCGTTATTATATCTTTTAATATCTTTATCTTTTTATTTGAAATACAAATGAATATATTTAAAATGTTCTAACAAAAATTATTTAAAATCTTCTTAGAATCTTTTTAAATTTACTTTCAAAAATTAGTCAGTTTTAATTTAAATTATCATAAAATATAATTAGAAATTAAAATTGAATATATTTTTGGTTTATAAACGAAAATTTAAATAAAATGAAATTAATTAATTTCACAAATACATTTACTAATAATTTTTAAAGATTTTGTTAGAAATAAATATTTATATTTATTTTATTTTTTTTTCAAATTTGTTTTCTAATAAAATAAAAATCATGATTTTTTTATGAATGATATTTTTATTTGGACCATCATTTAAATTTTATATTAAATGTATATCACTAATGCTAATATACATAATATTTTTAACTACTTTAATCATAATATATTTTATATCTTTTAATTTAAAAAAAATCTAACAAATCTCTTGAAAAAGATTATAATAAGATCTTAATTGTCATAAATTGAATATAAATATTTTCAACTAATTTTGTAATTAGTAATGAAATGTTACTAAACGAATAAAATTATATCCTATTTTATCAATTTTATAATAATATCTATCATTTTAAAATAAAAATGTTATATTGAACAAAGTATGATAAAATTATTTTAAATTGATAAGTTAACATATTTTATTTTCATAAATATAAAATATCTATGCTAAAAATATAATATGTTGGTAGAACGGGTTATATTAGTAAACTATATAATACATGTATAAAAATTTAACTTATCTTAAACTTTTTAATATACAGTAATTTATTATATAAAATTAATAAAAATTAAAAAATTACTAAAAAAATCTAGCGATTTGAATTATGGATCATGATTATAATAAATTAAATACAAAATTATTTTCATATATGTTGTTTCATGCATTAAAAAATTTAGTTTAGTAATCAAACGCAAATTCAATAAGACAAATATATGATAAGCAACATATATATGTGATGATTTTAATTTATAACATGAAAACTATAAAATTATTATATTTGTCATAATTATACAAACATTTAAATATGTGAGTAACATTAAAATATATAATAATTATGTAAAACAAATATCTATATATATAAATGTGAAAATATATACCCGCACAGTTGTGCAGGTGGAAATCTAGTTATATGTTTAATAACCCTTTTATTATTATACGAATACTATTCATTAAACTATATTGGAAGTTGCATTACCCTACAATCGGATTTAACCAATTTTATCAACATCATTTTTATAAGTCCCGTTATTAATAGATTATGTGTTATACTTATTTGGTTAACAACATAATTTAGAATAACTAAAAAATGAAAATGATAAAAAAATGAAAATGATCAATGTTTGTTACGCTAATGGCAGACACGTAAAGACCGTACAAGTCAAAATCATTGTATTAAGTCACACAATTCAACAAAACCATCCACAAGAAAAGGAAAATTTCATTTTTCTTGCCACTTTTACAAGTTATTGACACAATTATTACCTAAAATAGTCTTTAATAGGAGAGACTTAATTCACCAACCCGAATTCTATAATGGTATGTACGGCATTAATGTTTGAAGAATAAATCGCTAAATCATTTAATTACTCGTGATCTGTATGATTAATGACGTGAGGCATTTAACTAATCACATTAAACAAAAGCCAATGATCAATGGCATAACGGTAAAATAAAGCGAAATACAGGGGTCTTAACTTAACTAATCCTCTTTACCTTAGCTTCAAAACTCAGCTCCTTGCTACTCTTCTCTCGGAACGAAGACAGTTTAAAAGGAAGAACAAAAAAAAGCAACAGAAACCCTAATTCGCGAAGAACCCTAATCTCAAAATTTATGAATGTAAATGCATCTGTAGCAGAACGGCGGTTCATCGGAAAAGAAGCCGCCGCTTGTTTACCTTCCGATCCCAAACCTAAGATCAAACATCATCTTCCTCAGAGCCATCTGACCGTTGAAATCGCTGATTCATCGTCTCCGCCTCAGTCTTCTCACCCGTTTGATCTCCGCCTGGGCTCGATTTTGTCGTTTGTGTCATCATCGCTTCCGTCGATCCCCTCCGCGACGAACCAGAAGCTCCTCCGCCAAGTGATTCGAGTCCGTTTGATATGCTTCCACCTCCGTTTCCTGCTTCTCCTCTCCGTCCCTCCTCTCTACGTCTTCTTCCTCTTGATCAGTTTCCGCTTCTTCCTTGTCTTCGTCTTCTCCATTCTCGCCTTCTCCTTCATCCTTTCCATCTCTCTCAAACTCGCTCTTCCTCACCTTCCGTCAATTCGCCTGATCATCGCTCGCTTGCTATCCCTCAAGCTGAGATCATCCTCCTCCTCCTCCTCCTCTCAGGTTGTTTGGTCAATCGGGTCAAAGCCCGTTACAGAGAAGAAGACCAATTCAGGGTCTTGGGTTCACAAGTACAGCTCCGGGGATGTGTACGAGGGAGAGTTTCATAAAGGCAAGTGTTCAGGGAGTGGGGTTTATTACTATTCGATGAAGGGTAAGTACGAAGGGGATTGGGTTGATGGGAAGTATGATGGGTATGGAGTTGAGACGTGGGCTAAAGGAAGCAGGTACCGAGGTCAGTACAGGCAAGGGATGAGGCATGGAGCTGGGATCTACAGGTTTTATACAGGGGATGTGTATGCTGGTGAGTGGTCTAATGGTCAGAGCCATGGGTGTGGTGTGTATACCTCTGAGGATGGTAGTAGATTTGTTGGAGAGTTTAAATGGGGTGTCAAACATGGCCTTGGTCATTACCATTTCAGGTGAGAAGTCATCAGTTTTCGTTTGTTAACTTTGTGCGTTTTCATTAATTAACATGCCAAGGTGAGGTGGTGTGGGGTTTGAACACTGCAGAGTCGTTTAACTTTTGTAGAAATCGTGAAGCTTTCTGTATAAGGGCCAACTATTAACCGGTGTGGAATTGAAATTAATGTGGTTTCTGATAGTTTCTGGCTTGGAATCTGAACTTTCTAGTTAAGCCTCTAGTTGTGTTTTGACTTAGGATGCTAAGCCTATGTCTGTGTTAGGTCTAAGTTTATGGCTTTCGATTTTGAAGTGCTGATGGATTGTTATTTGTTAGGCTGCATATACGCTTTTTCTGTGTGGCGTTACTTACCTTTTGAGGAGCATATCAATGTTTAAAGATTAACTATTACTGCCATTGATAAATGCATGAGATATTAAACTTTAAGATTCTGTCTTTCAGTTCCAGTACCGAGTTTTATGTTGGACGGTAGTTCTTACCTTTGAAACATTATAAGTCTAGGATGGCATCAAGGTTCAAGTTTTTTTTGTTGCGGACATGACCATTGATCTTTAAATAATTCGATCAGTTACCGTGTTTTCTTGTCTAGTGATACCTGCCTAACTAACTTGAAACGACACCTCTGTTGCAGAAATGGTGATACATACGCTGGAGAGTATTTTGCAGACAGGATGCATGGTTTTGGAGTGTATCAATTTGGAAATGGGCATCGGTATGAAGGAGCCTGGCATGAAGGGAGAAGGCAAGGGCTTGGTATGTACACATTCAGGAATGGTGAGACACAGGCAGGCCATTGGGATGACGGTGTTCTCAGCTGTCCTACCGAGCAGAGCACCCGTCCTGGTTCATCCTTTTCCATCAGTCATTCCAAGGTTCTCGACACTGTGCAGGTAACTTATAAGCTTATCTTACTCCTACTAATACATACAAAGTTATGTACTTTGAATTTTGTTCATCTCTGGAGAAGTTAAGAGACCAATTTGTAAAAATAGTATTTAATGTTCATATGTGTGTGATTGGTCTAAATTGAATACCTACATTAGGTTTGATTCTTTTTTTTTCTTTCTTCATTCAACAGCAAGCTAGGAAAGCAGCCGAGAAAGCACATGAAGTTGTGAAAGTGGAAGAGAGAGTGAACAGAGCAGTGATGGTAGCAAACCGAGCAGCAAATTCTGCTAGAGTTGCTGCAACAAAGGCTGTTCAAACCAAAACATATTACAGTAGTGGCGGCGATGATCCCTTGTGAGTTCGTGTGTCAAAGCTTTTGACATATTAACAGTCATGAATCTCACCTCGAACTTCTTCGGTGACATGAGAGAGAAAAAGAGAGACATCTAGAGAATGGCAGTCAAAATTCGCATCTCCGATGAGATTATCTTGAAGGTGGAAACCACTTGGAACCAATGTCGAGATCTCATATAAGTATTAAATAAGAGATCTGGCTATGGAGCAAGCAATGCAGGTTTACTTTTTTCTTCTTTTCTCCCAGCTCTCTTCTTTGTTATGAGCAGGCAGGTTTATAAGCTGTACATAGGTTGTTGAAGAGTAAGCAATGTGTGTTAACAAAAGATCTTTGTAACAAGCGTAACCCATGTAGAGAAGCAACAAAACATTGTCTTTTACGTTTTCACCGTGTGAATAACAACATCTCTTCTTACTAGATTTCTTTTCAACAGAAAACGACAAGTTTTAATCAACTTGACAGAATCAACCAAGATAATGTATAATGAATTGACAGAAGATTACATATCTGATCTTGTAAATGGTTATGGTCTTCATCTAGCTCCCAGCCTCTTGATGGTACGATCAGTGCTGTCATAAGTCCTAACCATTCAGACACAATTAATGAACCAGAAATATGAAAAAAAAACTAACCACAAGCTAGAAGAATTAAACAACTGGTTTCTTGTAGGCATAGCATAACCCGAGCTTTACAAGAAAAAAAACAGAGCTTGTGTCACATAGTTAAATGGGCCCAGGCCCATGAGACGATTCTCTCCCCCTCTCAGGTCCGTTTTAGTCTAACATGACCGGAGAACTCCCAAAAAAAAAACTAGAATAAGAGGGAGAGATGCAGAAATCGTTCTCGTTGATCCAAACGGTGGCAATCTCCGGCGTATTCTCCGCCGTCTCTTGCTGGTGAGTGATTATTCTCCCCCCGCCCCCTTAACTCTGATTTCTTCAATTTAGGGTTGATAATAATATGTCGTGTGTAAATTTTTTAAGGTATGGATTCATGTTCGGTAGAGAATCCGCGAGAAAAGAGCTGGGCGGTTTGATCGAAGATCTCCGTCGCGGAGGTTCGGACTCTGGTTCTCCTCCCCATTCTTGAGTTAGGTGACGACGATGGCTCTTTTTGCACTCTTGTTTGAGCAATTATCATTGTATCTTTTGTTTGAGTTATATGAAACATTTACTATCAGTGTAAACCACATTGATTAAGATCATAAAGATTGTAACACTGTACTCTCTCATCTCCCATGTTTATTATGTATTAGACATCAAGAACATGAACTTTACAATCAGGGCCGTTGATTATTTGAGACTAAATGATCAATACATATTGTTATTTGATATTTAAATTTGGGGACGAGAATGTTTCATCTCATTATGTTCAAGATCGCCTATGGATACAGTATATGTGAGAAATTAAACTAGAGAAGTCTCTTCAACCTTCTCAATGATCCTCCTGCCTTTGACAAATCCCACATAAACCTCACTTCTTGTTGTGTCTTCTTCAGAGAGTCGTCTATTCCTTCATGTTCTTAACAAACTCCACTAACTGCTGCCAGTTTTGACCCGCAAACAACCTCTTGTTCATTTTTAGGTAAGTAAATTGTGTCGACCCCTTTCCAGAATCTGATCTATTCGTTGCAACCACTTGTCAGAACGCGCTCCAGTCATATCTCTCTTAACGCTTTCTCCCCTGCTAGCTCAGTTCCAGCCTGCCTTGTCACCTTCTACACTTGTTTAACCAGACCTTCCGGCGAGCAATTTGCCGTGTTTGCGTAATTCAGGTTGTTCTCCATGCAGGTGAAGCTGAACACAGCACCATGTGTGTTGAACAGCTTACTATTGGTAAGTACCCGTCATGGTTTATTGTGTTGTAAATTTGTAATACCCATCGGTTAGCTCAGCAGCGTTTGACCTGGTGTTGTAGTGCCAGTATATTCCGGCTACTTTTCCTGATAGCTTTGCCCCGGTTCCTTGAAAGATTGCTTTCGCTGAAGCTAGAAGTTTGTGTCCCTGTTCCAGTAGCTTCCCTGAATACCAATCCATGAAAAACTTTCCATATTTATTTATACTGTTCCATGTTCCATCTCTCCTTAAAAAACTCAGTATCTTCTGGTAGGTTCTTGTACTCGCCAGCATCATGAGGCCCACTTGTTCCCCAGTTAGTCTTCTCGACTGATTCAGCATATGCTTGAAGCGACGATCTCAAATACTGCAAATCAAGAAGTATATAGTTATGTATAATATTGGTGCAGTTAACTGTACACTATACAATATCTCACTAGCTTAAGCTATACCTTTTCATAGCACTGAACTCTCCAATTCTCGAGAACCTCCGGGTCCCATTGCTCTCAGGGTATGATGGGTATCTCAACTCTCCACAAGGTCCCATTCCTACTTGAATTTCCTGCAATACATGAAGAAATGATGTGATTAGGTCACTGCATATATATATACTGCCCATGTCTTATATGAAGTTGATTATTTTTTTCTTTAAAAGAGTCTAGATGCTTGCTTACCGCAAATGACAACTTCTATGTAATTTCTGAATCTTTCACGGAAACTCCTTATAAAATCTGAATAGACCTGGATAGGTGTACATGCACATAATCACATCCCAAGGAGATATACTCTGGATTCCTTCTCCCAGATTTGTCTGTGTAGACAAGATCAGGGTTCTTACTGATTTCTTCAAGCACCCATGGTTGCATACTAGATTTTAAAAGAGACAAACATTAGCTACGCTAGAAGTTTGAGACAGATTTTGTTCAAAAGGGAGAAACTAAAATTGCTTTCATTACCTGCAAAAGGCTCCAACGTTTCTTCCACATTGATGGGAAGACATAACGACGTGGAGTTTGAGACCGTGCATCTGAACCATCTGTATAAGCGCGGCATAGCCTTCCCAGTTATACTTCATAGGTCCATCTTTCTCAATCAATTTCCACCAAGCAAGCACCAACCATTTACAGTACTGCCTCAAACAGGTACGCTCTTCGAACCCTCATTTCGTAGTTAAGAAACAAATTTGTGACAATAACTGATCGTATAAATTATTGAACATACATCCCCCCATTCTCTATCATGATTCCTTATGTTAATTCAAAGACACTAGTAATGTATTCTTGCCAAGCATATAGATAGATACATGAGCTCAGTTTCTGGTTTTGTTCGGTTAACAATGATAATATGCATGTTGTGAGCCTTATGACCTCTCCGGACGCTTTAGTGCGACTCTTTGTTTCAAGAGTCTACGGTACGCAGCATTGTAGGACAAACATGTAGTAATATTATGTACATGCAAAGTTTTGAGCTTTATTATGGACCGATGGTAGAAAAAGTACAAAGGTTATGGATCTGTTCATACATGCATCTGCAAGAATCAATAAAAAAATAATGAGTAAAATGAGTTGATATTTTCTTTTTACATACATAGTTTCTGACTTTGATCTTCGGTGCTTGATCTAATTTAGTCTACATCTGATTAGTGCTTTGTGTCTTGACGATGGTTAGAAAAATCTAGTGTGTGAGTTAAAAATCGTGGGATGGTGACTTGTTTTATTGACTTTAGGGAGTTTGATACAGTTGAAATAATGGTAAAATTCATTCATGTGTGTATTTGCTGGGGCTGAGCTTGAGTGAATGTCGCTAATCTTCGTAGACAGAAGCATATAGTGGCTAAAGCAGACTATATGGTTTGTGGCTAGCTCAGTGGTCATATGGTTTTGTCACCAATTCATCATAGGCTTAAGTTGTTAAACTAAACAAGTCAGAACCTTAACATCTTCGAAACCTACCACTTAAATTATTACTTACCTATTTGCGTCACCAGATAGCATGTGTATTTAACTCCCATGTAGAGCAACTGGGTTTGCCCGGCCCCTGGGAATTAATCCAGCCTTCGGGTTTACCTTGGGATATCAAAAAATAGAACCCTTAACAATTAAGCTTTATAGTGTCATTGTCTTGCTTAGATATTTTTCTGCTTTGTGAAATGTGATAAGTGTTCATCCAATAGGTATGTGAGAAAGTTAACGAGTTTTGTATTTTACCAATCAAATAAATATCTTTTCGCATTAGTACAAGATATATTCTCCCACTCTCCTCTTATGTTGAAGCATGGCAAGACATAGTCTCTTCACACGAATAAAACACATTGTGTAGAGAGCCAACTCGAACTCTGGACTTACTCCAACTAGAGTACTTGACACTGATTTTAGAACACAGTTCCACTAGAATTCGATCGTTAGCAGCTGAGTCTCATGAATCAGGCCGTAACGGAATCATAAGTGTGATATCTCAGTTAAACAGCGGCATGTTTCGTTAGCATGTATATTGGAGGAAACATTATGTGATGAATTGAAAGATATGTTACTTTAAACAATTTCACCAGGGAAATCTATATAGCGTTGATAAACAAAGTTTAAGCAAAAAAGAAGAAGCTTCTACGTATTGTGTTCTTTTCAGCTAAATCTATCGAAACTCCTTTAGGTTCTGAGTGAAAGGAAACTTAAAAGCACTATCTTAATCTAGATTTGGTAGTTGGGTCACGACACTATTCTTTTATGTTTTCACCGCTCGCTTCTCTTTAAATGCTTCTCCAGTTGTATGGGAAGAGTGTGGAGTTTCCATGTACGCGCCACAGCAACCGCGTGAGTCTATAATAAATAACGGTCGTTTGTACTTGCCGACAGTTAGTTGATTTTAATTCTACAAGTACAAATGAAAAGAAAAAAGATAATGGCTCATATACGATAGTGCCATAAAACGTGTTCCATTTCAGTAAATTTCGTAATTAGAGTAACAAATGTTAACTATTGTGGAGGTATAGTAATTGGTAGATATATCAAAAATATGTTTCCTATTTTCTACCGAAATGAGATAGTTGACTCATAGCATGCAAATTTACGAATACATAGTAGTACAATCACAAAAGAGGTGTTTAGAATTAAAATTATATTGATAAAATGTTTTAAAATATTACAAAGAGGATCTTTACTTTACTAAGAACACTCTTTGTAAACTTGAGAGATTCTTCGGTACTTAACTCAAATCAATTGGCTCGTATTACAACACACTCCAAACCTTTTTATTTATAGTCCAATGTCTAAAAAATATTTTTTGGAATATCCTTTAGAACTTTAATGTCTTACAATATATAGTACATAAATTATATCTTACATTATTCACCACACATAATTGATGTTGACTCTTTTGGCTAATATGATGACATAGATATCATAATATTAATATTATCTATGTTAACATCAACTAAGTACGACATATATTAGTTAAAAGAGTCAACATTAATTATGTGTGGTGTATAATATAAGGTATAATTTGTGTAGTGTGTATTGTAAGATATTATGGATATTGTCACATGATTTTTCAAAACATCTCATTCTCTCCCTGACGACGTTGTCGAGAAAGGTCTTTACCCGCGCGTGGAAAGTACCTCTGTCTGAAGACTTGCTTTAGACCATCAGTACGTTCGGTGTCTAATTCAAATTGTCGCCCCTTTTAGCAATAACCTTTGGTTAAAAGCAGGCTCTGACAGATTACACACCGGGTTCTTCCCCCGACCGTGTCGGAGGGACCGTCGCCACCGTGAAGACCATCGGAAAAGCTCTTTCCGACTCAGCAATGGACCTGAAAACCCTAAACTCACCCAAAGGAGGCTCAAAGGATCATCACCTGCAAAAAAGGACCTCTGCTTAAAGATGTTCGCTTACGGTCGAAGGAGATAAACGGGATTCCGTTACCTACTACAGCTCAATTTGCAAAGTATACGATTTGATAACGGGGCTCCGTTGCTCTCTATTTGTCACTCTCTACAGGTTAGATTCAAAAAGGTGGCTTTTATAAAGATTTTGGGAGAGAGACCGGTGAAACTGCTGCATTTATTACCAGATCTACCAGAGTAAGCTTCTTTAAGAAATATCAAAAGAGGTAACGTGGGACTGAAGATTTAAAGAAGGTCGCCGACAAGCATGGAAGCTAGAAGATTGTCAGCAGCGGCAAAAGGGAAAAAGATCGCCACAGATTTGTACCAAGCTCCAAGAACGGGAAGAATCCAAGTAGAGGAAACTGAGAATGCCTATCTTACGCACAAGCATGCTCTCACACTCATCGGGAGAGTTACAAACCCCTCGGCGCAGAAAGTGTGGGCAGTCATTGCGTTTTTCTCAGAGCACTGGAAGACAGAAAGAAAGATAGTTGGAGCAGACCTCGGACAGGGGCTCTTCCAATTCCAGTTTGAACTGGAGACTGACTTGCTTGCGGTCCTAGATAAACGACCATACCATTACGGACGATGGATGATCATCTTACAACGATGGGAGCCGACTACTTCCCCCCACTTCCCTTCACTAATACCATTTTGGATCAAGGTGCAAGGGATTCCAGTCCATCTTTGGACAGAAGACACTATTCGAAGACTTGGCGAAGATATAGGAGTCTTTGAGGAAGCTGATATCACATCTTTGGCAGTTAGAATGAGAGTACACATTAACGGTAGACTCCCGTTGATAAAAGAATCTGTTATCGAATATAAGGGAGGTAGTGAAGTCATTGCTCACTTTGTGTATGAGAAGCTCGAGAAGCACTGTTCGATGTGTCAACGCCTCGACCATGAACTACGGGACTGTCTGGAGGCAAAAGCACGCAAGAGGGATGCCCTTAAGGAAAAGGAGGAAGCGAAAGAGCGGCTGGAAGGTCAACCAGCTGGAGAGAGGCACCGCCAAAACAGAGAGGTGAACTTCAGAGCCTCGGGAGCACGGGAGTATGATAGAAGGAGACCAGCGGAGAGTGAGACCTACTCCCGCAGGGGTCGAGACGCACAGGAGAGGAATAAATATCCACCTCGACACCACCCCTACGCTCGATCTACGCGAGAAAACTCTAGAGACAGAGGAAGCCAACAACATTCGTCTTTCTTTCAGAGACATGTGCAAACGAGCTATCAACCCCGTGATCAAAACTCGCAGGAACGAGTTCATAAACCAATCTCTAAAGACACTAACTCCCAAGAGCAGGGGTCAGATCGCAGAGCTAGAAGCACTAGAAGCCAAGGGTTTGGCAGTCATAGGGAGGGGAATGAACCTAGCACGGAACCAGCTAGAAACAGCGCAGAGCTTAGTCCTTTAGTAGGAGGGGCTCCTCCTACGGGGAATCCAAACTCTGTTCCCAAAGACGCAGTGGAGTTGGCAATAGTTGAAGTTCGGGAGGCAATGGCACAATATACGGCCTGTGCAGACCCAACAGAGAGTGCCGCAAGAAAAGAACGGATGCGATTGGCTGAGGCCCAAGGTGAAATAAAAGAAACTGCAATCCGAATGGTCCAAGCCTCCAAAGGCACAACACCTGCAAGGTCACCACCAGTGGGGATTCCAGCTAGAATCCCAGCAGTTCTCAGACTTGGACCTTCTTCGCAAGAGGAAACAAGAACTGATGGAAACCCTGAACCCCCGACAAAGCGAAAACCAGGCAGGCCCCCGGGGAAGAGGAGGACACAAGAAAGCCCTCTGAAGATAACAGGACCATTGGCGGCTAAGAGGAGAGTCTCTCAGAAGGCTCAGCCAGGGAAAAGAAGAACGACAAAGGGCATAACTCAAACTCCAAGAGGGGCAAACGGTGGAAAAGATGTGGCAGGAGGATCTAAAGGCCAAGCTAGACAAGCAAACTCCAGCCAGAGCTATGAAAACCAACCCATTAGTTCACTGCTACCACCAAAGTCGAAGAGAAGGATGGATTTTCACAATCCATCAACTCTCGTTCCTTAAAAATAATGGGATGGAACTGTCAAGGGTTGGGGAGTCCCGAGACAGTTCAAAGACTCAGAGAGATTAAACGGTCTATTGGACCAGATATAATTTTTCTCTCTGAAACAAAAAATCCCACGGAAACGGTTCTCTCGAAAACGCAGGAGTTAGATTACGCCTTTCATCATATCATCCCGCCTACGGGTGTCTGTGCGGGAGGCCTTACTCTCTTATGGAAGGAAAATGTAAACATTGAAGTGTTAAGCTCATCTAATAACTTGATTGACACGATTGTTACATTCGAAGGAAAACCTTTCTTTGCCTCTTTCATCTATGGTGATACAAATATTTTAAACAGAAGACAGTTTTGGGATCAACTGATCACCACTAATGAGGCCCGCAGTGGCCCTTGGTTTGTCACCGGGGATTTCAACGACATAATTAGTAATGAAGAAAAGACGGGAGGTCCGGCAAGACCAGAGGGTTCGTTCACGGACCTGAGAACGTTCTTCTCCGAAGGCGATCTCTATGATATTCAGAGCTCAGGCGATCCTCTCTCATGGAGAGGGAAGCGAGGTGATCACCTGGTTAGGTGTAGACTCGATAGAGCAGTTGCTAACACTGCTTGGGCGGAGCTGTACCCTACAGCACGCAGCCAGTATATGGACTATGAAGGATCTGATCATAAGCCGATCATAACCCTATTAGAGCCCCACAAGAGAAAGCGAAACGGCCTGTTCCATTATGACAGGCGTCTGAAGGACAATGCTGAAGTTAGGGAGCTAGTCCGCGCTATTTGGGAGAATGGCTCGAGGCTGACAGTCCAGGGAAAAATAGAAGATAGTCGAAAAGCCATCTCCCACTGGAATAGGAACCAGCAAAGAAACAGCAGGCTGGTCATCGACGCAAAAAGAACAGAGCTAGAAGCCGCTCTGACTGATGAGAGGAACGACACAGAGCTGATACAGACAGCAGATTTACGAGCAGCTTATCTCGCAGAAGAAGCTTATTGGAAGCAGAGGAGCCGACTTCTCTGGCTCAGATTGGGGGACCGTAACTCCGGGTTCTTCCATTCAGTCACTAAAGGAAGAAGAAGAGCTAATATGTTTTCGGTGATAGAGGATGAGCAAGGAGCACCGGTCTACAAAGAAGAACAAATTGCCCAAGTCATAGTGGAGTATTTTGGGAAGCTCTTCTCATCCTCAGCTACAAATAGCACGGAAACAGTGAGCTATGCTTTAGACCCGGTCATCACAGAAGAACAGAACTTCATTCTGATTCAACCGCCAACGGCCATAGAAGTTAAAGCAGCAGTGTTTTCGATTCATGCGGACAAAGCCCCTGGCCCGGACGGTTTCTCGGCGGGTTTCTACCACACTAACTGGGAGAGTGTTGGAAATTCCATAACCACTGAGATCCAACAGTTCTTCATCTCAGGCACACTCCCGGAGAAGATAAATGGGACGCACATCCGCCTCATTCCTAAGGTGCAGCGCCCGCAGACGGTGATGGAGTACAGGCCAATTGCGCTGTGCAACGTGTACTATAAGATCATTTCTAAGATCATGACAAAGCGACTCCAGCCACTCCTCCCCTCAATCATCTCAGAAAACCAGTCCGCTTTTGTGCCCGGTAGAGCTATTTCCGACAATGTTTTGATCACACATGAGGTTCTTCATTATTTGAAATCGTCGGAGGCTGAAGTCCGTTGTGCTATGGCTGTTAAAACAGACATGAGCAAAGCTTACGATAGACTCGAATGGGAATTTATCTCACTAGTGCTACATAGGATGGGGTTCCATCCGAAGTGGATTACATTAATCATGGAGTGTATTACCACTGTTACATACTCCTTCCTTATCAACGGCTCGCCTAGGGGAAGGGTTAAACCGAGTAGAGGAATCCGTCAAGGAGACCCACTGTCACCATACATTTTCATATTGTGTAGTGAAGTTCTCTCGGGACTATGTAACAAAGCACAAGGGGATGGTACCTTGAAAGGAATCAGTGTAGCTCGAGGAGGGCCGCGGGTTAACCATTTATTGTTTGCGGACGACACGATGTTTTTCGTAGAAGCTACCGATGAAGCCAGTAACTCACTTAGACGACTCCTCCTCTGCTATGAAGAAGCGTCTGGACAAACAATCAACGCAGCAAAGTCCTCTGTTTCTTTCTCGAAAAGAACCCCAGCACAAATCAAAAACCGGGTAAAAAACTGTCTACAAATCCAAAACGAAGGTGGTGTTGGGAAATACCTCGGACTCCCCGAGCACTTCGGCAGGCGTAAGAAGGATTTATTTGCCTCAATCGTTGATAAGATCAAGCAAAAGGCCAAGAGCTTTAAGAATCGCTTCTTATCTACGGCTGGAAAACTAACGATGCTAAAGAGTGTGCTTAACGCCATGCCATCACATGCTATGTCATGTTTTAAGCTTCCGATCTCTCTCTGTAAGCGGATACAATCAGCAGTAACAAGATTTTGGTGGGATTCAAACTCTGGTGATAGAAAGATGGCGTGGGTCTCTTGGGACGATATGGCGGAAACCAAAACTAAAGGGGGTCTCGGGTTTAGGGACTTTCAGTGCTTCAACGACGCCTACTTGGCCAAACTGAGCTGGAGACTACTTCACAACCCTTCATGCCTCCTTGCTAGGATCTTATTTCACAAATACTGCCAAGAGGTGGATTTCCTTACCTGCCAGGATCGCAATGCTGAGTCACATGGCTGGCGTGGAATATTGATAGGTAGAGACCTACTGGTACGAAACATGGGATGGTCGGTGGGAGACGGGAAAGCAATTCATGCCTGGGATGACCCCTGGCTTAGCTCAACGAGACTGGCCAGACCCATAGGACCAGCCTTAGAGACTCACTCAAATCTCAAAGTTTCTGACCTGATGATATAAGGCACAACTATTTGGGATCACCCGAAGATTCAGCAAATATTCCCTGCTATGGCAGACACCATCCTCAGCATCAAGCCAAGCTCGTTAGGGGCTCCTGACAAACGGTTCTGGATTCACACCCGAGATGGAGTTTATACGATCAAATCGGGATATATGGCGGCGGTGGAGAAACGCAAAGAAGAAGAAGACAGATTAGAGAACGAGCACACCATCAACTGGAACAAATGCGTTTGGAACTTGAAGACAGCACCGAAGATTCAAATTCTTGTGTGGAAAGCACTTCGCGGAGCTCTCCCGGTAGGCGAAAAACTACTGGCAAGACAGATAAATATTGACCCTCGATGCAAAAGATGCGGTAATATCGAATCTATTGATCATCTCATCTTTCAATGTGAATTTGCTGAGAAAGTGTGGAGAAAAGCTCCTTTTTTACAACAAGTTGATAGGAGAAGATTACTAGATTTGAGGACCGATTGGTCGCATCTTATTGAGAACCCCTGCCTGCCACCGGTTGGGATTGTAGACGGTCAACTTGCACCATGGATAGTGTGGGCGCTTTGGACTGCACGTAACAAATTGATTTTCAACAACAAAGTGTTCACTGTAGAAGAAGTGATCACCCACGCAGTGGCGGCAGCTCGTGAATGGCTCAACGCACAGAGCAAGGAACAGCGACAGAGCCCACACCCCCAAGCATGCCGAACAACCTCCCCCCGAGAAGCTGTGATTCAAACTGATGCAGCCTGGAAAGTCGACACAAGGACTGCGGGACTGGGATGGTCAATCAGGAAAACAAGTGAAACCCTGAACTTCCAATCAGTGAACTGCTTTGTAAGCTCCCCTCTCATCGCAGAGGGTTTGGCCATGCGAGAGGCAGTTAAGAAATGCAAAGAGCTGGGACTCCGGCACATCAGACTGGAATCAGATTCTGCTCAACTTATTAAAGCCCTACGGTCGAAGTTGGAACCTCCGGAGATCTACGGGATCATCTCAGACATTAGAATTAACTGTCTTGCTTTTGAAACTGTTTATTTTAGTTGGATTCCTAGAGCAAAAAACTCTGTTGCAGATGGTTTGGCTAAACAGGCTTTGGCTTTGTATCAAGTGGTTTAACCACATACTCTGATGATTTAAGGAAGTTTGTGTTACAAAAAAAAAAAAAAAAAGTGTATTGTAAGATATTAGATATCTAAAAAATATTCTACTACAAGTCAGCGAGTGTCGCCGTATGCAGATAAACAATGCTCATAATAATCAATCATAATCCTATGTAGTTTGGACGCCTAAATCATGAAAACCAAAATAATGTTTTTGGTACGATCTATTTTTCTCTCTCGTAACTATCACGTAGCACTATATCCACACAAAGTTAATGCCTCATTCTATATACCCATCAAATGAATATTAAATACCAGTTTCCCATAAATTCAAAGTTCAAATCTTATTTACCCCCGAATTAAAAATTCAAAATCTATTCACCCTAAACCATTATTAAGCTTGGCTTAATGTGTACCAACATATGTTTAACCATTAAACACCAATCAAAATCCAAATTAAACTAAGAAAATTCCTTATTAAAGCGATTAATCTCACACTCACTGGAAATAAAACCCAAGACTTAAAAGATAAAAATCCCCAAATCATTAAAACCAGTAGGGATAAAATAATCCGATTCTTCTCGATTTTGATGATTTGGGAATTTTGATGAGTGTAAAATGAATACCTTTTCTAGAGTATTTTCTTGGTTTAATTTGAGTTTTGCCACGTATATGGTTAAGAATATAATTGGTACACATTAAACCAAATTTAATCATGGTTTAAAAGTGAATAAAATTTAAACTTTGAATTCACGGAAAACATGTATTTAACATTCGGGTACATAGAATCAAACCTTAACTTCGTGTGGACATGGTACTATACCAAAGTTAAGAAGATCGTTAACCATATAAACAAAATAATATCGATGATAAAAAAGATTGAAAAATATTGAAAAAGTCTTTCGTGTTATTTGGTAAAAACAAGGACAACAATAAAGGATTCTTTTACAATTTTATTGAAAGAAACTCAAATGTAAAAGATAAGAAGCATTTATGTTTGAGAAGAAACTAAACATTTGGGTTTTGTAACCAAGCAAAGTAACCTCCCAGAATGCCTAACTCTGTTATAGACAAATGTTACACAGATCAACTTAAAAGCTCTCTTTGGGAAAACCAAAAAACACATAAAAAACTCACTCTTTGCAAAGTCTAGTTCTTTACAATAAAGCAATAACTTCCCAACAGCAAAAAAGAAGAAGAAAAGATCATTCTATACGCAAATTCCTTGCAGATTCAGATTCCATGGATCTGTAATCATCTCGAACTCTAATGGCTCTCCAATCAGACTCTTCTTTGGTCTGCCTCAGAGCCATGAAGTGTAGTGCGTCACTTCTAACCTGGTATATGTGGCATGCCCACGGATACGAGTCAGGTGACGACCAAACCTTCTGTTCCTCAAACTCTGTCTGCTCAGCTAGAGACGTCGGCATGCAATACACTGTGTTGGGCTCTGGCTCCTTGAAACTAGCAACTGCAACGCATCCAGGAGATACGAATCCTTCAGGAGCCCGCGGATGCCAGATTGATACAGGACTTACGTAATCATCTAAGCAGTTCCTCCACACCTGAGAAGTGAATAAAATTATGTATCACTAGTCAAAAGACACAACTCAGGTTTGATTCGGTTAGCACTTTTTTATGCTCTACACTCGCTACAAGTTCACGGTTGAGAAAAATTCAATGGATTAAGGGGTCATATTAATTGATGAGAGATACTTACAAGGTCATAACCCACTGGAAGTGCAAACACTCCCTCGGTGTTATTGTAAACAGCAGCAACATTTGGCGGATGGCTACCAACATGAGCTACATCACCCACTGACACAAATCTGGCAAAACAACAACACGAAACTGCTTCAGTTTCAAGAACAATTGAGCGCAACTACAGTATCATCATTAGCGTAACAGATAATACTTACCCCTCTGGACAACTGGGTCTCCAGATAGTGCACACTCCTCCATCTTCAGAAACCTGAAAGCAAAAAATAAAAGTAAAACAATTGTAAGTAAACCTTGAAACAGTTGATCGTGTGGGTGAATTCTTAAGGTTTCGTCTCATAAGAATTCTTATTTGACATCTATTGAACCTCAATGACACCGAGAGCAATCAAACGAAAATTACCTGCTTTTTGCACAAAGTACATCGACCTTTGGATTCTCGCTCACTACTCCAGATTTTTGAGAAATTGATACTATGTTTGACAAACTTTCTATCATCTGAGACAGAACTTGAGGAAGAAGAAAGGTCTCTTGATTTTATAATAGCCTTGTTGCTGTACGATTTCGAGTCTCTTCCATCAGCCTCGTTCCAAGCAAAATACACATGTCGCTGGCTTGAAGGAACCTGTGACGAGAAGATATAAAGTGTATTAGGTAGGTGCGTTGCATTCGCACGAGCTTCTCAATGCTTGCCAGTGTTAAACATGTTTATGGTCAAGTCGATATTATTATAACACAGAAGACCAAAACATCTTGAGAATGGTCATTTCGAATGAAGATCTCCCTTTATTCAAACTCAGTTCATCTGTTTCAAATATTGATCTAATAACTATGATGAGATAAGGAATAGCAATGACCTTGAGAACATGATTTTTCATGTTAGACTGATATGCTTTCCACATTTTGCGCACTGCTGAACAAATTCGAACAGCTTGGGGTTCTAGTACATCTGATTCTTCCGACACGCTGCACTTAATAACCTGAGCAAAGCTCTCTGACTTCTGAAAGGTCTTCAGATGCAGTATGAGATGCGAGGGCCTTTGGCCACCTGCCTTTGCCAATTCCAACGCCATAAGTTCCTCCCAAGGCACATCCCACATAATCTTGCTGGGTTTCTTATCCATCTTATCCAGATCAGAGCACTAAATGGAAGTAACAAGTCAGCAAATAAAGCAATTTTAAGACGCTAATGTGAAATGGTATGGTAGTGGGTCTGACCTGTAATAACACAACTCTCTTGTTGGTCACAATGACAATGCGTTTGTATGGAACAAGGAAATGTTCTTCATAGCAATCAGATAAAGCGAATTTTGAAGGTTCCCTGAATATCTCTGTACAGCCAAAATGCCGACTTGCTTCCGCTAGGTGCAGGAGCATCTGCAAAAACAGATAACAAACAGAAATCAGAACCAGCTTGGAAGTTTGAGCATGAATGGTAAGCTTGACCAAAAGAATGCAAATTAATAGCTTTCTGGTAACATTAACAACATAATTATCCTCAAAGGAGACTTAGATGTCAACAATTATATTTAAATAATTCATGCTAGAATAGCCGACTTGTAGTTAGAAATTTTGGATTTGGTCGTAGACTAAAGCTTCCAAAATTTCTCAATATGCAGTCTCACTAATAGACAATAAAAAGAAAGTGAGGCAGTACCTGGCCTATAGCTTCCTTCTCATCATATTCCCTGAGTATACCATCAGCATGAACTGCACGGGGATTTCTAATTCTCTCCAAAGCGGTCCTGTTGCTCAAAACCTCCAAACATCGGGTGCAGCTTGCTCCAATTCCATCAACAGTCAATGAGAAAAAATCCAATGCACCACTCATCGGTTGTACGAAAAATCCTAGGAAAGCCCGCCCTACCCCATGGGCAAACCCTAAGATACCATTTTGTCGGGCACTCTCTACAGGCTTCGTAACAACTCCTGATACCCCGAAGGCAACACCCTGTGCTAGGGCTTCAGTTCCTTGAACAAAAGCATCACCTACACCAGTGATCCGCCTCGACCAAACCTGATCCATTTTTCAGCCCTCTATTAGGCAAACTGCCAAAGTAATCAACTTAATTTTGTTGCAAGAAATATGTACCTGTCTTTCCCTCAGATGTAGGAATTGACCATCAGTTGAAAGCGCCGCAAATCCTCTACTAAGAGAAGCCAATGTTGAGCTAGTCATACCCAAAACATCCACTGAGAAAATTAAATGTAAGGGATTGTGGATCAGATCTCTCCATATGCGATTTCCGATGGCTGGAAGTATTGAACTTTTCCGTATGAACCGATCTCTGTGCATTACTCTCCTTAGATGGACCTAAACGTAGATATTTTTTTGAAACATTAGCAACATTCTCGCTCTCTTTTTTCAGCAGTAAATATTCCGAGTATAGCAAAATGATGAATTAGCTTGTGGTGCCAGGAAGTAGAAAGGCTTTCTAGCCACAAGTTGTTCCATGACAATCCAAGTAAAAAAAACTCTCCTATGATGTCGTAAGATCTTCTGAGCTACTTATCCCATGTTGGGAGTCAAAAAGGAACATGACTGAAACCAGCTCATGCTTCAGCAGTTCTTAATTTACAACTAGTTTTCAGTTCGCACAATATATAGCCAGCTAATCTACCATGAAATGGAACCACGTTTCCATAGTTAGTTCTATTACTAGACCGTGCAGGATGTAACGCTAAGAGAATGATTGTAGTTCACTATTTCATTTATGGTAATAACTTCAAAGAAAATCAATTACCTGAATTTTGAATGCATTTCCAACAGCAGACAAAATCGGGCTCCAAACACCAAGAATTCCATGAGGCCTCTGAGCTGGCGCTGTTTCCAGTGAGACCTTTAGCCTTACCTCTGAAACATCTATGAGGCTGAAAATCAAAAACAAAATTAGGTTTAAAATTTGCTCGATTTGCATGCCAAAATGGCCATATACTATAAATTTAATCCCCGAAAAATGGTAAAGTTTTATAGAAGGCAAGAATACTTTATATGTATCTCAGGATCAACTTGCGCGACACTAGTACTTTTCGGGAGACGATCCATCTGGAGCTTATTGCAGAAGTCAGCCGAAGCCCAAATGATAGGCTCGTGAATGTTTACTCGCCAAGTATTATCTGTCACCTATCAATCAAATAGCAAATCCATCATGCACTTCAAATAGGATCTCATATGTTTGAGTACATTGAAGATAAACCTGACTAGAATACATACCCGTACATATACATATGGATACACTTGAATGCCATCAGTTTCTTCATTACACATAGTAATTGTCATCTTAAGCACTGGTTGATGACTGTCTCCAGTGTTATCTGGTGCCAGTAGAACTGGCATTAGAGTTAGAGGTAGCTGGTTATCAATCTGTAAATTGCCCAGAATGACTTTGAACCTGTAAACCATAGAAAAGAGTTGCTAGTTCAGATTTCCGAAGGTATTTCATGCGGTTGCATCGCTTCCTAATACGAGAGAACATATGACACTGAAAAATTTACACGAATGTGCAACCTAAAGACCACAAGTTTTGTTGATAACACCATGTTGCCTAAAATTAGCACATTTTGATTCGTATTTTCCAAGCATAGGAAAGAACATGAAGTATATTCATATTGTAACCCATTTATACGTAAAAACAGACAAAAAAAACAAAACAATACTGCAATATTTGAGTTTACCTGCTAGTTCTTCCCTCATCATACCCAGTGGAGTAAGATACGAAAACTTTC
Source organism: Brassica napus (assembly GCF_020379485.1). Lineage (NCBI taxonomy): Eukaryota > Viridiplantae > Streptophyta > Magnoliopsida > Brassicales > Brassicaceae > Brassica > Brassica napus. Next base: position 10,865,787 of record NC_063441.1, read on the forward strand.
TCAAGGTAAAAATATGATAACTCTTTTGGCACGTGATCTACAAGAGAGATCCCCACTAGTCCCATTTCAATTATGAACTCCAGAGTGGTGGTCTTTTGTTCTGAAGGTATCTGACGAGTAGAATATCTATTATTCCCAACCGATGATAAAGATATGATTTCATGAGGACTCTGTGAAGTACTGTCATCATCAGTGAATCTAGCAATCTTGATGTCACCAATTTCTTTAACATGAAAGTTCACCTCTAAGTCCCTACACAATTCAGAATCCACAACACCATTTTCCATGTCTAGTCTGAAAACCCCAGAGCGGTGATCATTTTCAACCTTAGCATCCAAGAATTTCTGACCATAAGGATCTTCCCAAGCAAAATTTACTGTCGTAAGAGGTTCCAACAAAACCCACGAATCTTCACCAAAACCTGATTGGCGGACACTGATTCTTTTGACAGCTGTTCTATTCTCAACCCTTGTTTAAGAAGTTTAAAACAGAAAAGAAATTAGTAAATTAATGATGGTTTCACAAATATGTATTTACTAATTGTAGAGAGGATACCTCATAGGACCATTGCTTGGTCCAAGTCGAAATACAACAATAAAACGTGACCCTTCTTCAAATCCCCGTATCTCTGCTTTCAAAAATCTACGAGCACCATTTTGACACCTTAATACAAGAACAATTGTGTCTTCTCGAGCAACTTGAACAGGAAATGACCACTCTGTTTCTCTTAACCGAACCTGAAAATAGGCCAGAGAATAAAAATTATACATCATTAGATAATAACAGAGATGCTCTTACCTCTCAAATGAAAACATACGTGGTGGCCAGGAGAAAGCATCCACATGCCAAACAATTTAACAATATAAAACATAATCGATTTGCATTCAAACTTTAATTCACTGCTCACTTCAAGAAGTGTCACTGGTTTGACTGAGAACATATCATACTACATGCTCCAGTGGACATCCTAAACAACAGCCTTATTCATTTTTTTCTCTCGCAGTTTTGCAACTCATTGACTAAAACAAAGATAAGAGGAATAAAAATTAAAAAAATTCTGCAACATAAACAGCTCACCTGGAGTTCATCTCTCCCACTTGGTTGGAAAACAAAGGAGACCCGCGAATCATATGCATTGAGTACCTTTGGTTCATCGTCACTGTTAAGTTTAATATATATATCTTCACCGATCCTGTTGGTGAAAGTCATGAATGGTCGAACAGATATGATCTGCGAAGTAAATTCGAGTCAGCAAGTAATAATAGAGAAGGTGTAGAAAATAAACTGCTTATTACCTTTGTAGGAACTGACTGATAACCGCAAGGTTTTGTAGACAGAAATAGCCGCATACATTTTCCATCGGGATCATACGCATCAACATCCAAAGATCCATCCTATCAAAATAAGTACGAATCATAAGAATGATAGGGGAAGCAAAGCTCAATTTTAGAGGAAACTAGTCTATCGAACAAATAAAATAGCATACAACTGACCATGTCACCAAGGGCAGAAAGATCTTTTGCAGGACCATGTTGCTGATTGCCAAACTGAGATATAGACACTGACATGCCCATATGTTTGAAATTCAAAGTAGAAGCAATTGTATGACCTTCATATATATCTTCTTCAGTTATCTCCCGGACTACTTCGTCATTTTTCTTATTTCGAAATGGAAGACCAAACTTTTTTGTTTTCTTATTCCCTGGCAGATCTAAAAGTCTAAGTGTAAGCGAGGGACATCTTGCAATCGAAAACCAGAACGGAGCATAGATTCTGATCATCTTCGTCAAAACTTTCTGCTGGTCATCATAAGTTTGCTCCAGTGTTATTTGCGCAACCCTGTTCGCATATATTCAACAGTATGAGACCAAATAAACCAGAACAGCAAAAAAATTGTAACATCTTAGCAGAAAGAAGAAGACCTTCCAGTGGCAGAACTTCTCAGATCAATTGTCTTCGCAGGGACACCATTTGGATGAGATACAAGGACAGCTTCCTGCCAAATTCGATAAACCAAATAACTAAACAAGGGAGAATAAAAGAAATGGAACAACAATGTGTTCCTAGCTGATGTGAATCTAGGTTCGATTTCCAAACTTACACGCATTGGTAGCCATACTCTTTGCGGCAGCAAGGAAAAGTATAAAGGCTTCCTTATATCGACAGTATGCACCTTCACAGTTTCTCCAGAACCAATGAATTCTCTGCTCTGAGAATGACAAATCAAATCACCATTGTCTTGCTTCTCTAGCACTGAGTACTCAGCTCCAAATGGAAGATAATTTGCTATAGAAAACGGTGATTTGACCACAAGAGTCCAATCCTGAATAGGGTCCGAACGTATATCTTTAGCGATCTCTGTTGCTTGGGTTTTCAAACAGAACCAATAAATTTTATTATGTCCGGGAGAAGTACTGCTTATCTGAGTACAGCATAGCAAGTGCTCAGATTCAGTAAGAGACGATATACATATTTCAGACTCTGATTCACAAGCAACCTCTGGTTCCTCAGGCCTTGATACCACAGAACTCCAAGAATATTCAGAACCATCAGTCATTACACACTTCAGCTTCAGGACATACGATGCAGACTGTGTCAATCCTGACAAGGGAACCGGTAATATATCGCCAGGCTTCAGCAACCCAATTGATATATTTGGAAATGAGTGGACTTTAGCCTCCAGGCAGAGGTCAAGAAGGTACTCAGTATTGTTTTCCACTGAAACTAGAGACCTGACATTTACGTATCTGTTTCCATCCTCCATACTAACTTCACTTGCAACAACATCATTTCCCAACCGCCAGCAAGCAGCAGGTGAAGCGTAATTCAGCCTCACCGTCGTCCAAGGACCCTCAATACTAGGACTTACTTGAATAAATCCAGATTTCTTTTCACTTGAGGATTTTCCTTGCTCCACCATTTTCGATTTAGCTGGCAACAGCACAGCACATCTTATTTTTCCACAGTTCTTTCTTTGATCCCCTTGGTTCATGCTCTGCAGAAAACATGAAAAAGGTAAGAAAACTATTGCATTTATCTTTTGCAATCTTTGAACCCAAAAAGCCGTGACATTTGCATTTTTAATATCATATTTGGACAATGAAGTCTACATAGGCGAAAGGCATTCAAGTTGAGGTTTTTTACCATGGTAGACAAGTCTAACCAGACAAGGTCATTGGCATAATTGTGCTCGTATTGGTTGTCCTTCATATATCGTGCTACCTGCTTCAATGGAGCTGAAAATGCGCCAACAGGTGCACCTAATTTATATACCAAAAATGAAAGAAACACTTAACTCAGATTTAGTAGTGCTTGAGATGTACGACGAAAGAATGAAGGAAACAAACCATTTCCGACGTCCGACACTATTAATTCCAAGAGATAGTCATCCTGGAAAAATAAAAAACAATAAAATATCAAAGCCGCAATAACCGTGATCTTGAAGACCAAAAAATAACAAAGAGAAAGAAATACTCTTAATATAATTTATTCTTAAGTTCTTGTACAAGAGAGGTACATGCACCAAGATTAGTAACTAAGATTTGCCAAAGTTATAGCAATGCATAAACTGTTTCAGAATCAATCTGAAGAACACAAGTAGTAGAGATACAAATGAAATGGTGATGGACATAAGAATCCACAGAGACTAGGAACACGCTCGTTTGAAAAGAAACAGAACTGCCAGCAGTATTCAGGGGATAAAATAAACATTAGGCCAACAAAAGAATGTTAGACATAGTGGAAAAGAGAATACCAGCGAGTCAATTTTGAAGAAAAATATTTCACTCCAGTCAACGACTTCCAGCTCAGAGGAAAACATATTTGAAACACTTCCACAAGTACGTGCACATTGCTGGCGAAGCACTGGCTCCGTTGGGGAGGTCTGTTTGGGAGAGAGACGTATAACTCCAGTGTATTGATGAGAAGACAATCCAGAAATTCTTGGAAGCTACAAAAAAAGGTTTCCATATAACACATTCTCCAAAGAGTCTATGAAAAACAAATATCATAAACTTAGTAGAAAGAGTCGCATGGAGCATCAAATGAAATCACTTCCTTGCTTTATTACCATAGAAAAGTAAAAGAATAGGAAATAAAAGGAGATTCATGAGAGCCTGAGCGGTAGAAGTATATGAATGAAAAGGCATCACGACAAATGTGACCTTTGTTTTAGGCAGAAAGGTACCTGTGCATCCACCACAATAACTGTAACCATTATTCTAGGGTTACTGCATAGTTCTCCTCTGAGGTGAGAATCCAACATATTGGTCAAGACGGGAACTTTTACAGGTCTCATGTCCCCAGATGGCATCTTTACAATATCTTTAAATCCTTTGATTTCGGTGGGTCTAATATATATATCCTGCCCAAGCTTGTTTTGTGGAATTATGAAATAGGTTTTCTTCTGATGCACCTCAATAACAGATTTTCCATTGTCAACTAGAGGAAATGCGCCCTGTAAGACGTAGCAAACATAAATCAAGAGAGAAAGAAGACTGCGTCACCATGTGGCACATAGGAACCAAGAAGTTCTCACTCTCTCTTTATGGTATTCATGGACGTTGCTAAGGTTGTTCCAACTAGAGTACGCCTGGATAATTGTATTAGCATTTGAAACTGAGAAATTCACATTCAAGTCCGTTGTAGATGTCAGGCGTAACTCAGAAACCGCACCAAAGGATCTAGGGTTGAACTGGTACCTACAGCCCAATGGAGCGTAGCCATTATATAGAATATGCTCGACATTAGTTGGAGTAAATAACAAACAAAATAAACAGAGCAAATCACCCGCAGCCACAGGTGTTTAGACCTACACATTTCTGTAATAATGAGCTTTAAAGTAACACAAAATTAGAACAAAAAAAACCTTAAGAATCCATCTGCAGGCTCGATGAGAGGCTCCCACGCTTCATACTTATCATTGTATGACCTTGCCGCTAAGGAGAAGTTGATGGTTGACTTTGTGTAGTTGGTTTTGCCAAGTAATCCAAAACATATATTACTCAAAGATACATTAACCAATGGAACCATCTGCAAAGTACATAGATACGCCATTATTTTCACGCAGATAAGTACGCCACATACGTTTATTTGTTTTTTCTTACCAGTCCCCCGTAGTCATCAAAAAGCGCAGCAGAAAATGTCCCAATTTCTGCACGAATGACCATGTTATCAATTCCCCCAGGCAAATCCTGGTCTGCTAGCTTTAAAGCAAATCTCCTTGGTGGTTTTTTCAAACCACTACGGACGATAAAGGTCTTCAACTCATTGCCTATGCCCCATATACTAAACGGTTCTACCCTCTGCCACACATCAGAGGTATCCCACAAACTATCTTCAGCAAAACGATCACCAGCTACCATATCGCTACGAGCGCATTTCAATTTGGTTAATTCGTATGGTTTTGCTGAACCTTTAGATGCAACACAACCCAGGGAAACAAAACCCGGTGGAGCTTGAGGCATCCAGAAAGATATACTTTCTACTCCTCTGTGTTTCTTGACACGTCCAACAAGTTGGAAATCAACAGCGGCTTTAAGGATATCTTGCTCACCATCATCACGAAGAACCACACAAGAGTTTGGAGGTTCATACCTACAAATTAACCCCCGAAAGTAATTAACATGCACCTTGCCACCAGAAAAGAATATACTAAAATGATATAGTACATCATTATGACTTACCCACTAACAGCAATGTCTCCGAAATAAGCCATCCCCTCAGTAATGATTGGTCTCCATATTGAAACTTTCTTCTGCGAGCCTGAGCCCCTATTCCACCATATCAACTGAAAGGACGCAACAGCTTCAAATCGCTGACCAGATCTAACAGAATTCAGTGGCTGTGACTGTGGCTGTATAGGCTGAATATTATCAGTAGTACGAACATCCACGTAGCTGGATTCTTTTGGCAAGACTCCAGTGGATCCAAATAATATATGACGTAGCTCGTATGGTCTTCCTGATAAGCTGAGAGAAGACGGATCCGCAGGTAAGAAACTGCCAACAGAATTATCCACCCGCCAGAATGCTAAACTTGATTGAGAACTGCATTGAATACAAAAGCAAGCCTAAAATGTCAAATCATCAATGAAGGAAGATAAACCACACTGAGGTGACCAGCACAGACGTACACTGAAGTACTAAAATGGAATCATTTATTAATATTAACCAAAATCTGACAAAAAAAACAAATGAACAAACAAATTTCTGCATCTGCAAAACCGGATACTACCAACTAAATTCCAGTTCGTTTGAAACAAGCGCATGAAACCAATATAAATCACATAGACACATGGCAAAACACATACGAAATGTCAGGAAAAACAGACAGTAAGCATGTTGGCACATCTCTACAGAACGGAACATGCAGCATTGTATCCATGTATTCAGAAAGTGAGCAACAACTAAAAGTGAGAGGTTCGTTGCAGCATACATATCTGTTGAGCTGATTGCTACACAATCTCTGAGAGAACAAGGGGATACGGAAGAAGCTAGAATGCAGAAGACAGAGGCCAGTGGAGGCGGTGTACATCCACTGGATACCACACAGCTTAACGCCACATAACCCTTTGGTGCTTCAGGGAACCAAATGGAACACAAATTGTCTCTTTCATCTTTGTCATCCGTTGAAGTATCACCTAACCCGTTGGAAGCTAAAGGTGACCAAATCAATCTGAAAGATAAAGGCCTCTTCACTCTCATCAAATTGGTGTTGACAACAAGAACCCCTTTAGTAGGTGGTTTGTCCCTGCCATGTCAAAATAAATTAGTTGATTCACAAAGGCTCTTGCGCAACCTATTTAAAAGTATAACTTAGGATGGATGACTAACAATGGTGTCAAATAGTCGCCAAGACTTGCAAAACCAGGAGGCGGATGGGGTCTCCAGAATGCATATTTTTGATCTGTACAGGGATCTGCATGAAATGTAAGTAAGTACCACGTAACAAACCTTAAATGAACTGAAAAATTTCAGCAATAATTGGACATACTTCTGATGATCCCGACTTTATCAAACTCTGTGCAGACGACAGTCATTTTTCTGGATGTCATCCTTAGAAATGATAAAATGTCTTCTTCAACAGCTATAAACAATCTCAAGATGCTGAATGAGAAGTTCATAAATATGTTTGAAACTGAAAGCTCTATGTTAGTCGTCCCAGAAACACTTGAATACTTTACAGAGGTGTCGAACGGTTCCAGAATTTTCACTCCATTACTCTCCATGGACAGACCCAATGTATGAGCACTCATTTCAATTTCATCATTCTTTATGATTACCCTGCACCAGAAAAAAAAACAGAAGGAAAGACGATAAAACTATGAACAACAGATGTGCAAAAACTTCATCAAGCTTTAAGCAACGAATCATATGCTTAAATTTCAGCTCTAACAGTAATATCACGGAGAAGCCATTGACCTGCCATAAGCATCCAGCTGAGCATGCAAAAGTTTGTTGGAGAGTAGTGGCGTTTTAACAACGTCTTTTGATGTGTTGTAGAATGTAAGTTCTGGGCCGATAGCCTGCAGCAGCGGAAACGAGCTTCGAACATTTAAAATGGAAGTTTTCTTGGCTTATCATGCCCATACAAAGAAGAGTGTTAGCAACAATAAGAACCTGAAACTCAATGATCATTTCCGTGGACTTCTCCGTTGTGATGCTAGGAGATTGGGAAACCGGATCTTCCTTGCTCTCAGAGTCTTGTTTGGGGACTTTATGATATTCTTCCAACACAACCCCTTCCTCTCTCGAAACAGAATAGCTGCTGTAGGCTCCCAAAGAGATACAGGAATCCAAAAATTGGCCATTCTTGATCATAATAGAAAGAAAAGTGAGAAACTATAAGGACGACAGAAATAATAAAGTTCAGATTTGACAAAGAAATAATGTAAGGACTTCTGTTGTACCTTGAAGATTACATTTCTGAAATGCAACTTTTTTCCACTTCCCACATATATAACAGGCTCTGTACTGGGAGAAGAAAGGATGCCTCCATGTCTATCTTTCAGGTACAACGTTCCACCATTACCATCATAAACAAAATCATCAAATTTCTCATCTTCAACAATTAAAGGACCCAGAGGAGAAAGAAACGCTTCAGCAGTTTGTTGCTTGTAGATAGACTGATCCATGATGACTGCGTCGACCATATTAAGGTTTTTATCCTCTTCACTTGATAGGACACTTCCAATAGTAGGGACAAAAAACTCTACTACGGCCAGTAGAAAATCCAAAGCTACAAGCAGCTGTGGCCTTTGGATACAGACGGAAACAAAAGTTGACGACTGACCGAATTGCGCATCAAGAGTGAGCATCGAAGGAAGCGGCCTAACATCACTCCCGTTGGTTACACGGGAGTGAGTTAATCTCTGATCTCCATCAGTCAGAGAATGTGAGTCACCAAAATCTAAGTCTGCAGGTCTTCCTACAGCAAGTCTAAACTCTTTTTCAGTTCCTTCACGGTTGTCAATAACACTAAATCCCTTCAACGTTGCTGTAAGGAAACCCTCATCGTGTGTATTGGATTTGTAGAGAAGCCAGCCACCAGAGATCTGTAAACCAAACACGATAGATTTAAGATGTTAACTCAATGTGCCATGAGATTGTTAACATAAATTTAAGATGTTAACTCTGCTGTAAAATTCCCTTTGAGATTGTAACATAAAATCTCTACGAAGCAACAAACATGAGAAGAAAAAGTGGGAACAAAGAGGGGGAAGAGTAGAGTCCTATAAGAACGATAAAATTGCTGATCCACAGAACTAGAAAGGAATTTAAACAGAAGCCTGATTTGATAATGTCAAAGAGAAATTACAATAAAGCAGAAATCAAATTACTGAAGTCTTTCTGGAGAACCAATTCCGGACTGAGTCAAGGCCTATTCAAGATTAAACTTCACAAATGCATAGGCCCAAATTCTTAGTCAGAAGTTTGACATCAAACAATATTTGGTCAATCACTTTTATCCCCCAAATCTATCAGCTATGACAGGTCCAAGGGACATAAGAATACTATGTACTCCTAGATAAATATGACAATTGAAATGAATGGTACATGGAAAGCGGACCTGTACAGCAGCCAACGGCGCATCTCTTGCTGTCCCAGCATACAAACACAACTCCACCAGATTGATGACAACAGAAACCTTCATTGATATCCAAGCATCACTTTTTTCAGTTTGAGCAGCATTAGGATCCTCGGAAGTAAGAGTTTCAGGTAAGTTTCTTGACGATGCCACAATATCACCACTCAATGGTGGCACGGTATGCGGAATCTCAGAAATATTAGACTGTGCACACTCTGTCAAGATCTGGTATTCCCTATTCGAGAGGGCTGCTCTTAGTTCGTCTATCTGATAAAGCAGAAATTTAAAGAACGTATGAGTAAGAAAGTATTATGCTACAGACTGGATATAAGACATTATCCTTTACCTCTACAGAGACTTCAATGCTTGGTATCTGATGCAACAAGTCTCGCAGAGACCTGTTAATGGTTACAGAAACCCCATTCACATCTTGAATTATGCTTTCACCTATTTCAGCTCCAGAACCAACATTAAGGTTGATATCCATGACCTAAGTTAAGGTTGTTTTCGTCAAAAGGTGTAGAAAAAACTAATTGTACGATAAGGTAGTATGAATTTAAAGTGATATCAACCAGAATGAAATATGCTCAACCCAACAGCCAAACAACGAGAGTTCTCACCATCACTTTCATAGTTTCCATGTGAACTGCATTCAGCTCGTTTTTATCTCCAGCAAACCACTGAAAGGTATTGTTCACAGTTATATGCACAACATCAAGCTTCAGGTAACTGCAAATAAAAGAAAACCCGAAAAGTAGAGAAAGGTAAATCAACTACTCTGATAAGTCCAGAGAATTCATGGGACCAGTAACTAATATAACAAAAATGTGTCATGGAGAAAAAAAATGGGTGGGGAGGGAGAAATCAAAATCCAAGCATGAACTTACTCAGGGCTCTCAGTATGTCGAGGCATAACAATTATAGGCTTCTTAAGAGATAGATCCAACTTAAGAGCAGGAGATCCTTCAATTTCGCTAGTCGTAAACCACTTCTCGGAGTCCGTAATTTGATCCTTCATCTTGACAACCCCTTTTGAATCGCTTGGCACAAGCCCCATAAAGTATTCAGCAACCTACATTGCAGAGACTGATTGTAGGAAGCAAGACAAATTTACTCGCATCTACGTAGAGAGAATAATGAACTACCTCTTGAATAAAGCGATTCAGATAAACAATGCGCACTTCAGAAAGTTGTCCAGAGAGGCAGTAGTCAAAACCTTCATGGTCTTCATCAATGACACTGAATGATGTAAATGCCAACTAGGAACGGAATCAAAGAAATGAAATTAACACGGAAAAAAACTCATGCATCTCATCTGCACATCAATTCATATTCAACGAAAAAAAGAAACAAACAACGAATACCTCAACAAAAGAAGTTCCTCCAGGGTCTCGCATATCACAGATCCAAAAGTACATATGGTTGTCTGGGAGGCTGTCATCACTGATTCGTAAATTTCCAAGACTTGCTGTAATACTGAACGAGTTCGGGAAGACCTTCAAACAAATGGGAATCAGTACGGAATACCTTGGATATTGATAGTTCTGAAGCAAAGAGAATCATAAATAAAGTTTGGAATGCAATTCAAAAAGTATAATCTAACCTTAATATCTGTTAGCAAATTGTCTTGTGACAATGTCGCAAACTTAGTTCCATTCTCATTCATTAGGAATATCTGCGCCCGAGCCATGTTCAATGCCAAGTTGAAAATGATTCTAGATTTCCCCTTCCCTAACAAACCCTTAACAGCTGCATCCCTGGAATCTTCAAATCCATTTCTTTTCGGTGAACTTTGCTCTCCAGCGACAGGAGAGCTGTCCTCAAAAGATTCACAGCTTGGATCTTCAACATTGATAGCATTTACAAACTCCAAAATAGCAAGAATTGTTGGCCTCCGGCAGTAAAATGATAATGTGGCTAGGCTTACGGTCACCTACAATGTGTGAAACATCAGCCACAAAAGATAGTAAGCCTTGACTTTAAAACAACGGAAAAAACTAACATCTCCGGACTGAAAGATGTATAAACAGAAATTTCTTGACCTGATTATCAATATTATTATATTGAGGTGACGTCTGATGGTATATGACTATTTGAGCCTTAACAAAACTATCCAGAGACTCAATTCTCTCACTGCTTGGCATAGTGATATTCCTGTTGTCGACAGGGAGCAATCCATCCATTCGACTAAAACTGGGGGTCCTAAGAGATGTATAGTCAACGGAGTCAACCAAGATCTCTGGTGCTTCATAAAATTTTTCCTCCCCTTCGCTAGAAGAAAGATCATTTCCTTCAGGGTTTTTAATCTCAGCATCTTTAAAGGATGGAAGCACCACAGAAGACTGAATAAAAGATCTTGCTAAATAACAAGACTCATTTGAACCAGAACGGCTCACCAAATCTTCTATTTCCAAAGATTTTAGAACAGTCCCAATAAACATATCACTCCCTCTCATCGAGACTTCAACCTGGTTCGACAAAGACAAACAGACATTCATAAAAAGGAATAAGAAATGACAAAGATAATTAAGAAGCAGATCATATACCTTCCCACCTATGGCCCTAAACTCAAACAGTTTACTCTCTCTTGCAAGAAGCACCGCCATGAAGGAAGCATCGTGCTATATTAAAATATACTCAGTCAAAGCATGTCCCATAATAACAACAAGCCGTGGAATTTCACACGCAGAAATAATTTATATTTACCTGTTGACCATAGCTGAAACATATTTTGAGTTCATCAAGCACACCGGTTACATATAAACTCTCCAACTTAGACAAATCCCAAATATCTTCTTTATGTTCTGTTTCTGATTCCTCACTGTCAGATGACGTATCCGAAAGACCGGCTATGGGAGCAGAACCCTGTACATTAAAGTGAAATTTAAACTTAAATCATCTATATAAACAGGTAGATCATCAATGGAACTGTCTCATGGTAAGACGTCCTATTGATAACTGGAAGTAAGGTTCAAAATTAAATTTACCGAGGCCCGGTAGACAGCGCTCTGCAAACGGCTGTGCCAAGTCTTTCTAGACTCTTCAGAATCAAACATTAATATGAGTGCATTCACATCCTCCATAACCTAGAGACCATAAAATTAAAATATTCAGCGCCAAAATTCATTGAAGTTTACAATCAAGATCCTCGAATCCTCATTGATGAACACACAATAAAAACATAAAAGTCATGACCAAACTCCGCCTGCATTTATTAATTCAACTACATGAGATGTAAACCTTCTCATTGATTCGAGAAGCATTGCGAATGGACAAGACGTGCTCTACTCCTCCCGCGAGTTCTACAGGGACTTTGTATATATGCTTCCCACGTAAGCTACAAAAGATACAAATCCTTAGAAATATGACAAATACCAACTAGAACGAACAGATAGAGTTAGGAAAATATCAAAACAGCTAGTAACTTTAACTGCTGGGTGAAACAGCATAAAGTTTAGGTAATGAATTCTTACACTAGATTTATGAACCTAGATAACTGGACTTTTAGTGGGTCTTTAGTTAGACAAGGAAACTTAATAAGCCCCTTAAATAGCACAACCGAGAGAAATTCATTTCTTCCGTGTCTTTTTCACCTTGACTTCACTAGTTATATAATACAATGCATAGCATTGGTTTAATTTACAAATGGCTACGATAACATAAACATTGAGCAAAAAAGGCAGTCTTGCCATAGTCTTTCCACATGTCAATCCTCGTATCTTATTCATTGTAAACACACGCAAACATTACATATAAGAGTACTGCACTTCATCGAGTTTGTACAGACCATCCATTTTATCTAAAGTCTAATCTATAAAGCCTCATCCATTTTATCTAAAGTCTAATCTATAAAGCCTATCACTACTATAACGAAATTGCAAGAGTTCGAATCATACCTGGTATACTGCTTATAAGATTTTGAGTTAGGACTTTCCAGCACGTATATAAAAGGACCAACTAAACATAAGTACCGCCGCTGCCATGTAGCTTCTCTGCCCTATTCATGGATTTGACAATCGAATAAATAAATAGTGTCCAAGAAGATAAGAGAGCTTGCAACCACAAAAGTGATTATGGTACGTAGAACGGTACTGACCTTCCAGCTAAGTAAAGACAACCAACCCTCAAAATCAGCTTCTTCCCATGGACGAAGAATGTGAGAGCCCTCATCATCCTTAGTTTGAAAGATCTGTGCAACTTGCATCAACCTATGATATCGAGCTGGTGAGAAGTGAAAACCAAGTGACGGTAGCCGCACGGCAAGTCTGGTTGACGGGTACGATGGGTTTGGCCTACGAATCTACAAACCAAAACAGGAAACAATAGTGCTAAATATCTACAGTTTGAAGCATAACTCTTTTACCAAAAATGTCTATGCCAGATGTCCAGAATTTTACCTGTTGTAGTTTTAAGAGTACCCCACACTTGTCAATAACTGGCAAGAAAGTAACACTGCTTTCCTTACCAGAAGATTTTTTCGAGGATAACTGTTTCCAGGAGTAGTCACCATCAACAAGTAATGCGGACACATCACTCAAAACTAAATCAAACTGTAGATACATATCCATTTCCTCTGACAGTTCACGCTTATAGTCGTCCTGCAAAATTTGCATGCATAGAATTTAGGGAATGTGCATTTAGAAAATTCAAATCATATTGTTAAAAAAGTTGACAGCTGACACTTTTCTATTTACCTGGGAACGGATGACCAGGTTGCCCAAGTCCAGAAGAAGCTTTGTAGAACGATGGTTATCAGGACGAAATTCGGTTGGAATTGTGATTTTGGGTGCTGCAATGTCTAAGTCGAGCAGAAACCTGGTTGTTTTGTAAAACGTCATTTACTAAAACAAGCATGGGCATAAATTTGACCACGAGCTCATGAGAGTACGAACAGACCTTGCATGATCTTTCAATGCTCTATTCATTCCTTGTTGAGCAGTGCGTCTAACTTCATCAATAGTTGACTGAGACGGTAAGCAAGTGAATTATAATGATTAAAGTGGCTCCCACGGGCAGTTGAATATAAGTAAGGAACAGAAATCTAATTCGAACAATTTTTGAATACACTGCAAGGATCAAGCTCTACAAATTGGAAAGTTCGAACAGAAATACTGACAAAAAACAGAAATGCATACTTACTAGATCCCATATTACCATTCCTTAGATTAGATATACAGTTAATAATGAGATTACAATTACCAGGCTATATAAAACCAATATGCACTCATTTTTGTCAACTTTTCACACCACGGCAAATATTAGACACACCTGTACAGCAGCTGCAGTCTCTAAAGCTATTGTCTGGCTCACAGCAGTACTGCTTTCGAAGAAGTTGACAATTCCATCAATAGAGTCCTTCAGATACTGCAGGCGGCACCGCAATAAGCCACATAATTTTTAGAAAGAACTGCTTATACAAAATTTTCTTAGAGAGAGGGGCACGCACAGTCATATAACACGGAGAAGCTTTTGCAACAAGACTCCAGTCAACTTTAGCATCAAAAGGCTTATAACAGAAGGAAGCAAGTACAGAGTGAGAGGCAGGGGCACTCTGCAAGAGAAGAGACATTTTTAAGGGATTTTAAGAAATCACTGACAATGTTCTGTAGCCTGAAGAAAACAAATTCCACCTAACAAACCTCAGCAAGCGGGCCATTTGGCGATGACAAGCGATATCTTCCCAATTTAATGTCGGCAATCTTTGTCTCGGGGAAAAGCTTAATGGAGCAATTAAGATCTTCACATGATAACTCAGCAAGGCATTCCTTATCCCCATCATAAAGTTTTGAAGCATTACGCCTCATGTGTACCTCCAAGAATGTATGGAGAGCATCAGGTTTTGCATTGTTGATAATTGACTGCTCATCACCTTCTTTGTACCCTATGACTTTATTTAACCGTTCCCAATCTTCATCGGTGAATTGAACAGATTCTCCTTCACCTTCAGACACTTGACTCTTCCTGAAGGCATATATACAAAATACTTTAGAAAAAAATTGGGAGAAGGAGTTGGGAATTTGGAAGCAACCAGGGGAGCATTCACCCTCCAAACGGCCACCATGAACTTTTAGCCTGTTGTGCCTTCGAGTAATTTTCTGCTTGCACCGATCTCTCAACAAACTTGTGGGCCAACATCCTTCGTAATAAAATCAATGATAATATTCACAATTAGAAATGGTTTGTAAATTACCCTTACTTTCGACATCCTACTCATGTATTGACAATGAAAAGAAAACAGAGAAGCATCATAGGTACAAATAGAGAAAGAAATAACGAATTAGTCCTAATGAAAATTTATAGAACTACACAAGACCAAACGTTTGAGAAAGCTAATTGATCTGCTAAGATGCAACTAAACAATAATATTTTACCTCCATTGCAAAATGACTTCGGTATCAAGTCCCCGATCAAGGGCCTTGATTTCTTCATCATCATCAACCACTGTCTTACTGACATCAGATTTCAGCAACGAAGCATAACGCGTAATGTATCTCTTGCGTAAACTAGTGTACTTTAAAACGTGCTCCCATGACATTCTCCCGCTGTCATAAAGGTAACAATCTCAGAAAACGTAAACAGAAGAGAAGTGAAGTTAGGAACCGCAAGGAAACGGTTTCCAAAACGAATGCAAATTATAGAGAAATACGGCAGTAGCAAGACGACAGAAATGAATATCTCTAATTCGATACCTTGCTATCTTAATTTGTTCTGAAACAACTCTGAAAGCATAATTCCACCAAGACCGTGCGTCACTTTTAACTGAAACAGATGGACGGTAATGTGCATATTTCAAACGCTGATTAAACGCAGAAAAATTATCAGCAAGTTTCATGACATCCCTGTATCCTCCCTGAGACAAAAAAAACACACACACACAATCTAGACCTCCGCAGACATCCAAATAAAAAAAGAAAGAGCAGGAGCCTCAAATTTTGGCTTAACCTTTGATAAACAAAGTGTCACATCGTCCAAGTTAACATATGCCTTCTGCAAAGGTTGATCAGTATTGGAAGAACCATTTGCTTGGGACTTAATGTACTTTGCATTCCCTGAGACAGGTTGCAGAATATAGAAATGTTTTCTCGTGAGGTCTTCAGCTGGCTTACCATCTTTGGTTCCGTATCTAAAAATCTAGAAATATGCATGCACCAAAAAATTAGATTTTGGGGTAAGAGACAAATTATGTTCCACTATATACATAACTTCGCTTATGAATACCTGATCCCACTCAGAAGGAAGTAAATCCTCCCATGGTTTGTCAATATACCACGGAGACATGTCAGAATCAAGATAGAATGCAAGCCGATCAAGTTCAACAGACTGCACAAAGGCAAACATAATTATAACAGGAATGTAAAGTGCCTTTGTTTTCTTTCTTGGCAGGGGTGATCCTTTCACCATGCAATTAATCCATATATGAATTCCACATAAAGTTTTTCTCTATATCACTAACCCTTCCGGAGAGCACCCTAAGTCAATTTTCCTCGGGTGCTTCTTACTATACCCACATAACTATTTGAACTAGATTATTAAAAACAAACTACCTAGCTACTTACTACAAGCAAGCATAAGCGCAAGAGATCTGAACACAACACCTTCCCAAAAGTATAAAACCGAGGGACAGAGACCTTTATAAAATGTTTTCCATAAGACCAGAAAAGCTTGTGCCAGACAGATATTAATGAGCAAATTTATACCTTTTGGATGGAAGCCAGAGTGCCGCCAGTAATAAAGGTCTCCTTCCCATTCTCATCAACTGTTACAGCTAAGAGTTTTTCTAGTGTAAAACCAGCTGAAAATGGGTGGCCGGGATTGCTGCACTTATAATGTAAGCTTTAATCACAATGGGAAGACAATCAAAAACAAGAAGAAAAAAATTGTCATATTCTATTTACCTCTCTAGATCCTCGTATCTTATGTGAATATTTGATATTGACAGCTTCAAGTTTCCCATGACTGTGTCGACCAATGATCCTACCCATGATTTGTTCTTATAAGAGAACAAGAAAAATATGGTAGTTAGTTTAATACAATATTTCTGAACACACACTATCTACTTTGATGAGTAGCACTAGCCACACCATTTCCGTATGTAGTCGACGAGCTCTTTCTACTAGTTTTGTTTCCATTTCCTGTATATTGCAAACATAAAAGTGATTCAATGACTCAAATCAGATAATGAAAACAATCATAACATGAGCGACCTATCTCACCAGTATTAGCTTTCTTTTTTTCTCTTGGATAGAATCCTCACTACATCCTTCAACATCAGTTGCGGGTTCGGCTAATAAAAAAATTCGATCAAGATAAACCACTACAGGTTCCTGGCCAAGCCTGCTCCATGGTACCTAAAATGATTTGAAACGTATCAGTAAATGGGTGTAACCGAGTGTAGAAAAATCTGTAAACAGGAAGGTAAATTCACTGAAAAGATCCACGCCCAGAAAAAAAATCGATATCACCCGGAAAAAAAAATGTATGATATTGCGTCACTTACAGAGACTACAACAGCAGTTGAAATACAATTCGTGAGCAAATGTGTAGAAAAACGGGAAGAAAATGAACGCACTCAAGCAGACATACTTTAGCTTTAGATACAACAGACAGAAGAAAAAAACACAACACACCTTGAGTTTGACTGATCCAAGAAATCCAGCTTTAACCTTGACAGGTAATTTCAAAGCGTTAAGTGCTTCTGGTTTTAGTTGCATATTCTTCAGCTCCACATCCCCTGCGAAATTAAGTAGAACCAAGAGCTAATTAACAAATGAGAAAACTAAAAGTCCTTCCTTTTATTCAGTCGATCTGTTCTTAGTAACAAATGGGAAAACCAACTAAGCATTTACGAAGTGAACAATCAATGTAAACGATGAAGAAAGCAAGCAAGCCGATATTCTCCATCATCTTTGAAGAGTTCCAACCAACTAAACCCCAAAAAGAAAGATCACAAAATCTGAACTTTACTCCCACCCTTCTTCCAAAATCAAAGAAGACTTTGCCGTTTAGCTATACGAATATTACAGCTCTTTATCCAACTACAACACAACACAAAATCTAAATTCGCTACTGAATATCAGAGAAGAAACCAATCTGACCTTGCCAGACACTGATCTTAAGGGCTTCCTTACTCAATCCCCTAACGTAGTTCCCCAAGTACCGCTGTAACAAGTAGGCTACTTGATCTTCCAACATCTTCGTATCCTACAAATCAAAAACTGGGAAAAACAAAATCAAGAAATCTATCGGAGACGATGCGTGGATAGAGAAGAAAACGCGTGGAGTGGGTTCGATTTGGATCGGAGTAGAGAGCGGATGGAAAAGAGAAGGAGGCACATGGGGAGGAAGATGATCGTTTCCTCAAGAACACGCAAGTAGGAGGAGTTGGAATTGTGAATTAGTCGTCATGACTTGGAGAGGAGTTACGGCTCCGTTAAAAAGGAATATTAAAAATATCCTCTCCGATTCTTGGCGGTGCTGCTTATCAATTGTTGCCTAAACAAGAAAATTAAAACATTTTTAATTCCATATATGTACAAAATCTATTTGGGAAATATCTAGGATATCACTAAAATTTTTTTATCACAAATATAGACTTTAATGATCAAAATGTTTCATTCAAGAAATTATATCCTTATACCCTAAGGATTAACTAATCCAAATTTTAAGATTTAAAATCAAAGAGTGGGATTTGGGTTTGAGGTTTAAAAATTTTATAAAACAGAAAATAAATATTAAAATTTTGAAAATAAAATTTTTTAAAATAGTTTCAAAAATTATTTTCGAATTACAAAAAGAAAATTTGCCAAAAAAAATTAAAAACAAAATTCCAAAAGACAAATTCCAAAAAAAAAAATTATAAAAAGTTCGAATTTGAAAACATATAATCTAAAACAATAAAAAAAATTATTTTTTTATTTATTTTATTTTTATATATCTAGGGTATTAGTATCCTTTTACCTATTAAATGAAACATTTTGGTCATTTTCTTCCTTGTGATCTATTTTTGTGACCAAAACTTGAAAATAGTCTATTTATGAGAATTGCCCAATATATTTTGCCATCATACATTTAAATTTACAAAAAAAATATTCTGAATATTTTTTAAATATTATGAACATTAAAATTAAAATAAGAGAAATTCCATTGGATAGCCATTTTTAGTTTATTTTCACAAAATAGTCTATCAATGAGGAAAATGACCAAAATAAATTTTATTAAACGGTAAAATATGAATTTATACCCCTTGAGTTAACTAAACTTAGGATTAAGAGTTAAGGGGTGGATTTTGGGAATGCATTTCAAATTTTAAAAAAAAAAATTAAAATTAAAATTTTCAAAACAAAAATGAGTTATTATGGTCATTTTATTTATTTAAGGCTATTTGTGATAAAAACTTAAAAAGTCTATTTGAGAGAATTGGCCTTAAATTAATATAAACTAGGTGTTTTGTCTGTACATGCAGATATAATTCTTTTATAGATAATTATTAATAAGTGTATTATTAGTTTATAGATCAAAAAATAAAATAAAGGGGTAAACATTATATTTATATTTTTTATGAATCTTTAAATTTCTTAATTTTATTTTTTATTGATTTAAAACATTATTTTAGATAACAACATTAATATTTTATTTCAAAATATGATGTTATTTTTAACCAATTTTTATTATATTAATTTATATACAATGATCTAATTAAATAAACAAATATATAATTGTTAATACAAAGTGATGTTGTTAAACTAAATTTTTGAAATTACCAAAACCTACAAAATTTCAAAATAAATCAAAAGCACAAAAATGTTAAATCGAACCCAATTTTACATATTATATTAATCAAAGTAAATAAAACTATGGATATATGTATAGTTATATTGTAAAGTATCTTCCATAATAACTCAAGGGAAATTACACCCCATATACTAGACTTTTACCATAATTAACCAAATATCCTAAATCCCACAATATTATACCTTTCTCTATAGACACAAACTAGTCACATCATAGGTATTTTTAATTTTTTAGGGTTTTAAACCAATTCACCCATAACTAAATAAACATTCAAACAGATGAATCATGTTGTCAAACAAAATATTAATATTGTATAAGACAAAAACATTTCCAATCTATTTTTATTTTCATTTCTAAATATTATAGTAGAGAAAAATAAGATATAGTCAATCTATATTTTTTGCTTTAAAGTATATATTGCTATTTCCCTATAAAATATTATTCCTCTTATTATAAAATTATAATTTGTTATTTTCAAATGGTCTTTTAACTTTCAAACTTTGATAATTATAAATAAGACTATCATTTTAGAAAATACAGTTTTGATAATATAAAAATCACATTTTTCTTTACTTTATAGTCTCTTAAAGAAATTTTAATCTAAAAAGTTATAATTCTCTGAAACTCTTGAAAAAAAATAAAAGTAAACAGAGTTAATTTTAAATTTTTATAAATATAAGATACTTGTTGTAATATAAAATTAATATTTTGAAAATATTCTCTTTTGGAAGCAGATATTTTGAAACTATTTAAAAAGGATAATTACATTCCCAATTAAAAAAATATTTAGAACAACAAAAACAAATAAATATTAATTTTCAACATAAATAACAAATAAATGTTATTCTTGCAACTGAATAATAAGAATAAAAATAAAAATACCAAAAAATCACGTTAACAAACAAATATAAATCAAATTTTTGTTATTGGTTACATACCTATTTTAGTGCTAAAATAAATTTCATATTTAAAAAAAATATGACATGACATATTACGTCTACAAACAAATATAAATATATTTTTCTTCATAAAACTATTTTTTATTATTTTAATATAATGAAAAATCAAATTATGTGTATATATACTACCTAATTATAAAAATTAATAAATAAGAAAGAAAGATGTATATAAACACAAACTAAATACATGGAATTATCTTTTCTTTTTCCAAACATGTTCTCCATTTATTTTCTGAGATAATTTTTATAATATTAATTTGTAATCAGTTAAATAATGAATTATATAGTTATGTATTAAAACTTTAATCAGTCTAATTAAAATGTATTATTAAAACTAATGGCTCAGATTAAAATCAAGGAGTACATGACAAATAAACAAAAAGCAAATTCACTTCTCAAATAATAGTATAGATTATAAAAATAATATTTTGATGAATTTTCAATCAATAATTTTATGTGTGTCACAAAAATTAAAAATACATATCCGATAATTTTATTCATACTAGGATAAGACCTGCGCCTTGCGCAGGGTAAATTTATATGAAAATTATTTAAAAAATATCGTATGGAAAAAAATTAATAATATTGATCGAATTAATATATTTGGCTCTTAAACAATTTTTAACAACTTTTTTTTGTTAATTACATAATTTGTTTACTAATGAACTGATCTCATTTTTAAAAATATTTTAGGTCAAAAAATTATTTATCGCATAAAAACCTAACGTTTAGAGCGAAAAATCTCATGCCTACTATTTGGTTACAATGAAACTATGTCAGTTCGGTTTTATATCATGATTTAGCAATTTTAAAAGTTAATAATGGTTATGAGAAATTTACGTTTACGTGCCAATCCTATCTATCTTCGATATTTTTCTCCTTTTTGTGTCATTTTGGTTATTGTTCGATATATATATTCATTTTTGATTTTATTCACATTACTTTCTTTTAAAATGGCCTGAGATTTAGAAAATATTTAAGATTCAAAATTATTAAAGAGATACATATTTAGGTTAAGATCTGCGCCTTGTGCAGAATAAATATTTATTTTATATTTTTCTACATATTATGAAATAATAAAATAATAATTATATATTAAATAACTAAGAAATCAGTTGCTATTATGTAATAAATTGGCTTGCACATATAAATCAAATGACCGCTCTCGTTTATTCACAATCATTTTAGAATAAATAAATCAAAACAATCAATCTTATCTATCGTATATGATATATAATTAAATTTAAACGATATGAAGTATATATATATATATATATTAACATAAACACCTATTAAAATAAAATTATTTATTTATATGATTTTATTATCATTTTATCTTATTATAGAAAAAAAATTAAACATTGATCACAAAAGTTTATATGATACTTTTAACAGTTTTAGTAATTTATACTTATTTTGAAAAATTCAAAATACAACATATACAAAAAATCTAAATTTTTAACATATGATTAATGTAATTGTGTAATTCATTTTAATAGTAAAGAATTAAACAAAATGATAGAAAGCATACAGATTATTAGCAAATCTTCATTATTTAAAATCATTAATTACTATATATGTCATAATCACATTAGGTAATTTTCGTAGGTTTTATTTAAGGAAATAATATATAATAAATAGACACCTTGCTTTAGTTAATATCATATAGTTGGTATTAAATATTTATAGTGAAATATAAAAATCGAATTGGACCAACATGTTTTTCAATTTCAATTTGAAGCTGACATGTATGACTAATTAACTACTTAATTGATTGACACATAACCAAAGAACCTTTTTTAATTATTACAAAATTGGGATTACATATTTTAAATGTTTCTCAATAATATATAGGGGATGTGTTGATGATTAACAAAAAATCTAATGTGTGCACTTATTAAACATTATCTTAATTCCTTCAAAATTTTAGAATGTTTTAACCTTGATGAGTGCGTTTTTCCATTTGACTTATGGACTTGCCGTGATACAATTTTTTGAACCCTCTATCAAGTAAAAATATCTTCTATACTAATTAAAGGAAAATATAACTACTTTGTATGATAAATCATACCATTATTATTACATATTTAGTTTTCCTTAAGTGATTCCCATATATTTTTTAATCTTGCATTGGGACAAAAGTTTAAAGCATATTCAGTATAATTTTCCATAAATTAAGTCAAAATCCTGGTTTGCGACAATTTAAATTCTATACGTACCGAATGTTTTATTTCAATACTGTTCGGTTCAAATTAAAATTATAAACCGGCCACCATCTTTAACTTTTTCAAAACTCCGTAATTTACAGAACATTATTGACATAGCTTCAGTTGGTTACAGAGACGAAAACTTCTTAAGTCAACATATAAGTTCATACTTAACAATCAACATTGTTATGTCTCGACAGTTGTATGGTTAACTAGTTTTTGTTTATGGCGTCTTGTTTTCAAACTGTTCTAAGTTAAAAAAGCTTAAGAAGCATACGGCTTACTTTCGAAAGGAGACGGGGGCACTCGACAGTATGAACTTGAGTGTATGATCTTTTTTTATTAGGGATGATCGTTTGTTTATTATACATTGATCGTTTTTAGTGTATGCTCGTATTTATTATACATGAGCAATATTATATTTTTATTGATAGGTATAGTAAAATTCTCTAGCATTTAATCATGGACTCACCAATTTCTCAATTGATTCTCCAGCTGACACGTCATCCTAATTAACATCCTAATTGCTTGACACCTAAGCGGAGCTATTTTTTAATTAATACAAACTTCAGGTTATAACTTTTTAAATGTTCCTCTAATAATATATAGGGGATGATGTTAAAAGTTATAAAACTTTTTCATTAATCCATGTGTGGAGAGTAAAGAGTTACTTCACAGTTTTCCAGTAAATTAAGCTAAGTAAAATGATCAAACTGTAAGTTTTCATTCTTCGAAATTGTATCTTCCATTATGATTATATAATACATTTATATAAAAATTCTTTTAATCAACAAAATAAATGTTTTACACCCAAAAAAAAAAAATGTTATTTTTATATAGACTAACTTTTAATAACTATCAAATTTCTAAGCTAAAATTATTTTCAAATTATTTTTAACTTTATCATGTTATTTTATTATATCTGAACCCAAACAAAATAAAATATGCTTATGGTTCAGACCAAGACTGAAAATCATAGTCCATAAGTCAATGCCTTATATTAACGTTGAAGAGGAAACGCACACATTTGCACGTGTATAACTGCACGCTGTAACGCTTCAGATCCAATTGTTGCGGGCCTGTGTACAGTGTGGTTTCATTAACTTGTTCTTGGGTACATGCCACATGGAATGTCTTGCATTGCATGTATGGTCCGACCCAATTGACATCGTGCGTGTTCGCCTGTCTATGATCGCTCTTGTTGTAGCCTTCGGAGACTCATCTTATATGTGTTTATGTGGCATGATATTCACATTTGCACCTTAGATGCCTTGTTGTTGTGATAGACCAAATGCCCTTTCGGGTCAAACGCTCTACAAGAACAGATGCCCAATCCTTTATTTATTATATTATTATCTGTTTTGGACCTAAGTCTTCCTAAGTTTGTTTTTGGGTTGGTTGCTTCCCAAAAATAATTATTCTAAATGGAGCTGGACATCAATAGATATCCATCTCTTTGCACAATATAATATTATTTTTTTGTAGATCTAATCACTTACGGATTTATTTTTGGGTTGGTTATTCTCCAAAATATTTCATATAAAATGAAGCTGGGATCTTATATATTAATTTTTATCTCAAAACTAACTAGATCATGATCCGCGTAATAACGCAGACTTTATTTTAAACTGATCAAACAAATTTTATAAATTTTATAAATTTGTTGTTTATAATTAGTGTTAAGCATTTATATTCAAATATTTGAACATTTTCATAATTATTTTTGTTCTTATATTTACTATACAAGGTAGTTATTTTCAGTGTATAATGTTTATATATATTTATATTTTTATGTAATGGATATTATTGAATAATTATGTTACTTCAATAAATTATATAATGTTTTATTAGATTGTAGATTAGTGTGTACAAAAATAACTGATATTGCTAACATATACAAATATGAATACATTTTTGTGTTCATATATATCATATTAATTACACTTCATATAGGTACTATGATGCTCTATATATTTTTCAATTATATCTCAAAATTAAGATTTTTAATTGATTAAAATGTATGTAAATTTTATTCAGTTAGCTACATAATATTTTATAGCGTTATTTTCGTATACAATTTTGTTTTAAAAAATCATTCTGATTTATTTTAAAGAACTGACCCAAAAAAACATATATGAACATAAGTAGATATTTGGCTCAATGGGTTATGTTAATTATTCATTTCTAAACTGAAACCCAATGTCTAACAATTTTTTAACCGGGAACAACAAATAAACGTTCGTATAATTCTTTTGTTTTACTTTTTTTTATGTCGGATCCGCACGACCATTTGAATATTTGTTGTTACAATCATAAACAATTATGATAAACTTTTAAAGCGCTAAAATATCTTTTAACAAAATATGATTTACGAAATCAAAATGTTTAAACATTTTATTTTAGTGTATTTAAACATATATATATGTATATATAATATTATATTATTTTGTAATTGTTAAATATTACATTGTATAAGATATCATTTAATTCAATTTTTAGTCACTTCAACTCTTTTGTTAAGAATATTTAATAAAACCTCTGTAATTTATTTGATTAATTGTATGATAAATATGAAAAATGATTCTAACACTTATTTTATGTCAATGTATTGCATCTTATTTATATATATTTAATTTAATATAAAAGTTTATTTAAATTTATATGAATGTAATTATTTATTTATGAAAATATGAATAAAATAATCCATCAATTTCATTGATTTGATACTGATTGAAATTATTTTGTATAAATTATTGATTGAATTTTTAGTCATTTCAACTTCGTGGAAGTCTTCTCCCAAAAGACTTACAAAGCCTCAGAAAACTTACATGGGTTATATTCGTAAAAGTACATTCTGTTTTTTTTTGTCATAAGGAGTTTTAATTTCACTAGTAATTTGGGTTAGTTTTGCATTTGTTCAAATTGAAATATACATTTTTGTTTAAAATCAAGTTATGAATCATATTTGACAATTTCCTTAAAAAAGTTAGGTACAAAGGAATGTTTATGTTTCAATAAGAGATGTGAAACTTGCATTCTTTATTTATCCCAACATAAATCACTTAACTTTTGTCACATTTTCTAACGAGCATTGTAGTTTAAACTCTTTTGTGTTTCAAAAAACAAAAAAAAACAAAAACTCTTTGTACTATCTTAGTTTTAGTATACACTAACTAAGTGGTTCTTACATGTTGGATAAATATACTTGTTGAAGTACAAGAGTGTCTTTCCAACTCCATGATATGAAACTACAAATACTCCACATATGACAGATGTGTGTGCAATGTTTTGCTCTTTAGGAAGAGAGTTTTTCAAAAGTATGATCCCACTTAGCTGATTTTAGACTTAGCTCAAAGACTATTAACGTTCTTGGTTGTTTTCCTTAGTTTTTTTTTTAGGTTTAGAGTTTGTTATGGCTGATTACAAATTACTTTGCAAGCTCATTTCCTATTTTCATTCTTTTTATTAGTCTGGTTTGCAGTAGATTTTTCCGTTTGATTTATCTTCAAAATCTTCTTTTTATACACTACAAATCTTACATATGCATCGTTCTCTTCATCTCTTCTCCTAAAATTTTCTCCAGCTAGAATGATAATACCAAGATCTTTTTTTCAAATCATATATAATCTGATATTCGTTCCACTATAACATGAAGGATATTAATGACGTATGCAACCTCTCTTGCACCAATATCAGCTTCACATGTCATAACTTCGGTATATCTTCGAGTGGGAACCACTAAGCCATCATTTTGTCTAAGTTGGTGATTTAACAGTGTTACTAGATCTTGACACGCGCAACCATGCGCGTTTTATTGTAAGTTTTATATGCATATATATATTTACTTTAGATAATTAGTGGTATACATTTTCAATTTTAATCATATACTTAAATGTTTTTATAACTATTTCAAATACAATAATTTATAGTTTACATGTTGTAAATAATTGATTGTTTAAAATCTTCACATGTATTTGTTGTTTTTATTATATATTTACCGTATTGTATTTGCATTTAATTATTAAACAAAATAATATGTGCATGAAAAAAATCATCTTTGAAAATTATTTTGTATTTAATTTATGTTTTATTTTTACCCCCCCCCCCCCTTCAAAATGGATTTCTTTTTTTGCAATATTTCTTACGTTTATTCATTTTACATAATATATTATTGTATATACAAAAATCTAAGATATGTTAATTTTTAATCATGTATTATATATTATGCTAATGTTAAGACGTTATGTCATCATATTAGATTTTTAACATAAATATGAAAATAAAATTTATCAATTTAATATAATTTATGATATTTAGTTCAATATAATAATTTAACATGATTGATTATGATTATAAAATAGATAAAGTAAGACATAATTTCTATCTTTAATTTTATAAACAATAACTGAATATATATATATATATATTAATGCATAATAATAGTTCATTGCTAATTACGAAATTAGTGAAAATATTTATATAAACTTTTTGAAAATTAAGATATTGTTAAAATATTCAGATCAACATAATAATTTTTTTTAATATGATTGATTGTGATGATATAATAGATAAAAATATGATAAAATATTTATTTTTCATTTTATAAACGATAACTGAATATATTAATGTATAATAATTTTGAAAATTAAGATTTTTTAAAAATATTTTTAAACAGACTTTCAAAATTTTAATATATATATATATATATATATTAAATGAAAAGATATCAACAGATATTATGATTAAAGTAGTTCAAAAATTTTATATATTATTAGTCCTATTAAAATACATATAATCTGTTTTAAAAGATTAATTTTTTAACAAAATAAATTCTGAACGAAAAATATCATGGATAAATGTACTTGCCGAAGTACAAGAGTGTCTTTCAACTCCATGATAGGGAACTACAAATACTCCACATATGACAGGTATGTGTGCAATGTTTCCTCTTTAGGAAGAGAGTTTTCTAGGATATGATTCCACTTTATAGCTAATTTTAGACTTAGCTCAAAGACTATTAATGTTCTTGGATGCTCGCCTTAGTCTTTTTAGGTTCAGAGTTTGTTGTGGCTGATTACTAATTACTTTGCAAGTTTACTTCCTACTTGCATTCTTTTTATTAGTCTGGTTTGCAGTAGATTTTTTCGTTTGATTTATCTTCAAAATCTTCTTTTTATACACTGCAAATCTTACATATACATCGTTCTCTTCGTCTCTTCTCCTAAAATTTTCTCCAGCTAGAATGATAATACCAAGATATTTTTTAAAAATCATATATAATCCAATATCCGTTCCTCTATAACATGAAGGATATTAATGACGTATGCAATCTCTCGTGCACCAATATCAGCTTCACATGTCATAACTTCGGTATATCTTCGAGTGGAACCACATGCCATCATTTTGTCTAAGTTGGTGATTTAACAGTGTTATCCTTAAGAGTTAAAATGACAAGTTGTGTAAAAGAGGTGTGGATTTGCCAAATTATATAATACAATTCTACGGTTTTAGAATAAACTCGTTTAGTGAAATAATAATAATAATAATAATAATAATAATAATAATAATAATAATATTTTTTTATGATCTAGTCTTATGTATTTGATCGCATACACAAAAACAGAAAATTGTTTATAAGCTATTCGAATAAATTTTGATGTTTTTATATTTTTATACTCTCATTTCGGCAGATTTTTGGAGCAATCACAATTTCCTTCCTCTGAGATAGGATAAATTTTAAAGTTCTGGCCGACTTAACAATGAACACATGATAAACACAAACAAATCAGATTCGAAGTTACGAGTGTACTTTGTGGTCTTTGAAGTGGTATCTACTTTCAGCAAATTCCTGGAGCAATATCTTTTAATGTTTTGGCTATCTAAACAATGAACACAATCCAATTTGAAAATTATCGTTAGGCTTTTTTCGTGCTTGAATCTCAGCTTCTGTTTTTTTTCTCAGATCACTCAATGGCTAAAGATAGTTCACAAAAAATTGTGAGGGTATTTCGATTTAAAATTAGCTATGGCTGGTAAGAGATGACTGAGTTGGGCTGCATTTACCAAAGTAAAGAACAAATCCACTGTGATTCTCATGCGGAGGTAGTCAGAGATAGTGCTCAAGAATGCACAACTTATCTGCCAAAATCAAGAAAGAATGCGCTGTGATTCTCGTGCTGAGGTAGTCGGAGATAGGGCTCAAGAATGCACAAGTTTTGTTATAACTAAAAATGAAATTCGAATTTATAATTAAAATTGATTTGATATTAATATCTTTTTGATTATTAATATTTTTTAAAATGTTATATATTTGATTGATTAATTTAAATAATCAAATATGTCATATTAATTAATTAAATAGTTCTACTATGACTTGTGAACAATAGATAAAAATAGAAATTCTATTTAAGTGAAATAATAATAATAATTTCTTTCGTTTATGACTTATCAACAATAGATAAAAGGGCAATTCTCTCAAATAGACTTTTTTTTTTAATTTGTCACAAAAATAGACCCCAAAAACTAAAATGACAAAAATAGAATTTTTTATTTTAAAAATTTAAATTTTTTTAATTTTTAAAATTTGAAATCTTATCCCCAAAACCCCACTCCTCAACTCTAAACTCTAAACTCTAAACCCTAAATCTTAAACCCTAAACTCCACTCCTTTACTTTAAACCCTAATGTCTAGATTAATTAACCCTAAGGGTATAAGTGTATATTTACTTCTTTTGATAAAACATTTAAGTTTATTTTGGTATTTTTATTTTTAAGGTCTATATTTATGATAAAAAAATTTTAAGGTCTATCCTAAAAAATTTCTCTACATAAAATAGCGATTATGTTAATTAATTAATTAAATAGTAGATTCTTTAGAATTAAAATGACAAGGTGTAGAAAAAGGTAGAATCACCAAGTTATATACTAATTCTATGTTTTTTTAGAATAAACTCGTTTAGTGAAATAATAATAATAATTTCTTTCATTTATGATCCAGTCTTGTGTTTTGAGCGCATACACAAAAACAAAAAAAATGCTCATGAACTACTCAAATAGATTTTGATGTCTTTTTTTTTTTGCTAAATAGATTTTGATGTTTTTATATTTTTATATTCTTTTATAAATGCTCTGACGCATAAATCCGGTGTTCATGAGTTTAGTTTAGGGCCAGCTGATTTTATCTGCCAGAAGAATTATTTTGGAGCTATATATTTGGTAACTGTGAAATACGATTTAGATGGTTATCTCACAACTCAAATATAACAAATTTGACCTACCATCTAGATGATTATTACATGATGCTTAAAATGAAGTATATTTGATTGTTAGACGTCACATTAATATCACCCCTAAACTTTAAAAAGATTAGATACTTTCTTAATTTGATTAACATTTACAGAGCAAGAGACATGTCCATATATCACTGTCACTTAGTGAGCTGGAGAGGAAAGGAGCAGCAACCTCACGACGACTTTTCCTAAACACATAATCTAAGCTTTACAGATCCACACATCACTTATGATGAGCTGGAGACGAAAGGCACGCATTAGTGGCAGTGACCATAAAGACCCGTGTTCGAACTCCCTCAAAATAAACATCGTTTCTTTGTTACTTTCTCGACAACATCTCGAGATCTGAAACCTGATCCCTACCTTTTTCATTTCCCCTTCTCAAAAGTCGCGGCCTTTGAATAGTGTTCCTCTCTCATCAAATCTCAGTTTTCAAGTGTTGACTCATTTCAAGATCTGGCTTATGTCATTATTCCCTTTATAAAGCTTTCTTCTTTCTTCTTTCTTTTTTTAATCCCTTCCAGCTAGTACTACCGTAGTAGGTAACTTTTGGGTGGTCTTACTTGCTTTTCAGCAAAAAAAGCTGTCAACTTTCTTCTTGTCTTTGGGGATCTGAGCATCTCAGAAGCTTATATGGGAAATGGGTTTCTCGAAAGCATGATGCTTTCGCTGCCACTTGTAATCTCTTGCTGAAGACGAAGCAATGTGTAGGTAGGATGCAGAGTAGTTTATAGTTAGGTAGCTCATGAGTTCATTTGTACTTGGAGGACTCAAGATGATTGATCAGTTCATCAACTTTGTTATTCGCCCTCCCAGGTACCTTTTGCTTCTCTAAAGTCTCAACCTTTATTCCATTCAACTGATTGGTAGCTGTTGGAACAGGGCTGAGTATGATCCTGATCAGTATTTGTGGGAGAAGGACTTTAGCATCGGTGGCACAAAGTGTAAAAGGCAAGACTTGGAGGCAAGTATGATGTGCAAAACCAGTTACTGTCCTCTTCAATTAGTGGTTTCCTCATGTGGCTAATCTTAAAGGTCTTATGTTTTTTCTCTGAAGTAGCTTACAAATTCAAGGGGTCACACCTTGCGTTGCAGTCACTACATTCCTTCATCTTCTTTGGACAATACTACTCCTCTTCCTTGCGTTATATACTGCCATGGTAATAGGTACATAACTAAAGACTTTGCACACTCCTCTTCTTGGGAATGAATATTTGATGAATAAGAACTTCCATTTGATCAGTGGATGTAGGGCAGATGCAAATGAGGCAGCAATGGTTCTTCTTCCATCTAACATTACTGTTTTCACACTTGACTTCTCCGGTTCTGGCTTATCTGATGGTGATTATGTTAGCCTTGGCTGGCATGAGGTGTGTTTTCCTTGTTCTTACTTACTTCCATAGCCTTCTCTTTCTCTTCCAAATAGTTACACTAACCTTTTGCCTGTTAAACTTAAGCTAGAAAGATGATCTCAAGACTGTGGTTTCTTACCTGAGAAGCAGCAATCAGGTGTCTCGTATTGGACTTTGGGGACGGTCTATGGGTGCAGTTACCAGGTTACTTCTTGAACTAGCTCTTAATGTCTCATCAGCTTTCTTAATGTCTGTGATCTGGAATGTGTTCCTTGTGTGGCTCTCTTCATCATTTAATGAAGTTGTTAATGAAATGTGCAGCCTTCTCTATGGAGCAGAAGATCCTTCAATTGCTGGAATGGTCTTAGACAGTGCATTCTCAAACTTATTTGATCTTATGATGGAACTAGTGGATGTTTACAAGATCAGACTTCCTAAATTCACAGTATGCTCTCTTTTTCCCCCAAGTCATATTCTTCATTGCTTATATCTTCACATGGCTACAAGAGTCCAAGAAGATAGTTCCCTCTCTTATCCCTTCCAATGATGATAGCATACTGTAGACATTCTGAAACTCTTATCTCACTTTTCAATCAGGTTAAAGTGGCTGTACAGTACATGCGGCGAGTAATTCAGAAAAAGGCCAAGTTTAATATCATGGATCTCAATTGTCTCAAGGTGTTATTTAGTTACCTCTTTCTATATTCTTATTCAACATTTGCTCCAAATAATCTTAGCATGAGCTTTTCGATTTCTGTTCCCCCAGGTTTCACCAAAGACTTTTATTCCAGCTTTGTTTGGGCATGCAAGCGGAGACAAATTCATCCAACCTCATCACTCTGACCACATTCTCAAGTGCTATGCGGTTAGATCAAAGTTGCTATCTTTTTTGCATTCATGTCAGTGTTGTTTTTAATGTTATGTAGTAATCTTATAATGCAGGGAGACAAAAACATCATCAAGTTTGATGGTGATCACAACTCCTCACGGCCGCAGTTTTATTATGATTCAGTGTTAATATTCTTCTACAATGTTCTACGCCCGCCTCAAGTTTCTTCAGCTTGCTCATCTAAACTTGAAAGTTATAGCGCTGCTGGTTTGGACGAGGTAGTTTGCACTCCTCCTCTGGATCAAGCAATCCAAATATCATGTCTGTTTATATGTCTACACTTAGATAGTATATAAACATAAAGATCTTGCCTAGACATTCTACTCGAGTCACTTACAAGGTAGCTCAAAATAGATGAGGGTTAAGAACTTGTGGTCACACAGCATTATGGATTAATCTCAATTACAGTTAGCATGGTGAAATATGATGCACATGAATCTAACTGCTTGGTTTTTCCTTGTACTGCCAGAATTTTCTGTATGAGATCATCTCTGGGCTTCGTTCGGCATGTATCGATGTTGCAAGTTCTTCTTCTTCTGCACCTCCTGCCTCTCTAACAACAAAGCCAACAAATGAGCTCATCTCAGAAGCCATGCCCATTATGGATACTGTATATTTTCTGTTGCATGAATTTTTATTTTCTTTTGCTTTGATTATTCCTTTTGATAAATCAAATCATTAATGAAACAGGATGACTTGCTTGTAGCAGACAATGATCAGAACATTGATGAACCTGAGGTAACTGGAGCATGTGGAAACACACAATTAATATATATATATATATATATGATGACTTAGAGCTCCTTTTAAATGGAGTCCCTCAAGTGTTAGCCTTTATGAACCTTGCTGACATTATAGGTTTTGACTGTTGTTATTTGGCAGGGGATGCCTATTGATCAGTTTGAAGAAGGATGTTCATTCACAAGCTCTAACAGGGAAAGCTGGGGTAGATGCTCTTCACTAGGAGGCTCTGAAGAAGATGAGAGCTTGGCTGTCGGCGAGGGTGATCAGGTTAATGTTCTTTGAATCTTATACGAAGATGTTTGGATAGTTTCTGATTCATGCCTTCCAGGTCGAGAAAGCTGATATTGGAAACACAGAACAGAAGCCAATAGAGTCCACTAGACAACAAGAAGAAGAAGAAAAAGAAGAGAGGAAGGAGAAGAAAATGAAGAAAGGAGTTGAAACAGATGCAAAGAAGCCTAAACGAGAGAAACTGGAAAGGTTAGAGGCTTTCAGCAAAAGACTCAGGCTTGGCATCATAAAGCGAGTAAACCATGGAAGACACCGTTCTTCGCAACCTTAACAACAAAGTTCAACAAAATACTCTAAATTTGTTATATATGTTCTCTGCATCTTGCCATGTACACATGCAGCAAATCAAATATGTACTACCGTATCGATTGTCATTGCAAATGGACTACATTCCTAATCATATCCTTAGATAATCAAACACACTTCTTTTAGATAAATTAATAATCCGTCCCGAGCTTCACCAGAACACAAGTCACCAAATCGAAAATCAAATGGATTTACAACTGTAGAAAAAAAGAATCACAGAAGTTTTTGTTCACATCATTATGTGATGATTGTTTTATACGTGAAGATATAGACACACCATTATTAATAGATTAGCCGCAGCAACCTCCTTGCGGTGTGGATCCGTCTCTACCACCTGATGGCCCAGGGATTCCTCCATATCCAACTTTAATTCCGTACGACTCATTTGACACATCAAACACACCATCTTCAATCTTCTTGTATATTGTTGCCGCTGTCTTAATAAATGCCTGGCAAAATTTTAAAAGCACCAACAAATCATGATTAGTAGTTCTACTCGTGTGTGAATAGTAGGGAGAGTTATTCTATAAGTTATGCCTAAATCTAATTCTGGTATTATATGTTGATACTTCTCATATATGAGAGGTTTACATTGGAGACTAGAGAAAGCATGTGGGTAACAAAACGCTCGTATACCTCTTCAACGTTCTGAGCAGTCTTGGCAGAGGCCTCCATGAAAATAAGACCGTGCTCCTTTGCAAACTGCTCACCTTCCTCTGTGGTGACTGCCCTTCGGCTGGAAAGATCACACTTATTCCCAATGAGCATAATGGTCATATTAGCGTTAGCATGCTGCCTTGCATCCTCTAGCCAGCTGGCTAGATGGTTAAATGTCTCCCTCCTGCAAAAATACAGCTGAAGTCATTATTATTATGTCAAGAGATCATGCTCAACTTCTAAAAAAAATGCTTTCATAATCAAAGTCAGTTCATGATGAGAAGAAGATTAAAAACGGACCTAGTGATATCGTAGACAAGCAAAGCCCCTGCAGCACCTCTATAGTAGGATCTTGTAATAGACCTAAATGATTCTTGACCAGCCTGCAAGAATATAAAGATGATGGGGAACAAATCAAACACCAATGATATTTCATGAAAAAGGAGATTCAAGGCTTAAAGAGGAGGAGGACGAGAGTACGGTATCCCAGATCTGGAGTTTGAGGGGCTTGTTGTCGATGGTGATCATCCTAGCCCCAAACTCAACACCGATGGTGAGATCATGCACCGGCTGAAACCTCTTGTCCGTGAACTGAAGCAGAAGGCATGATTTCCCCACTCCTGATACACAAACCAATCATCTCAATTCCTAATGAACTAGATTCAGATCAATCATTGAATAGGTCACAGTGATCTCAATGGATTTGAAACGAAAGGAAGACGAAGGAGTTACGTTACCAGTATCGCCGATGATGATATACTTGAAGAGATAAGCGTATGACATTGGAGCTGAATAAATCGAAAAATCACGATGAAGACGAGAATTGTAGAGAATCTCTTTCTTCTCTCTCTGTACAGACGGGAATTTGTTAATTTCCAGCTAATCCAACGAAGCATCAACCTGTGTATTATTACCCGCTCTATACAAACTTTATGGCGTTTCCGAATTTAGTAATCACACTGCGTGACGCTATTTTGAATGAAAGACATCATGCAGTCTCTTCACTAAAAAAAAATGAGAAGAATTCTGAGGGTTGAATAGGTTAGGTGCTGTGAGTGGTCAAAGACTCAAAGGTCAAAAATATAACACTTAAGGAAAAAGCAGCTTCACAGTTTAAACTGAGATGCACGTAAAATGGTGAATTGTTTGTGTTGAAGCTTTATGCAGTTCTCTTTTAAGAACTCAGATTGTAGAACTGGATTTTTCAAAAAAAAAAAAAAATTGGATTTTTCATTGGTGCATAATGCAGTGAGCTCAAGTCGATTGATGTGGGTTCATAGAAATTGTAATTGGTAACTTGGTGCAATCATAATATAAGTGAATAGTGTAGTGCACCCTTTAATAAAAAAAATATAGAAAAATAACATATATGAATTTATCTATACTATTTTTAATTATTTTATAAACCATTTTTTAACACTCAATAAACTAGAAGAATGAGTCCAAATATTAATGAAACATGGTCATTCCAGTTGCGAGATGATGCGTACACATCTCAATGCAGTATAACCAACTGCTTAGTTGCAATCTTCCTCAGCCTCGCTTCACGTTTAAGCCTCAACATCTCCTCCTTATCATGCTCACCTAAGCTGATAATAAGAGCATGTTTAACGCTGTATCTTAGATAAGTCTCTTAAGATAATTATGATTTAAAAAAAAAAGAAAAATTACAATTAACACAAGGGACGTCTCTTAATTAGGCGATGCAATAAACGTCTCTTAGCGTACACGTGTTGCTCTCTCTTCTCTTCCTCTCTGTTTCTCTATCTCTTCATCTCGTGTCTGCTCTAAGAGCATCTCCAAAAAGACTCTCTATTATAGAGTTTTGCAAACTCTATATTTGAAGTTTCAAGGTGTTCTTCTCCAAAAGGAAAACTTCAAATTTAACTTCAAAACTATTTGTAATTTACATTATGCTCCTTATATTTATCATAACTAATATAAATCCATAAAACTTTTGTAGATAACTAGCACATATATAAAAATATTATAGTAATATTAATTAATAAAATATTACATTAAAATATAAAATTATAAATAGAAATACATAATTAAATATTAAACTACAAGGAAAATACCACATTATTACATAAAATTATTTTATTAATGCTCCATTTTCGGTTATACAAAATTTGTTTGGACAATATTTTAGAAGTTCCGGAGAAAAAATTTACTAGACTATTAGTGTTGATGTAATATTTAAATTTTTATAACAATTATGTCTTCATGTATATATCTTCTTAAAAGAATTATTAAGTTTCTTTTGTAATATTCTTTTTGTCTAAATTTAGTTTTAAAATATTATAAATCTTTATTTTGATTTTTAAAAAAACTTTTATATGTAAAATTTTAATTTATAAAAATAAATTTGAAATATTTAAAATTTACAAAAGTTTTAAAAATTAAAACCATGAATGAAAAATACTTAAGAATCATAAATGTGATGTATAATTAATTATAAGGACCAAAATGCAAATAAAAAGATGAAACTTCAAATTTAGAGTTTTGAGTAGTGAAACTTCATATTTGAAGTTTCACTTCTTAAAACTCTAAATTTGAAGTTTTGAAGTTCCTTTTTGGAGAGCCAAAAACTCTATATTTGAAGTTATAGAGTTTCTTTTGGAGATGCTCTAAGCCATTGATCGGACCTCCGTTTGATGCTTGATTGATTTAGAATCGATGTTTGATTGATTTAGAATCGGGTCAGATGGGTGGGATTGGTGATCCGGGAGCACTCGGGGCTTACTTTAGAGGAGGTCAGAGAAGAAGTTCTTCTTCTCCGAGGATCCAAGAGTGTTGGAGGCGGCGTGTACGTTGTCTGGGTTTGGGTTTCCTAGGAATAAGCTAGGGAGGTTGTATAAAGAGGAAAGGTCTGTTTTTTTTTTGGCAGATTGGGGATGCGATTGGTTTGGTGCTGGGTAGGTTGAATGGGGTGGGGTTTAGTACTGTGGCTGTGGCTGGTGTTTGTTTAGCGTTTCCGAGTGTTCTGCGTGGTGGTGTGAAGAGTGGTCACATGTAATCTTACATGTAATCTTGTGAGTTTGAGTTTGTTGATTCATTGGTGAATAGCACAAGTGTTTTTTTTAAGAACTCCTAATGGGGTTTTACCATTGATGCAAAGAAAACAAAACTACTTTAACAAGGTCTCTTAAAAAAAATTTAGTAATTAAATATTACTTAAGAGACACAATTGGATCTTTCCTCACTTTGAAAATATGAAGTGTGTAATGCTCGTATACTTTGATAATAATATACAACTAGAAGAATGGGTCCAAATATTAATGAAACATGGTCATTCCAGTTGCGAGATGATGCAGACACATCTCAATACAGTATGTTTTCTATTCTCTTCCTATTAATATAAATATACTTTAATTATTTTATATTGATACATGTGAAGACACTACATGGAATTAAGCGCTTGAAGTCCAACTTTGATGAAGATATTAATTCTAAATTGTTTGAGATTTTCTATGCTCATCCTTACCTAAGCTGTGTGCATTTGTTTGAGAATGCACTGCGACGTTACTCCGACATAGTGCTCTTGAAAACTCTACAAGCATGTGTCACCACCCACGGAAGACATGAAGAGATCGGTATTACCGGCTTTCTGCGAAAGAGATATTCATTGTGACTAAAATCACAGAAGACTCCCTTTGGACATATCTCGCGGCCACCGTAATAATGATTACACAAAGGCTTCAGCCTCATCATGGTTTTGTATTGGAGAATGAAATGGTTATTGCTAAAATTATTTAAACTTTTATACTCTTTTAAATTGTTTTATAAACCATGTTTTCAACACATAGTAAGCTCTTTAGTTAAAGAAATGTTGAAGTAAAAAAGTTGCCAACCAAATCATACTTATCGAGTCAGCCTGAAACTTCTTAATTCAACCTTGTCATATCTAAAAATAACATAAAAGAAGCATCACATAAGAATTAACCAGTGTAAATACTAACCATTTACCTCTTTGGCTTAATTTCTTCATTGCTCTGACTACTGTCCAAGTGAGTCATCAGCATAGCCAGCTGCTTAGCTGCAATCTTCATCAACCTTGCTTCACGTTTAAGCCTTAACATCTACTCGTTATCATGCTCATCCAAGCCCATAATCATGTTCCTGAAGTGTGCAATGCACGTACATCTCTATTTGTGATATAATACACAATCATGTTTTCTATTTTCTTTTGGTTAATTGTGTCAGTATATCTTACCGTTAGCAAGTTAAAAACATCTTTCATATATACAATCTTGCATCTGAGAAGTCATCTTTTTGTGAACGTCACATTGCCTTCAATGGGTAAGGTTTAAAACTCTCACACTATACTAAATCAAAGTTTTGTAATTTTCACCGTTAATTAAACTTCCTTTATACGTAAATAATACACAAATTGTTGATACATTTGGGAACAAAGAGAGCTACATCAATATAAACGTATTATTTACATCTGTAAAAGATTAAGAGGCTAATTTCTGCAAGGTTTTGAGGATATGATTTTAATGTTACACGACTAGGACCAATTTAAATTCCATAAACAATTGTTCAATGTGCTAAATATACTTTATAATAAAATTAGCTATATCAAGTTTTTAGATGTTAGTTGTGATGTAATGGTTTAAATCCCATCTAAACATTTTCTAAATGTTTACGTTCAAACCATGCAAAATGGAATCTGAAAAATTAGAAATGACCATATGAAAAAAAATTAACCTAGAAATAACGGTTGTGTCATGTATGCATGTGGTTGTCCACTATGGTATGGTGTCCAGTTTAACATTCTAACATGAAGAGAACAAAGATGCCCTTGAAAATCTATCTTTCAAGTCTTTGTTCTAGTGTTATTGCACTTATGAACAACTCTGAGTAATTATCAATTTATCCAAAAACATATATGGACATATTCTAGTACTTCTCTAAATACCTAAACATCAATAGCATCTGCTACAACTCTTGTGGTTTCCATTTTCTAAGTTCAGCATCGACGATGCAGTGTGCTTCCTCTGCGATCTCTGCGTTTCTCAATGCAGAATCAATAGCCTCCTCTACCTCTTCCATCTCTTTCATCTTCTCCTCCAACATCATCTCCCCTTCTACTCTGCTCTCCTTGATCTCTTCCAGCTGAACAGCAACCGTTTTGGCCTTGTACTGAACCATTCTCTCTGACTCTTCATGCTTCCCTCTCAACTCCTCGTACTCTTTCAATGATATTCTAATCTTCTTATCAGGCTCATTGTGAGTCAAACTCTCCTTCTTATCAGTAAGCACTCTCATGTCTTCCACGGCTCTCTTCTCCGCGGTTTTCGCTTTCGCCACCGCTCTTCCAACTATCTCTAGCTGCTTCACTGCTTCACCCATCACTGTACGCCTGCCTGATGTTTCTCTCCTGAGTTCATCCACCTGCATCCTCATCTCCTCCGCTTCTTGTCTTGTCCTCTCAGCTTCACTGATGATTTCATCGACCTTTCGACTCGCTTCAACCCATTCTACTTCTTCAAAAGCTTCTCTCTCGTTCTCCTTTCCCTTCAGATCTCTGTTCTCTCTCTGCACACCATCCAACTCCACCGTGAGGGATCCCACCAAGCTTCTGTATGATATTTCTTCATCAAAAATCTCACGCATCGCGCTCTTAGCCTCTTTTAGCTCCATAGCAAGTTTGATCTCCTCTTGTAAAAGCTCGTTCTCCGCAGATATCTCCTCCAGCTCATCTATATCTTTCCTCAGCTCAGGGTCACACCCTCGTCTCAGATCCTCCAGCCTCAGCTCAGCCTCTCGTTTCATATCCCCGTAAGTTTTCCCCATGTCCATTCTCTCCTCGTTGATCTTTTCCTCTTCCTTTTGTATCCTATCAGCACCTGACTTCAACCTCTCAGCAGCGTCACACATTTCAGCTATCTCATGCGTCATGTCTCTGATTTTTTGGGAGTTAACCACTGTTGCGCACTCTGCTTCATCTGCTCTTTGAAGCTCTGATAGCCTCTCTTCCACGGAAATGCTGAACTCTTGTTTTATCTCCGCGAGCTTTTGCTTGGCCATGAGTAGCTCCGCGGTGGCTAAAATGTAATTCTCTCTTGCGCGCTCTGTTTCTTGGTTTTGGGATTGGAGTTTTTCTAACCGTTGGTTCATTGTGTGTTTGGTTAGGATGGCAGATTTTTTGGATTGTTTAGTGGCTTCTAGTTTAGCCCTCAAGTCAAAGGCCTTTCGCTGTGCAGAGTCGAGAGCAGAGAGAGCTCTTGCTTTGGCTTTGACAGAGGTATCGAGACAGAGCTGGACTCTGTCCATTTCTTGTTCTGCTAACAGAAGCTGTGTCTCTTTTTCCGACACATCCGTTGTGTCCTTAAAAGAATAAAGAAAGAAAGAAAACCACTTCACAAAGATGCAAAATGGGAATGAGAGAAGGAGCCAGAGAAGAGTGAATGTACCTGAGAGGATAAGGAGGAGAGACGCGGTTGTTGCTGCTTTGAGAAGCTAGCTTGACGAAATAAACTAACGGCGTCTCTAACGGATTGGAAGGGAGGACGAGTGTCAATCTCTCCCACCTCACTCATCCGAGGAGGAGTCTCCACCGGAGCATCCGCTCTGATCTTCGCCATAGATCCTCTCTCTTGACACAAAATGTTTCGTCTTGTTTGACGTGTTGAAGCAGAGAGAGAGAGAGAGAGAGAGTTTGATGTTGGTCCTCTGGATCTTGCGTCTTCCAAATAATGAAGCAGAGGCTCGCCATGTTTTTCGCTTTTTTGTCACTCTAAGGCCTTCATTTTCCTTTCCTTCGTCCATTCTTCTGTTTTTTTTTGGTAAACTCGTCCATTCTTCTGTTTATAGATATCAATTCTTTTTTTTTTTTTTGTAACATCAATTCTTTGAATTCTAAAATAAGAAACCTTGAAATATTTAGAAATAATATCAAAACGTAATATAGTAGATACTAGAAGTTTTAATTTGCCCGTTTTAGTAAATACAAACCAAGGTTTCTTTGTATAAGTGGAAGTCGCTCAATTCCCTCTTTGACTTATAAGGAATTGGACTCTTCTTCTTTGGTTCCAAGTCTTCTGGTTGTTTTTTTTTTTTTTTTTTTTTTGTCAACAAGTCTTCTGGTTGTTTAGTTATAACTTATTGGATGAAACAGCAAATGGTGATGGAAAATTAGACAAACAACAGTTAGCAAGAATCATAACTGATATCATATAGGGTGAGTAAAGTTTTTTTTTTTTTTTTGATCAACGGGTGAGGGATGTTTAAATAGACCAATTTAAATGGGACTGACCTGCTCCATTTTAACATCTCTACTTGAATGAAAAAGAATAAAAGTGGAGACGATGACTTAGTTTTGTGGGTTGGTTGGTGAACTTCTTCTAAGGCTTACCAGACAGAACCACAATCTGGCCTGTAAGTTTTGGTCTGAATATGTTTACTTCAAACCTTTTGGTTCAGCAC
Source organism: Brassica napus (assembly GCF_020379485.1). Taxonomy (NCBI): domain Eukaryota; kingdom Viridiplantae; phylum Streptophyta; class Magnoliopsida; order Brassicales; family Brassicaceae; genus Brassica; species Brassica napus. Next base: position 10,907,793 of record NC_063441.1, read on the forward strand.
TCATACAATTATTACAGAAGATTAAGTAATGCTTTGGTTATAGTTCACTAGTAACACCCACTCCCACAACAGCAGCAAATTTACAGGAGAAAAAACAACCACCACCAGGTTTGCTGTGTATACAAATATATATAACTAGTTGACTTGTAATTTGTGTTACAACTTAAAACATCATTACACATCCTCAAAAATTTACAGGCTGCCAGATGTGTACTCTTCTTCTTCATCCACTCTCAGTTCACCACCATGTCCTACACAATCTGATTCAGGTTTGGTTTCCAAGCGGAACATGTAGCCATGGGTCTCCTCTTCCAAAAGAGATACAACGCTCCATCACTCCCTCCTAGTTTATAGTTTTTATCGTAACCTTTCAGCATCTCACTCGCCGCAAACGCCGCGGATCCGCCAACCGGCCATCCCACGAACCCTGCCATCATCATTCTCACCCTCCACTTCCCAAGCACCTCGTGTCTCTCAACTCTCTCCCTCTCCTCGCACGCTATCATGTTCACTATATCCCTCGCCACACAGTGCTGCTCCGCGCTGATCCTCTGCTTATCATCCCTCGGCCTCGCCGCATCGATCGACTCAAACATCGCCGTGTAGTAATCAAGCGTCTCCGCGAACCGCGACAGGAAAGGCGACGTGTTGGTGTTGGATTCTTGCTCCACCAGCGTCACGAGCCTCGGTCCGAGGCTCTTGATCAGATGGAGCAGCCTGTCTCTATGATTCTCCACGCTCACGCTCTCGTCGGGCATGTGGTGCAACACGTAAGGGAAGTTCACCACGACGGCGAACCCAGGCTCCACACCTAGGTGTTCCCTGTGGACCTCGCACCCGGACATGATCGCGTCGTGAAACTCAAACGGCACGCCGCACGACTTCGCCATGTTGGCGAGCTTCTCACCTACCAAGGTGAGTCCTCCCCCACGGGCGTAGTAAGACTGTGAATCATCCACGCCCGTGACACGCAGCAACGGTGGCCCACCGGGGCGTTTAGCAAGCTCGTGGATGAGGAACATGTACTGTGATCCCTGCGCGATCTGGAAATCGATGACGTGGATTCTGTTATCACCAGCCGTTGCTTCTAAGATGGCAGCGTTTGCGGCTGTGTACGCGAACTTCCAGTAAGGGCAAATCTCATAGAGAACCCCCATGTAAGACATGAGTTCTCTCCCCGTTGGTTCGTTGCACTTCAAGGCTCTGTATATATTCCCTCCAGACCCTTCAAGCCTCGCTCTAAGCCCTTCCGCCATGTAAGCGCCTAGACGTTGGATAGGACTTCCTGAGACCGACACCATCTGTTCCAAGACGTCGATGAACCCACACGCTGTAGCGAAGTCCCCGTCAGCGACCGCACGAGCTCCCTCTAGTAGCACCTCTTTCAAGTCTAGCTGTGGAGTCAACGCCAGGAGCTCGTCCCAGTTCCATGACTTCCCTGCAGCTGGGCTGAAGCCTGAGTATTCTTCAACTTTGGGGTCAGAACTCAGCAGCGTGTCCTCGAGTTCACGGATCTTGCTCTTGACCCCGGCTTCGTCGTAGATGTAGGAAGACGCCGCGGTCAAGGAAGATTCATACACGTTTTCAGGGGAAGGATGTGGATCAGAGATGCATGAGTGAGAGCCCTGAGGAGAAAACGGGCTCCGGCCAGATTTGATGCTCACAGAAGAAGGGGAGTCATAGGAAGGAAGAGTAGTACCAGAAGCAGTTGATGATTCGAGGGTGAAGAAGCTTTCTTTGGAGGAGCCATTGTTGTCTATCATTTGAAACTGAGGTGAACAGTGTGGTTGAGGATACAGCATGTGAAGTCCAGCTGCACTGTGATGTTTCTGAGATGTTTGCATATTCTTTATATTAATGTCTCTTTTGTTTGACTGAACCGACCTGTCTCCATGGAAAGGAAGAGAAGGACAAGTGAGGCTACAGCAGCGTACAAGCAACTTAAACACAGACAATATTATTTGTGATAGAAGAAAATAAAGAGTCTAGTTCTTGTGAACAATTTTTCCAGACGTATGCGACAAGAATGTAGTCAAAAGTCAAAACCCATTTGCAAAGACTGCTCCTTGTATTCAATCAATCAATCAATCAAAGGGGTCATCAGAAAAAAAAACAGATCTAACATCTTTCAGGAACACAAAGAACGGTTTTTGGTAGAGCCTCAAGATCTCTATTACCAAAAATAGAAGCCTTTCAGTCTCTCTCTACAGAAATCAAATCAGTTCGAAGGTTAGGAGTCAAACCCTAAAAATCAGGGATTCAACTATTGGATTGAAAAGATTAAATTTGACGCTAAAAGTCATGATTTTTATACATTCTGCACTTTTGATAATACAAGACAAGACATAGACAAATTGATTTTGGCTACTTATACAATCTCATATCCTTCACACCTAAAACAACCAAAAGGCACATAAGACCTAGGATTCAAAAACCCTATGATCAAAGGCCTAAAACAGAGTTAAAATAGATAAGAAGAAAATAGTTTCATGGTATAAGGAAGAAAAAAAAGAGTAAATGGAACTGAAAAGTGTTGACATGACAAATAAAGGAGAAAGGGAGTAGTGCATAGATTACCACGAAAGCTAACCTTAAGGAGAGACCCTGGAGGGATTGGTGTGGAGATTGCTGGAAGGGAACAGAGAGGAAGCAGAAGGTTTGATTGCATACTCAAGAATCAAAGGCTTGATGAGGAAGAAGAGGATATAAAAAGTGCAAAATGTCATGACCCTCTTGGACCTATTAAATGTCCCTTTTATTCCTTTTATTCACTTAAAATGCCACTCTGACCATTGACTTTTGGACGGCAGTAGTAGCTAGCACTTACCACTGTCTTTTTTTTATTACTCTTTTGATGTTATTTATCTACTATCTGTCACTTTTGCCATTGTAAATTTATTAATTTCTAATATGTTTCATGATTGATAAGAAAATAGCCAAATTATAGAATCTGATCTTATTAATTTAAAATGTATGATATATAAAGAATACACGATTTTTTTTAAAAAAATGATAGAAGTATAGCTCTAAACCGAAGTTAACCGGATCTATCCAAAGTGACTACTACAAGCTGATATGAAACTGCAGAAGAAAGCAACATCGCTAGAGTGAAACTTTGACTTTGGCTGCTACATCGCAAGGTGGCTGTTTCACCATCGGAGAGGCATTTTTTTTCTCAAAACGACGTGAAAGAGTACGTAAAAAAGGAAACAATGTTAAAAAGTTGATCTCCTTAAAGCCATAAATCTCATTAAATATCTAGAGAAATAATCTATTTATGGACTATACTTCATTATGGAGATTAATTTGGATTTTTCTATAAATTTGAAATATCTCTAATTTAATAAACAAAATATCAAAAGAAATAAAAAAATTTGGAAATCTTCGAAAAGATTTTGTGACATTCCGACCTTTTATGTACATGAAAATGTTTTTTACCAGAATTATTTGATTATTTATATTATTAATGTATTTATTTTCTGAATATTTTTCCATAAAAATTTAGAATTAATTAATCATGATTAATCTGAAATAATAGAAAGATAGATGATTTATTGGAAAATCATTTTCAATGCCTTTTCGAGCCTAAAATACAAAAAAAACACACATGGTGATTGTAGTATAAGTAAATAAATCTTTTGAACTTTTCGAACTTAATATTCTACCCGTTACACAAGATGAAATCTACATGCCGAAAGAGCGGACATAAAATCCATAAACTATGGACGGTTAGAGTTTAGATGTATGCATAAGTAAAGTCCCATAGCAAGGAAAATGCTTGAAAATTTTCATAGACATTTTAAAAACCTAAAAGGAAAAGAACAAAACAAATCACACGGATGAAGAGTAACCAGCAATGCAAGCAAAAGGGAGAAACAAGCTTTCCAAGAGAGAAAAAGGGAGCAACAAAATAGAATGTGCATCAAATCTAGGTTTATAGTTGACATTGGCCCATAGAGAATAAAGTGTGTACTACAAGTCTACAGCAAAACCATTGATTCTTTTTGCCATTCTTATTGAGAGTCGCGGTGGCTTTTCTATTCATTTTTTCTTTGTAGCACTGGCTTTTCTACTCACTCGTCTTGTAAATATACATATTCGTTTACTACGTACTAATAAATATTCAACAGGCGGACTTTTGTAACATCTCCTTAGATGTTTTTACACAACTTGTAAGAAAACTCTTAAAATATTATTCAGATCGAATGGATTTTATCCTTTGTACGGAGGTGTGATGGCAAAATAGTAAAAAGAGACGAACGTGAAGGGCAAAAGAGAACGCGTTTGCGTCACATCACACGCAATGCGTAGGAAAAAGGTCGAGGGGGATCAAGGGAGTTCCTGGAACATCCCAATCTCCTCTCACTCTCCGACACATTTCTTTTTCTCTTTTAACTTTTTTATTTTGTTTTGTTTAAGTCACTTAATGTAAAAAAAAGATATAGAAAGAGAGATATGAGTGTTAAAAAAAGGTAAAAGAGATATGGATACAAATCTATGTGAGTTGCATGGAAATCAGTATGCCAACAGATTGTATTTTGGCATATAAAAGGTGAGGAAACAGACTATAAATATAGAAACAAATCCTTTAAAACCTTTTCTTCTGCTTTCTTGCGTTTTCAAAATAAGTAAAAAGGGTAAAGGAGATGATGATGCGATGCGATGGAAAGAAAACCAATTGTCGTTCCTTTTCTTTGTAGAGATGCCACTGGCCCACAAAAAGAAAGGCTTACGTAAGAGCAAGAGACGTAGTATGTATAACCAATAATCATGGAGGCCCACCAAACACGGTTACTCTCTTTTCTTTATGTTCTTTATTACCAACGGTCCAACACCATTACTCTTCCCTTTGTTATATACTCATCATATTCAAACTTGCATTGTTAGTGGAGAAGTTGTTAGCAAGGTAAACTGCAATATTGTTAGTAGAAAAATAACTTGTTCGGTTAAAAGAAAAACTTGTAGTGCGCGTTTGCAATTTTTTCCTATAGTCAAATTTGTAAATCTATATAATATGTTTAAGTATCATCACGCATTTCTATATGGTGCAACACATCATGCATCTACAATAAAAACATTACTAATGATGATTTGATAATGAGGTCATTGATACATCAAATAAGAAAAAAAGGGAGGGATGTGAAGGAAACGTATCTGCTAGATGCTATAATCATTTACTTGACTATTTTACACAGCACACTTTTATAATTTGTTCATCTCAGTCTTCGATCATGTGGGCTCCACATGATTAGACCGAAAACCATACTACCGTCTGAGATTGAGAGCATGAGAGACGACACATATCAAGTGGACAGCAAAAAGGTGAAAGCTTACATTTTGATGAACTTTTGTTTTGTCTTTAAAAAAAATTATCCCACCCATATGCGCCATCCTTTGCTATCCTATGATCTAGGTCCTGCCTTTCCCTCTGGGCTCCTTGATAGCTTTACTCTTTTTTGAACTTGATTTGACTTTAACTCGTGAACATGTTACAGTGCTTCTCCTTGATAAACTCTCTTCCGCTGAATCCACCCTCTCAAAACTCATGCAGAACATAGCATAAGCTTTTCAAGTCTCGTCTATCTTGTGAACCAATGACCAGCAACCTGACCTCTTGTTTCTCAAGGCTACGAAGCGAGTACCATGGGATTCGTCTTGGTATAAGGAGAGGGGGGGTTAAGCATGGATTCAGATCTGCCTGAGCTAAATTCCTGATAAGCGTTCAAATAATATTAAGAGCGTTGCCAACTGTGTACAGAAGATTCGTAAAGGTTCCAACTTTTGATCCTCAGCTTAACAGTGAATCAAGGGAACAAGTCTGTGCTTGCCAGTAGTAACAGCTTCCTGACAAGTAGTTGTTCCCCTTCACCTGATGAGAAAGAGTGCTTTCAGATTCTCATTATATATAATATGGCTACTCAGGGGTTATGTAGAATAATACTGAATTGATGCTGCAAAAAAAAAGTTAAAACTCAGTTAACCATTATACTCAGAGATCCAAGTCCCAGAGGCTTATATGATACGTCAATTCTCTTTTATTAATCCCCAAACACAAATGATCCTAGACCAGACCCTTGTGCCTAAACCTCCCTGGCTGGTCCTTATTCATGCTCGGTAGCTCCCTCTCGCTTCGCAGAACCATAGATTGAGAGAGAGGGAGTTCTCGTGTCCAGCTTCTCGGGAATCATGAGCTCGACCCTCTTGCTCTTGGAGTTTTAACTTCTTCATCTCCATCATCTAACAGGCTTAACGGGTTTGGTTGTTTTGGATCTGACAATGGCCTTTAGATAAAGATGGCTTGTTGGATTTGAATTCAGTGGGGGAAGAGGAAGATAGATTTGAGTTGATTGAGGAAGATAACGATGATCTATTGTCGTAAGGATTGTGTAGGATTGTAGTTGCAGTGATTTCGAAATTGTGGAAGAAGAAGAAGTAGAGGGAGTTTGACTTCCACTCTCTTCATTTCAAAATTTTGTTCCGTTGTCTTTTATCTGATATGGGTTTTTTCATCTCTATTGGGTTCCATTATGGGCTCACAATTAATTGATTTTGCTATTTATTTATTTTCTTGAAGAAAAAAAAAACAAAATTTGGTATTTATTTGAATTTTGCTTCTGGTTTATTCATGTAATTAGTGATAAAATTCCGTATGTTTTAACATGTTTGACGGTGTACTCTACAGACATATTATTTAACAGAGTTTAGTTTTGTATCCATTTTAACTGAGGCTGTATACGCACATATTCATATACACTGTATTTTAGTTCTTAATCAAATTGGTGAAGACATTTTCTTAGAAACTGCAAATTTTTGTAGTTAAACGCACGGATTACCAAACTATATATGAAAACAGTAACTAAGTGTAATGGCTATGTGTTCCAAAAAAAAAAAGAGTGTAATGGCTATAAAATATGAATTGTAGTGTTGGTATAATAATGTTGATGCATCCTTCTGGCCTTCTGTCATTCAGAGATATTCCACTTAGTATTAAATTATTTTAAAGTTTATTTCCAAAGTTTTAATTGTCAGCAAATATATAAAATTGTTAGATGTCAATCTTGTCATTATCAACCATTCCCATGTTCCACTCCACTTTGATTGCCCTGGCTTTTGAAGTTTTCATTTTGTAGATAAACAAACCAAAATTACAACCTAACTGTGAACCAAACATGTTTTATATTTAAAATAAAACAAAAATATATATTAGCTGTAAAAAATATTTATTTCATATCTTAATATTTAATTCCTTGGATGGTTTCAGAAATAATTACACAGTTGCAAAATTAAAAGCTACATCTTAATTTTTAGGCAAAAATCTAAAATTACCACCTCAACCAATAAAATCTAAGTAACTTTTATTTTGCTAATAGCTGCATTTTTAAAAAATTAATAAAAATTTGAGAGAAAATCACAGCTAATTTAACTCACCTCTTGTTGTTAATAGAAAACTAGAAACAGTATATATTATTTCCTAATAAAAACGAATATTAAACGTAACTATGTAATTAAATAAGATAAAAACAGCAATATGTGCTATTACCAATTAAATAGAGAAGTGGGGAAAATGACGACAATGCCATCGTCTCTTCGAAAAAGAAGAGAGAATAGCCAAACAATATTCGTGCCTGCCTCCATATAAAATCCTTACTAATAAAAGGGACCTTTTGAGGCTCCATAGAGCGTCCACATCAGCAAAAAAAACTTCTCCCGAAAGATGACACGTGGCATAAAATATAGTTTTACATTTTAATATTACTAATTTTCGAAAATTATAAATAATATGTAAACATACATCATAAAAAAAATGGAAAAACTACATTAAACATATGTAAGATTATCATTTTTCGCTTGAAAAAAAGACGGCTTATCTCCATAATGTAACATTACCATTTTATAAAAAACAAAAAACATTATACATAATTTGGAAAATAATAAATATATGTAAACATACAACATAAAAAATGGAAATACTACATTAAACATATGTACGATTACCATTTTACATTTTTATTTAAAAAAAATAATATGTAAACATACAACATAAAAAATAGAAAAACTACATTAAACATATGTAAGATTATCATTTTTCACTAAAAAAAAAGACGACTTATCTCCATAATGTAACATTACTATTTTGTAAAAAAAATATTATACATAATTTTGAAATAATAAATAATATGTAAACATACAACATAAAAAATGAAAATACTACATTAAACATATGTAGGATTACCATTTTACACTAGAAAAATAGAAAAAACGGCTTATCTCCATAATGTAACATTACCATTTTTAAAAAAAATAAAAAAAACATAAATATAATTATTTGACTATTTGTCCAAGTTCTTCTATTAAATATTACCGTTTTACATTAAAAATAGAAAAATACATAAAGACTTAAAATATAAAATATAGATATTAACTAAATATAAATTATAAGAAAGAGAAATACTCAATATATAGAAAAATAAATAATAATTAAATATTATAAATATATTAATATACGAATTATATATACAATAATAAGTAAATGCACAATTTAAAAAAAAAATGGAAAGAGTACATTAAATATTAAACATCTATCTTAAAATGTAAAATATAGATATTAAGTAAATAGAAAGTATAAGAAAGAAAAAATACACAACTTAAAAACAATGGAAAAAGTATATTAAGATTTAAACATCTATCTTAAAATGTAAAATATAGATATTACGCAAATAGAAATTATAAGAAAAGAAAATACACAATTTGAAAAAATGGAAAATTACATTAGTATTTAAACATCTATCTTAAAATGTAAATCTATCCAAAATTATAAAATTATTAGTAAATAGAAAGTATAAGAAATAGAAATACACAATATAAAGAAAAATAAATATTAAGTAAATATATAATATAAGTAAATCCCCAATTTAAAAAATGGAACATTAAATTAAGATTTCAAAATATATCTTAAAATTTAAAATATATATTACGTAAATAGAAAGTATAACAAATGAAAATATACAATTTAAAAAAAATGGAAAACATACATTAAGATTTACACATCTATCTTAAAATGTAAAATAGAGACATTAAGTAAATAACAAGTACAAGAAATGGAAATACATATACAGGAAAATAAACAATAAGTAAATAATGTAAATATATAATATATGAATTATATATATAATAATAAGTAAATACACAATTTTTAATAAAAGGGACCTTTTGAGGCTCCATAGAGCGTCCACATCAGCAAAAAAAACTTCTCCTGAAAGATGACACGTGGCATAAAATATAGTTTTACATTTTAATATTACTAATTTTCGAAAATTATAAATAATATGTAAACATACAGCATAAAAAAATGGAAAAACTACATTAAACATATGTAAGATTATCATTTTTCGCTTGAAAAAAAGACGACTTATCTCCATAATGTAACATTACCGTTTTATAAAAAACAAAAAACATTATACATAATTTGGAAAATAATAAATATATGTAAACATACAACATAAAAAATGGAAATACTACATTAAACATATGTACGATTACCATTTTACATTTTTATTTAAAAAAAATAATATGTAAACATACAACATAAAAAATGGAAAAACTACATTAAACATATGTAAGATTATCATTTTTCACTAAAAAAAAGACGACTTATCTCCATAATGTAACATTACTATTTTGTAAAAAAAATATTATACATAATTTTGAAAATAATAAATAATATGTAAACATACAACATAAAAAATGAAAATACTACATTAAACATATGTAGGATTACCATTTTACACTAGAAAAATAGAAAAAACGGCTTATCTCCATAATGTAACATTACCATTTTTTAAAAAAATAAAAAAAACATAAATATAACTATTTGACTATTTGTCCAAGTTCTTCTATTAAATATTACCGTTTTACATTAAAAATAGAAAAAATACATAAAGACTTAAAATATAAAATATAGATATTAACTAAATATAAATTATAAGAAAGAGAAATACTCAATATGTAGAAAAATAAATAATAATTAAATATTATAAATATATTAATATACGAATTATATATACAATAATAAGTAAATGCACAATTTAAAAAAAATGGAAAGAGTACATTAAATATTAAACATCTATCTTAAAATGTAAAATATAGATATTAAGTAAATAGAAAGTATAAGAAAGAAAAAATACACAACTTAAAAACAATGGAAAAAGTATATTAAGATTTAAACATCTATCTTAAAATGTAAAATATAGATATTACGCAAATAGAAAGTATAAGAAAAGAAAATACACAATTTGAAAAAATGGAAAATTACATTAGTATTTAAACATCTATCTTAAAATGTAAATCTATCCAAAATTATAAAATTATTAGTAAATAGAAAGTATAAGAAATAGAAATACACAATATAAAGAAAAATAAATATTAAGTAAATATATAATATAAGTAAATCCCCAATTTAAAAAATGGAACATTAAATTAAGATTTCAAAATATATCTTAAAATTTAAAATATATATTACGTAAATAGAAAGTATAACAAATGAAAATATACAATTTAAAAAAAATGGAAAACATACATTAAGATTTACACATCTATCTTAAAATGTAAAATAGAGACATTAAGTAAATAACAAGTACAAGAAATGGAAATACATATACAGGAAAATAAACAATAAGTAAATAATGTAAATATATAATATATGAATTATATATATAATAATAAGTAAATACACAATTTTTTTTAAAAAAAGGAAAAAGTTCATGAAGCATTAAACATCTATCTTAAAATGTAAAATATATAATATAAGTAAATACACAATTTAAAAAAATGGAAAACGTACATTAAGATTTAAATATCTATTTTAAAATATAAAATATAGATATTATGTAAATAAAAAATATAAGAAATGGAAATAAACATTTTAAAAAATAGAAAAAGTACATTAAGATTTATACATCTATCTTAAAATGTACATCTATCTTCAAATGGTAGTAAACTACATAAAAATGGAAATACCACATTAAACAAAAAAAAATAAAAATGTATAGTTTTACATCAGGAAAGTTCCTGTAAAACTCATTATTCCATCAACATCAACCTCACACTATCAAGGAAAACTTCAAAGCACTCGAGCAAAAAAATAGTTCCACCATCAACTCTTGCCGTCCCAAAAACCTTTAATGACCTTGAAGGAGATTTTTTATAACAACGAACTTTTTGTTAGGTGGATTCATTGTTGGGAAACCCGCAACTTCCAAAAGCCAAACTTATTCATGGTAATTGAATTGCTTTTCATAGACTCAAAGGTATTTTTACAAATTTAAATTAATCTAATCCATAATTTTATTGTTAATATTCATACTAACTCTTTCATGATCAAACCATTACTGTTAATAATCATTCAAGCGTTTATTCCGAAACACTTCCTTTCTCGCCAAATCAGGTATTGGTTCATGTTGGTTTAGTATTGTTTTTGAATTATTAACCGGTTTAGGATGGTCCTATTGTAAATATAATTTAAGTTGGTTTAGCATATATTATGCTTAAAATAACTTAAATTAAATAATAGTAATATTATGCTTAAAATACAATTTTAGAGAGTTTTCAAATATAGTTTACAAAACATTATAGGTGATGAATTTAATTTATTAAATTTGTTTATTACTTAAAACTAAATTTTTTTTAAAACATACTGAGTTATAGATATCAATGATGGATTGGTGAGTATAACATGAAGACAAAAATATAAATATTTGATTTCAAGATAAAAAAATCAGCTTTTATTCAGTTACTCAATATATAATATCTTAAATTATTTATAAAAAAATATACATAATATATATATATATATTAATCTTCCAAACTTAAACTATTATATTATATATGAATAATGCTTTTAAATAAAAATAATTTCCGATTTAAAAATAAAATAAAAACAACAAATGGTATTTTCAAATAATGGATGTAATTTACATTATACTATCATTTAATAAGTATTAGATACATTTTGATATATCATTATTTTCTATTTCCAGAAAACAATAAATTGTTAAACTTCAATATCATCTAGGTTAAGTATACGAACAACACAAATTCAAACATCACAAAAAAATATTTACATAAACATTATAATACAATGATTTAATCAGAAAATACAATTCAAAAAAACAATATTCAAAAGAATAGTTATATACTTAATATTTAAAAATCAAAGATATTTTTGCTAAAATTGTACTTACCTGGCTAAGGAGATCGACCATCTTTTTACGGATTGATCGATTGTTGAGCATGTGGTCGATCCGAAAATATTCTGCAGTTTGATTAAATATCTAAAACATTTATTCCAACACTCAACAGATAGTTTTGCTAAATATGATAACTAGATAGCCAACAAAATTCTAAAAAATATTTAAATAGTAAAAAATATGTTAATTTAATGTGTTAAAATTTAAAAATAAATTTTAATTATGACATGCATCTTAACATTTATATAAACATATATCATAACCTAAATATAAATAATTTAACAACTTAAATTAAAAATAAAATAAAAATCCCGGGCGTAGCCCGGGTTAATCCCTAGTAAATACAAAAAGAAAAAAAAAACAATAAAACATCGTCTGGCTACTCCCTCACTTCTCTGCTACACACACGAACTCCATCCATCTTTAAAAAAAAATAGTATTTCTGATTTGGGAAATTTTCAAATTTATAAAAAAGAAAAGAAAAGAGATTAGATGTAAAGGGCAAGGAGGGCATCTCTCTCTCTCTCTCTCTCATAGATTCTCTCTTCTATCGCTGCTTCCTCTTTGGTGAGTACTACTTGTTACGTTTCGCTTCTGATCGACACATCTTCATCTTTCCTCTCCTTTTGGGTCCATCGATTCCTGTCATCCGATCACGACCCAAGTCCAGCTTTTTTCTTTGACTCTCATCAACAAAAGGTTTCTTCTTTTCATCCTCTTTGTTTCCTGTTCATATATTGATGTTTTGTAATCATGCCTTGTGTCAGTGAATCATCATTTGACAGAATGGAGTTGGAGTCTTCATGTAAGCTGTTCATCGGTGGGATCTCTTGGGAAACCACTGAAGATAGTCTCCTTCAGTATTTTCAGACCTTTGGTGAGGTTTTGGAGGCTCTTGTCATCAAGGATCGTCTCACTGGCCGTGCCCGTGGCTTTGGTTTCATCGTCTTTAAAGACTCCAGTGTCGCTCAGAGAGTCCTTCTCCAGAAACACATGATTGATGGCAAATCTGTAAGTTGATTGTTGCTTTTTGAAAGTGTGAATTCAGTTTGGTCTCTGTGTAAAGACTGAAGAGAAAGAGCATGTCTGTCTGAAAATGTATATATGTGTTGCTCAAAGTTGTTTGCTTTATATCACTTGGGCACTTGCAGCTGCTAATTTGTAGTATCATCCCATCATCGATGTCAATAGTTTGTAATGCTACATTTCTGCCATTCATAATTTCAGATTTGTTATGTAAGAACGGTATAACCATCTTAAATTTATAATGTTGTTTATCTTGTTGGTGTGTGACAGGTGGAGGCGAAGAAGGCAGTTCCAAGAGATGATCACGTACCACTGAACAAAAGCAACAGTAGCGTCCAGGGATCTCCTGGTCCAGCACACTCTAAAAAGATATTTGTGGGAGGGTTAGCATCATCAGTAACGGAGTCAGAGTTCAAGAAGTACTTTTCTCAGTTTGGGACTATCATTGATCTTGTGGTGATGTATGACCACAAAACTCAGCGCCCCAGAGGCTTTGGCTTCGTTACATACGATTCAGAAGAGGCTGTAGACAAAGTTTTGCAGAGGAAGTTCCATGAACTCGATGGTAAGATGGTTGAGGTCAAAGTGGCCGTCCCCAAGGAAACATCTCCCATCCCAAACATGAACATTAGCAGCTTAAATAACTTTGGAAGTAGCAGGATGAGTTTGTTGCTCAACGATTACACACAAGGGTTCAACCTGAGTCCAACCTCAGCAAAACCTGAAGTTAGGTACAGTCCAGCGTTGAGTAACCAACGTAGCTTCTCTCCGTTTGGCCACGGATTTGAGATTGATCTGGATTTTATTGAGAGAAACCATAATCAGAGTAATGTTAGTAGAAGGCTGTTTAGCCCTGGATATAATGCAAGTCTTAGCAGGTATGGTGGCCAATGGAATGGTTCTGTTAACCGAAATCAACTATGGGGGAATAATGGTGGTTTGAGTTACATGTCAAACGCTGAGTTAAGTGGAGGGTTCAATGGGAACTATGGAGTAGGAAGCATAGGAGAGAAGTGGGGAACAGTTGGTGAAGGGCGTATTAATTATGGTATAAGCAATGGAATGGGTTTAGGATCTAGAGGAGGAGGAGGAGCTCATATGAGCAGCTCGGGTTGGGGAATGTCCAGTGAAGGAGGAGGGATGCGCGGTTGTGGATACATGAACAACACAGAGGTAACAACTAAGATAGACTTTTGCTCTTGGTGATTGAGCCAACGTGATGGATTGATTACTAATGAATGGTACTTTTGCAGGAATTGCTGCTAGCTTAGAGACATGACATATCTACACTTTAGGGAGATGAGATGATTTTGGAGTGAGTTTTAGAGAGCAACTTATTAGAGTCCCATAAATTTTCAAATTTTGAGTTGCTTTGCTTCTTTTTTGTTTTAATTTGGAATTTACTTTTTTTTTTTTTTATCTTTGTTTTGTTTGCTGTAAAATGACAAATACAAATGGAGGAAAACAAGAAATAGAGAGAGTTTCATGTCACTTTTTGGACATCTGAAGCATTTTGTTATTTTCAAAGAATTAGAGTAAATGTGGAATGAGTGAAGCTGGTGTTTGGTAGACATGTAGAGCCCAAAGTTCAGCATAAGTCCTGCTACTATTGTCGTTCTTTTAACTGAATGAGAGGAAAATGGAAGATATAAAAGAATGACAGAAGTTGTTGAATGGTGATAATGAAATGGAAGAGTAATAATTAATGAGGAATTGGTTAGGAGTTGTAATGTGAGTAGAACACGTAACTGGACCATTATGTATGTGTAAGAGTATTCTACACATACATATAAAGAGTTTCGATTCACAATATCTTCAAAGACCAAGTAATTAGGAACAAGATGAGCATTTAAGATTAAGAGAATAGGGAACTGTAGAGTTGCCTTGGCAGGAGGGGAAAGCATTATGGTGAGTCTACAAACTCAGTGGTCCCTCCCTCATGAGTCAAGACCCATCCACGTAAATAAGAACCCAACGCCACACTCTGGTGTGTCCTCTTTTCTTAAATGCCCTCTTTCCCTTCTTTCTCTATAAACACACAACCAAGACATGATGGTTTTTGGAGAACTTGTCTTGAGTTCCAACTTCCAATGCGGCTGCTATCATCTGAACCTCAACTTAACTCTACATGTAAGTCCCAAAGCTGCAGCTGGAAGCCTTACTCTCATCCCAATGACTTTACTGCCAACGCCTTTATTCTTCTCATCATCATTTTCTCATCTCTCATCTGCGTCCTCTCTCTCAAGGCTGCACTACGTTGTTGCCTCCGTCCAGTCCTCCAACATGACCCTAAACCCAACCCTGACCCTGAGGTCTCTCGTTCAGAAGCTTTCCCCGTACTTGTTTACTCCCCTGGGCTGAACCTGGCAGGCACTGAAGCAGAGTGTATCATTTGCTTGTCTGAATTCAAGGACGGTGACACCCTCCGCGTGTTGGATAGATGCAAACATGGGTTCCACGTTCACTGTATCCAGCAGTGGTTCTCCTCCAACCGTTCCTGTCCCACTTGCCGTACATACATCTTCTCATCAACTGGAACTCCTTAGTCAGATGACCTCATGGTCAATACAGCTTCCTTATTTTCTTTCCCAACTCACACCTCTATCATGCTTTTCCAAGCTAGTTTATTTGTTACCTTTTGTTGTTTTATGTTCCATGAAATCATAAACACACACAAAGAGAAACTGATATAAAGTCACTTTTGTGAACCAAACTGTAACTATACGCAAAACAAACAAAGACGATAACGAAGCAAAGTATAACATTACCTCAAAAACATAAGAGTGGCCAAAGGCATTATTCAATGTTGGAGTTCAAGGTGTGAAAGGTATTAACTTCCCACCTGTTGGATAAGAAAGAATAATGAGGTGTTATTGGATAAGATAATGAATACTGAGGGGGAGCAAAGACAAAAGTGAATGACTCACATTACTACATTGGCATGATATGATTCTGGCACTAGGAGAATAAATTCCAAAGGTCTTCTCTGGATTTCATCAATATATAACCGGTTCACGTCTATCTCACTTGCCTATGTTTCTACCAACTTCTTCCCATCACTTCTGTTTTTCTAACTGTCTACGTATATATATCACAAACTGCTATTGGTTTAGTGCATCTCCAACCTAAAAGTAAGTAAAATGATTGATTTTGAGTTATTCTCTTACTGGCATGCACTAAGAGCATATGCAATGGTGAACCTCACCAATGAATCCTTAGGAATATTTTAGTAATTTTTTTTTTTTTGGTTTTTGTTTGAATAGTTAAGGATTCGAATCAAAACTGGTCGTCCAATGGTGTTTCCGAAGATGAATCCTTAGGAAAAAAAAATGTTATTAAATTTTTTTTAAAACTGAAATTGAAATTTTATTATTTGCATGATTAAAAATAAAGATACAATGATTAAACATAAAGATATAAAGATAAACTAATTAGTAATCTTCATCACCAAATTTGTTTCAAATATTTTTGATTAAATCATTCTTCAATCGTTCATGCATATGCCTATCACGAAGATCATTCCGATTGGGAAACATATTATTCAGATTTGTAGGCCTCTCGGTTTCGACCTCTGAACTTCTGGTGACTTCTCCTTCTTCAAATTCAGATATATCGTAATGAATGTATCCATCTCGTTCATTTTCTACTACCATATTGTGTAGTATGATACATGCTCTCATAATCTTCCCTATCTTTGCTTTGTTCATTGTAAGAGACGGGTTTCTCACAATCGCAAACCGGGATTGTAGTACTCCAAAAGCCCGCTCTACATCTTTTCGGGTTGCTTCTTGAACTTTAGCAAATAACTCTTGTTTAGGACTTTGAGGGAGTGTGATAGATTGGATAAATGTTGACCATTTTGGATATATACCGTCTGTGAGGTAGTACGCCAACTTATACGTGTGTCCGTTGACCACGTACTTTACCCTGGGGGCCCGACCTTCTAAAATGTCATCAAAAACAGGAGACCGATCGAGGACATTGATATCGTTTAAGGTGCCTGGAGGACCAAAAAAAGCATGCCATATCCAAAGATCTTGTGAAGCCACAGCCTCTAAGACAATCGTCGGTTTAGCTGATCCACATGCATACTGCCCTTTCCAAGCGGTTGGGCAATTCTTCCACTCCCAATGCATACAGTCAATGCTTCCTACTATCCCAGGAAACCCCCGTTTCTCTCCAATATCGAGCAGTCGTTGGAGATCCTCTGGTGTGGGTCTTCGTAGATACTCTTCTCCAAATAATTGTATTATTCCGTCAGTGAAATGGTGTAAACACGAAAGTGCCGTGCTTTCACCAATTCGGAGATATTCATCCACCGTGTCAGCCGCAGCACCATAAGCAAGCAAACGAATAGCTGTTGTACATTTTTGCAGTGGAGAAAGGCCTAACCTGCCGATTGCATCTCTTCTTTGTTGAAAGAATGGAACGTTCTCTGAGAGGCCATCGACAATACGCATAAATAATTCCTTATTCAGGCGGAACCGGCGTCTGAATAATTGTGGGGAGAATGTAGAATCTTCGCTGAAGTAGTCATTCCATAAACGGTTGTGTCCTGCTTCACGGTTGCGTTCTATATAAGCACGTCTCCTTTGCTTATTGGTATGGGACACGACTATTTCATTGTATGTATCTTCGACGATTTCTTCGAAAATTTCTTCCAGTCTTTCTAACTTCATCGGATGAAGATGACGACATTTCTACAATGTTTTCAATTTTTTTAAGGTTTTAAAGATCTTTCCACAAGGTTTTCATTTTTTTTTTTTTAAGTTTTAAAGATCTTTCTATAAGGTTTTCATTTTTTTTTAAAGTTTTATAGGTTTTGTCACAAGGTTTTCATTTTTTTTTAAGTTTTAAAGATCTTTCTATAAGGTTTTCATTTTTTTTTTTAAGTTTTAAAGATCTTTCACAAGGTTTTCATTTTTTTAAGGTTTTAAAGATCTTTCCACAAGGTTTTCATTTTGTTTTTAAGTTTTAAAGATCTTTCCACAAGGTTTTCATTTTTTTTTTTAAGTTTTAAAGATCTTTCTATAAGGTTTTCAATTTTTTTTTTAAGTTTTAAAGATCTTTTCTATTAGGTTTTACAAGTTTAAGATTAGTTTCAATAACAGATTGGTAAAGGAGAAATGTTTGTGTTACCTAATAAGTGAAGCAGCAGTTTCTACTTGTTGCAAGTTCGAGTAGTAGGACAAGATTACAACACCTAGATAGCAAGATATTACAACACCTTCGAGTAGTAGCAACCAAAATAAAGGAAAGAAGAAGTAGTTGAGAGTAAACAAATGAGATAGGTAGCAATAAAAACATCATCCAGTCGTGAAGTTTTATAGAACATAGAGTGATACAGTAGAACCCGTGAGTTGGCTCACATGAAGCTAGACAACAAAACACCTTTTTCTTGCAGCACCCGTGCCTTCACATGTCCTACTGCTCAACCTGAAACAACAAAAAAGGCTACAGTTAGAGAAGTGTACAATACAAACAAACGACATGAGATCAACTAAGCAAATGAGTAACAAAACTACCCAACATCTCAGACATTAGTTTGAGTTTAAGAGATGTTTCCATCTCAGTGAGTTGCTCTTTCTTGCCAAGTAAACGTTCAAGCAGTTTCTGTTTAGAAAGTTTTTCTTTCACTGCCATGATGGACTGAATCTGTGACAAATCCTCTTCTTTACCACTCTTCTTCCTCTTAGAAGCAGCTTTAGCAGCCTTGACGCCCACGGGTCATGCTCCGGTTCTCCCACTTCGTCTTCTGTATCCACCTCCAGCACTTGTTTGCGCTTCTCCTTACCACCGTGATTAGACGGATAGGTTGAGCACCACTTCTGGTCGTGCCTCAGCTCCCTCCATCTATGTTCCAGACTGAACTTGTAACCGTGATCATTGTAGAAGTAGTCAAGTGCAGCTTTCATCACATCATCATTATTTTGACCACTTCTCTGCTCCCTCAGAGCCGCATCATAGCTCCCAACGAACTTGGAGACTTGCTCGTTAATCCTAGCCCACCTCTGCTTGCACTGACCAAGCTCTCTAGGTTTTGTCCCAACGAGTTGAGGACTTGCGTTGTAGTAGGCAACAATCCTCTTCCAGAACTGTCCTGATTTCTGCTCATTGCTCACCACCGCATCCTTACTGGTGTTAAACCAAGCACCAATAAGTATTTTATCCTCCTTCAGAGACCATTTCCTCCTCTCCTTTCCACCAGACTCGACCCCAGACTCGATAACAGGCTCGACAACAGGCTCCTCAGGACCTTGGCTACCGAACCAAAAAGGTTCAGGTGAATCAAGGTCAACTGAAGATTGAGATTGACTAAACAGGAGATTAACATAACTAGTGTTCTTATCCATGGTTAGAAAAGTGTAGTGTGTCACTCTAAGAGCAATACATATCCTTAAGTAGGCGCACTTGAAGTTAGCAAAATTAAAATCAATGCAAACCGAGCAGTTGGGAAGGTAGAAAGCAAACTAGTTGCATTAAACACCTATCAAATCAGAGTAAAACCGAGTTCCTAACGTTGTAAAACATTTAAACCAATCACATCTGAGGCGGTAGGAAGTGGAAAGCAAAAAAAGAAGCATTTAAACGCAATAGATTGTAAGTTTTCAAATTTTTACACTACTATACGTTTTATATAATACATAGAAGTAGTCATAGACCCCTATAACTAGGAAATAAGAGTATTGTACCTTATTATACAGACACTCCAGTGGTTTTAGACACTCGTTTTTACTTCTTTGAAGCTCTTCCTGCAACAACATGAGATCAAACGGTCACAATTTTTTTACAAAAAGCATAAAGACAAACCCAAAACCACAAGAGAGTAACTTACCAGACAGATACATGACCGCCAGACCTAAAAAAACTACTGCAGAGACCACTAGACAAACCTCCATTGCAAAGCCATTTGTAATAAGCCCCGGTTTCTTCTTAGATAACGCACACACAGTCTTCTGTAGCTTTACCACCTTCTCCTCACACTCAAAACCTTGATCCTTAAGCTGCCTAATTTGTGTCTGCAACTCACGCATCTCCTCCGTGATAGCCACGTCCCACCATTTCCAATTGTGGCAGTCCCCATCATCGACATTTGGGCAGGTAAAGTACCTCCTCCCTGGATATTTAGCCGTGGAAGATATTGCAACCACAGGGTCACGACCACAGTAGCAGGTGGTCGGGATTCCTTCGTCACACTCGGGTTGAGGTTCGTACTGAAGCGGCTCAGCAATATGGTAGTTACTCTCAGCTTCATCCCCGTACAGTTCAAATTCGGCTTGAATCAGTGCGTTTATGTCGTACTCATCTGATGACGAAGGCTGGCTGTATGAATAATCTTGTCCCATTCTTCGTAAACCTGACAAAAATCATGTAACCCAAATCAATTGAAACAAGCATTTGAATGAACCTATAATCTACATGACTCTTAAGTACATTCAACTTCTTGCAAACCAATAAGTACAAAACGCTAACAACAAGTGGGAAAATGGGATTGAAAACCAAAATCGTTATCAAAACCTAACTACGAACGACCTTAAACCACAAATCGAGTGAAAAAAATAATGCGAAACCCCAATAATCTTATCAAACCCGCTCGATTGAAAACACAAAATCCCAAACGATTGAGAGAACAACAACATCGAACGTAATCAAACTCTAAGTACAAACGACCTTAAACTCCTAATCGACTGGGAAAAAAAATTCTTCGAAACCCTAATTTCACATCAAAATTTCAACCCCCAAATATTCTTCGATTGTAAACACAAAACGAAACCGATTGACAGGAAAACACCAACAAAGCTAATCCTAATCCATAAATCTGCAAGAAAATCGGAAGATTTACCTTGATGTCGAGACGGATCGAAATCGCCACAAATCACCTTTCGTCGAGAGCTATTTTTTTTTTCTCCGCTTCGGTCGCAAATGTCGTAGTTTTTTTTTTGATACAGCAAAGACAAAAACCGACCGGACCACTCAGGTTATGACACGTAGCTAAGGATCAAGTCCGTTTAATCCTTAGTTACAGACTAATCCTTCCCTTTCTCGGCTCGTTTATTAATTTAATAATATCACAGACTCGGTAAGGATTCGGAACGGACCCCGTTGCGGACGCTCTAATAATAACATGTGGAACCATATTATATATATGAGTATAATCAGTGGCGGAGCCACATACAGTAAGATGGGGGCCACTGAACCCAACAAAATTTCAAAAATTAGTGTAAGTTACTAAATCCCAATCTATATGCCCCCATTCTAAAATAACGTTTGCCCCCATAGATTTGCTTAAACCCCCTAAAAATAACAATACTAAAAGCAGCATATGCTGAAAATCTGTGCTGCCACGTCACTTAAAATAATCCTCCAACCAAAACTTTTCTTTTTGCCACGTCAGATCCGTTGTGTTATGTTACGTTTGGGCCTTCGTTTCTTAATTTTATTTTTGTATGGGCTTCGTTTGTTTTAGTCCAGGGCTTCTATCTATTGTTGTCGACAAACGTAAAAAAAAAAAAGCTACAGAGCACGGAGATCGCGATGCAGACGGAGGTCTCGAGGAACTACGCCTCTGCCTCTTCCTCTTCTCCGATTCAAAGCGTAAAGAGCTCTGATCGATCAACTTCTCCACAAACGAAACTCCAATTTACTTCTTCAATTAATTTTGTCTTAATGTTTTCGTTTCATCTCCTCATGTTCTTTCTTCTTTATATACCGATTCTCTTTTCTCCGATTCTCTTTTCTCTTTACAAACACAAAACCCTACCAGCTTCTCAGATCTCAACCATGGCGACGAAACCGAATGGGAAGTCTCCCGTCTCATCCGCCTCTGATGAAAAAGTCATGTTCTTCCGAGATGTCTCGCTGGGTCCACACGAAACTCAGCTGCGGTTTCGTCTGATCCACTTCTGGGAAGCTTGGAATCCGATTAAGAAGACGCTAATCGGCCTTGAGATGCTCCTCATCGACGAACAGGTTACGTCATTTTCTGATTTTAAAACCGTAATTGTAGGATAAATAACGGTTTATAATTATCGCTTTGTTATAAAACGAAAATCTCGGGATGAATTTGTAGGCTAAGCTGTTTTACTATAAACCCCATTAAAAGATCATCACGTAATTTTCATATTGTTTCGGTTTATAATAACTGTTTTCATTTTATAATTGTGCCTTTGTTATTACATGAAATTCTAGGACCCCTAAGTAAATTGTGATTTTGTTCTGTTATTTATTTCGTTTTTGTCTAATGTTTTTCTTCACAGGGAACGGTGATTCAAGGTTTCATTTCGCCATCGCGTATTGAAAAGTATTTGGGTAAAATGGAGCGAGGAAAAGTTTACAAGCTCGACAACTTCTATGGATCGAGTAACAAGTCGGTTTATCGGGTTTCTGATCATGCCGTTACCGTGTCGTTTTCGTGGAACTCTGAACTGTCGGAGCTTCAGAACATCACCACCCCTTTTGATGAAGACAGATTCCGGTTTCATTCGTACGAGGTTTTTGAAGCAAACTGTGACCTCAAAGGAGACCTCTACGGTAAACTCACTAATCTATCATAGAATCTTTGATTGGATGTATTTAAAAGTTATACTGTGATATTGGTTTCTCTAGATCATTGTCTCAAATAATATTTGAAAGTCGAACATGTAGATGAAATTTATTCGGTTATTAGGTTTGTAGCGTTAGGTAGCACAACTTATTAACCCTCACTCTTGGATTTTGGTGATCATCATAGCATATGTTAGTATAAATGAATTCGTTGATTATATACAGATAAGTTGTGTTTGATTTCCATGTTTTGATTAAATATTTAGCTTTTTATTTTGGAGTCATCTAACTTATAAATTTTCTGAACAATGTAACAGATGTTGTTGGCCACATGAAGTTGGTAAATGGTCATACTCTCACTGAGAGTCCCGTCCTTGACGAAGTGCAAATAGCAGCTGCGAGGCATCTTCTGGTTCATGTGCAATTACATGGGTATGTGTTATTTTTTTCTTATAAAACACCATTTTACTGTACTTCTCTTAACATTCAGTGTGTTTCTTTTTTGTTTGCAGTGGACCTGTGATTAAGCTTTACCTTTGGGACCAGGTCGCAACGGAGTTCTGCAGAAAATTCAAGTCTTGCGAAACCACTCCCACCGTGTTGCTGGTCACGACCGTTAACACAAAGCGTCTAGGAGGTTTCTATTTCCCTCTTTATATTGCTTATTGACATTTATACATGCACAGTTTGAGTTTTTAAAATGGGATTTCCGTAATAACACAGGAACTCTAGCCCTCACCTCAATGTCCTCCTCACGGGTTTTTATGGACTATGATGTCCAGCCTACTATAGATTACTTCGGCTGGTAAGTATTCATGTGATATGCATTTGCAATTTGCCTAAATGACGTTACCCCGTTACCTCATTGCAGTGAGTGACTAAATTAATGATTTCTACTCTGTCTCAGGTTGAGCTCAAATCCAGCTATTGCTGAGCAGGTTGATGCAGAGGTGGTAACTAAACGTGAGACAATGACTATAGGGGAGTTATTCTCCTACATTAAGCAGGAGTCTGCAAAGGTAAAACTCAATTTAAATATCTCTAATCACTTAGGAAAGCTTATATGGTTATACACTCTCGCAGGAAGCATTTTTTGAGTGCACGGCTACGATCGATGACGTCGTGCATGGCTATGCTTGGTACTATATTTCGTGCAGTGGGTGCCATAGTAAGGTTACCAAAGGCCCAACCTCATTGATTTGTACAAACAAAAAGTGTGGGAAGGTTAACGTAGATGGTGTTCCGCAGTAAGAACTCTGAACAGAATTTTCAATTACGTTTTATTCGTATTAGTTTCTGATTTGTTAATAACAGGTACATGGCAAGGCTATCTGTTTATGACAACAGTGAACAGGCCGTTTTTGTACTACTTGGTGATGCTGGGCGTGCGCTTACTGGAAAGCATGCGTCGGAATTAGTTAGCAACTACTTTGAGGTAACTAATAATCAGTCTATAAACTTACATGAATTGAACTCACACTGTTATGATGAATGTCAGGCTAATGCTAACGAAGGTGTTGACCAAGAGGTGCCTGTCCCGGAAGCTCTAATCAACACCATCGGACAAAGTCACAAGTTTTGTGTGAAGGTGACAAAGCACAACCTATCAGGCAAGACCCGAGCTTTGACTGTGACCAAGATCCTCCCTCTAGACACTCCAACCGAAACAGAAACCTCGGCAGGAACCAACATTAGTGCAACGTCGAATGAAACATCTCAGACTGGAAATGATGTGTGTGAATCTTCCAAAAGCCGTGTAGGTGCTGCAGATGCGGGGAGTAAGAGGTCGTGTGACAATGCTAAGGTGGAGAAAGCTAAACGCCCAAAGTCTGGGAAGTAGAGGTTGCAAGCTCCAGCGCACTCAAAGTCTTTGTTTTTAGTTTACTTATTGACTCATGCTTTTCTTTTAAGTTTGAATTTTACAGAGCTTTTCACTTTGCAAACATTTTGTCTCATTTGCATGAATATTAGCTAATAATCATGCTCATGTTGCTCTATCTGGTTATGAATTAAGGCGAGTGATTTTCTTTCTAAGCTTTTTATTACATGTTACCAGGTATTAGCTTACTTTTCAAAAGATATAGTCAAAGTAATTGTTACGTATGAAACATGTTTAGGGTAGTCAAGATTCGAATTCTACATTGTCAGAATTAGTTTTATAAAGTTACATTATATTTCTAACAATTTTCAAACGTGATTGACCCCATAATTAGCAACAAGTCGGTTACAAGGTAATCATATATTATCCTTTCCAAAAACGTAAGAGGATCTAGCAATTAATAATCAAATCAATCCATGATTTCCAATCTCCTTCCTTAATGTTCATACGTTTGACTCAGAAAAAAAAACTTCATAGTTCCCATTGTGAAAACTCCAAAAGCCTACGTAAGTGTGCAAAATTCGTTTACTAATTCATCAAAATTCAAACCTATATCCACATCTCTAACTTGCAATCGGATTGTTTCTAAAGGATCAAGACTTCAAAAGAATGGATATCCCACCTCCTACACCCCCTCTGGAGACTACAGGTACGCACAATTCTTACTTCTTTAGCTCCACGACATGATGTTTACATAATGTTAAACTCAGTAAATTATATAAAAGGTATCAGCTTCTCAAGAATTTCTTCACAATCTAAATAATAATATACCAAATTTTAATAATTTTACTGATAATAGTTAATACATTTATTAACAATTGAAAAACCATTGGAATAAATAATTTTTATTTACATT
Organism: Brassica napus; assembly: GCF_020379485.1. Taxonomy (NCBI): domain Eukaryota; kingdom Viridiplantae; phylum Streptophyta; class Magnoliopsida; order Brassicales; family Brassicaceae; genus Brassica; species Brassica napus. The sequence goes on from NC_063441.1 coordinate 10,933,342, forward strand.
AAGTATTTAATAATTAACTAAATATTAGTTTCTAATATATGATAAACCTTTTTATTAACTGTATTTTCGTATTTTTAGTATTAACTATATATAAGAAAAGATGTAGTTCTCATATATTACTTTCCCTATTCAATAAGAGTTGGTGTTAATAAGGAAAAACTCTTTCCATAAGAACCTGGTAAGAAAAGGGAAAATATTTATCTATATAGTCACTGATAGTAAACTTATATTAAATTCAACCTGTATAAAATCACTGGCAAAAAAAAGAAATATATAGATGCAAACCATAATTAGGAATATTTTAGCTTTTCCCTATTGTTAACATATACTTTTAAAACGAAACATTAATCTAATATCATGTATTCAACATTTTTATGTTATTATCAATTTTTCTGACTTATTATTTAATTATAAAGATTTATAAAAACACACAAAAAAAACTTTCTACAAACTTTTTAGGTATGTGTTGGTTTTTGCAGGAAAAAAACCTTCGCTTTATCATAATCATTATTAAACTTAGTGTATTAACTTCGGCAAAATTATTCTCATTTCCTAACTAATTATTCTACACATATAATAATGTCTAGATTAGTGCTACAATACCAATCATGGTATTTGAAGTTAAAAATACTTTTTTTTTTCAAACCAAACCCGGTTAAAAAAAAACGTTAATGGCAAATTCATATAGCTTTAAAACAGAACACATGCAAAATAATAAAATTTCAATATTTATATTCTTTTATATCGCAAATTGTTTTTATATTAATATGGAGACAACAGGTATTAAAGTTTTATATTCTTTTATAACGCGAATTGTTTTTATTAAATAATAAACATTTCCATCTTTATTTCAAAAGGTAGGCTAATAACTCTGTCCTCTCGCAAAAGTTTCACGTGTCTCTCAATATACTAAGCTAAATATACTAATATGAAAACAACAGGTATTTATAATCTTGGGTTTTTAAAGCATCTATTTGTTCCAACTATATAAAAAACTAATATATAAGTTGAGAAAATTACAGATATTACTCATAGTATATTTTAATATTACGCTTTTAATTTAAAACTTCTAATAATGTATTTTTAAAAAAAACTTTGGGGAAAAAAGATAAAAAAATAAAAACATTTCGTATTTGAAAACATATTATCCAAAAAATCATAAGAAAAATTTATGTTTTTTATTCCATCAACCTCTTCGTCAAAATTCTACCATCTTATTTATGTTTTTTTCTTCTATGTTTTCAGACTTTAACATTTCCTCTTAATAATGATAAACAACTTAGCTTCTACACATAATTTATAACATACATAAATTTTAAAAAGATTAAAGTTATTTTTTTAAGATTTTCAAAACATTATATTATTCAAACATTCTAATGTGTGAATTGATTATTTTCTACAATTTAACATAGACTGTTTCATCAAAATTGATATGTCACTAATAATTTTCATACAAAAAAACCCGGGCGTAGCCCGGGATCGCCTCTAGTACATATAACAATAACATATATAAGAACATTTAATATTTGTGCCCCCAATAAAATTATTTCCTGCCTCCGCCACTGAGTATAATAAGAAAAGCAAAGGACGTTGGAGGCAAAGAAGAGTGAATGCACGTGAGCAAGTAAACCATACCGCCTCTGAGCCTAGTGTTCGATTATGCGTGTGATTTTATTTTATTTTACATTTTATCTTTATAAAAAAAATTTAGATGGAATAGTTCTTTCATCAGTGCTACGGTCATCAACAAGGATTAAATAAATAGCACAGAAGACCAAAAAAAGACAAAATAAAATGTCAAGAGTGGGATTTGAACCCACGCCCTTTCGGACCCGCACCTGAAGCGGGCGCCTTAGACCAACTCGGCCATCTTGACATCTTTGGCTAAAATTCAACTACACTTAATATAATTCTTTGTACATCACCAGAACCAAGATTTCTTCATTGTATTTCAAGAAATATATTTGCTTTTTTTTTTAATGAATTTTGCAATCTAATATGTCTAATTTTCCCATAGTGATAAGAATTTAATGTCTCTACGAACTTATGCTCGAGTTTGACGCACAACTACTCTACTAAAAGCCCACCACATAGTTTGGTTACTTGTGGTCTACTCTCAGCTTTTAAATGTTTTATAACCATTTGTAGAAACTCTTGGATACAGAAGGATAAAAGAAACTTACTAGTATTCATTCATTACTGAGGTTAAAGATTCAGTAGAACAAGTTCACCGATTCATAGTGTTAGTTATTATTATAAATAAACAGACAAAGAAAGCTTTATTACTGCCAAGTTCAAGTGTACAGAACAGTCCTTATTAACTTAACTTGACACTAAGTGTAGTTACTTCTCTATGGTGAGAATGAGTTGACGAGTTGTACACTGAGTCGAAGGATGAGTAGTGGAAGAAGGGATACATTTATTGGTCTTATAAAACTCTCTCCATCCATCGATCTTGGCCACTTTGTGATGAGACAAAGCAGGGATGCATCTCCTGTCCACAATCTCAAGTATCTTCTCTGTTCTCCCCAGATGCATTGCCGCTTCTCTCACCGAAGCTTCCCTCACTTCAACCGCCGTTACCAAACACTGCATTCCCACCACTCTTGCCGTGTTGCAAAAGCAACCTGCTACTATGTCCGACACCATCCTCTCCACCTCTCTGAACAGAGTATCCTCTGTTCCAATGTTTCTCGATTCGTATTTCTTCGTAAGGGTTTGGCTGATTCGGTACATCGAGTTTGCTGCTAAGATCTTGATGGGCCAGCGCGAGGGCTTCAGCAACATGTTCTTCTCCCACGATTCGCTGAACTCTTTCTTCGCTATATCCTCAAGCTCTTTAAAAACTTCTTGTGGTCTTGCTCTCTGTTGCTTAGATAGTTTCTCTAGATCCACTTTGAGCCACTTATGGTAGAGGTCAACTCCTAACCAAACTACTTCAGCAGCTTTCCTACTGTTGGCTAACTCTCCTTCAATGTCTAAGACGTCTTCAAACTTCTTGACATAGACCAACGCCTCGTTTACAGCCTTCACTAACTTCTTCAGCAAGCAAGGGTTGATGTTGGGAAGTGAAGCAGCTATACTAGTCAGTGTTACTAAAGGAAGAGCCCAGCAATTTGGTGGCTCTCCGGCGGCCGAGGCCGCCAGAGAACCGACCTCGTCGCTATCAAACTCTAATATCCCTTCAAATCCTTTTGAGATGGGATCTGTTGCCTCCAAAAGGTCGATCAAGTTTTGTGGCTGTTTCTTCCGGCCCTTTTGTATCAAGTGGTTTGTGGCCTCGCGGTTGCTCCGTGCCATATAGTCAACCAGCTCCTCCTCCCCTTCAAGATGCAGAACGAACTGTCTCGCTGATGGGTTTGATCCGGAGGATGAGTCAGGGTGTGTTCTGAAGGTGAAATGGCAACATAGCAAGATCCTACTCACACAGTAGACGGCGATGAACCGGAGGAGCTTGCTAGCAAACACTATCCCGTACTGTATCGCAATGCAGAGATCAAGTATGCATCGGTTTACGTCGTGTGCAAGCTTCCTACTGCGGCGACCATGGAGCATCCAAAAGTTCAAGGGATGTTCTTTCTTCTCGGAGAGACTCTCTACCCAATAACTCTCTACTCTCAACTCGTCTCTCAAGGATTTGCTTGCTCCTGATGAGCACTGTAAGTTCACAGCAGTAAACCATCTGCTCGCTGGAGCAACGGTTCCTATGGCCACAGCAGCCGCCTGCGAGAGTAAAACCAAAGTGGTTGACCATTTGTAATCAGAGTCTCCACCGCAGAACCCGAGAGACCTTGGTTGTATAAAGTAAGATCGGAGAATGGCTTCAGACAAGGTGACTGCACTCAAGAAACAGAGGAAACCAGAGGTGGTGCAGGTGACAGAGCGAGCCATGACGAACTGAGGGCTACAAGTGTGGGCCATCATCCAAAACTTCATCAGATCTTCCTTTAACTCACAGAACCCTCCTCTTCTCTCCGTCTGGTACAAAGGACACTGCTTCAAAGCCAGCTCGTAACTCTTCTTATACTTGAGCTCCAAGAAACGCTTTGTGGCTGGGACTGTGATAGCAGAGAAGGTCAAGATCACAAACATTAGAAGCGTGAGGACGATGACCAACGCGTGTTCTTGAGGGAAGACGTAGATGGCGCCTGTCCCTAGCTGGATACAGATGTTGACAACGTCGGTGACGACGAGAATCCCAAGAGCCACGAGGTTCATGAGGAGGTCTTGAGTGACCATGAAACCCAAGGAAGGCATGGAGTTGGCCATCACGGTGCAGACGAAGACGTTGCTGCTGAGCTTGGAGAGCTGGTCCTGGCGACTAGGCATGCAAGTGTTGAGATCCACTGAGAGTTTGACGCAGACGGCGAGGAAGGTGAGAGTGGTGGCGTTGAGGGAGAAGGACTTGCATGGAAACCAGAACCTGCGGTTGCGGAAGCCGCGGAGGAGATCCGCGAACATGGCGAGTCCGCAGATGAGTGAAGCTGCGGCCACGTAGACGCCTATCCATGGTAAGGGCTTGCTGAACTCTGAGTCGCTAAGCTTGCCTTGACCATCGCACCCCATCGCTTTTTTTTGATGATGTTCTGTTTCTTCTTCTGCTTCTTCCATTTATAGACAGAGAGAGAGAGAGAGAGAGTTGGTGAATTTAATGTTTGTGTGGACTTATTCAGTAACAAACTGGCTTTGATTTTTACTAAAAGTTGGATTCATTCTCTCTTCTTTCTATCTTCCTCTGCACTGTTTCAAGTTTAGTCTCATTCAGTAACAAACTGGATTTGATTCAGTGAATCCTTAACACTATCTCAACTTAAGACTAGTTCCCTCTTCTTGTCTCTTCCTCTCCACGGTCTTTAGTTCGGACTGATTCAGAGACGAACGTTGGCTGCATTCACACTGAACTGTGAACTCCTCTATTTGTTGATTCCTCTTCTTGTCTCTTCCTCTCCACGGTCTCAAGTTAGACTCATTCAGAGACGAACGTTGGGTGCATTCACACTGAACTTCTATTTATTACACTCTAATTGTCAGCTTTCAGTTTATTCATCGACAAGCCCAATTACTTGACAGGCTTTATGACTACATGGGCCTTACAAATCTAATATAGAGGCCCAACTTAATGATGATAATGTAAAACAAAAAGAAAATGTTTTGATAACAAAAAACATATAAACGACTGCAATGGCGGCCAAGTTTCTGCCGGCGACGACTCTCCGTCTCACTCCATTCTCTACTCTCCGTTTCTTATCCTTCTTCCCTTCTTCTTATTCCCTCTTCAGCCCTCTAAGCCGCCCGATTTCCGAAGGTTTCCCGGCAAATGCTCGCCGGAGGTGCTTTTGCACCGCCGTCACTGAATCTGCCGGTTCCGGTGAGGGAAAGAAGGTGGATAACAGTTATGAGAATCGATTCGGGAGTAGAGTTGGAGAATTCAGGAGGAAGTTGAAGATAGCTGAGGTGAAAGGAGGAGCAGACCAAGGTCTTGGTCGTGTCGGGCAGAGTCTAAGCATCATGGGTTGGGTCCGGACACTTCGGTCTCAGAGTAGTGTCACGTTCATCGAGGTGGATTCTCTAATCCCGGTTTACTTACCGCCGGTTTAATTTAATTGACTGCTCACAAGGTTTTGGTTTGAAATTTTTGTTTTTAAGATAAACGATGGTTCATGCTTATCAAACTTGCAATGTGTGATGAATCCTGACGCAGAGGGTTATGATCAGGTAATCACTTGTCATTTAGTTTAATTGAAGAGAGACATTTTCATTGCTTGTGACTTGATTAGGAGCCTCTAAAGTCTTGGACTTTTGTATATAAACCTTATGATATGTTAGGTAGAATCTGGTTCGGTGTTGACTGGAGCATCGATATCTGTACAAGGTACTATTGTGGCCAGCCAGGGAACAAAGCAAAAGGTGGAACTTAAGGTTGAGAAAATCATTGTGGTACGTCCTTTGCTTCTTCTACTTTTGGACCTCCTCCAACTTAAAGTTATTTTGTCACTTACTCTCACTTTATACCAGGTTGGCAAGTGTGACTCTTCCTATCCGATCCAGAAGAAGAGGGTCAGCCGGGAGTTCTTGAGAACCAAGGCTCATCTGCGTCCAAGAACCAATACTTTTGGGGCGGTAATGTTTCTTTCTTAGTTGTTTCCCTGCAACTTTCCTTTTTCGTTTACTTTGTTTGGTGTTTTTCCGGAGAAATATAAGCATGGCTATTGTTAGAAACTTTTGTTTGTCCTTTTAGGCCTTTCTTCTCTGATTGAACTTCTGTTGGTACTGTGTTGTGAAAAATAATCACATCCTGTGTGCTTAAACATATATGACGTCTTGTTTCAGGTGGCGAGAGTTAGGAATGCTCTGGCATATGCTACGCACAAGTTCTTTCAAGAAAGTGGATTTGTCTGGGTGGCAAGCCCAATTATCACGGCATCCGATTGTGAAGGAGCTGGAGAACAGTTCTGTGTCACCACACTCGTAAGCACCTTAACTCTCAACATCGCAATAATAATAACCCATTAACAGCTTGATTGCTTTCCACAAGTACTATTATTCTCAACTCAGAAAGGATATAATTGAATTACACCTAAACTGTACTTACACTTTTTTAGATTCCCAGCTCCCATGAGACCACAGATTCTTCCATTGATGCGATTCCTAAAACAAAGGGAGGGTTGGTCGATTGGTCTCAGGTGTGTGTTCCAGCTCCATTTCTTTTGTTTCATTGCAACTGGAAGAGATTTCATGGTTGTATTGTATTCACTCACTTCTCAGGACTTCTTTGGGAAGCCAGCGTTCTTGACAGTCTCTGGGCAACTCAATGGAGAAACTTATGCGACCGCTCTCTCAGATGTAAAACTTTTCGAGTGATCATCGGTTAGCTAGATTTTTTGGTTAGTAAGTGTCTGAGTTTCTCATATGTATGACTTCACAGGTATACACGTTTGGTCCTACATTTCGAGCTGAGAACTCCAACACTTCCAGGCACTTGGCTGAATTTTGGGTCAGCATTATTTCATCTTCCAGCCAAACTCAAAATTGAATTTTTCTTTCCTATGTACATTTTTTTTCTAAAAACCTCCCTCTTTCTATGGATGTAAGATGATTGAACCAGAACTTGCTTTTGCCGATCTGAATGATGACATGGCCTGTGCTACCGCCTACCTCCAGTACGTCGTATGTTTCTCTCTCACTTTATTATATTTCCTTCCTTCAAGCTATATATATGATCTAGAATTAATATGATTGTAATTTGTCTCTTGATAGGTTAAATACGTTCTTGATAATTGCAAGGAAGACATGGAGTTTTTTGATACGTGGATTGAGAAAGGAATCATCCATCGCTTGAGTGTATGTCCTCTCTGAATTTCTCACTCTGTGATCAGAAAAGAAGGTTACGCAGTTAGCACTGGCTGATATTATGATCTAACTTGTGAAGGAGGTAGTTGAGAAAGAGTTTCTACAGCTGGGTTACACAGACGCCATTGAACTTCTTCTGAAAGCAAACAAGAAATTTGAATACCCGGTAAAGGCTTTACTTTCTTCTTTGGATTAGATTTGAGCTGCATATTTTGGCCGCTGAGCTAGTATAGATCTTGTTGTTGTAGGTGAAGTGGGGGCTCGATTTGCAGAGCGAGCATGAAAGGTATATAACTGAAGAGGCATTTGGGGGTCGCCCTGTGATAATAAGAGACTATCCGAAGGAGATAAAAGCGTTTTATATGCGTGAGAATGATGATGGGAAGACGGTGGCAGCAATGGATATGCTGGTGCCTCGGGTAAGAGTTTAGATTTTGCATTTAACAAACAAAAGAAAAACTAGTTTGTAATGAACCATGGTAAAAAAAAAGATAGGGGAGCTGATAGGTGGAAGCCAAAGAGAGGAAAGGCTTGAAGTGTTGGAAGCGAGGCTTGATGAGTTGAAACTCGACAAGGAGAGCTACTGGTGGTACCTCGACCTCCGCCGCTATGGTTCAGGTCTCTTTTCTGCTTCTGAATCACTTTTTCTTGAATCGTCATTAAATGGTTATGGAAGGGAAACAAAAGATATAAAAAATTAGAGGCTGATGAAGTGTTTTTGTTATTGTGTGTAGTTCCTCACGCAGGCTTCGGGCTCGGGTTTGAGAGGCTGGTCCAGTTTGCCACTGGAATTGATAATATCAGAGACGTTATTCCTTTCCCGCGCTCACCTGGCTCTGCTGACTTCTGAATCATGTCTCATTTTCATTCTTTTACGCACCCTTTACCTCCATTTCTCTCTCTCTCTTCATTTCATCCAAATTCTTGTACTATTATGTGCCAATGTGCCATAAATAATAATCGGTAAAAAAGAAAAGATTTATCATATCACATTACAAAGGTTTTGTATTTGAGAAATACTCTTTAAAATAACACTAATTAGGCTTTTGTTCGCAATTTAAAAATAATTATACTATAATAATTGATTGTTATTTATTTTTAATTTTAAATTAAATTATAATTTGTATGTATAATTTATATTAATAATATTATATTACTTTAATTAGACATATAAATTTAGATATGTTATATCTAGTCGGTTTTGTTGTTATTTTTATAGTCGATTTAATTATTATTTGTGTATATTAGATTGTATATGTTTCTCTGAATTCAACTAAAATATTTTTTTATGTTAAATATATTAAAATTATGATTAATTTTCATATTTATATTTACGTTGGTTGTTGTCTTAGATATGCAAATATATTTGAAGAAGATTATGCTTAACTTAAGATATAGTATCGTTAGAATGAAATATAAAATAAACTAAAGTGTCTGATTCCAAATAAAGTAAATTAACATAACGATAGTATTCTATTTTTTCATGCATAAATATAAATTTTACAAAAGAATTAAATTATAACAATTGATTAATATTTTATTTTAATTTGTTAATATGTTTTGAGTCATCCCATAATTTACATTTATAAAATAAATCATTATTACAAAATTATATATTCTTATTATATTTAAATCTATGATTTTAGACATAATTTGGATTAGTCGAGTCACTCATGTTGTGAGTATATTGAGTTGCATATATTCTTTCAAATTAAAACTGAAGTATAATTATTTTTATTATAATTAAGTAAAATCAAATTAATTTTATTTATCGTTTAAATGTGCATGTAGTTTCATAATATTTATCAAATTATATGTTGATTTTTTAAAACAAAATATCAGAAAATATAGCAGTAATCAATATGAAGTTACATATATAAGTAACTAATACATTTTTGGAAGCTCATGAACACATATCTATATTTACAATAATTAAAATATTTGATAAATTTTAAATAATTTTATGTCTTAGATTTATTAAATGGTAAACTGAAGTTTATTTGGGAAATTGCCACAAATACCACATTCATAGTACCAATTTTTATGTTTACACTAACCACTTTTACCCTCACTTTTAATGAAGGGTAAAATACAATTATACCCTTAGGGTTAACTAATCTAGGCTTAGGGTTTAGAGTTGAGGTGTGGGGTAGGGTTTTTGGAATGTGAAATTTATGATTCTAATAAATATATAAATAAATTCTAAAAAAATATATAATATTTTTTAAAAAATAATTTCAAACATAATTTTCGTTTTTCAAAAAGAAATTTGAAAAAAAAATTCAAAAAAAAATTCAAAAAAAAAAGATTTCTAAAAAAGTTCGAATTTGAAAACATAAAAAAAAAATATTTTTTTTTATTTTTTTATTTTTTTTGATTATTTTTTTTGATTATTTTTTTTTTTTTTATTTTTTATTTTCTTATTTAAATAATTATTTATTATATATATAAATAACAATGGCATAAGAGTCTTTTGCCACTTAGTGAAGAATGTATTTTTGAAAATGTCTCATTAGTGGTGGTAAAAATGAAAGTGGTACCATAAAAATGGTAAACATGTAATTTCCCCAGTTTATTTTAAATAATCTTAAAAATGAAAATTAAGATATGCTTTGGTATTATAATTATAGTCATATCAAGTTCCACAAACATAAAAATTTAAAATTTAAAAGCAAATTTAATATTTTGAAAACAAATAATTTCAATAATAATAATTGATAATATATCTACCTCGTTAAACTATATAGTGTTATGTTATTTTAAAATATTTTTAATTATTTGATCAAAGGATATTTATTGTTAATTATTTTTTTAATATCTCTTAAAAATAAGCAGTTTATAAAAAAATTGTGTGATTGTATTTTAAAACCATATTATAAAAGTAAAACATAATTTATAGATTTTTTTACTATAATTGAAATATATTATAGTCAACTAAATATATGGAAAATAAATAAAACATTTCAATAATACTAATTAAAAACTATTTTTAGTTAATTAATCATATATCCTTTTATTTTAATTAATTATTTTTGTAATCATCTAAGAAACTAGATAGATATATAAAAATTATTTCAATTACTTTGTAAATATATTTTTTTGTATTTTTTAAATTTATTTTTTAAAAGAAATAATATTTATTTTCTAATATTAAGATTATGTGTGTGAATGTTGTTTTATGAAATCACATTATATGCAAATATATATTTTTATCTAAGAAAATATATATATAAAGAATTATTTATTACAATTTATTATTTTTATTCATCTTTATTCTCTAAGGCGATGGTGACGGCGACTTTTTGAATTTAGGGTTGATGGTGATTTTCGATTGGGATCCGGGCGTTAATGGGAATCGACTGGATCTTTATCATTATGATAAGATTGGAGGAGGATGGAATCACAAGGAAGAATTGGAATCAAGGGTTCTCGAAGGAAAACACGGTTTTGACGGGATTCAAAATAGGAGGGGGCTACAATGGGCTGAGATTTTCACACGATCTGAGGAGGAGATCTGGTTTACGGAGTATCAATTACGAGATCTGCGAGGGTTACTTTGTGGGAAAGGAGGGAGCGATGAAGACCGGTGAGGTAGCACGGAAACGTTTGAAGATATCAGTTCCTCACTTCGATAATTCAGAATTGATCAAGAGTTATGCGTTGACGTTGGTGGGGAGATGTATGAATCCGGACGAGCAAGAAATCAATTCGCTTCTAGTGATGCTTCCGAAGATCTGGAAGGTGGAAGAGAGGGTGACTGGTGCTGACTTGGGAATGGGGAAATTTCAGTTTCACTTTGAGAAGGAGGAAGACATTGAGACGGTGTTGGAGATGCAGCCATATCACTTTGATTTTTGGATGCTCTCCTTAGCAAGATGGCAGCCACGGATGCCAAAGAATTTCCCATCGGAGATTCCGTTTTGGATCAAGGTGGAGGGTGTTCCGCTTGAGTTCTGGTCTACGGCAACGTTTCAGAGTATCGGAGATGCCATCGGGGAGACAACAGACGTGGATTTGGATTATGGCAAGATGAGAGTTGTGATTGATGGCGCTAAGGAGTTGTGTTTTGATACTACGGTAGATTTCAAGGGTGGAGAATTCTATGAAGAGGAGGAGGCTCCGGTTCTGCTAAAGTATGAGAAGTTGTTTGGGTTCTGTAAGCTTTGCTTCAAATTGTGTCATGATGAGGATATTTGTCCCTTGAATCCAAACCCAGTCAAGAAGAAGGAAGCAAAGGCTGACTTGGAAAGCAGGAAGGAGGATCGGGCAAGGAGCTACAAAGGAGTGGTGATTAATGGGGATGGGAGCAATCAAGAGAATCTCAAGGACCAGAGAGGTTACCATGGGAAAGGAAAAGGTAAAATGTATGAAGAACCAGAGAATCAATGGGTCAAGGTTCCGGAGAGAGGAAGCAAGAGGCCTTCTACCTATCGAAACGGTAGCAGAGGTGAGGAGGAAAAATCAAGGTACAGGAACTCTCGCTGGGAGCAGCCGCGGCATCATATGCAAGAGGATAGAAATCGGTATCAACGTGATGCAAGGAGGGCCAGAAACCATATTGATGGTGAACGTGGAGAGCCAAGAGAGGAAGGAGAGGTTGGAGGAGTAGCGAGAGTTCAGAGGGGTTTAAGGAATGTGGAGAAGCCAACTTTGAGCCTTGTGACTCAGGTGGCTACGCGAGAATCAAATGGGAAAACCAATTCTATTGATGCAAGTGCAATAGCTATGGAGAAGGAAGGTGAACTAGTGGAGAAGATGGAGACTAGCAAGATGGTAACTAGTCTGGACAAGACTGAGGAAGTGATGGGTCATGGAGTTGGCGATGATGTCACAGAAACAATGAAGTTTAATGGATCTGAGATAGATGTGAAGGGCAAGGAAGAGGCTACGGCTGATGAGGATGAATTTCAGGCGCTCACAGATGGGGAGGTGGAAACGGTCCAAGAGGATACGAGGGATCCTATGGACGTGGAGAATGAGCAGGGGGGGATTGGTGATCAGCGTGTTCAAGCAGAGGATGATGAAAAGAAGAAAGGAACACGTAAGGCGTTGTTCAAGAAAACAACAGCGATCGCAGTGGGGACTTCTAAGATGAGGTTCGTCCAGGCAGTGCTTTCACCACGAAAGAATGCTCATGCTAAGCCAGGCAAGAGACAGGGAGGAGGAGATGGAGCAAGACAGACAGAGGATAAGGGTCCTTTAAACCCTAAACCTTCCTCTTCCAAACCGTTTAATTGATTATGTGGATCAAATCTCAAGAAGTATTGTGGTCGGATAAGTGGTGGGGTTGGGGAGTTTTTCTTTCATTTTTATCAATAAGCTCTATGAGCATTTTTTTGTTGTTGGGAGTTGGGGTTTTATGGCATTGTTTTGGCCGATGGGGTTATGTTTTCCTAGTGCTTTTGGTTCTGGTGTTATGTTGGAATAAACTTGGTGCTTTTATTTTTTCTATTATCTCTTCTCGGCCATGGCTGATTGGAACTGTGAGTCTTTTGGTAATGCATTGGTTTATCTGGACGTTGCGTTTTTGGTTTTTGGATGTTACTCAGGTATTGGGAATACCAAAAATAGGTTATGGAAGAAGCGGACAGATGGGGTCTTTGGTCTCATCAAACCGAAGACTACCATATCAAGCATTAGTTGAATTTGGCATGGGAGTTCAGCAGCGGGTATTTGGACATAAAGATTTCTCTGGATTTGGATATGGAGCTCAAAAGTGGGTACTTGGAAACATGATTTTGTTATGGCTGAGAAATTGGGATAACGAAATTATCACGTCTTATGCTTGTGTGTACAAAGGATCATGTTTAATGATTTTTATGTGTTGGTGCAATATTTTATTTATCATGATGTGGACCAGGAGCTTTATAATTTGCTTAAATTATAACTGTCTACTGATACTATTATTACATGATAGAAGTATTACGGAGGTAAATTGGTGCTGGGGATTTCGAGATGGATTACTGCAATGGGTGGAGATTAGGAACTTGGCGTTGCCTAGAGACCATGCTAATATTTTATGTCAACACGAGATGCGCAAGTGTTTTGAAAAATTAATAAATTTGATGGTTTTAACATGGCAACAGGCCTATTTAATATGGGATTTGGAGAATTCAGGGTATCATTACACCCAATTTAGGCAGCTCAAAGGAGCTTTTCTATATATTTTTAAATGAGAGCACTAAGTTGGAATTGCCGAGGAATGGGAAGTAAGTGGACGATAAGTTATTTAACGGAGATATGGCACAAACATAAGCCGGATTTTTTATTTTTATCGGAGACAAAGCAAGAATTTGAGTTTGTCCAGAAATTTCAAGGTCATTTTGGATTTGATAATTTGGTCACTGTGGATCCAGTGGGGCGAAGTGGTGGATTAGCGCTTTATTATAATAATGAGTATCAGGTTAATGTGTTATATTCAAGTAATCGAATGATAGATGTGGAAGCAGTGGCTCTTGGAAAAACGGTATATATGACGTTTGTGTATGGAGACCCAGTGCAAGATTTACGAGAACAAGTGTGGGAACGTTTAACTAGATATGGAATTTCGCGATCAGACCCTTGGTTTATTATTGGTGATTTAAATGAGATCACAGGAAATCATGAAAAAGAAGGTGGAACGTTGAGAAATGCGAACTCATTTGTCCCTTTTAACAATATGATAAGGAATTGTGGTCTCTTGGAGTTCCCTGCTAAAGGAAATAAGTTGTCATGGCAAGGAAGGAGGGGCAAGGGCAAAGGGGCAGTAATGGTTAGATGTCGTTTAGATCGTGCATTAGCGAATGAGGAGTGGCACACACTATTTCCCCGTTCTTATACAGAATATTTAGGGATGGTGGCATCGGATCATCGCCCAGTGGTGGCTTATTTAGAAGATAAAGTTTCTAGGAGAAAAGGACAGTTTAGATTTGATAAGAGATGGATTGGACAAGAAGGTCTTATGGAATCAATTACAATGGGATGGTCCGATAATAATGAAGGAACAAGGACTGGTATAGTGGAACAAATTAGTAATTGCCGCCGTGAGATAGCTAAATGGAGGAAAAATAATCCACCTTATGGGAAGGAAAAAATATCAGACTTGCAGAAAGCACTTGAAGAGGTACAATCAGATGATACTAGATCTCAGGAGGATATTATGGAGGTATCTAGGAAGTTGCAAGAGGCATACAAGGACGAGGAGGAGTATTGGCATCAGAAAAGCAGAAATATGTGGTATTCATCTGGAGATCTCAATACAAAATTCTATCACGCTTTAACTAAGCAACGAAGGGTCCGTAATAGGATAGTAGGGCTACATGATGTTGAAGGAAAATGGATTACAGAGGACAATGGAATAGAGAGAGTGGCGGTTGCATATTTTGAGGAATTATTTACTACAACTTCTCCATCGGAGTTTGACGAGTTCCTCTCAGAGGTAACACCGGGCATAACTCCACTGATGAATCAACAATTACTGCGGATAGCGACAGAGGATGAAGTCAGAGATGCTTTATTCATGATGCATCCAGAGAAGGCACCAGGGCCGGATGGCATGACAGCTCTCTTTTTTCAACATTCATGGCATATTATTAAGGGAGATTTGGTGGAGATGGTGAATGATTTTTTGGTGTCTGGAGAAATGGATGCAAGGTTAAATATTACTAATATTTGTATGATTCCAAAGACAGAGAGACCTACAAGGATGACGGAGCTGCGACCTATCAGCTTATGTAATGTAGGGTATAAAATTATTTCGAAGGTTTTGTGTCAACGTTTGAAGTTATTGCTACCTTCCCTGGTCTCAGAAACGCAATCGGCATTTGTGGCAGGACGCTTGATTTCTGATAATATTCTTATAGCACAGGAAATGTTTCATGGATTAAGGACTAATGCGGCGTGTAAAGGAAAATATATGGCTGTCAAAACGGATATGAGTAAGGCATACGACCGGGTAGAATGGGAATTTATTAAGGCGTTATTACAGAAAATGGGGTTCCATGGTCATTGGATTAAACTAATGGTGGAATGTATATCATCGGTTCAATATAGGGTTCTTTTAAATGGCCAACCTCGAGGACTCATTATACCACAGAGGGGCTTACGTCAAGGAGATCCTTTATCTCCCTACTTATTTATTCTGTGTACCGAGGCTTTGATAGCGAATATTAAGAAGGCGGAGAGGGAGAAACAATTAACAGGAATAAAGGTGGCCAGAGCATGCCCTTCAATATCGCATTTGCTTTTTGCGGACGACAGTCTCTTCTTTTGTAAAGCTCAAAAGGAAGAGTGTCACACTATTCTAAGGATCTTAAAGGAATATGAGAAAGCTTCAGGTCAACTAATAAACTTTGATAAGTCTTCAATTCAATTTGGACACAAAATCGAAGAATCTGTCCGACAAGAGCTAAGAGATATTTTGGGCATACAGAATCTGGGAGGAATGGGAACTTATCTAGGATTGCCGGAAAGTCTTGGAGGTTCTAAGATACAAGTTTTTGTCTTCGTACAGGATAGGCTAAATAATAGGGTCAATGGCTGGACTTTTAAGTTCTTTACGAAAGGAGGAAAAGAGGTGATCATCAAATCAGTGATTACGGCTTTGCCAAATCATGTGATGTCTTGCTATCGTTTACCCAAGGCTACTGCAAAAAAGCTGACGAGTGCAGTAGCTCAATTTTGGTGGAGCCCTGGCGGTAATACAAGAGGAATGCATTGGAAATCATGGGACAAAGTATGTGTCAGTAAGGAGGATGGTGGTTTAGGATTTAAAGATATCACTGATTTCAACACAGCGATGCTTGGTAAACAATTATGGAGGCTGATAGAGAAGCCAAATACCTTATTTTCTCGCGTTTTTAAAGGTCGGTATTACAGGAATGCATCACCCCTTGAGCCGATTCATTCATATTCTCCGTCATATGGTTGGCGGAGTATTATTTCAGCTAGATCTCTGGTAAGCAAAGGACTAATCAAAAGGGTGGGAACAGGATCTTCTATATCCGTATGGAGCGATCCTTGGATCCCAACCACTCGCCCGAGACCAGCAAATAAAAATCAACACAATCTTTACCCAGACCTTACAGTGGATTCTCTTATTGATCCTCATTTGCGAAGATGGAATTCGCCGGCGCTTCGGGCTTTGGTGGACCCACAGGATGTGAAATTAATAGAAAGTATACCATTGAGTAGAACTCGAATGGCAGACAAAGATGGATGGTATTTCACAAATAATGGAAAATACACGGTTAAATCTGGATATCAAGTTGAAAGGATATACCCAGATAAGGAAAGATCACCATTAGTGTTTGGACCCACAGTGGATATTTTGAAGGCATATTGTTGGAAAATACGGTGCCCACCAAAGATTAAGCATTTTCTATGGCAATTGGTGACAGGGTGTATAGCAGTCAAGAAGAATCTGCATAAGCGAGGGATACCCGGAGATATCGTTTGTGCAAGATGTGGAGCTGAGGAGGAATCGATCAACCATGTATTCTTCGAATGTCCTCCTGCACTTCAGACATGGGCTCTTTCAAAGATTCCAACAAGTCCAGCTATGTTTCCAACAAGTTCTCTCTTTGTGAACATGGATCATCTCTTTTGGAGAATTGTTCCACAGATGGAAGATCATCAGTTTGCATGGATACTATGGTATATATGGAAAGGAAGAAATAATAAAGTCTTTAGTAATCTGGATGTGGATCCGTTGGATACCCTTAAACTGGCAGAAACAGAATCAAAACTCTGGGCTGAGGCACAAATACTGACTGACCACAAGAGGATTCCACAGGTAGAGGCTATGATTCTTCCGGCAATTCCAGGAAGATGGTGTTTTACGGATGGTTCCTGGAAAGAGAATGAGATTTTTTCAGGTCAAGGATGGTACAGTACTCTAGAAGGATTTGCGGGTTTGATGGGTGCAAGGAATGTTCGGGCTTCTCTTACTCCTCTTCATGCGGAGATGGAAGCTTTATTATGGGCAATGGAATGTATGAAAAACTTACGACAATTTCAGGTTACGTTTGCAACGGATTGTTCTCAATTGGTGAAGATGGTTTCAGAACCAGAAGAATGGCCAGCATTTGCAAGTTATTTGGAAGATATAAACAGCCTGAAAGAGAGTTTTTTCCGAGTAGAGATTATCTATGTACCAAGAACGCAGAACAAGAAGGCGGATAGCTTAGCCCGCAGTGCTAGGAAGGAAACGTCTTTTGTAGTTCACATGGATCAAGATCTCCCAGTTTGGTTCACAGAGTCAATATGAGTCTGTAAAATTGATGACAAAAAAAAAAAAAAAAGAATTATTTATTACTTGAAAAGTATATTTTATGTTATTTAAGAAAAACTTAAATAGAATATTTCTATTTTGTAAACTTTCTTTTTAATGAAATCATGTTATATATACATGTATTTTCGTTTTCAAATTTATAAATCCTTTTTATTATATATGTTATTTGGGAAATTTTAAAAAGGAAACTAAATAAAAATTCAATAATAGTATTTAAATATAATATTTTAATTCATTAATGATATCAGTGTAATCAACCATCATGAAAGTTAACGTGAGCGCGACACATAAGAAACTGGCTTCTCAAATAATATTATAGTATATATATAATATTTAAATAAATAAAAATAATATTTTTTATTATTTTTTAATAATACGTTTTTCAATTCAATTGTGTTTCCAGTTTTTTTTTTCATTTTTTTGTTTAAATTTTATTTTGAAATCTGAAAAAAAAATTGAAACTATTTTTTTTAATATTACTTTTTTTTAAATATCTTAAACGCAACACCTGAAAAACTCCACTCCTCAAATTTAAATTCTAGTCCTATATTAGTTAACCATAAGAATATAAATATATATTTACTTGTTTAATGAAATATTTTAGTCATTTTGATATTTGTATGCTATATTTATAATAAACTGTTTTAGTGGTATTATAGAAAATCTCTCTTAATAAATGTTATCAAGATTTTTCATTTTAAGTATTATTTTTGTGACAAAAATAAAGGATTGAATTCTGTATACCCCCTGAATTATAAGTTCCCCATCAAATTCCCCCTATATTTCTATACTCATTAACTAGTACACCACCTAAACTAACAAAATTTATCACTAAACTATAAGTACATTTTAATTCTAATTATTTCCACAGAAGTAATTAATTTTTAAAACTGTGATTTAATGAAACTAATTGCGTTATAAAATTATGTTTGGGTTAAGACTAAACCAATCTTAAACCACATCAACTTAAAAACAAGAAGGTGAGATAAAAAAGGTGCATATCTTTCATCAACAATAACATTTTGCGTCAATGTCCAAGAAGAGAATGTTGCCACAGTGTTCCGACGTGATCCTCATGGATCAGTTCATTCGTGTTGAGAAATTAAAACCAACGAATTTGTTGAAGCCGAAGCCGGAGAAGAGGCAAACTACTTCATGAAGTTATGTTTCGATATGGATAACATTTATGTTAACCGACATTTTACTTGTTACCTGATATTTTTTATTTTTTGTGGATTTTCAGTTTATTTTTTTTTTTTTTTTTTTTTTTTTTGTCATCGACTTTACAGACTCATATTGACTCTGTGAACCAAACTGAGAGATCTTGATCCATGTGAACAACCGAAGACGATACTTTCCTAGCACTGCGAGCTAAGCTATCCGCCTTCTTATTATGCGTTCTTGAAACATAGATGATCTCTACTCTGGAAAAACTCTCTCTCAGGCGGTTGAAATCTTCCAAATAACTTGCAAATGCTGTCCATTCTTCTGGTTCCGAAACCATCTTCACCAATTGAGAACAATCCGTTGCAAACGTAACCTGAAATTGTCGTAAGTTTTTCATACATTCCATTGCCCATAATAGTGCTTCCATCTCTGCATGAAGAGGAGAAAGGGAAGCCCTAATATTCCTTGCGCCCATCAAACCCGCAAATCCCTCTAGAGTACTATACCATCCTTGTCCTGAAAAAATATCATTTTCCTTCCAGGACCCATCCGTAAAACACCATCTTCCTGGAATTAAAGGGAGATTCATCGCCTCAACATGTGGACTCCTCTTAGTCTCATCTAGTATTTGTGCCTCAGCCCATAGATTTGACTCCGTTTCAGCCAATTTAAGGGTATCCAACGGTTCAACATCCAGGTTACTAAAAACTTTATTATTTCTTCCCTTCCATATGTACCATAATATCCATGCAAATTGATGATCCTCTATCTGTGGCACAACTCTCCAAAAGAGGTGATCCATGTTCGCAAAGAGAGAATTTATTGGAAACAAAGCTGGATTTGTTGGAACCTTTGAAAGAGCCCATGTCTGGCGTGCTGGAGGGCACTCAAAAAAAAAAATGGTTAATCGATTCCTCCTCAGCTCCACATCTTGCACAAATGATATCCCCGGGTATTCCTCTCTTTTGTGGATTTTCAGTTTTATATTGCCACTTTTGATACATTTTTAGATGTTATAATCATATAGCAACTAATTGATATAACAAGTTGGTTAAATGTTACAAATAAGTGTTATTAGCGGATATATGGTTGGTTACATGGTACATGATTTGTTAACTGGTTCATTTTGTTTTGTATATGATCAATTAGCTGATACATGATTTGTCACCTGATACATATTTTATTACTTTGATATAGTGTTTAATATCAAAGAATGAATATTTTTTATTATGTGAGTTATTTATTCTTGTAACACTCTATACATAATTATATTGATTAACAAAACATTTACATGGTTTAGACAAAAAAAAACATTTACATGGTTTGTAGATTATACATTTTGTTTGGTACATGGTCTATTAGTTGATAAATATTTTGTTAACTGATAATATTTTTCTAAGTTGATACATCGTTTAATACCAAATAATGAATATTCGTCATTATCTATATTTTTGATTCTTGTAACACTCTAAACATAAATTATTAACAAAATATTTTGTATGTTAAAAACAGTAATACACATTCATAGATTTGATGTACATTTATTCACTGATCTGATTTCATTGCTATGTTGTTTCCCTCTTAATCTTTTTGTTGAACCCAAAATCATCAGATTCGAAACCGGTAAATCTTTCTGATGAATCAGAGAAAAGGAATTGTAAAAGTTTCAGGATCTTCAAAAAATTAGGATTTCAAAAAGAAAGAAAGAAAGAAAGAAATGAGACATATTTGGAAAGTAGTAATCAATATGGTAAAAGAAAATGAAGAAATTCGTTCAAAAAAGTCTTGAACGAAGATTAGGTAAAGATGGAAAAAGAGAATGACGATGAGATGAGTGTATGGCTAACACTGGAAGTCCAAGCAACAAATGCTACCATTGTATGAGGTTTTAAGCGTATGGAGTATCTCTTCGTGTGTGTGTTTTTTTTTTGAAACACCTTATTCTAAAATTTATATTAGCTCTTCGTGTGTGTATACAACCAATTGTCTAGTTTTGTAGTTAAAATAGAAAATAAACCTTGCATTAAAATTTATAATCATTAGGTTTAGTGATAATCAGGGCTCATGACGTCCACCACTTCAAAGTGACAGTCTACAGCTGAGTAACATGTGAGAATGATGAAAACTTTGACAGAAACGGTGGCAGCTGAGCCGATGATCCCCTCTCTCTACCAAGCAAGAAAAAAAAATCTACCGACGAGGAAATCTAACAATCTAGGAAGAAAAATCCAATATATAGTCAAAGGAGTATATTTCCCAAATTAAAAGCAGGTCTAGTGAAATGACGAATTTGCCATCGGTCCTTAGTCCTTACATAAAACACTCCTCTTCAGTCACTTTCAATCTCACCTTTTTTTTTATCTCTCATCACTTTATATCGATTCTGCGCAAATTCATGCAAAAAGAGAGAGAGAAAAAGTTACACACTGCCCGAGATTCTGAGCGAGTGTGTGTGTGTGTGGTATTGTATTCTTCGCCGTCCTTTTCGATTTTGATCATTTTCTTTTAATCTAATTTCCTCTTCTGGTCAATCCCACAAACTCCATCTCACTTCACTCACAAGGTGGTGATTGGTTGATTCTGTTCTCTGATCCTTTACACCACATATATTATCATGATGATGAGTTTGTGCTTTTTTTTCTCAATCTGGATTTTTGTCTGTACCGTACATGATCATCGTTTGTTTTGTCTCTTTCCAGAAACCATAACACAAAGTTGGTTTATGTCCACATGAACAATATGATCATGTTTCAAGCACATGTCATATGTTCTGTTTCTTTTTGACTCGGAAAAGATCTTGGTGTTTGTCTGTACTTCAATATAAAGTTTGGAGCTTTTTATCATGATTTATGATGAAGCTATTTATATATATATATATATATATATATATAAGTATATAAGTCTGCATCTTGTGATAGATGCAATTTTTTTTTTTTAATTGTCGATGAATGTTAATAGATTCTCTGATTGTTTGGTGGTAAACTTTATATGTGAGAGTTTCATATTTTGACTGTTCTATTTTATTTGTTACACTGCAGGAGGAGATTGTATGTGACTGAAAACATGAAGAGAAAGCGTTACTATCAGTTGAACCATACGTTTGATCCATGTCGTAAGATGTTTTATATGTTTCCATTAGTTCACCTAAAAATGTTCTGCATTTAGAGGTGAAGTAAGTGATTTATTATCATCATCATCATCATCTGTTTGTTGTGTGCAGCTTTCGAGGTGTTCTGTTCAGGGACATGGAAGGCAGTGGAGTACTTAAGAGTCGAGAGTGGATCGATGACCATGCGACTTTTTGAGAACGGGCATGTACTGGATGATGTAAAACCTTTCCAAAAGCTTCGTCTTAGATCAAGAAAGGCCACTACTATCGACTGCACCACTTTTCTACGGCACGGTGTTGATGTTTGTGTTCTCTATCAGAAAGATGAAGTGACTCCAGAGGATGACTTGGAGCCGGTATGTATATACATTTACTTCCCTTGCGCATTTTGGTTTCTTGTTGTGAGATTCTCTCTGTGTGTGTGGTGTAGGTATGGGTTGATGCAAAGATTGTATCCATAGAGAGGAAGCCTCATGAACCTGAGTGCTTGTGTGAGTTCCACGTCAGCATCTATATAGACCAAGGCTGCATCAGTTCGGAGAAGCATAGGATGAACAGAGCTTCTGTGCTCATGGGACTGGACCAAATCTCCATTCTCCAAAAGTTTCCAAAGGAACAAAGCTTGGACCGGTTCTACAGATGGAGATGCTCCGAGGACAGTGCATCACTAGTGAAAACAAGGCTTACACTCGGCAAATTCATGCCTGATCTTTCTTGGCTTCTTGTTACATCAGTCTTGAAAAACACTGTGTTCCATATCAAAACTATCCAAAACAAGATGGTGTATCTGATTATGACGGATGAAGAGTCTAGTAGTAGTTCTTGTTTGAGTGCAATGAATATCACGGTGGAAGATGGAGTTTACTTGTCAAAGGTGGTTACATTCAATCCAGATGAGGATGATACTACTCTTGCTCTGGATTATGTTCATGTAGAGGAGGAGGAAAGTGAAGAGGAGGAGGAGGTGATGGAGCTGCGACGATCCAAGAGAAGAAACATGAGGCCTGATAGATATGGTTTCTCTGGGGTTCAGCCAGATTCAAAGGATGGATGGGTAAGGCTTATGCCATATAAGTACAGCACATGGACTGACGACGAAGAAGGTGATGATGAAGATAGTAATGATGATGGAGATTCAGATGATGATTTGTACTTACCCTTATCACACTTCTTTGGGAAAGAGAGCAACACAAAGGGATTCAGTAAACGTAAGGAAAGTGAGATTGTTTTGGTAGACAAAACAGCGAGGAAGAAGAAGATGAAGATGAAGAAAAGAGATGGAAGTGGTGGAAGCCGCGAGCTCTCAGTTATCCCCTTCACTCCTGTGTTTGACCCTATACCATTGGAACAGTTTGGTTTCAATGCAAACAGTTTATGTAGTGGTGGATTCTCTGGAAGCAATTTGATAGATGAGATGGATCGGTATCGTAGTAAGCCTTCTAAATACGGTAAGAAGAAGATGTTGTCGGAAATGGATGAGATGGAATCTGACTTGGGTTGGATTGACAACATGAGCAAGTCCTCGGTCCAAAAAAGAGCAGGATCACACTCCCGGATAAGGTCCGGTTATGGGAAAACCGGACATTCTGATGAACCGCAGATATTTAAGAGGAGAACATTGAGCGCAGGTGCTTATAACAAGCTGATAGAATCATACATGAGTAATATTGACTCCACAATTGCAGCCAAGAAGGAAACAAACAGTGTTGTTGAGCAATGGGAAGCGTTAAAGAACCCCACAAGCACTACAGTGGAAGATGAAGACGGGTCGAGTGAGGATGATGATAGTGAGGGAGAGACGTCAGAGAATGAGATGTTGTGGAGGGAGATGGAACTATGTATGGCTTCTTCTTACATTCTTGATGACAATGAGGTAATGTTGTTCTTTTTTGGAAATATTTGATTTCTTGCGTTTTTTTCAACTCATATAAGATTTTGAAAATTTCAGTTGAGAGTGGATAATGAGGCGTTCCAGAAAGCGACAAGTGGTTGTGAACATGATTATGAACTGAATGAAGAAATTGGAATGTGTTGCAAATTATGTGGTCATGTAGGATCGGAGATAAGAGATGTTTCTGCACCTTTTGTAAGTAGTGAAACTCTGGAAGATGCATTTTTTTTGTAACCAGTAGTGTTCTAATCATGTACATTTTTATCGTCAGGCGCGACAAAAGAAATGGACCACAGAGGCTAAGCATATCAACGAAGAAGACATTGACACTAATGTGAAACAAGACGGAGATGAGAGACGCAGTTTCACTATGCCTGTGGCTACCTTAGAGGTTCCTTCACCTGAAGAAAGCGAGAACGTTTGGTCACTAATACCACAGCTTAGGAGAAAACTTCACATGCACCAGAAGAAAGCTTTTGAGTTTCTCTGGAGAAACCTAGCTGGGTCGGTAGTTCCATCCATGATGGATCCGAGTTCAGATAAGATAGGTGGCTGCGTGGTTTCTCATACCCCAGGAGCTGGCAAAACATTTCTCATCATAGCTTTTCTCGCAAGCTACTTGAAGATATTCCCTGGGAAGAGGCCTTTGGTTCTTGCTCCCAAAACAACTTTGTACACATGGTACAAGGAGTTCATCAAATGGGAGATTCCAGTTCCCGTTCACTTGATCCATGGCCGTAGAACCTACTGTGTAGCCAAAGAGAACAAGATTCAGTTCAAGGGGATTCCAAAACCGAGCCAAGATGTTAGTCATGTTATCGACTGTTTGGACAAGATTCAGAAGTGGCATGCTCAGCCTAGTGTTCTTGTAATGGGTTACACTTCGTTTCTAACATTAATGAGAGAAGATTCCAAGTTTGCTCACAGGAAGTACATGGCTAAGGTACTGAGAGAATCTCCGGGGCTTCTGGTTCTAGACGAGGGACACAATCCGAGGAGTACCAAGTCGAGATTGCGCAAGGCTTTGATGAAAGTTGACACTGACTTGAGGGTTCTGCTGTCTGGTACATTGTTTCAGAACAACTTCTGTGAGTACTTCAACACTTTGTGCTTGGCTAGACCCAAGTTTATTCATGAGGTTCTAATGGAGTTGGACGAGAAGTTCAATACCAACCAAACTGTTCAAAAGGCGCCTCACTTGATTGAAAACAGAGCCAGGAAGTTCTTCCTTGACATTATAGCCAAGAAGATTGACACAAAAGTTGGAGACGAGCGGTTGCAAGGTCTTAACATGTTGAGGAACATGACCAGCGGTTTCATTGATAACTATGAAGGAAGTGGAAGCGGTGATGTTCTTCCTGGTTTGCAGATCTACACGTTGTTGATGAACTCCACAGATTTACAGCACAAGACTCTTACAAAACTTCAGACGGTGATGTCGACTTACCATGGTTATCCCCTGGAACTGGAGCTTCTCATAACCTTAGCAGCTATCCATCCTTGGCTGGTTAAAACCTCCACGTGTTGCGCCAAGTTCTTCAACCCTGAGGAGCTTTTCGAGATCGAGAAGCTCAAGCATGACGCCAAGAAAGGATCCAAAGTCATGTTTGTGCTCAATCTCGTGTTTAGGGTGGTCAAGAGGGAGAAAATTCTCATCTTCTGCCACAACATTGCGCCGATCCGCCTGTTTCTTGAGCTGTTTGAGAATGTGTTCAGGTGGAAGAGAGGGAGAGAGATCCTTACCTTAACAGGGGATCTTGAGCTGTTTGACAGAGGCAGAGTGATAGACAAATTCGAAGAGCATGGAGGTCCTTCTCGTGTTCTGCTGGCTTCCATCACAGCCTGTGCAGAAGGGATCAGTCTAACTGCTGCTTCGAGGGTGATCATGCTTGACTCGGAGTGGAATCCTTCCAAGACAAAGCAAGCAATAGCACGCGCGTTCAGACCAGGACAGCAGAAAGTGGTGTACGTTTACCAGCTCTTGTCCAGAGGAACACTTGAGGAAGACAAATACAGGAGGACGACGTGGAAAGAGTGGGTCTCAAGTATGATTTTCAGCGAAGAATTTGTAGAGGACCCGTCACAGTGGCAAGCTGAAAAGATTGAAGACGATGTTCTCAGAGAGATCGTAGAGGAAGACAAAGTCAAATCCTTCCATATGATCATGAAGAACGAGAAAGCTTCAACTGGTTGATGATGATGATGATTCATTCCTGTAACAGCTTCTTTGTATTGCAATAAAACTAATCAATTATCGCAACTGTGTAATAATTCAGCTGCATATCATAATCTTAAATAAATGTGAAACAAGTGTAGTTTTTCATCATACTATACTTATGATAGGAGGAGAGGTAGTCAGGGAAGATGATGGTACTTGGCAATAATAAACAGTTGTTTTATACAAACAACAGCTGTCTTACCTCTCTGAGTCACACAGACTGAGGTAGAATCTAACTTAAAAATCATAAGCACACACCTACAATAACATATCATCTCTCCCCTAACCAACAACGAAAGTATTTTTCTCAGAGCTCGATATTAAATTTAGGACAACCTAACAGCAGCAGAGACTGCCTCTTTCTTCTTCTTAGCTTTTGCTCCTTCCATTACCTACTTGCCTGCCAAAAACAAAATAGTGTTAGCTCAATATGGTTGCCTCCAAGTCATTTTACTAGACAGTAGACACTATATAACATCACCTCTAGAGTTACTGTTTCCTTTGACTTTGGTGACTTCTGCTGTGTGACATGGAAGGAATCTTTGAGGGCATCATCGATGTTTGCAGACCTTCAAGTAGCTGGAGAGAAGCGCACATAAACTCAAAAGTAAATTAAAGTGATTGCCATATAGAAATGAATGTAATGTCCTGTATACTTACTCTAGAAGTTGGCTGAATCCTGCGGACAGATCTACGTGGTTCCATTCCATCTGATGCTTTTGAAGAATTATCATCCAACGCCTTGGCCTCTTCAATCTTGGGTAACCCAGTAGGAGCCACTTTCCCTTTCCCAGTAGTGGTCGAGGAGGAACTATCTTGGCCTTGTTGTGAAGATGATGTGATTTGCTCTTCCCCTGTTCCCTTGGCTGGATCCCTGGAAGTTGATGCAGGACCTTTGTTCTCTCCACTCTGACCAACGGCATCTTCAGATTCCATATTTGAGGATGTTGTACTACGAGAGTCCTTGCGGGGAATTATCCTAGGTGCAGCAACCGGCTTCTCTTTGGTCTTGGGCGCAGGTTTGAAAGTCTTGGGCTTCGTTGTTGTTGTTGTCTGTTTTTCTCTCGGTTTAGAAGGCAATCTCCAGCTCCCTGGTCCTGGATTTTGGGGCACAATTGGTTTCACAGCCTTAGCTGGTTCCTTCTGTTTCCGAGTTTGATTGCTCGCCTCTGAAATGTAGTGTTTGCTCACGTCCATGAACTTCCTTGTCTTTCCAGGTTTAGGGACACCATAGATCACTTTTGCTCCCTGCGTTTGCAAACCGGTTCTCTTCATTCGGAGTGGACCAGGATTGCCCTCCTTTCTCCCGATGTTAAATGTAGTCTCTGAAACACCGAGGTCGAGAACACCAGTCTGAGGCGGTTTACCTAAATCCGGATCAACTACAGTTTCCATTTTCGTGTCTTTTCCTTCAGCCACAGGAGATGGAGCTCCTAGTCTAGGACGCTTCTCCTTTGGAGTATCACCCTGCAATTCAAATTTTCGAGTCATTCAAAATAGCAAAGCATCCAAAACGAAGCTTCTAGCTTCACAGAAGGGCCATAGTAGTACCTCATGTGACGAGCAGATGTTTTCTCCTGAAGTAGAACATTCAATCCACCTTCCATATTTCCATACAAGAGAAGGACGAAGATTCCAAGCTTTGATAGTCAAAGTCTCTCCTTGTGCTGCCAAAAAGAAAAAGAGACAAACAGTTTAGAACATGAAAATGAGATATCTTCATCACACGTCTTTACGAACCTGGAAAATGCACAGTCACTGTATTTTCATCATTTTTGTTCTTCTCCGTGATAACACCCTCCAACCAACTAAAGGAGAACAAAACACATAGATAAAGCTTCCAAAGTTAGTGGAATGAATAGAATAGGATTTCACAAAACGGAAAATTCAAAACAATACAGATTTTGTGTTGTGGGATCACTGCTGTTACCTGTCATGAACCCACGAGTCTACCCTATCTCCAATTTTCCAAACAGGATCCCCAATGGCAGCTCTACGCCTCTTCCTGGTTCCTTCATATGGCAGGGCAGTAATAGAACGAGCAGTTCTTATTTTCGGGGCCTCATCACCTTCACCTTTGAGGGCTACCCACTCCTTCAGCTTATCTGTTCCTGATAAGAGATAAAAGAATCGGATCAACTAATAGAGTACTGCACATGCATAAAATATAATAATGGAAAGTGGGTGATTATATAAGGTTACATATATATCATACACTTGGAGCAATATGTAAAGTAAATGAAAGATAACGATCAAATACAGATCACTGCAAGGACAACATAAAAAAAAATTATGGCCAACTAATAAACCTTGTTCTACAGAAAGGTCACTGAACAACACATAAGCTTTCCCATCCTCTAAGCTCAATACATTGGCAGAGTACCATGCGGTTCTTAATTCAGGTCCTTCCTTGAAAACCTACATAGAAATTTTTTTTATCTCCATTACAAAAAGAAACACAACCAGCAGTCCAGCAGCGAGCAGTTTGCTTTAGAAAGTGTATATATGCAAACATAGCACAAACCTCTACATGAGAACCTTCCTTGATGCACTCGTCGTTTGTTTTTTTCATAATCTGCTCACTTTCAGTCTGGGTGTCAATCGAAGATTTTGACCCAACTTCTGGCTCGAAAACTACAGCAGTGTGTTTAGCCACGTCTGCACTTATATGACCTTTCTGTCCATTTGTTTTCTTTCCAGTGGCAGAAACTAGACCTAGACCTAGACCATCAGCTGCTCTCACGGAGCCATCCAACTCAGTATGCGCAGTGCTGGGACTAGCAAAACCTCTATCACTAGTAGTCTCAGTTTCTTTTTCTAATACACCCACTTTACAAGGCTGCACTTTCTCAGATTCTTGAGCCTGCCTCCAATAATTAGTTGGACCCACCTCCACCAGCTTATTGAGCGACGGAGGATGGCCCATTGAAACAAGTATTCCAGCTTGTGAAACCGCCTCTGATGCCAGTTCTGCTGCCTTAACAATAGACTCCACATTTTCAGCTCGTTTGGTGGCCGCTGTGGCAGCCTCGACCCTCTTCTTAGCCGCCTCTCTGGCAGCACTAAGGAACGGACTGGAGCTGACCACTGCACCTTCACCCTTCAAGACAGAAGCAGGGGTACCCTGGCCTTGAGTTAGTACATCATTTGACTTGTGGAGATCATTACCCTGATAAGAAACACTAGGAAGGGATGCTTCTTCAGCCATTAATTTTGCCTGAAACGCCGCATTAGCTGCGACA
This sequence comes from Brassica napus, assembly GCF_020379485.1. Taxonomy (NCBI): domain Eukaryota; kingdom Viridiplantae; phylum Streptophyta; class Magnoliopsida; order Brassicales; family Brassicaceae; genus Brassica; species Brassica napus. The sequence goes on from NC_063441.1 coordinate 10,962,589, forward strand.
TTGGCGGCGGCAGCTGCAGCCTTTGCCACTGCAGCGGCAGCAGCTATGGCAACAGCAGCGGAAGCTAATCTGCCTTGAGTTTCTGGCTGGAGGCCAGCATGCCTCTGTTGCTCTATCTGCTTCCATACGTATTCGCTGTGACTAACGGCTGCAGTAGCGAGAGCAGAAGCGTCCTCTGCATGCATCTTAGCCTCATTAAGCTTATCAATGGTATCTGCCGGCAGCACAGATCTCTGCTTAACTTCAGATACAAGGTTACCACCAAAAATTGGGGATTGCAAAGATGATTTCATTTTCTTCCCAGGGAACGTAGATACCAGGTTCAAAGGGACTGCAGAGATGGAATCAACACTGGCCAGTGTGCCTGTGTTAGAAGACAGACTACCCGGAGCAGCTGTAATAGGTACAGGTGTTGATATAGAAACAAGAGGTGAGACAACTACTTCTGTCTGCTGTAGCGAATTCAAAATGCTTGGATCAGACTCCACAGAGACTGGCATTTTCTTCCGTTTCCTTGATTTCGTCCCACTGGAGTGTTGAGCAGGTGCTACAACTGTATTTGCTGGCTCAAGTGTTTGTGTCCCTTTGAAAACATTGCCAGAAGTTCCACTCAGAACATGCTTACCGCCGGAGTAAGGCAAGGACGATTCTTTTGTGGGTGTCAATTTTACAGATTCCGTGATCGGGAAAGCGGGGTAACGAGAACCAACATCGAACCCACTGGTCTGCGGAGAAGCAAGCCACGGGTTGGGGTAAGGGAGAGGGGACATCCAAGCCGTATTATGTCCAATATTCGTAACTGATGCAGCTTGATGAGCATGTGATGAAGAAGGCAGTGGTGCAGCAGCTGAACCTCTCTGAATGCTTCTTGATTGTAAAGTTTCGAGGGGAGTTGACAAACTCCATAAAGGTGATGAGAGTGGAATTATGGGTTTCGTCGCTGAACTCACTTTGCTACTGGTGTGACTCATTGACGGGGTCTCTGTCTTCCCTGGAAATGCAGTTTCGGGTATTTAGCTACGGAATGCAAACAGCAGCAGAGCTGAGAAATAAAATATAACCATAAGAGCTGAATAAATCGAACTAGAAACCTGCACGTGATTGCAATGGCGTTTCAGGACTAGAAACACGCATTCTCTGAGCCCTCACAGCACAAGCACGCCATGCTTTCTCCCAAGTGCCTCTCCCACCATCTAGAGAAGTTCAGAATGAACATGCTTTGTCTCAAAAATGGGTAATACAATAGGTTAAGAGAATAATAGTCTTACCTGCACCACCAAATGCAGATATCATATAAGCTTCATCGGGTGCTGTCCCTTGGCTGTAACGGGAGAAAACAAAACAAAACAATTATAATTTTGTAAGACAGTAAGATGTGCAAGAATTCTGAATGAGATCGCTACTGAGTCTCTCTGACTCAACAAAACTTAAGAACACGTACAGAGTAACATAGAACTTACATCAGACCACCATAAACAAAAATCTGTGCGCGTAGTTGCACTTGTTGCGAGTCAGTGAAAGGTCGACGAAAAATGCTTGAGGGAGCAGTAGAATTCATATCCGGTAGACTAGTCGTGGGGGCTGAAAGGGTACCAAACGAATTAAGAACAGGAGTCTGAAGACTTTGCTGTTTCTCAGTAGAGTGTGTGATTTGAATAGAAGAACCACTACTCTGATTAACAGCATTTGCTTTGCCTGCACTTTGAAAATGTTCAAAAGGTGCAGCCCCCTTTACACTATTTCCTTTTCTAGAAGTCTCTTTTCCTGCAGATTTAGGTGTTCGCCTGGGTTTACGCTCAGATTTTGTTTTCGAAGACTTCGCAGCTGTTTTCTCTAAGCTAGATTTCGACGGAGATCCCACAACCATCTGAATAAACAAAAGCATATGCTACGTAAGGATGATAAAAACATAAATTAACAGCATTCGCTTTGTCTAGTGATGAAACTATGTTGAGATATAGATCGGACGTACCGGAGAGACAAGGGTAGTTTCGGAAATTTCCACTGCTTTCCTTGGATCGGAAGTCAAGTTCAGCCCACTGCTGGAGGTTGGGTTTCTATCCAAGGCCGGAGATTCGGTAGCCATCAAACTCAAAGTATTCTGATCCTCTGTCTTATTAAGTTGTAGTTCGGTCATCTTACGAGCTGGGGAAGAAATGACATGAGACCCTAAATCTGTAGCAGCGTTTTCAGTTCCAGTAACATGGGACTTTACAAAAGGCTCAGAACTTGTAGAAGCACAGGACACTCCTACTTCAATTACACCACCTGCAATATCCGCAAGGACAGGCATATATTTTCGATGAGTGCACATTCTTTTATTCCACGAATCTAGAAAAGGAAAAGCATTGGTCGTCCCAAGATCAAGACCGGTAAAACTTAGTCATAAGTTTATAGTAACTGCATTCTTTAACAGATTATTGATTCTATCGTGGAAACACGCCTAATATGTATCTTTTTAATAAACCTTTCTAAAAAATCAGAAGAAACTTCTTGCTGCTACATGATCATACACACTCACCTGTGGGGTGTGAAACAGGAGTCGCAGCTGTCATAATCCCACCGGCAGCAGTCTTAGCCAAGGGGCTAGCGCTAGGGTTTTCATTTATGGCATCGTTGTCCAGAACTGGCTGAAACTCTGAGGAAAACGCAAAAGAAAAGAGATTACTTCAACATAAATCAAACCATCAAAGGGTAAACAAATATGGTAAGGTCTTTACGGAACGACAATATACAAAGAAAAGACTACACGTGCAAATACTACGGCCAAAAAAAAAACCATTACCAGGGACGTTTACAACGTCTGTTAGATTTTCTTCTAAAATTCTTCCCTCACACTGCTGAGGCAAAACTTGTCCAGCGGCATCAGCATCTACTGCATCCTTTGGCCCTTCAGAGGCAGGAGAGTGGTGAGTATCTTCAGTCTGCTTCCTAGGTTGTTGTACAATAAAACTCCCTGAATTACTTGCTTCCACGGGTGGAACAGTTTGACAATTTTCAGGTTCGCCAGATAAAACCTTCTCGGTTACAGAGAAATTGACTTGCTCATTAGCCTCAGATGATGTAGTCACCATATGTAAATCTACTGAAGATGTAAGACTGACAGCAGGTGCTCCATCTTGGCTTAGATGTTGCGATTCTTCAGGTTTGAGAGGAAATGCTTCACATTCTTTAATGTCAATCATAGTTCCTGAGGAATAAAATGTATACATATACACATGTAGAGGGTGTTTATAAATAAATAATTATGATATATCAATGGTACGTACTAAACCCCAAAAAAAAAAAATTAAGAAAAAAATGCAGAACAAAGAGTATAAAAGTTTATATCAAAAGAATGAGACAATATAATTACCTGGATTTTCTTTTGGAATGGTGTCAGACTGAGAATTTGACTCCACCAGCTTGGATGCAGAGTCTATTGAAACATAACCAACAGACTCGGATACAAAGCTTTCAGACAAGACTTGAGAGCTCTTGGCATCCTGATCTCTATCATTGGCATTGACAGCTAATTCCATGCTTTGTTTGAGATAAGATATGCGAGCACTACCTTTCTTATTGTCACCCTTCGTAGACACATCACCATATGTGGATTCAACCATTGAGTCCATTAGTGAAACATGAACACTTTCTGAAGTCTCAACTCGAGGTATCTCTGTATGTGTCTGAGTCTGAAAAGTAGATTCATGTTCACTGCTTGTTATATTTGGTAATACCCCAGTGAGTTCCAAAGATGCTTCAACTGTTCCGCTGGTATTGGCACTGCTGACAGGAAGATCTTGGCATTGGGTCCCTGAAACGTCTGGTTCAGCTACCTCAAGAGCAGAGAGAGCTTGGTCCCCTCTTTCTAGTACCGTGACATCGGATAGCTCCATATCCTTCAGATCAGACTTAGCAGTGTGGTCGCTGATATCATTTTCATCATTGAAAACCTCTGGAAGCAAAGTGGTCTGATTATGATTATTCAACTCACCACTAGCAGAAACCCCAGTCTGTACAGTTCCGTGGCTACAATCGATTTCCATCCTTGATTCTGTGTTGGCTTCGTCTTCTGTTTGGTCAAGAAGACTATCAGTAGTCTCAGTTCTTATATTGGCATGACCACCAGTATCCACAGCCTCTACAGTCCCGGTATCTGAAGGTAAAACGACACTGTTTTCCTCCATGGATGCCTCTTCCGTAAGGGTTTGGTTATGAACACTGTCAGTCGTCTCAGTTCCTACCGAATCAAGACCAGCAGAACTCACATGAGCTAAAACTGCATTATTTTCCGCAACGGTTTGGTCAAGAAGACTATGGGTTGTCTCAGTCCCTATCTTATCATGACAAGCAGTATCCACAACCTCTACAGGCACAGCGGCTGTATTTGAAGCCAAAATGGCATTATCTTCCGGCTCCTCCTCCACAAGAGTTGGTGAGTCATCTTTCAGCGGGACCTGTTCCTGTGCAGCATCTGTCTTGCAGGAGTCTCCTGGAGTATCATCCACAGAAGGGTTGGTGGGAGTTTCCTCTTTGGAAAGAATAGTCTCAAGGCCAGGCTCGAATTGATCCATTGTGCAGCCTAGCTCACCAGATTTCCTGATAGAATTATCTTTCTCTCTTACAATGACTTGGTCGTCCTGTCCAACTGAATTCAAAAGCATTTCAACGGATTCTGAGGAAGTAGCCTCAGACCAAACATTAGTATGCCTAGAAATGGCACAAGACTCTGTTGCAGCTGAGCTAAAGACTACACCACTACTTGCACGAGAGAAATCCTCAATCCAGTTACTATCTTCGTTACCCTCAATACCAAGAAAAGCCTCAGTTTCGACTAAACTATCAAACCTCAGATGCTCGTCAAAATCAAACCTTGGAAGAGACACCGGAGGAAACTTAGTGTTAGCTTCACCAGCTAAATGGAGATTCTGGTTTTGAAAGTCACTGTCATCATAATCCATGGGGCTATTCCTGACATATATGAGAGAACATGTGTAAAAATCAAAGCTTTAAACAAAGAGATGAATTCAGAAACGCTACCTCCCTCCATTCGGCGACGAAAACCGACCTCAGATGTTCCCTAATCGCACGTTCATCTACTGCTCCACCAAAACAATAGCAAACTCGTCAATACTATCTTCCCTCTCACATCCGTTGCGTCGGTGGTCAAGAAGGTTAAACTTACCGGAAAATTCAAGCTGATGGGGCGGACCTAGGGTTCCGGCGAAGAAAAGAGGTTTGGCGAGTGAAGCAGATTGGGAGAGAGAGAGAGAGAGAGAGAATGATCGATTAATTATTCGATTTACTCAGGGAAATCAAACGAATCAATTTAAATTATAAACAAAAAATATGGATGCTCATTCCGCTACATCCACACTGACACGTGTCTTATTTCCTGAATCTTGCGGCTAGTATTGAATTTAACAAAAAAACATCTCATAGTAGGTTTTTTTTTAACTTTTTAAAACGTGAGTTCAGTTGAAAGAAAATTTAATGACCGAGAGGTAAATAAATGGGATTCTATTTTTTTTCTTTTTTTACAATTACCGAGAGCTAAACGTTAATGACTAACGTTTATTCTCTAAGAAAAATGTCTTAAAAGATAAATTCACACACAGCAAAATTATCACTATTAGAGTAAAAGTAATTAATTAACGGTCTGGATTAACTCGACAAAAATGGTTATTTGTGAAGTAGACAAAAAAAGAGGTAATTAGTTTTTTTAGCAAAAGGTTAAAGAACAATAGACCATGCTCCTCGATCTTAAATCATCGAGATTATGTTTCTACAATCAGTGCCAAAATCCTGACACGTCGATATATGGAGCATGCACTCCATTGTTCATAATAGCGCCTCAAATTCCGAATACAGTGAATCAAATTATTTTTCATTGTTTCTTGCTCCCATAAGTTGAAATTCTTCTCTAGAATTTTATCATGTCCATCCACAACCACTGAAGAGTACGTCATGTATCCATAATCCATCTATCATACATCTCTCTGACATTCAAAGATAGCATTCAAAGATTTTTAATAGTTTCATCTTCTGCTCCACATCTCAGATAATGATTATCGCATAATGATCTTAGTTCCAAAAGTGTCATTGCCTTCTCGGATCATATCCAACACCCAGCTAAAGTGATCCTTCCCGATTTAGGGCGTATCAAGTGGTCTCAAAACCACTTTGGCTGGTTTGTTTTCATTTCATCTTTGCATCTTCTCATCTCTCCATGATTTTCTTTTCTTATTTCTTGTTGGATCCGGGATGTTCATTTACTCCCTTGTGATCGCTAGTTATTAAAAAAACGATAAAGAAAAAATGAGTAAAAGTTTTGGCTTGAATCACTTCTGAAGAGAAATCCATGGGGAGTGGTAGAAGAGAAACCATATTGGCTGAAGAGAAATCCAACCTTAGGATAGTTAAGGCGGTAAAGAGAATATGACTGAATGGTTTGTATTACTCATAAGATTACAGTATATATACATCGTACATTAGGTATTCTAAGTATCTAGTATTTACTGACACGTCGTTATACTTCTATCTTCTACATACACTCTCAAGATGGAGGGAGTTCAGTCACTCCAATCTTGCTCATCAGTTCTTGAAACCGGAATCGTGATAACGGCTTCGGAAGGGCGTCAGCGAGTTGATCCTTTGTCGATATGTGAGTGACTCGCAATGCTCCGGACTGCACATTCTCGCGGACAAAATGGAAGTCTAAGGCCAAGTGCTTCATCCTCGAATGGAACACATGATTAGCACTGAGATAGGTAGCACCGACATTGTCGCAAAAGACCACTGGTGTCGTCGGCAGTGTAACAGTTAACAGCGAATAGACCCATCTCATTTCTGCAGCCGTGTTAGCTACTGATCTGTATTCTGCTTCAGTCGACGATCTGGCGACGCTGTTTTGCTTCTTTGATGACCATGCTATCGGTGTAGCTCCCATATATAGGATATATGCATTTGTGGAGATAAAATCGTCTGTATCTCCAGCCCATTTTGCGTCAGAGAATGTGTGAAGTGTCAATTGTGATTTGATCGGCAGAAAAACTCCATGCGATATAGTCCCAGCTAGATAACGGAGGATCCTCTTAGCGGCTTGCCAATGCTGGTCAGTAGGGCAATTCATGAATTAAGACAGCTTATTGACGCTATAAACGATATATGGGCGAGTAAAAGCGAGGTATTGTAAACTGCCTAACACCACTCGATATTCCCTTCGATCGTCAAGCGCTGTGCCGGAGAGTAGCGTCAGCTTAGGCGAGGTGGCCATAGGTGTTGTCACAGGCTTGGTGTCCAGCATGTTGGTCTTCTGTAACAAATTCTGAATATACTTCCGCTGCATCATGTGGAGAACATGATGAGTACGTGTGGCTTCTACACTGAGAAAGTAGCGGAGATCGGTTGGATCCTTGAGTGAGAATCTAGCCGAGAGAACTGTGATACACTTATTGAGGAGATCAACACTACTGCCTGTGATGATAATATCGTCAACATACACCAGGATATAGACAACATGCAGACCATTGATGTAGATAAACGCATAAGTATCAACAAGAGAATTTTGACAACGCATCGCGCAGAGAAAAGTCTTGAGTTCTTGGAACCAAGCTCGAGGAGCTTGTTTGAGACTATATAAAGCTTTCTTTAGACGACAAACATGTTGTGGTCTATCCGGATCAACAAAGCCAGGTGGCTGTGTGACATAGACAGCGTCAGATAGTGTGCCTTGCAAGAAGACATTGTTGACGTTAAGTTTTTTGATACTCCACGATCGCGAGACCGCCAGTTGAAAAACTAACTGAATGGTAATAGACTTAACCACATGGCTAAATGTCTCTGCATAGTCAATGCCATACTCCTGGTTGTTTCCTCGTGCGATCCACCGCAATTTATACCTATCAAGAACACCATTAGGTAAGTATTTCAGTGTATGTACCCAGTTTGAAGCAATGACATGTTGTTGTGGTTCTGGAGGAACCAATTCAAAGGTTTGGTTTCGCAGTTGAGCGTTGTACTCGGCACTTATGGACCGTCTCCAGTTCTCGTCTCGCAAGGCCTGATTAAGGGTAGTTGGAATCGAGGGTTTCTGGTTTGGTTTTATGGTGAGAAGGGAAAGCTTTTTGGAAGGTTTAGAGATTTTTTTCTTGGCTCGTGTTTGCATAGGGTGAGCATTTGTAACTTGAGTTGGTGGTGAAGGCGTTGGGATCGTGTTGTTTGAGGCAGCTGAAGGTGTAGGAGATGGCTGCGGTTCTGGTTCGGTGGTTTGATTTTGTTGGGGTGCAAGCGGATAAGGTGGGGAAGAGCTTGTGGGTGTCTCTGTTTGTACCTGCGCAGAACTAGTAAGCGTATTAGTTGAATTAGTTCATGTACCCATATTCGTGTTCTGTTCTGGAGGAACAAAAGGCGTCTGCGTAGGCAGCGACACTTGTGATGGAGGATCCTTGCTTGGGGGTAAAGGCGACGAGTGTTGTTCGAGTGGTGTCGTGAAGATTAGTATTAGAGTAGGTGGAGTGAAGAGAGCTGGAGAGGGGTGATCATCAGGAGCCTTGTCGAGAACAGCCGAAGCATATGGGAAGTGAGACTCGACGAACTGAACATGCAGACATATAAATGCGACAGGTCGAGATGTGGAGACATAAATAGGCGCTTTGCGTGATGGAGTAGCCAAGAAAGACGCAAGGTAATGATCGATCGTCAAGTTTGTGCGCCGTATACTGTCTCAGCCAAGGAAAGCATAAACAACCAAATATTCTCAGCTTGAGGTAGTTCGGTGGTTTCCCGAAAAGCTTCTGGTATGGTGAGTCGTTTCTGATCACCGGTGATGGCAGTCGGTTAATTAGATAGACCGCGGCAGCAAAGGATTACGTCCAGTACGTTGTTGGTAGTTTAGCTTGATGAAGAAGAGTTAACCCCGTCTCGACTATGTGTCGATGTTTGCGCTCCGCGATTCCATTATGTTCGGGTGTGTGGTGGAGAGGTAAGAAGAGAAATGCCATTGGAGGATAAGACGGATCGCATGGCGATGAATTTTCCACCATTATCTGAATATAAGTTGCGGATTTTGGAATCAAAATGCTTCTCGACAAGGGCCTTGAAGGTAATGAAAGTTTCTTTTACTTTGGATTTTTGTCGGAGGAGATAGAACCATGCATACCGTGTATAATGGTCTACAAAAATAAGATAGTATTTGAATTGATCAATGGAGAGAGTGGGAGAAGTCCAAACATCTGTGTAGATGTATTGGGAGGCTGAGTTGAGACAATTGTGCTTAAATAAAATAGGAGTTTATGAGTTTTATTAATGAAACAATGAGAACATGGTGTTTGTGAAGAAGATGATAAAGGCAAAGAAAATTTTGAAACAACATGTTGCAGAGTAGATAAAGAAGAATGTCCCAAACGGGAATGCCAAAAACAAAATGAACTTTTTGGTGTTGGAGTGGCGAAGAGAGAGATGGTGTTTGGGGATATCACTGGCCACTCGTACAACTCGTCTTTAGTTCTTCCTTGGAGTAATCGGACCCCCGTGCTGAGATCCTTCACCTGAAAGTGGGTATGAAAGAATTCAACATATACATTATTAGAATTGCACAAGCAATAAACAGAGATAAGGTTTTTATGAAGGTTAGGGACATAAAGGACATCATTAATGTTAAATGAGCGAGAGGGAGTTATAAGAGATGTTGAACCAGTATGCGAGATTGAGAGACCGGAACCGTCAGCAATAGTGACCTCCTCTCCACTTGTGTACGGTTGATGAAGGGCAAGGGTTCTCAGCTCAGTGGTGAGGTGATGTGTAGCTCTACTGTCCATGATCCAGTTGTGAGGATTGTAAGAAGACGCAAACACCATGTTTGCTCGTGGCTGCCAAGCGGTCGGAGCAGGAGCATAGGAACGAGACTGAGATGACCTGGCAGTAGTTTTTTGATGTTGAGAGCAACGTCTAGCGCTGTGACCGTAAACACCGCATAACTGGCATTTGCCTTGATAGCCACGGCTGTTGTCATTGCACGAGGAGAACTGTTGTTGTTGTTGCCAAGTCTGATCATTCCGGTTGTTCCTGCTTTGATTGTTGTTCTTGTTAGAACCTTGAAAGTTGCCGCGGTTACCAATGTGAGGAGAGGATCCGCGGTAGTTAGCTACATTAGCTGTTATTGGAAGCACCGTCTGAGACGCCGGAGTAGCTTGGAGCTTAACCTCGAAATTGAGAAGCTTCTCGTGAACCTCCGTGACTGATGGTGTCAAATCACGACTCTCAACCTGATCAACCAGTTGCTTGTACTCCTCTGGCAATCCTTCAAGAATGTATTCGATCTGGTCCTCAAGTTCATACGGTTTTCCCAAAAGCGCAAGTTGATCAAATCGAGTAGTGTAGCCTTGGATGTACGCATCGATTGACATCGTCCCTTTGGTCCAGTTTTTTGATTTGTTGACACAGTTGCTTGATGTGAGCACGAGAAGGCTTCACATACGTAGAAGAGAGAGTGTCCTAGATTTGAGCAGAGGTTGTTGTAGTGAAGAGTATCGGTTGAATGGAGACGGTAATAGTGCCGAGTGATGTTAGGAGTTTTCAAGGCTCCTAAGACAAATGTTGTAGTATAGAAGATTGTCGAACCAGTTCTGAGGGATATCAAAGCACTGAGAATGCAAGTACTCACTTAATCTAAGTGCAACCAATGATTTAGATGGGTTTTAAGCTATGACTAAAACTAAAAAGCAATAACAGAATGATACTTTCTTGACTAAGGGAAAAGAGAATTCATGGGCATAGGGATTAGACCTTGGGTGATCAAGTATCGAACTAAGGATGGCAAATGATCAATCAAACTATCAACCTTAAGCTTAGACACAATTCTAAGCAAGCTCTATGTCTAGATGAATGCTCATTTGCTAACATATCTCAAACATCAAATGTCTTTGGTTGAATAATATGAAAACAATCATTACTAACAAGTCTATTAGCTATCTTAGCATCTTTAACAACAAATGTCTTTGGCAAAGTATACTAAAAGCCTAGGAGAGTTGTCTCAGGCATTTCATCAAACACCTTTTGGGTGGGAAATGTCTATTGATCAACTTTTGAGTGGCCAACTCAGAAGATGCATTATGAATACTCTACTAGCAAGGAACAAGAATGATCTACACTAAAACATCCTAGAACTAACCTAATCACCCTTAATCTCCCTAACCCATGAATTCAAAAGGTGATTACTCACTAATCTCCATGATTCCTCTTAAACCCATATTGGATTTCAGATTAATCATGTAGAGAAACACAGGAAATAGATAAGAACACAGAATTCTCAATAATAAACTGATCAATTCATCCAAAGAGATCCCTTTCCAAAGGTTTTTGGTGGTTTTTCTAAGAACAAAGATATGATCTGCCTCCTGGTGGCTTACAGAGTAATAAAACATAGGTTTAGAAAATAAAAACGTGCATAATGAAATGACCAAAATGCCCTTGAGAAATCACAAGTTCGAGCAGAAACAAAACACGGAGCGACCTCAGCCCGTCGCTCCGACAAGTCGCTCCAGGCTTCGGGAGCGACCTCGCTGTGTCGCTGCGAGAGGTCGCTCCGGGCTCGTTCTCGCGTCTCCGGGTGATGAAAACGCGAGCGACTTCTCCCTGTCGCTCTGGTATGGTCGCTCTGAGCTTCGGGAGCGACTTCAGCACGTCGCTCTGGAAGGTCGCTCCGAGGTGTAAATGTGTGTCTCCAGACGTGAAAACGCGAGCGACCTTGTGCAGTCGCTCTGGATGAGTCGCTCCGGGATGTGGTGCACAGCGACCTCATGCCGTCGCTCCGAGAGGTCGCTCCGGCAGTGCTCGTCCAAAGATCACTCTAATCACCTCCTTTTGAGCTCCAAATGCACCCAAATGTCTCCAGAAACTCCATGTGGTACTCAAATACCTGATAGAGACATATGCATGCAAAATGCAACCTAGACATGGCTAAATCCTAATCTATATGATGAAAATGCACATGAATAAATGGATAAAACAATGTAAATATGCAAGATATCAACTCCCCCAAACTTGTTCTTTTACTTGTCCTCAAGTGAACTTTCTAGAACTCAAGGAGAGAGGTTTGAAGGTGGGAGCTCATAGCCAAAAGAAACACAACTAGCGAATATAATTAGCACACTCTCTTATTACACTCTAGCTTCTCTAGGCCTATCTCAACTCCTTTTGTCCCTACACTCATCATCAAGCATCCACACATTCAAATCAACCAACTCTCACATTCATTAAGCACAAAACATCAGGTGAATTCTTGCAAATGGTCAGTTGGTCCAAGTCATTTGGTTGGGTAAGGGAAGGCTTTTATTCAAGTGATTCAAGAGGTTCAAAACATATGATCTTTAAGGTGGTTTACTCTCAAAACAAGTAGCCTTGACATTGCACATAATATATCTAAGAAAGGGACCAACTCATGCATACAATGCTCAATCTCCATTGTTCTACCCTTTTCCCAAACATACAATTACACAATCATTCCCAAATGTCAAACCCAACTCACATCTCTCACCAAAAGATCTTAAGAACTTTAACTCTTTCTTTTTGAAATCTACAAGGGATTTTTCTACAACCTCAAAACATTTCTTAGCTCCTAACAACTTTGCTAGCCCCCTTTTCTTTCTTTTTTTTTTTTTTTTTTTTCGATTTCTTTTTTTTTTTTTATATATTTTTTTTTTTTAGGTTGGGGGCCAAGACTTTTCAAAACTAGAGCTAGAGGTTCTCTACTTATCCCAGAAAATCAATTCACTTAAGCACAAAGAGTCTATCCTTTTTATTTTTCATTTCTCCCAAATCATGATCACAACACTCACCCTCCCACCTATAGCTAGACAAAAGAGTGTCCAATCTAGCAAAAATGAAGATCAAGCATTGTCGTTCCCGATACTCTCAACATTATGCGCATGTAAGACTTTCCGAAGAAGGCCTCACTCATCAAACAATGAAAGCTTAAAAGGAAGGAAAGGTTTTGGGAGTGGTCTACCACTAGAGTTTGTCAAAAAGATTGGCATAAAAGATGTGACAACTCCAGTGTGTATAGCCATGACTCAGTACACAAGGGACCCTAAGCAAGAAGCATTAAGTTCATTCATTTCTAATAAGGTTGTAGTTGGCTTCAAAGACTGAGTTTCAGCAATCAACAAGTTTCAGGAAGAGTTTTCAAGGCTCGAAACATACAAGTCTTTTTGAGAGGTGCAAAAGCTACTCAGGTGCAACGTAGTGTTCTTTACAAGGCATTCAAAATCATTGCTCCCAATGCAAGTGAATGCAACCTATATGCTCTAGACTCTCCTAAAAATGCAAATGATGCAAACTAAATGATTGGTTTTTTTTTTTTTTTATGCAAATAGGTATGCAATGCATGACTCAATGAAACAACATCAAAGCAAACATGATCAAATACTTGGTACCTCCCCCAAACTTGAGTTACACAGTCTCTGTGTCGTCAAGTAGAGAGAGATACCGAAAAGAAGACTAATATGCAAAAATGAAATGGTATATACAAGGGAGTGTGGTGGGTTACCTTCTATGGGGAATGAGTAGAGGGAGATGCTCCCTCCTCGTCGTCCTCAGGTGGTAACTCTTCAAGGTGCTCATCAGCAGGAGTGTCAATCTCTTCAATGTAGAAGGCTTGCCCGAACACAGTTGGTTTCCTCATTTTCCTCTTGATGTCAAAGTGGAGGATGTTCTCTTTACCCAAATGGAGATCAATCGTGCCCTCCTTCACATTAACAATAGCTCCTGCTGTAGCTAAGAATGGCCTTCCTAGAATCAATGGATCTTGAGCCTCCTCACCCATCTCAAGCACCACAAAATCTGTAGGTATCTCATACCTTCCAATCTTCACAGGGAGGTCCTCTAAGATGCCCACAGGGTACTTCACTGAACGATCAGCTAACACCAGAGAGAGTCTACACTTCTTGTACTGAGTGAATCCAAGCTTCTTTGCAACAGACAAAGGCATCAAGCTGACACTAGCTCCCAAATCGCAGAGACTTTTCTCAAATACCATAGGTCCAAGAGCACAAGGTAGTGTGAAGCTTCCTGGATCCTCTAATTTCTCTGGAACATCAAGCCTCTGGATGATGGCATTGCACTCATGGGTAAGAATCATCATGCTTTCCATCTCCTTCTTCTTTGCAGCTACAACATCTTTCAGGAAATTGTTGTATTGAGGAATCAACATGAAAGCATCGATGATGGGCATTGCAACCTGAGCTTCACTCATTTGCTTCTCAAACAGAGCTTTGTATTTCTCTAGCAGCTGCTTCTTGAATCTACCAGGGAATGGAAGTTTGGGTTCATAGGGAGGAGGAACAAAAGAACTTTCACTTGCTGGAGTAACAACTTCACCATCCTTTACTGTCTTCTTCTCCTCTCCAACCTTTCCTTTACCTTTGGCTTCCACTATCTTCTCCAAGATCTCGTCATTGATCTTCTCATCAACAATCACCACTTCATCATCTATGTTGATGGCAACCCCCTCACCTAATTTCTCAGCATCCTTGGTGAGGGTTCTAGGAGGTAACTGCTTACCACTCCTAAGGGTGATAGCTTTGGCCTCCTTGGGATTTTGGTCAGACTTTCCAGGTAGAGATCCTTGCTGGCGATTCTGGTGAGTGTTCATGGAAACAAATTGATTCTCTAAATTCCTGACTGTAGAAGCAAGGTGTGAGAATTTGTTGTTGAGCTCATTGTAGCTCCCATCAATCTTGGAATGAAGGTTCTTCAACTCATAACCAACTTGCTTCTCACTTCTAGTCTGAGACTCCAAGATTTGCTTCAGTAAGGTATCAGTGCTGCTCTCTTGAGGAGCAGAGGAACCAGACGAGGGGTTTTGCTGAGGCTGATAGCTGCCTTGCTGGTTGTTTCTTGGCGGATAACCACTCTGCTGGTTGTTGGAATAGGACTTCTGTTGGTAGTTGTTGTACTGAAAGTTGGGTTCTTTCTTGTACCAGCTACCATTGTTGTTGATGAAACACAGCTCTTCCTGACCTTCCAAACCCTCAACTTCATGGACAATAGCTGGTGTCTCTTGGCTTGGGTTGCCGACAAAGTGCAGCTGCTCTTGGGTAGCTTTATCAGCAAGGAGGATGTCTATCTTATCCTGTAGAGCTTTCAACTCCTTCCTCGTTTGCTTATCCTCAGTTCTACTGCTTCTGTCGTGGTCTCCACTGTAGACTGCATCACTCTTTACCATGTTGTCAACCAGTTCTTCTGCATCCTCCTCAGTTCTCCCCAAGAAGAACCCATTGCTAGCTGTATCCAGTCTGGCTCTGTACTTAGGAAGAGCACCACGGTAGAATGTGCTCAGCAAGCTCTCCTTAGAAAAGCCATGGTGTGGGCATTGAGCTTGGTAGCCCTTGAATCTCTCCCAGGCTTCACTGAAGCCTTCCAAGTTCTTCTGTTGAAAGCTGGAAATCTCGTTTCTCAGCTTAGCAGTTCTTGAAGTAGAGAAGAACTTCTCCAAGAATGCTTTCTTGCAGTCATCCCAAGTAGTGATGGAGTCACTGGGTAGAGACTTCTCCCACTGACGTGCCTTATCCCCCAAAGAGAAAGGGAATAGCTTGAGCTTTAAGGCATCTTCGGACACACCATTGGTTTTTGACAACCCACAGTAGCTGTCGAACCTGTCCAAGTGATCAAATGGATCCTCTAGAGCCAAGCCATGATACTTGTTGTTCTCGATCACGTTGAGGAGTCCTGATTTGATCTCAAAGTTGTTGGCTGCCACAGCGGGTGCTCGGATTCCCAATCTATGACCATGAATGTTGGGGCGGTCGTAAGTGCCAATGGGTCGAGCTGCTCGCTGTTGGTTTTGAGGTATGTCTCCCATATCAGTACTCAATCTCTGCAAGTGAGCCTGTTGCTCTTCTTCTCTTCTATTTCTAGCACACTCTCTCTCTAAAGCTCTGATGTCTGCAGCTATTGGAACTAGGTTTGATGGACCCCTGCTCCTCAAGTTCATACACCTGTAGATTAAAGGGAGGTGAAGAAAGAGAATCAGTAACAAAAGAAAATAAAAATGACTTAGTCTCAAGCAAGTGACTAAATCTCAATGTTCAAATCTACTCAGAATTTGGCAACGGCGCCAATTTGATGTTAGGAGTTTTCAAGGCTCCTAAGACAAATGTTGTAGTATAGAAGATTGTCGAACCAGTTCTGAGGGATATCAAAGCACTGAGAATGCAAGTACTCACTTAATCTAAGTGCAACCAATGATTTAGATGGGTTTTAAGCTATGACTAAAACTAAAAAGCAATAACAGAATGATACTTTCTTGACTAAGGGAAAAGAGAACTCATGGGCATAGGGATTAGACCTTGGGTGATCAAGTATCGAACTAAGGATGGCAAATGATCAATCAAACTATCAACCTTAAGCCTAGACACAATTCTAAGCAAGCTCTATGTCTAGATGAATGCTCATTTGCTAACATATCTCAAACATCAAATGTCTTTGGTTGAATAATATGAAAGCAATCATTACTAACAAGTCTATTAGCTATCTTAGCATCTTTAACAACAAATGTCTTTGGCAAAGTATACTAAAAGCCTAGGAGAGTTGTCTCAGGCATTTCATCAAACACCTTTTGGGTGGGAAATGCCTATTGATCAACTTTTGAGTGGCCAACTCAGAAGATGCATTATGAATACTCTACTAGCAAGGAACAAGAATGATCTACACTAAAACATCCTAGAACTAACCTAATCACCCTTAATCTCCCTAACCCATGAATTCAAAAGGTGATTACTCACTAATCTCCATGATTCCTCTTAAACCCATATTGGATTTCAGATTAATCATGTAGAGAAACACAGGAAATAGATAAGAACACAGAATTCTCAATAATAAACTGATCAATTCATCCAAAGAGATCCCTTTCCAAAGGTTTTTGGTGGTTTTTCTAAGAACAAAGATATGATCTGCCTCCTGGTGGCTTACAGAGTAATAAAACATAGGTTTAGAAAATAAAAACGTGCATAATGAAATGACCAAAATGCCCTTGAGAAATCACAAGTTCGAGCAGAAACAAAACACGGAGCGACCTCAGCCCGTCGCTCCGACAAGTCGCTCCAGGCTTCGGGAGCGACCTCGCTGTGTCGCTGCGAGAGGTCGCTCCGGGCTCGTTCTCGCGTCTCCGGGTGATGAAAACGCGAGCGACTTCTCCCTGTCGCTCTGGTATGGTCGCTCTGAGCTTCGGGAGCGACTTCAGCACGTCGCTCTGGAAGGTCGCTCCGAGGTGTAAATGTGTGTCTCCAGACGTGAAAACGCGAGCGACCTTGTGCAGTCGCTCTGGATGAGTCGCTCCGGGATGTGGTGCACAGCGACCTCATGCCGTCGCTCCGAGAGGTCGCTCCGGCAGTGCTCGTCCAAAGATCACTCTAATCACCTCCTTTTGAGCTCCAAATGCACCCAAATGTCTCCAGAAACTCCATGTGGTACTCAAATACCTGATAGAGACATATGCATGCAAAATGCAACCTAGACATGGCTAAGTCCTAATCTATATGATGAAAATGCACATGAATAAATGGATAAAACAATGTAAATATGCAAGATATCACCGAGCAAAGCGTTGCAGATCAGTCTGCCTTGTCTCTTCCACAAGACGTAGTACTGATTCGCTGAGATCACACCATCCATTGTTATCGTGGGTGGAGGCATGACAACAGATCCATCGATGTCTCCCATTAGATCATAGCCATCGAGTAGGGCGTGAACCTGACGGCTCCACATGAGGAAGTTGGATGCCGTGAGCTTCGTAATGTTGGTCATATTAAGGTTGAGAAGGTTTGTGGTATTGGAAACAATGATTGTTTCAGTGGAAGAGGCCGAAGAGTTCGACATGATTCAAAGAATCAGTGAAAAGAAAAATCGTGAGAAGAAGAAGAGTAGAAGTGGGGGCTAAGAGAGTTTTGAAAAATTAGGGATCTATGGTTCTTGATACCATAAAGAGAATATGACTGAATGGTTTGTATTACTCATAAGATTACAGTATATATACATCGTACATTAGATATTCTAAGTATCTAGTATTTACTGAGAGGTCTTTATACTTCTATCTTCTACAGGTGGTTCCATATCAAAATTCTCTTCGTCTTTCTTTCTCTTTACTTTTTACTACAAAAGTTTGTTTTGGGTTTTGATTGCTGAATTTTTACTGCTTATCATCCTTTGAACCAGTGGAAAGAATTCTAAGTGATCACATAAAAATCGTGAGCTAAACACTTTGTGAGTGTGAGGATTTTTATTTGCTAACTCTTTTGTTAAGTGTTTTCAGGATGTTTGGACTTTTCAAGAAATCAAAACCACAACAAGACGTTTATTTTCATTTTAAAACCGTGTTAGAAAAAGAGCAAATGATTTTTGGAAATAAGAAACAGTTTGCTTCTAATGGATTTGATTTTGTGCAGAAACAAAGAAACCAAAGGAAGAGACAAAACATGATCGATGATGATGAGAAGTGGGTCAGAAGTGGTGATCATCCCTTCTTCAAAGCCAAGAGAAGCAACTATGATGTGTTTGATCAGAAGAGCTTCTGACTTATGTCAATTTGGAGAAGATGTTGCATAGGCAATTCATGCTATCCGGCAACTCAAAAAGAAGAAAAACACCAACACTTTTATTGCACCAAAACATCAAAGTAATTTTTCTTCTCTTTCAAATTCTAATTTGAAAACTAATGTATTGCCTTCTGATAAAAGCAAAGTTGTGAAACCTACAAGCAAAACTCATTCTACCAGGTACTTCAAATGCCATAGGATCGGTCATTACGCTAACAAGTGTCGAAAGCAAAGACCGTTGGTGACTTTGGAGAATGAGAACATTGAAACCGAACCAGAAAAGGAAGATCCATTACAAATTTTTGATGACTTCACATATGAGCCAATTTAGGGGCTAGATGAACAAATTCGTGGTCATCAAGCCAACCAAGAAGAATCATCTTCCATTGAAAAAACCAACCGAACTCAAGGTGACCATTGTGTTGATTATGGTTCTTTTGCTTATAATCCTTTTTCTTTTAATGTTTCAGATTTGACGACAAATCTTTTTAAAGAGTAAGGGAATGATGTGCTCCAGTTCGTGGATCAGTCAAATGGAGCCAACCAACATGGAGATAAGGACGTTCTGAACAATTTGACCGATGGTAAAAACCTAATCTCGATGATTTAAGATCGAGGAGCATGGTATATCGCTCTTTAACCTTTCGCTAAAAAAAACTAATTACCTCTTTGTTTGACTATTTCACAAATAACCCTTTTTGCTAAGTTAATGTAGATCGTTAATTAATTAAAAAAAGAGAAAAAATATTACTTTTACTCTAATAGTGATAATTTTGCTGTGTGTGAATTTATCTTTTAAGACATTTTTCTTAGAGAATAAACGTTAATCATTAACCTTTAGCTCTCGGTCATTGTAAAAAAAGAAAAAAAAAGAGTCCCGTTTATTTACCTCTCGGTCATTAAATCAATACCATTAAAAGAGGATCATTCACTTAATGAAAATTACAGTTTCTCAAAAATACCCTTATTTTTACAAAGGATGAATAAAATTCATTAATGGCATTTAAGTCTTTTGGTTTTGGGCCTACATGTACATCTAAATAGATCTATAAATAATGGGCCTATGTATATTTAAAAGATATACTAACTTTAAATATAATATATGTATAAATATATTACGAACTATAAATAAATTAGCAAACATGAAAATATCATTTTCTTAAATATACATATCAATATTCAAAACAGATCATTTGAATATTATACATTTTTTCAATACAAACCAAAATCATATATCCTACACCATATATCATATACATATTTGAATATCATTTTTCCATTTATAATGTCATTTTATACATAATATTGATATGGCAATTACGAGTGTTCAAGAAAATTTTAAAAACTATATTAAAATTAATTTTTAAATCTAAAATAAAAACACCAACTTATAATAGATTATTAAAGACGAAATAAACTAATACTGTCATATCAATAAGTTTTTTGTATTATCATTTTTTATTTGGATAACATAACAAAATTTTATCAAATCCTAAGGAATCACTAATTTATGTAATATTAATAAATATATGAGTAATTTAATCAATTTTAAAAAAAAATTACTATTAAATATTTTGTAATCAGATCAATGTTATCAGATTGCAGGTTAATAGTGAGTTTTTGGATTTTTACCTCGTTATATCAGATTTTTAATTAACGAATTTTTCATTAAATCCGAACCGGATTATATACAATGTATCGGGTCTATAGGTCCAACCATGAATCTAGGTCAGATATGAAAACAAATCTTAAAACTCAAATATTATCATAGAACAACTACCATATTTCAAAAAAATACCATATTTTGGAGAGAAAAAAAATGATAAAACTCTAAAAACTCAATTGTTATGGTTCGAAACAAAAATAATGGTAATTTACAAATCAGTTTTCGATTAATAAATGAAAAACAAACAAACCCGCGCTTTCTAAGCGCGGATCAAAATCTAGTTTTCTTTCAACTGAACTCACGTTTTAAAAAGTTAAAAAAACCTACTATGAGATGTTTTTTTGTTAAATTCAATACTAGCCGCAAGATTCAGGAAATAAGACACGTGTCAGTGTGGATGTAGCGGAATGAGCATCCATATTTTTTGTTTATAATTTAAATTGATTCGTTTGATTTCCCTGAGTAAATCGAATAATTAATCGATCATTCTCTCTCTCTCTCTCTCTCTCCCAATCTGCTTCACTCGCCAAACCTCTTTTCTTCGCCGGAACCCTAGGTCCGCCCCATCAGCTTGAATTTTCCGGTAAGTTTAACCTTCTTGACCACCGACGCAACGGATGTGAGAGGGAAGATAGTATTGACGAGTTTGCTATTGTTTTGGTGGAGCAGTAGATGAACGTGCGATTAGGGAACATCTGAGGTCGGTTTTCGTCGCCGAATGGAGGGAGGTAGCGTTTCTGAATTCATCTCTTTGTTTAAAGCTTTGATTTTTACACATGTTCTCTCATATATGTCAGGAATAGCCCCATGGATTATGATGACAGTGACTTTCAAAACCAGAATCTCCATTTAGCTGGTGAAGCTAACACTAAGTTTCCTCCGGTGTCTCTTCCAAGGTTTGATTTTTTTTTTTTTGAATTTTAAGGAATTCAGGGTTTCCCCAAAGGCTTTCTAGGCCCAAAGGACTAATCCCCCTCCTGGCGCTGACGAGCTCCATGTAATAATGCCCCAGTGGGTTTGATTTTGACGAGCATCTGAGGTTTGATAGTTTAGTCGAAACTGAGGCTTTTCTTGGTATTGAGGGTAACGAAGATAGTAACTGGATTGAGGATTTCTCTCGTGCAAGTAGTGGTGTAGTCTTTAGCTCAGCTGCAACAGAGTCTTGTGCCATTTCTAGGCATACTAATGTTTGGTCTGAGGCTACTTCCTCAGAATCCGTTGAAATGCTTTTGAATTCAGTTGGACAGGACGACCAAGTCATTGTAAGAGAGAAAGATAATTCTATCAGGAAATCTGGTGAGCTAGGCTGCACAATGGATCAATTCGAGCCTGGCCTTGAGACTATTCTTTCCAAAGAGGAAACTCCCACCAACCCTTCTGTGGATGATACTCCAGGAGACTCCTGCAAGACAGATGCTGCACAGGAACAGGTCCCGCTGAAAGATGACTCACCAACTCTTGTGGAGGAGGAGCCGGAAGATAATGCCATTTTGGCTTCAAATACAGCCGCTGTGCCTGTAGAGGTTGTGGATACTGCTTGTCATGATAAGATAGGGACTGAGACAACCCATAGTCTTCTTGACCAAACCGTTGCGGAAAATAATGCAGTTTTAGCTCATGTGAGTTCTGCTGGTCTTGATTCGGTAGGAACTGAGACGACTGACAGTGTTCATAACCAAACCCTTACGGAAGAGGCATCCATGGAGGAAAACAGTGTCGTTTTACCTTCAGATACCGGGACTGTAGAGGCTGTGGATACTGGTGGTCATGCCAATATAAGAACTGAGACTACTGATAGTCTTCTTGACCAAACAGAAGACGAAGCCAACACAGAATCAAGGATGGAAATCGATTGTAGCCACGGAACTGTACAGACTGGGGTTTCTGCTAGTGGTGAGTTGAATAATCATAATCAGACCACTTTGCTTCCAGAGGTTTTCAATGATGAAAATGATATCAGCGACCACACTGCTAAGTCTGATCTGAAGGATATGGAGCTATCCGATGTCACGGTACTAGAAAGAGGGGACCAAGCTCTCTCTGCTCTTGAGGTAGCTGAACCAGACGTTTCAGGGACCCAATGCCAAGATCTTCCTGTCAGCAGTGCCAATACCAGCGCAACTGTTGAAGCATCTTTGGAACTCACTGGGGTATTACCAAATACAACAAGCAGTGAACATGAATCTACTTTTCAGACTCAGACACATACAGAGATACTTCGAGTTGAGACTTCAGAAAGTGTTAATGTTTCACTAATGGACTCAATGGTTGAATCCACATATGGTGATGTGTCTACGAAGGGTGACAATAAGGAAGGTAGTGCTCGCATATCTTATCTCAAACAAAGCATGGAATTAGCTGTCAATGCCAATGATAGAGATCAGGATGCCAAGAGCTCTCAAGTCTTGTCTGAAAGCTTTGTATCCGAGTCTGTTGGTTATGTTTCAAGAGACTCTGCATCCAAGCTGGTGGAGTCAAATTCTCAGTCTGACACCATTCCAAAAGAAAATCCAGGTAATTATGTTGTCTCATTCTTTTGATATATACTTTTATACTCTTGGTTCTGCATATTTTTTCTTTATTTTTTTTTTTTTTAGCGTACTGCCGGTATTGCATACAATTGATATATCATAATTATTTATATATAAACCCTCTACATGTGTATGTGTATACATTTTATTTCTCAGGGACTATGATTGACATTAAAGAATGTGAAGCCTTTCCTCTCAAACCTGAAGAATCGCAACATCTAAGCCAAGATGGAGCTTCTGCTGTCAGTCTTACAGCTTCAGTAGATTTACATATGGTGACTACATCATCTGAGGCTAATGAGCAAGTCAATTTCTCTGTAACCGAGAAGGTTTTATCTGGCGAACCTGAAAATTGCCAAACTGTTTCACCTGTGGAAGCAAGTAATTCAGGGATTCATATTGCACAACAACCTAGCAAGCATACTGAAGATACTCAGCAAAGTACACAATTTCTCGATGGTTGTCCTACCTCTGAAGGGTCAAAGGATGCAGTAGATGCTGATGCCGCTGGACAAGTTTTGCCTCAGCAGTGCGAGGAAACAATTTCAGAAAAAAATCTAACAGAAGTTGTAGACGTCCCTGGTAAATGTTTTTTTTTATTTTTTGCGTAGTATTTGCACGTGCTCTTTTCTTTGTATACTGTCGTTCCGTTAAGACCTTACCATATTTGCGTTTTCCTTAGAGACTCGGTCAATTCTGGACAAGGATGCCTTAAATGAAAACCCTAAAGCTAGCTCCTTGGCTAATCTTCGGAGTGAAGCTGTGGCAGATTGCCAGGAAGAGGATAAGACTGCTGCATCCGGTAGGATTATGACATCTGCGACTTCTGTTTCATACCCCGCAGGTGAGTTTGTATGATCATGTGAAACTTTCTTTCTAGCAGTTTCTTCTGATTTTTTTTTTTTAGAATGGTTTATTTAGAAAGATACATATTAGGTATGTGAATATTTGTGGATTCATACAGATCCAGATGCCAAGAGCTCTCAAGTCTTATCTGAAAGCGTTGTGTCTGAGTCTGTTGGTTATGTTATAAGAGACTCCGCATCCAAGCTGGTGGAGTCAAATTCTCAGTCTGACACCATTCCAATAGACAAATCAGGTAATTATATTGTCTCATTCTTTTGATATATAGTTTCATACTCTTGGTTCGGTAATTGCATACAAAATTGATATATCATAATTACTTATTTATAACACTCTACATGTGTATGTGTATACCTTTTATTTCTCAGGGACAATGACTGACGGTAAAGAATGTGAAGCATTTCCTCTCAAACCTGAAGAATCGCAACATCTAAGCCAAGATGGAGCACCTGCTGCCAGTCTTACATCTGCAGTAGATTTACATATGGTGCCTACATCATCTGAGGCTAATGAGCAAGTCAATTTCTCTGTAACCGGGAAGGTTTCATCTGCCGAACCTGAAAATTGTCAAACTGTTCCACCCGTGGAAGCAAGTAATTCAGGGGGTCATATTGTACAACAGCCTAGGAAGCAGACTGAAGATACTCACCAAAGTTCACAATTTGTCGAAGGCTGTCCTGCCTCTGAAGGGCCAAAGGATGCAGTAGATGCTGATGCCGCTGGCCAAGTTTTGCCTCAGCAGTGTGAGGGAAGAATTTTAGAAGAAAATCTAACAGAAGTTGTAAACGTCCCTGGTAATGTTTTTTTTTTTGGCCGTAGTATTTGCACGTGTAGTCTTTTCTTTGTATATTGTCCTTCCGTAAAGACCTTACCATATTTGTTTACCCTTTGATGGTTCGATTTATGTTGAAGTAATCTCTTTTCTTTTGCGTTTTCCCCAGAGTCTCAGTCAGTTCTGGACAACGATGCCATAAATGAAAACCCTAGTGCTAGCTCCTTGGCTAAGACTGCTACCGGTGGGATTAAGACAGTTGCGACTCCTGTTTCACACCCCACAGGTGAGTGTGTATGATCATGTAGCAGCAAGAAGTTTCTTCTGATTTTTTAGAATGGTTTATTAAAAAGATACATATTAGGTGTGTTTCCACGATAGAATCAATAATCTGTGTAAATTTTAAATAAGAGAATGTGTCTGTTAAAAAATGCAGTTACTATAAACTTATGACTAAGTTTTACCGGTCTTGATCTTGGGACGACCAATGCTTTTCCTTTTCTAGATTCGTGGAATAAAAGAATGTGCACTCATCCAAAATATATACCTGTCCTTGCGGATATTGCAGGTGGTGTAATTGAAGTAGGAGTGTCCTGTGCTTCTACAAGTTCTGAGCCTTTTGTAAAGTCCCATGTTACTGGAACTGAAAACGCTGCTACAGATTTAGGGTCTCATGTCATTTCTTCCCCAGCTCGTAAGATGACCGAACTACAACTTAATAAGACAGAGGATCAGAATACTTTGAGTTTGATGGCTACCGAATCTCCGGCCTTGGATAGAAACCCGACCTCCAGCAGTGGGCTGAACTTGACTTCCGATACAAGGAAAGCAGTGGAAATTTCCGAAACTACCCTTGTCTCTCCGGTACGTCCGATCTATATCTCAACATAGTTTCATCACTAGACAAAGCGAATGCTGTTACATTATGTTTTTATCATCCTTACGTAGCATATGCTTTTGTTTATTCAGATGGTGGTGGGATCTCTGTCAAAATCTAGCTTAGAGAAAACAGCTGCGAAGTCTTCGAAAACAAAATCTGAGCGTAAACCCAGGGGAACACCTAAATCTGCAGGAAAAGAGACTTCTAGAAAAGGAAATAGTGTAAAGGGAGCTGCACCTTTTCAACATTTTCAAAGTGCAGGCAAAGCAAATGCTGTTAATCAGAGTTCTGGTTCTTCTATTCAAATCACACACTCTACTGAGAAACAGCAAAGTCTTCAGACTCCTGTTCTTAATTCGTTTGGTACCCTTTCAGCCCCCACGACTAGTCTACCGGATATGAATTCTACTGCTCCCTCAAGCATTTTTCGTCGACCTTTCAATGACTCGCAACAAGTGCAACTACGCGCACAGATTTTTGTTTATGGTGGTCTGATGTAAGTTCTATGTTACTCTGTACGTGTTCTTAAGTTTTGTTGAGTCAGAGAGACTCAGTAGCGATCTCATTCAGAATTCTTGCACATCTTACTGTCTTACAAAATTATAATTGTTTTGTTTTTTTCTCCCGTTACAGCCAAGGGACAGCACCCGATGAAGCTTATATGATATCTGCATTTGGTGGTGCAGGTAAGACTATTATTCTCTTAACCTATTGTATTACCCATTTTTGAGACAAAGCATGTTCATTCTGAACTTCTCTAGATGGTGGGAGAGGCACTTGGGAGAAAGCATGGCGTGCTTGTGCTGTGAGGGCTCAGAGAATGCGTGTTTCTAGTCCTGAAACGCCATTGCAATCACGTGCAGGTTTCTAGTTCGATTTATTCAGCTCTTATGGTTATATTTTATTTCTCAGCTCTGCTGCTGTTTGCATTCCGTAGCTAAATACCCGAAACTGCATTTCCAGGGAAGACAGAGACCCCGTCAATGAGTCACACCAGTAGCAAAGTGAGTTCAGCGACGAAACCCATAATTCCACTCTCATCACCTTTATGGAGTTTGTCAACTCCCCTCGAAACTTTACAATCAAGAAGCATTCAGAGAGGTTCAGCTGCTGCACCACTGCCTTCTTCATCACATGCTCATCAAGCTGCATCAGTTACGAATATTGGACATAATACGGCTTGGATGTCCCCTCTCCCTTACCCCAACCCGTGGCTTGCTTCTCCGCAGACCAGTGGGTTCGATGTTGGTTCTCGTTTCCCCGTTTTCCCGATCACCGAATCTGTAAAATTGACACCCACAAAAGAATCGTCCTTGCCTTACTCTGGCGGTAAGCATGTTCTGAGTGGAACTTCTGGCAATGTTTTCAAAGGGACACAAACAATTGAGCCAGCCAGTACCGTTGTAGCACCTGCTCAACACTCCACTGGGACGAAATCAAGGAAACGGAAGAAAATGCCAGTCTCTGTGGAGTCTGATCCAAGCATTTTGAATTCGCTACAGCAGACAGAAGTAGTTGTCTCACCTCTTGTTTCTATATCAACACCTGTACCTATTACAGCTGCTCCGGGTAGTCTGACTTCTAACGCAGGCACCCTGCCCAGTGTTGATTCCATCTCTGCAGTCCCTATGAACCTGGTATCTACGTTCCCTGGGAAGAAAATGAAATCATCTTTGCAATCCCCAATTTTTGGTGGTAACCTTGTATCTGAAGTTAAGCAGAGATCTGTGTTGCCGGCAGATACCATTGATAAGCTTAATGAGGCTAAGATGCATGCAGAGGATGCTTCTGCTCTCGCTACTGCAGCCGTTAGTCACAGCGAATACGTATGGAAGCAGATAGAGCAACAGAGGCATGCTGGCCTCCAGCCAGAAACTCAAGGCAGATTAGCTTCCGCTGCTGTTGCCATAGCTGCTGCCGCTGCAGTGGCAAAGGCTGCAGCTGCCGCCGCCAATGTCGCAGCTAATGCGGCATTTCAGGCAAAATTAATGGCTGAAGAAGCATCCCTTCCTAGTCTTTCTTATCAGGGTAATGAACTCCACAAGTCAAATGATGTACTAACTCAAGGCCAGGGTACCCCTGCTTCTGTCTTGAAGGGTGAAGGTGCAGTGGTCAGCTCCAGTCCGTTCCTTAGTGCTGCCAGAGAGGCGGCTAAGAAGAGGGTCGAGGCTGCCACAGCGGCCACCAAACGAGCTGAAAATGTGGAGTCTATTGTTAAGGCAGCAGAACTGGCATCAGAGGCGGTTTCACAAGCTGGAATACTTGTTTCAATGGGTCATCCTCCGTCGCTCAATAAGCTGGTGGAGGTGGGTCCAAGTAATTATTGGAGGCAGGCTCAAGAATCTGAGAAAGTGCAGCCTTGTAAAGTGGGTGTATTAGAAAAAGAAACTGAGACTACTAGTGATAGAGGTTTTGCTAGTCCCAGCACTGCGCATACTGAGTTGGATGGCTCCGTGAGAGCAGCTGATGGTCTAGGTCTAGTTTCTGCCACTGGAAAGAAAACAAATGGACAGAAAGGTCATATAAGTGCAGACGTGGCTAAACACACTGCTGTAGTTTTCGAGCCAGAAGTTGGGTCAAAATCTTCGATTGACACCCAGACTGAAAGTGAGCAGATTATGAAAAAAACAAACGACGAGTGCATCAAGGAAGGTTCTCATGTAGAGGTTTGTGCTATGTTTGCATATATACACTTTCTATGCAAACTGCTCGCTGCTGGTTGTGTTTCTTTTTGTAATGGAGATAAAAAATTTCTATGTAGGTTTTCAAGGAAGGACCTGAATTAAGAACCGCATGGTACTCTGCCAATGTATTGAGCTTAGAGGATGGGAAAGCTTATGTGCTGTTCAGTGACCTTTCTGTAGAACAAGGTTTATTAGTTGGCCATTAATTTTTTTTATGTTAGTCCTTGCAGTGATCTGTATTTGATCGTTATGTCTCATTTACTTTACATATTGCTCCAAGTGTATGATATATATGTAACCGTATAAAATCACCCACTTTCCATTATTATATTTTATTCATGTGCAGTACTCTATTAGTTGATCCGATTCTTTTATCTCTTATCAGGAACAGATAAGCTGAAGGAGTGGGTAGCCCTCAAAGGTGAAGGTGATGAGGCCCCGAAAATAAGAACTGCTCGTTCTATTACTGCCCTGCCATATGAAGGAACCAGGAAGAGGCGTAGAGCTGCCATTGGGGATCCTGTTTGGAAAATTGGAGATAGGGTAGACTCGTGGGTTCATGACAGGTAACAGCAGTGATCCCACAACACAAAATCTGTATTGTTTTGAATTTTCCGTTTTGTGAAATCCTATTCTATTCATTCCACTAACTTTGGAAGCTTTATCTATGTGTTTTGTTCTCCTTTAGTTGGTTGGAGGGTGTTATCACGGAGAAGAACAAAAATGATGAAAATACAGTGACTGTGCATTTTCCAGGTTCGTAAAGACGTGTGATGAAGATATCTCATTTTCATGTTCTAAACTGTTTGTCTCTTTTTCTTTTTGGCAGCACAAGGAGAGACTTTGACTATCAAAGCTTGGAATCTTCGTCCTTCTCTTGTATGGAAATATGGAAGGTGGATTGAATGTTCTACTTCAGGAGAAAACATCTGCTCGTCACATGAGGTACTACTATGGCCCTTCTGTGAAGCTAGAAGCTTCGTTTTGGATGCTTTGCTATTTTGAATGACTCGAAAATTTGAATTGCAGGGTGATACTCCAAAGGAGAAGCGTCCTAGACTAGGAGCTCCATCTCCTGTGGCTGAAGGAAAAGACACGAAAATGGAAACTGTAGTTGATCCGGATTTAGGTAAACCGCCTCAGACTGGTGTTCTCGACCTCGGTGTTTCAGAGACTACATTTAACATCGGGAGAAAGGAGGGCAATCCTGGTCCACTCCGAATGAAGAGAACCGGTTTGCAAACGCAGGGAGCAAAAGTGATCTATGGTGTCCCTAAACCTGGAAAGACAAGGAAGTTCATGGACGTGAGCAAACACTACATTTCAGAGGCGAGCAATCAAACTCGGAAACAGAAGGAACCAGCTAAGGCTGTGAAACCAATTGTGCCCCAAAATCCAGGACCAGGGAGCTGGAGATTGCCTTCTAAACCGAGAGAAAAACAGACAACAACAACAACGAAGCCCAAGACTTTCAAACCTGCGCCCAAGACCAAAGAGAAGCCGGTTGCTGCACCTAGGATAATTCCCCGCAAGGACTCTCGTAGTACAACATCCTCAAATATGGAATCTGAAGATGCCGTTGGTCAGAGTGGAGAGAACAAAGGTCCTGCATCAACTTCCAGGGATCCAGCCAAGGGAACAGGGGAAGAGCAAATCACATCATCTTCACAACAAGGCCAAGATACTTGTTCCCAGTCAAGCACTACTGGTAAAGGGAAAGTAGCTCCTACTGCAGGGAGGTTAGCCAAGATTGAAGAGGCCAAGGCGTTGGATGATAATTCTTCAAAACATCAGATGGAATGGAACCACGTAGGTCTGTCCGCAGGATTCAGCCAACTTCTAGAGTAAGTATACAGGACACTACATTAATTTCTATATGGCAATCACTTTAATTTACTTTTGAGTTTATGTGCTTTGCTCTCCAGCTACTTGAAGGTCTGCAAACATCGATGATGACCTCAAAGATTCCTTCCATGTCACACAGCAGAAGTCACCAAAGTCAAAGGAAAAAGTAACTCTAGAGGTGATGTTCTATAGTGTCTAGTAGTAAAATGACTTGGAGGCAACTATATTGAGCTAAGAGTCTAAGACTATAGATTTTGTTTTTGGCAGGCAAGTAGGTGATGGAAGTAGCAAAAGCTAAGTGCACATAAAAACCTAAAAGGAAGTAAGAGGCAGTCTGCTGTTGTTTGGTTCAAGCTCCGTTGTTGGTTGGGGGAGAGATGATATGTTATTGTAGGTGTGTTTTTGATGTTTATTTTAGTCAGATGTTCTCTCTCTCTCACTCGGTGTGTCTCAGTGAGATAAGATGGAAGTATATTCGTGACATTGTTGTAGGAACTAAAACAACAGTTTTATTATTGCCAAGTATCATCATCATCTTCCCTGACTCTATTTAATCCTCTCATCAAGTATATAGATACATTTGTTTCATATTTATTTAAGATTATGATTGATCATACGACTGAATTATTACACAGTTGTTACAGGAGCAAAAGCTTCTTGTATTGTCTAAACAGGCTGGGCATGCCACTTCTGAATCTTGTCTAAACAGTTGACTAACGTCTTGGCTCGGTTTTGGAATCCCCTTGAACTGAATCTTGTTCTCTTTGTTCTACGGTCATGGATCAAGTGAACGGGAACTGGAATCTCCCATTTGATGAACTTCTTGTACCATGTGTACAATGTTGTTTTGGGAGCAAGAACCAAAGGCCTCTTCCCACGGAATATCTTCAAGTAGCTTGCGAGAAAAGGTATGATGAGAAATGTTTGCCTGCTCCTGGGGTATGAGAAACCACACAGCCACCTATCTTATCTGAACTTGGATCCATCATCGAAGGAACCACTGACCCGGCTAGGTTTCTCCAGAGAAACTCAAAAGCTTTCTTCTGGTGCATGTGGAGTTTTCTCTTAAGCTGTGGTATTAGCGACCAAACGTTCTCACTTTCTTCAGGTGAAGGAACCTCTAAGGAGGCCACGGGCATAGTGAAACTGCGTCTCTCATCTCCATCTTGTTTCACCTTAGTGTCTATGTCTTCTTATATCACAAGATAGTAAATATGATAAAGCTCTGATTCAGAAACAAAACATAAGTATATATTAAAATATGAACTATGTTGAATGTCCTTGCTTAGACCTTTGCATTGAAAGATCTTCTATTCCTAAAATGATAAACAATTTTATATAATATATGGTAAATCTTCTAAAACACCACAAAAAATATTTTTTGATCAAAAGAACACAAATGGTGTATTTAACTAGGAGTTTTGATGATTTGTATTAAAATAACAAATTCACTATTATTCAAACATGTTTTTTAAAACACTTTAAAATCCAGTGTTATTGAATATGTCATTTCATAAAACACCTTGATATTATTGTTATTGAACAAAATTTAAGTTGAAGATTTTAGAGTGGTTTAAGTGTATCAAGTTAATTTTCTCTCACTGAGATGTGAATGTAAATATGCAGAACCATGAAGTTGCTATTTGGGCATCTCCAACCCCACTCTATTTTGCACTCTAAAATAGAGTTTAGAGTAAAAATGTTCCAATAGTACTATATTTCTCACTCTATAATAGAGTGAAAAATAGGTTTACAACTTTTTTTTGTTCATCACTCTATTTTCTACTCTAAAATAGAGTACCACTGAAGCAAACTCAAATTCTATTCTGGAGTTACTATATTTTAGAGTAAAAAAATAGAGTAAGCCATTGGAGATGGTCTTAAGAGTCTTGATGACTTTTTGTCACGTGCAAACAATTTCACAACATTCATATGTACACATATTTAGATTTACACACATAAACCGTGTTCGTTCGACACTTTAAACCAATCTAAAATGGACTCCCTACAATCTATGTGAACTTATCTCTTTCAAAAAAGCAAATTTTTTTACATAAGTAGCAGATTCGTAGGATAAACATTAATATTCAAAAGATGTAATTTTTACAAAATTCAAAGAACATAGAGAAGCCCAAATAAATGGCTTTTAACGCTGAGTTCTCCTTCTTGTTAGCAAATAAAAAGTTATCTGATTTCAAATCTGGATGCAAAAAACTCCACTGGAATGAGACATCATCACCACTTAAGAAATCGTTCTCACTACAACCATCGGAGAGCGGATGCGTAAGGAAAACTGGAGTAGATGAGCATCAACTGATATTGACGAACGACAACGATTTCCGCCGAGTGGAATCCGGGTTCTTTGGTTAGTGAGATGGAAAGTTCGGTGGGGGAAAAATCAGAAGACAAGAACTCATTAGATTCCAGGTCACTCATAGCCGGTTCGTTGAAAACATAAGGAAGCAGCCACATGCACAACCCGAGTTCATCGGAGTTATCTATCCATCACTGGAACGATGGTTAAATCCATAGTGGAAGATGAGTCGAAGATTTCAAACGTTAATGCCGATGATTCCATTCAAACTTATTATCTCAGCATCACACCTCACCTTCAACTTCTTCATCCCTGCCGTTGTCGTCTCTGTCCTCACTGCCGTTGCCGTCTTCATCATCAACTCCGTTATCGTCTCTGTCCTCATCTTCTTCTTCTACTGGTTCTATATGAGGCTGACTAAGGACTGCAAAATTCGAACTCCATTGTCATCATCACCACTTCAGAAATCGTTCTCGCTACGGCTACAACCATTGGAGAGGGAGGCTTAAGGGAAACTGTTGTAAATGAGCATCAACTGATATTGACCAACGACAATGATTTCCGCCGAGTGGAATCCTGGTGCTTTATGCTTATCGCTTAAATCAGATTAAAATATTGCAAACAGTTTTTCTATAAAATTATTTTATAAAAACATTTTTAAAAGCGATCTGAAACGATTTGCGAACGCTCTTTAGCTATTCTGTAAAACGTTTTGATCTATGTAATGAATCGTATAAGAAAACTATTTACGCGAAAGTCTCTAACAGGTTCGCGATCTCGTTTTTTTAATAGAAATGATCGATCATTTTGAAATAGCGTTTAAGAACGTTGTTAAGGCGAGTTCTGGGAACGACTATTAAACGTTTAAGAACGCTTTGCGTGATTATGCGACATCTATTGTATAGCGACTTAAAATTGTAATCGCTTGTTAAATTGAGTTCTCAATACTACTACGGTTTGTGTTTTGTCAACAGATTCAATCATGACTGATGGTGATAACAACCCGCAAGTCAATGGGGGAAACCGGTGCAACTAGTGATAGTCAATCACTTGGAACGCTACCCACAATTTTCCGTCTGTTCCTAGCAACATTAACGGACTTCAGCTCGACAAGTTTGACGAAACAAACTTCAAGCAATGGCAGCAGAAGATGCACTTCTTTCTGACCACTCTAAATTTGTCCATGTATCTTACTGAGGTCTAACCAGTGCTACCCGCGGAAAATACTGATCCAAGGGCGCTTGCTAGCCATGAAGCATAAAGGCATGAAGACTTCTGATGCAAAGGTTACATTAAAAACTGGCTGGTGGACCAATTGTTCAGTGTTTACAGTGAGGTCGAATCTTCCAAAGATATATGGAATGCTCTGAAATAAAATACAAGTCTTTCAATGTAGGCTCTGAGAAATTTGCCACTGGAAAATTTCTCAAATTCGTGATGGTCGATTCACGACCTATTATGGATCAAGTGCATGAACTACAATTGATCTGTAAACAATTCGCTGAAGAACGAATGAAGTTTTGTGAGACTTTCACAGTAAACTGCTTCATCGAAAAGCTTCCCCTCCCCCCCCCCCCCCCCCCCCCCCCCCCCTCCAAGTTGAAAAGATTTCAAGAATAGAATTATCTTGTTTACAAGCAAAAAGCCTTGACGTTGCCAAATCTGATTATCAGGCTTCACAATGAGTCACTAAAACATGAAAAGGAAGTGCCAACTCATACTCACGATGTCAATGTCTCTGAGCATAAGAATAAGGGCAACGGAAAGGCAATATTCCAAAAATTTAGGCCGAACAAGCTTGCTCAATAAGCACCCACGAGCTTCAAGAAACAAGGCCAACATCCCACTAACAACAAATTCGTTGGGAAGTGCAACTGATGTGGCAAACTAGGACACATATCCTCGGAATGTCGCATTAAAGCTTTGAGGAAAAATCAGGCAAACCTAACTGATGCTGATGTGTGCGATGTGGTCACAGAAGCCAACATGGTTGAAGATAATCCCAAAAATTGGTGGTACGACACAATTGCCACTACACACATCTGCGTTGACAGAGAGATGTTCAGTACCTATCAGAAGTCTAAAACTAAAAATCAAGTGAAGAAGGAAAATATCTCCCAATTCAAAGTTGAAGGTACTGGAAAAATTGTGTTGAAGATGACTTCTGGAAGGGAGGTTACTCTGGCCAACGTGAAGCATGTTCCAGACATGAGGAATAATCTGATTTATAAATCTCTAATGAGTAAGCACGGCCTTCGAATCAACTTCAAATCCGACCAGCTGATCCTCAGGAAGAGTGTTGTTTTTATAGAAAAATGTTTTGTTAAGGACTTGTAAAAATGTCTGTAATAATAGTCACTCAAAAAATTGATGTACCTGATTCCAATGTTTCAATGAATAAAAATCAAGTTTCTTATGTCATTGAGTCTTCTAATATTTGGCATGAAAGATTGAGACATGTAAACTATAAGTCTGTGTAAAGACTAATGAACTGATTGAGACATATAAACTATAAGTCTAATGAAGTTTGTGTTCAAGCAAAACTCACGAAAAACATCACCTCGTGTTGAACAAACAAACGAACCTCTAGGTTTAATACACATTGATTTGTGCGACTTGAAGTATTTATGACGATAAAAATTTATTTGCACTTTCATAGACAATTGCACAAGATACTGCTATGTCTACTTATTAATAAGTAAAGACGAAGTCTTGGACAAATTCAAAGAGTACAAACTAGAAGTTGAAAAATAACTGAAAAAGATTATTAAAATAGTCAAAAGTGATAGAGGAGACGAATATGATGGAACTTTCAATGCGTTTTGTCAAGAAAATGGCATTATCCATCAAACCACTACTCTCTACTCCCAGAATCAAATGGAGTTACGGAAAGAAAAACCGAACTCTCAAAGAAATGATGAATGCAATATAGCAGGAATCTGGTCTAGCCCAGAATCTGTGGGGTGGGGGGAAGCGTTGTTCACCACAAACTATATCCTCAACAAAATGCCTCATAAGGTAATTCGCAAAACGCCACATGAACTTTTGAAAAGTAACATACCTTCGCACAAATACCTCAAAGTGTGGGAATGCTTGGCAAAAGTTGCAGTGCCACCTCCGAAAAGGTCTCAATTGGACCTAAAACCGTGAATGTTTTATTCATTGGTAAAGCACACAACAGTACCGCTTATAGGTTTCTGAAAATAAAATCAGATGTACCTGACATCCATGTATATACTATCACGAAATCGAGGAATGCTTTATTATTTGAAGACATATTTCTGTGTAAGGATAAACAACATCTCAAATGCGCTCGTGAAGAAATCGATGTGGTTATCTCCATTGATGAGGCAAGTACTTCTGGAACTTCTGCAATCAAAGCAGAAGATGTTGTAGACAAACCTAGACGAAGCAAGATAGCTCGTAAGGAAAAGTCTTTTGGTGAAGATTTCATGATCATATTTCTCGCTGAGAACGATCCGAAATCTTACGTTGAAGCCATGTCTAACCCTGACGTAGACTTCTGGAAAAAAGTAGTCAATAGTGAATTTGATTCTATATTACAGAATTATACCTTCTAGATGGTTGATTTTTCTCCAGGGTTTAACCCACTAGAGTCTAGATGACTGTTCAAAAGGAAATTGAAAACTGATGGTTTAGTTGATAAGCACAAGCCTGGTGGTGCAAGGACATAGACAAAAAGAATATGTAGATTTCTTTGACATTTATTCTCCAGTGACGAGAGTAAATTCAACCAGACTCTTGATCACAATTGCTTAAGAAACTTGGAAATCCATCAAATGGATGTTAAAACTGTCTTTCTGAATGGAGATTTAGAAGAGGAGATATACGTGAAACAATCTGAAGGTTTCGTGGTTCAGGGTCAAGAACAGAAAATTTGAAGACTCGTAAAGTCGTTGTATGAAATGAAGCAAGCTCCAAAACAATGACATGAAAAATTTGACAATTTAATGTTGTCAAATGATTTCCGCATTAATGAATGTGATGAATGCATTTACGTCAAAAGTATTCCTAGTAGGTATATTTTGTTGTGCTTGTATGTGGATGACATGCTCATCATCGGCATCAACAAAGATATCATCTAACAAAAACATGCTTAATAGTCAGTTCGACATGAAAGACATGGGTCTTCCAGATGTTATTATTGGCATTAAGATCACAAAGACTCCTAATGGGATAACCTCTCACGATCATTATGCTGAAAACATACTTAAGAGGTTCATGACCTACTCTAGTTGAACTGCAGAAACTCATGTTGACACTATGTTGCACTTGACCAAGAACGTAGGCGAGGCAGTGTTACAAGGGGAGTATGCACGGGTAATTGCAAGTCTGATGTACTTAACCAATTGTACAAGACCTAATCTAGTGTAAGCGGTTAACGTATTAAGTCGCTACACAAGTAATCCAAGTCATACATACTGGAAAGCCATAACAAGTGTATTAAATTACTTGTGATATATCAAAAGTTATAGACTGCACTACAGTAAAGAACCAGCAGTCTTGGAAGGATAATGTGATGCAAACTGGATATAAGACTCAAAGAACTCGAAATCCACAAGTAGATATGAGCGTAAAGAGCAGCAATATATTGGAAATCTTCCAAACAAACTTTATTGGCCAGATATACCACAGAATCTGAGATCATTGCTTTAGACAAAGAAACAGAAGAAGCATAATGGCTTCGTAATCTCTTGGAAAATATTCCAATGTGGCAGAAACCAGTCCCAGCTCTACGCATACATTGTGATAGCCAGTTGGCTATAGCTCGGGTACTGAATACTCCATCCAGATGGTCCAATTTGATCAGCCTGCGTATTTTCAAAATTAAGCCTAAATTTTTAAACTCATTCAGATGAGCCATCTACATGACTTGTACTTTTAATGTCTAAACTTACTCCGCTCTCCGATGGATGTAGCCGTCGTGAGAACGATTTCTGAAGTGGTGATGATGTCTCATTCCAGTGGAGTTTTTTGCATCCAGATTTGAAATCATATAACTTCTTATTTGCTAACAAGAAGGAGAAATCAGTCTTAAAAGCCATTGATTTGGGCTTCTTTATGTTCTTTAAATCTTGTAAAGATTACATCTTTGGAATATTAGTGTTTATCCTATGAATATGCTGTTTATGTAAAAAAAATTCCTTTGTTGAAAGAGATAAGTTCACATAGATTGTAGGGAGTCCATATTAGATTGGTTTGAAGTGTCGAACTAACACGGTTTTTATGTGTGTAAATGTAAATATGTGTACACATGGATGTTGTGAAATTGTGTACACGTGACAAAAAGTCATCAAAACTCTTAATAGAAACTTCATGTTTCCGCACATTTACATTCATATCTCAGTGAGAGAAAAGTAACTTGATACACTTAAACCACTCTAAAATCTTCAATTTAAATTTTGTTCAATAACAATGATATCAAAGTGTTTTATGAAATGACATATTCAATAACACTGAATTTTAAAATGTTTTAAAAAACATGTTTGAATAATAGTGAATTTGTTATTTTAATACAAATCATCAAAACTCCTAGTTAAATACACCATTTGTGTTCTTTTGGTCAAAAAAATATTTTTGTGGTGTTTTAGGAGATTTACCATATATTATATAAAATTGTTTATCATTTTAGGAATAGAAGATCTTTCATGCAAAGGTCTAAGCGAGGACATTCAACATAGTTCATATTTTAATATATACTTATGTTTTGTGAATCAGAGCTTTTATCATATTTACTATCTTGTGATATAAGAAGACATAGACACTAAGGTGAAACAAGATGGAGATGAGAGACGCAGTTTCACTATGCCCGTGGCCTCCTTAGAGGTTCCTTCACCTGAAGAAAGTGAGAACGTTTGGTCGCTAATACCACAGCTTAAGAGAAAACTCCACATGCACCAGAAGAAAGCTTTTGAGTTTCTCTGGAGAAACCTAGCCGGGTCAGTGGTTCCTTCGATGATGGATCCAAGTTCAGATAAGATAGGTGGCTGTGTGGTTTCTCATACCCCAGGAGCAGGCAAACATTTCTCATCATACCTTTTCTCGCAAGCTACTTGAAGATATTCCGTGGGAAGAGGCCTTTGGTTCTTGCTCCCAAAACAACATTGTACACATGGTACAAGAAGTTCATCAAATGGGAGATTCCAGTTCCCGTTCACTTGATCCATGACCGTAGAACAAAGAGAACAAGATTCAGTTCAAGGGGATTCCAAAACCGAGCCAAGACGTTAGTCAACTGTTTAGACAAGATTCAGAAGTGGCATGCCCAGCCTGTTTAGACAATACAAGAAGCTTTTGCTCCTGTAACAACTGTGTAATAATTCAGTCGTATGATCAATCATAATCTTAAATAAATATGAAACAAATGTATCTATATACTTGATGAGAGGATTAAATAGAGTCAGGGAAGATGATGATGATACTTGGCAATAATAAAACTGTTGTTTTAGTTCCTACAACAATGTCACGAATATACTTCCATCTTATCTCACTGAGACACACCGAGTGAGAGAGAGAGAACATCTGACTAAAATAAACATCAAAAACACACCTACAATAACATATCATCTCTCCCCCAACCAACAACGGAGCTTGAACCAAACAACAGCAGACTGCCTCTTACTTCCTTTTAGGTTTTTATGTGCACTTAGCTTTTGCTACTTCCATCACCTACTTGCCTGCCAAAAACAAAATCTATAGTCTTAGACTCTTAGCTCAATATAGTTGCCTCCAAGTCATTTTACTACTAGACACTATAGAACATCACCTCTAGAGTTACTTTTTCCTTTGACTTTGGTGACTTCTGCTGTGTGACATGGAAGGAATCTTTGAGGTCATCATCGATGTTTGCAGACCTTCAAGTAGCTGGAGAGCAAAGCACATAAACTCAAAAGTAAATTAAAGTGATTGCCATATAGAAATTAATGTAGTGTCCTGTATACTTACTCTAGAAGTTGGCTGAATCCTGCGGACAGACCTACGTGGTTCCATTCCATCTGATGTTTTTGAAGAATTATCATCCAACGCCTTGGCCTCTTCAATCTTGGCTAACCTCCCTGCAGTAGGAGCTACTTTCCCTTTACCAGTAGTGCTTGACTGGGAACAAGTATCTTGGCCTTGTTGTGAAGATGATGTGATTTGCTCTTCCCCTGTTCCCTTGGCTGGATCCCTGGAAGTTGATGCAGGACCTTTGTTCTCTCCACTCTGACCAACGGCATCTTCAGATTCCATATTTGAGGATGTTGTACTACGAGAGTCCTTGCGGGGAATTATCCTAGGTGCAGCAACCGGCTTCTCTTTGGTCTTGGGCGCAGGTTTGAAAGTCTTGGGCTTCGTTGTTGTTGTTGTCTGTTTTTCTCTCGGTTTAGAAGGCAATCTCCAGCTCCCTGGTCCTGGATTTTGGGGCACAATTGGTTTCACAGCCTTAGCTGGTTCCTTCTGTTTCCGAGTTTGATTGCTCGCCTCT
Organism: Brassica napus; assembly: GCF_020379485.1. Taxonomy (NCBI): domain Eukaryota; kingdom Viridiplantae; phylum Streptophyta; class Magnoliopsida; order Brassicales; family Brassicaceae; genus Brassica; species Brassica napus. Next base: position 11,002,203 of record NC_063441.1, read on the forward strand.
GAAATGTAGTGTTTGCTCACGTCCATGAACTTCCTTGTCTTTCCAGGTTTAGGGACACCATAGATCACTTTTGCTCCCTGCGTTTGCAAACCGGTTCTCTTCATTCGGAGTGGACCAGGATTGCCCTCCTTTCTCCCGATGTTAAATGTAGTCTCTGAAACACCGAGGTCGAGAACACCAGTCTGAGGCGGTTTACCTAAATCCGGATCAACTACAGTTTCCATTTTCGTGTCTTTTCCTTCAGCCACAGGAGATGGAGCTCCTAGTCTAGGACGCTTCTCCTTTGGAGTATCACCCTGCAATTCAAATTTTCGAGTCATTCAAAATAGCAAAGCATCCAAAACGAAGCTTCTAGCTTCACAGAAGGGCCATAGTAGTACCTCATGTGACGAGCAGATGTTTTCTCCTGAAGTAGAACATTCAATCCACCTTCCATATTTCCATACAAGAGAAGGACGAAGATTCCAAGCTTTGATAGTCAAAGTCTCTCCTTGTGCTGCCAAAAAGAAAAAGAGACAAACAGTTTAGAACATGAAAATGAGATATCTTCATCACACGTCTTTACGAACCTGGAAAATGCACAGTCACTGTATTTTCATCATTTTTGTTCTTCTCCGTGATAACACCCTCCAACCAACTAAAGGAGAACAAAACACATAGATAAAGCTTCCAAAGTTAGTGGAATGAATAGAATAGGATTTCACAAAACGGAAAATTCAAAACAATACAGATTTTGTGTTGTGGGATCACTGCTGTTACCTGTCATGAACCCACGAGTCTACCCTATCTCCAATTTTCCAAACAGGATCCCCAATGGCAGCTCTACGCCTCTTCCTGGTTCCTTCATATGGCAGGGCAGTAATAGAACGAGCAGTTCTTATTTTCGGGGCCTCATCACCTTCACCTTTGAGGGCTACCCACTCCTTCAGCTTATCTGTTCCTGATAAGAGATAAAAGAATCGGATCAACTAATAGAGTACTGCACATGAATAAAATATAATAATGGAAAGTGGGTGATTTTATACGGTTACATATATATCATACACTTGGAGCAATATGTAAAGTAAATGAGACATAACGATCAAATACAGATCACTGCAAGGACTAACATAAAAAAAATTAATGGCCAACTAATAAACCTTGTTCTACAGAAAGGTCACTGAACAGCACATAAGCTTTCCCATCCTCTAAGCTCAATACATTGGCAGAGTACCATGCGGTTCTTAATTCAGGTCCTTCCTTGAAAACCTACATAGAAATTTTTTATCTCCATTACAAAAAGAAACACAACCAGCAGCGAGCAGTTTGCATAGAAAGTGTATATATGCAAACATAGCACAAACCTCTACATGAGAACCTTCCTTGATGCACTCGTCGTTTGTTTTTTTCATAATCTGCTCACTTTCAGTCTGGGTGTCAATCGAAGATTTTGACCCAACTTCTGGCTCGAAAACTACAGCAGTGTGTTTAGCCACGTCTGCACTTATATGACCTTTCTGTCCATTTGTTTTCTTTCCAGTGGCAGAAACTAGACCTAGACCATCAGCTGCTCTCACGGAGCCATCCAACTCAGTATGCGCAGTGCTGGGACTAGCAAAACCTCTATCACTAGTAGTCTCAGTTTCTTTTTCTAATACACCCACTTTACAAGGCTGCACTTTCTCAGATTCTTGAGCCTGCCTCCAATAATTACTTGGACCCACCTCCACCAGCTTATTGAGCGACGGAGGATGACCCATTGAAACAAGTATTCCAGCTTGTGAAACCGCCTCTGATGCCAGTTCTGCTGCCTTAACAATAGACTCCACATTTTCAGCTCGTTTGGTGGCCGCTGTGGCAGCCTCGACCCTCTTCTTAGCCGCCTCTCTGGCAGCACTAAGGAACGGACTGGAGCTGACCACTGCACCTTCACCCTTCAAGACAGAAGCAGGGGTACCCTGGCCTTGAGTTAGTACATCATTTGACTTGTGGAGTTCATTACCCTGATAAGAAAGACTAGGAAGGGATGCTTCTTCAGCCATTAATTTTGCCTGAAATGCCGCATTAGCTGCGACATTGGCGGCGGCAGCTGCAGCCTTTGCCACTGCAGCGGCAGCAGCTATGGCAACAGCAGCGGAAGCTAATCTGCCTTGAGTTTCTGGCTGGAGGCCAGCATGCCTCTGTTGCTCTATCTGCTTCCATACGTATTCGCTGTGACTAACGGCTGCAGTAGCGAGAGCAGAAGCATCCTCTGCATGCATCTTAGCCTCATTAAGCTTATCAATGGTATCTGCCGGCAACACAGATCTCTGCTTAACTTCAGATACAAGGTTACCACCAAAAATTGGGGATTGCAAAGATGATTTCATTTTCTTCCCAGGGAACGTAGATACCAGGTTCATAGGGACTGCAGAGATGGAATCAACACTGGGCAGGGTGCCTGCGTTAGAAGTCAGACTACCCGGAGCAGCTGTAATAGGTACAGGTGTTGATATAGAAACAAGAGGTGAGACAACTACTTCTGTCTGCTGTAGCGAATTCAAAATGCTTGGATCAGACTCCACAGAGACTGGCATTTTCTTCCGTTTCCTTGATTTCGTCCCAGTGGAGTGTTGAGCAGGTGCTACAACGGTACTGGCTGGCTCAATTGTTTGTGTCCCTTTGAAAACATTGCCAGAAGTTCCACTCAGAACATGCTTACCGCCAGAGTAAGGCAAGGACGATTCTTTTGTGGGTGTCAATTTTACAGATTCGGTGATCGGGAAAACGGGGAAACGAGAACCAACATCGAACCCACTGGTCTGCGGAGAAGCAAGCCACGGGTTGGGGTAAGGGAGAGGGGACATCCAAGCCGTATTATGTCCAATATTCGTAACTGATGCAGCTTGATGAGCATGTGATGAAGAAGGCAGTGGTGCAGCAGCTGAACCTCTCTGAATGCTTCTTGATTGTAAAGTTTCGAGGGGAGTTGACAAACTCCATAAAGGTGATGAGAGTGGAATTATGGGTTTCGTCGCTGAACTCACTTTGCTACTGGTGTGACTCATTGACGGGGTCTCTGTCTTCCCTGGAAATGCAGTTTCGGGTATTTAGCTACGGAATGCAAACAGCAGCAGAGCTGAGAAATAAAATATAACCATAAGAGCTGAATAAATCGAACTAGAAACCTGCACGTGATTGCAATGGCGTTTCAGGACTAGAAACACGCATTCTCTGAGCCCTCACAGCACAAGCACGCCATGCTTTCTCCCAAGTGCCTCTCCCACCATCTAGAGAAGTTCAGAATGAACATGCTTTGTCTCAAAAATGGGTAATACAATAGGTTAAGAGAATAATAGTCTTACCTGCACCACCAAATGCAGATATCATATAAGCTTCATCGGGTGCTGTCCCTTGGCTGTAACGGGAGAAAAAAACAAAACAATTATAATTTTGTAAGACAGTAAGATGTGCAAGAATTCTGAATGAGATCGCTACTGAGTCTCTCTGACTCAACAAAACTTAAGAACACGTACAGAGTAACATAGAACTTACATCAGACCACCATAAACAAAAATCTGTGCGCGTAGTTGCACTTGTTGCGAGTCAGTGAAAGGTCGACGAAAAATGCTTGAGGGAGCAGTAGAATTCATATCCGGTAGACTAGTCGTGGGGGCTGAAAGGGTACCAAACGAATTAAGAACAGGAGTCTGAAGACTTTGCTGTTTCTCAGTAGAGTGTGTGATTTGAATAGAAGAACCAGAACTTTGATTAACAGCATTTGCTTGGCCTGCACTTTGAAAATGTTGAAAAGGTGCAGCTCCCTTTACACTATTTCCTTTTCTAGAAGTCTCTTTTCCTGCAGATTTAGGTGTTCGCCTGGGTTTACGCTCAGATTTTGTTTTCGAAGACTTCGCAGCTGTTTTCTCTAAGCTAGATTTTGACAGAGATCCCACCACCATCTGAATAAACAAAAGCATATGCTACGTAAGGATGATAAAAACATAATGTAACAGCATTCGCTTTGTCTAGTGATGAAACTATGTTGAGATATAGATCGGACGTACCGGAGAGACAAGGGTAGTTTTGGAAATTTCCACTGCTTTCCTTGGATCGGAAGTCAAGTTCAGCCCACTGCTGGAGGTCGGGTTTCTATCCAAGGCCGGAGATTCGGTAGCCATCAAACTCAAAGTATTCTGTTCCTCTGTCTTATTAAGTTGTAGTTCGGTCATCTTACGAGCTGGGGAAGAAATGACATGAGACCCTAAATCTGTAGCAGCGTTTTCAGTTCCAGTAACATGGGACTTTACAAAAGGCTCAGAACTTGTAGAAGCACAGGACACTCCTACTTCAATTACACCACCTGCAATATCCGCAAGGACAGGTATATATTTTGGATGAGTGCACATTCTTTTATTCCACGAATCTAGAAAAGGAAAAGCATTGGTCGTCCCAAGATCAAGACCGGTAAAACTTAGTCATAAGTTTATAGTAACTGCATTTTTTAACAGACACATTCTCTTATTTAAAATTTACACAGATTATTGATTCTATCGTGGAAACACACCTAATATGTATCTTTTTAATAAACCATTCTAAAAAATCAGAAGAAACTTCTTGCTGCTAAATGATCATACACACTCACCTGTGGGGTGTGAAACAGGAGTCGCAACTGTCTTAATCCCACCGGTAGCAGTCTTAGCCAAGGAGCTAGCTCTAGGGTTTTCATTTATGGCATCATTGTCCAGAACTGACTGAGAATCTGAGGAAAACGCAAAAGAAAAGAGATTACTTCAACATAAATCGAACCATCAAAGGGTAAACAAATATGGTAAGGTCTTTACGGAAGGGCAATATACAAAGAAAAGAGCACGTGCAAATACAAAGGCCAAAAAAAAAAAAATTACCAGGGACGTTTATAACTTCTGTTAGATTTTCTTCTAAACTTCTTTCCTCACACTGCTGAGGCAAAACTTGTCCAGCGGCATCAGCATCTACTGCATCCTTTGGCCCTTCAGAGGCAGGACAGCCTTCGACAAATTGTGTACTTTGGTGAGTATCTTCAGTCTGCTTCCTAGGTTGTTGTACAATAGGACTCCCTGAATTACTTGCTTCCACGGGTGGAACAGTTTGACAATTTTCAGGTTCGCCAGATAAAACCTTCTCGGTTACAGAGAAATTGACTTGCTCATTAGCCTCAGATGATGTAGTCACCATATGTAAATCTACTGAAGATGTAAGACTGACAGCAGGTGCTCCATCTTGGCTTAGATGTTGCGATTCTTCAGGTTTGAGAGGAAATGCTTCACATTCTTTACCGTCAATCATTGTCCCTGAGAAATAAAAGGTATACACATACAAATATTCACATACCTAATATGTATCTTTCTAAATAAACCATTCTAAAACAATCAGAAGAAACTGCTAGAAAGAAAGTTTTCACATGATCATACAAACTCACCTGCGGGGTATGAAACAGAAGTCGCAGATGTCATAATCCTACCGGATGCAGCAGTCTTATCCTCTTCCTGGCAATCTGCCACAGCTTCACTCCGAAGATTAGCCAAGGAGCTAGCTTTAGAGTTTTCATTTAAGGCATCCTTGTCCAGGATTGACCGAGTCTCTAAGGAAAACGCAAATATGGTAAGGTCCTTAACGGAACGACAGTATACAAAGAAAAGAGCACGTGCAAAAAAAAAAAAAACATTTACCAGGGACGTTTACAACTTCTGTTAGATTTTTTTCTAAAATTGTTTCCTCGCACTGCTGAGGCAAAACTTGTCCAGCGGCATCAGCATCTACTGCATCCTTTGACCCTTCAGAGGTAGGACAACCATCGAGAAATTGTGTACTTTGCTGAGTATCTTCAGTATGCTTGCTAGGTTGTTGTGCAATATGAATCCCTGAATTACTTGCTTCCACAGGTGAAACAGTTTGGCAATTTTCAGGTTCGCCAGATAAAACCTTCTCGGTTACAGAGAAATTGACTTGCTCATTAGCCTCAGATGATGTAGTCACCATATGTAAATCTACTGAAGCTGTAAGACTGACAGCAGAAGCTCCATCTTGGCTTAGATGTTGCGATTCTTCAGGTTTGAGAGGAAAGGCTTCACATTCTTTAATGTCAATCATAGTCCCTGAGAAATAAAATGTATACACATACACATGTAGAGGGTTTATATATAAATAATTATGATATATCAATTGTATGCAATACCGGCAGTACGCTAAAAAAAAAAAAAAAATAAAGAAAAAATATGCAGAACCAAGAGTATAAAAGTATATATCAAAAGAATGAGACAACATAATTACCTGGAATTTCTTTTGGAATGGTGTCAGACTGAGAATTTGACTCCACCAGCTTGGATGCAGAGTCTCTTGAAACATAACCAACAGACTCGGATACAAAGCTTTCAGATAAGACTTGAGAGCTCTTGGCATCCTGATCTCTATCATTGGCATTGACAGCTAATTCCATGCTTTGTTTGAGATAAGATATGCGAGCACTACCTTCCTTATTGTCACCCTTCGTAGACACATCACCATATGTGGATTCAACCATTGAGTCCATTAGTGAAACATTAACACTTTCTGAAGTCTCAACTCGAAGTATCTCTGTATGTGTCTGAGTCTGAAAAGTAGATTCATGTTCACTGCTTGTTGTATTTGGTAATACCCCAGTGAGTTCCAAAGATGCTTCAACAGTTGCGCTGGTATTGGCACTGCTGACAGGAAGATCTTGGCATTGGGTCCCTGAAACGTCTGGTTCAGCTACCTCAAGAGCAGAGAGAGCTTGGTCCCCTCTTTCTAGTACCGTGACATCGGATAGCTCCATATCCTTCAGATCAGACTTAGCAGTGTGGTCGCTGATATCATTTTCATCATTGAAAACCTCTGGAAGCAAAGTGGTCTGATTATGATTATTCAACTCACCACTAGCAGAAACCCCAGTCTGTACAGTTCCGTGGCTACAATCGATTTCCATCCTTGATTCTGTGTTGGCTTCGTCTTCTGTTTGGTCAAGAAGACTATCAGTAGTCTCAGTTCTTATATTGGCATGACCACCAGTATCCACAGCCTCTACAGTCCCGGTATCTGAAGGTAAAACGACACTGTTTTCCTCCATGGATGCCTCTTCCGTAAGGGTTTGGTTATGAACACTGTCAGTCGTCTCAGTTCCTACCGAATCAAGACCAGCCGAACTCACATGAGCTAAAACTGCATTATTTTCCGCAACGGTTTGGTCAAGAAGACTATGGGTTGTCTCAGTCCCTATCTTATCATGACAAGCAGTATCCACAACCTCTACAGGCACAGCGGCTGTATTTGAAGCCAAAATGGCATTATCTTCCGGCTCCTCCTCCACAAGAGTTGGTGAGTCATCTTTCAGCGGGACCTGTTCCTGTGCAGCATCTGTCTTGCAGGAGTCTCCTGGAGTATCATCCACAGAAGGGTTGGTGGGAGTTTCCTCTTTGGAAAGAATAGTCTCAAGGCCAGGCTCGAATTGATCCATTGTGCAGCCTAGCTCACCAGATTTCCTGATAGAATTATCTTTCTCTCTTACAATGACTTGGTCGTCCTGTCCAACTGAATTCAAAAGCATTTCAACGGATTCTGAGGAAGTAGCCTCAGACCAAACATTAGTATGCCTAGAAATGGCACAAGACTCTGTTGCAGCTGAGCTAAAGACTACACCACTACTTGCACGAGAGAAATCCTCAATCCAGTTACTATCTTCGTTACCCTCAATACCAAGAAAAGCCTCAGTTTCGACTAAACTATCAAACCTCAGATGCTCGTCAAAATCAAACCTTGGAAGAGACACCGGAGGAAACTTAGTGTTAGCTTCACCAGCTAAATGGAGATTCTGGTTTTGAAAGTCACTGTCATCATAATCCATGGGGCTATTCCTGACATATATGAGAGAACATGTGTAAAAATCAAAGCTTTAAACAAAGAGATGAATTCAGAAACGCTACCTCCCTCCATTCGGCGACGAAAACCGACCTCAGATGTTCCCTAATCGCACGTTCATCTACTGCTCCACCAAAACAATAGCAAACTCGTCAATACTATCTACCCTCTCGCATCCGTTGCGTCGGTGGTCAAGAAGGTTAAACTTACCGGAAAATTCAAGCTGATGGGGCGGACCTAGGGTTCCGGCGAAGAAAAGAGGTTTGGCGAGTGAAGCAGATTGGGAGAGAGAGAGAGAGAGAGATAATGATCGATTAATTATTCGATTTACTCAGGGAAATCAAACGAATAATCAATTTAAATTATAAACAAAAAATATGGATGCTCTACATCCACACTGACACGTGTCTTATTTCCTGAATCTTGCGGCTAGTATTGAATTTAACAAAAAAACATCTCATAGTAGGTTTTTTTAACTTTTTAAAACGTGAGTTCAGTTGAAAGAAAATTTAATGACCGAGAGGTAAATAAACGGGAGTCTTCTTCTTTTTTTCTTTTTTTACAGTCACCAAGAGGCGAAAGGTAAACGTTAATGACTGTACGGTAAGAGAAATGTTTTAAAGGATAAAAATCACACACGACAAAATTATCACTATTAGAGTAAAAGTAATTATTTAATGGCAAAAAGTTTTTTTAGCAAGAGGTTAAAAATCAATAGACCATGCTCCTCGATCTTAAATCATCGAGATTAGGTTTTTACAATCGGTGCCAAAATCTTGACACGTCGATATATGTAGCATGCATTCCACTGCTTATAATAGCGCCTCAAATTTTGAGTACAATGAATCAAATTCTTTTTCATTGTTTCTTGCTCCCATAAGTTGAAATTCTCCTCTAGAATTTTATCATGTCCATCCACAACCACTGAAGAGTGCATCATATGTCCATGATCCATCTATCATACATCTCTCTGAGATTGTTCAAAAGATTTTCGCACTGATGGTATTTCTTCTTGTCTATCGTTAGCATTAAACTAAGCAATACATTCTGATTCCGCGTATCTTACAGTTTCCAATGACTCTATGTCTATCCCTCTGAGTAGTTTTATCATTTTTTGCTTTCTATATATACCACATAATCCAAGGGTGAGTATCTCTATCCAACTCAGAGTCTTCTATATCATTCTTTCGCCATAATAGATAATCCATATTTGTGTGTTGACTTGCACTGGGGAATAGTAAAGGTGGAGACGTGATTGCTGCTAGAGAGCATTTTTGTAAAGTCGGTGGGTATTCAAAGATGACATTCAAACATGTTTAGTAGTTTCATCTCCTGCTCCACATCTCGGATAATGATTATCGCATCAAATATGACGATGAGTTAAGTTACTTGTCACATCCAACTGTCCTGATATTGTTTGCCATATAAAATGGTGTATTTTCGGTGGATCTTTTTATCTTCCAAACAAAGGTTTAAAGTTTTGTAATACGAGGTTCTGAATATTGCTGGTGTTTTGCAATACCTTGTAGCTCAATTTTACAGTATGCATACCACTCTTCGTATAACCCCAACAATATTCATCCAGCTGGTGGCCTTAGCAGATGACCAAGGACTGGATCAGCGGAATGTCCTCTCTTCTGACATAATTTTCTGATAGCTCCGTGTTCCAAATTCTTTGCTCTCCAATTAAGAGTTCACTTACTGGCATCATTGGATGAACTACTGGTTCAATATAAGTAGAAGGATGTGTTGGTATCGTTGTTATCCAAAGATCATCCCATACTTTGATCTCATTCCCTAAATGCACCTTTTGCATAATTCCTATAGAAAGCAATGGCTTCACAGCCATTATACTTGTCCATCAATAAGAGGGATTGTCAACCTTGTTCAGCCGCAAAGGCAAACTACATCTCAAGTATTTTCTGCTCAAAACTCTTGCTAATAAGGAATCTGAGAATTGTACTAATCTCCCCAACTGTTTGCTAGCAGAGCAAAATTGAACTCATGTATCAGCCTACACCCTATCCCTCTCTCTCTTCTTTCGACCTGCAGAGTTTTTCCCATTTTTTCCAATATATACCTCTCTTTGGTAGTTTGAACTCTACCAAAACAGTACAATGGCATTAGCTAAATTCTCACAAGTCTCTAGAAGTAGTAGCAGAGTCGACATGACATACGTAGATAGAACAAGAAAGATAGACTTTATCATAATCTCCTTTCCACCCTTTGATAACCATCGCCATGTCCAACCATTAATCTGGCTTTGTAGTTTTTCCTTAAGGAAAGCAAATAATTTTTCGTTTAGAGCCACTGATGTCCTCTAGGATCTCAAGATAAGATCTCATTTTTCCTTTATTTGCTATTTTCGTTGAATTTTTGATTGCATCCTTTACATGTCTGAATATCTTCTCACCAAAGCATAAAGACATTTCTTCATAGTTAATACACTGTCCTCAGGCTTCTCCAAAAATCTTAATTGATTTCATGACTTCATAGTATTCATGGGGTTGCGCCTTAGAAAACAAAATAACATCAACAAAAATACATTTGTTTAGTCATTGGGAGAAGTGTCTTAAAGGATAAAATCACACACTGCAAGATTATCACTACCTACTTGCGTAAAAGAGATGACGAGATGGATTAACTTGGCAAAAATGGTTATCTGTGAAATAAGCAAAAAAAAGATAATTAGTTTTTTTTTTAACACTGGTTAATTATGTTATTAAAACCTATAAAAACATTACATAGACGATATAAACGACAATTCTACATATTTTATGAAAATTCATATCTGACGATACTATATTTAGCAAATATCTATGAGTTTATGTTAATATTATACTATATAAAAATATTGAGATAATATACACAATAATTTATAAACGAAAATGTATGGTTTCTGTATATAAATTAGTTATTATAACAATTATATTAAAATTAAGGGAAACTGAAAACAATAAATATATAACATCTGAAACTCTATATGTTGTGGTGTTTCCGGCATTGTTCAAAGATATATTTGTATTGTACCCTCATCTTACAAGAATATATTACGCTATTTATTAAAAACAAAATCAACAAACTCCAATTCAACGCATGGTTCTTTTGCTTTTCTTTTCAGTTATTTAATTTCTTCGTATCTTTATATATAAAGAAAGCATTGTATCTCTCCTGGGCATGCCAGCTCGGATGCCACGCTGGAAATTGAAGCTCCCTCGCGCTGCCACGTCGGATCCGCACCGTTTCACTAAAGTGTGATTCGGTTATTACGGGCTACGCATTTGGGCTTCATGCTATGTTTGTACGCGGCCCGACTACCCCAATCTCCTGGTGGAACCCTAATCATCCTCTACGCTCGCCTTGGTGATCTCCGCTCTCCTTCGATCGGCGCAGCTGCGATCTATCTCCTGTAACAGTTCTTCGATAATCAATGGACTTAAATCATCTTTAATCACCACTGCGAAGCTCCCTCCTGCGCCGCTCATCTGCTATATAAAGATCTCACCGGTTCGGAAATACTTTCGACTATGAGATCGTTTATAGGAAATACTTTCGAATTCACTTTTTGTTGATTTTCACTCCTTTTGTTTATGTATTGCAGTCAACTATCATACAAGCGACTGTGTACAGAGGGTTTAATGTATTCCATAAGCGATTTTGATGTGGCTCAGAGCAATCTAAAGTCTCTCCTCTATCAATTTGACTGAATCGTGTCTCCACCGTCAAAGTGCGTCTCATCAGATTCTGGGAGGCTCTCCCTCTCTCTTTGTTTTTTTTAGGATGGTTAAGATAGACAGATGGTTTTTTTGAACTGTCAACTCTATGTCTTTTCCTTCCTTGGTTTGTAATATGCTGATGAGAACTCCTCCTTCTATCATAGGCTTACTAAAATCTTGGGTTTGATCTATCACGAGTCTTTCTTTCCTGGATTGGCTTGGCTGGATTGGTCTATTCTAATCTATCTTCCTTGCCTTCCTGTCTTGCCTAGCTATGCCTTCTTTCCTTGATTTCAGCCAGGATCTGCTTTTAGCCTGATTGGTAGGTTGGGTGGTGTTGGTTGCCTCACGATAACCAAGTGGGGTTTGTTGATAGGTTTGTTATGCCTGAAGAGTTTATTATATCTCTACCAGGTATATGATTGTCCATTGTAATCTGTTTCAGTTTGAAGTTTGTCTCTGAACTTTGATTTTTTTTTTTATGAAGATAAAAAGATGTGGAGAGATGGCACGAAAGATATGTTTCTTCAAAGACCAAATATCAAAGGTTGGAGTTTCTCCTAAAGAGTTTATAGACAAATATGTTTATATGTGCTTGGATGATGTTGAGGTGAACTCATATGCTTGCTTTTGTTTTTAATTTCTTGGACAGCCATTGCTTCTCATTTCGTCAGCCCTATATTTGATTTCTTTCTTTCCCTTTTTGAGGTCAAGCTTGGAGAGCTAGAAGCTGAACTTTCTGTAATCAAGGTCATAGTCAAAACGTTGCAGTGGCTATCAACAGTAGCATCCTTAGTGTCTTACATATGGCAACTCTTCCAAAGGTCTATTGTTATTGTCTCAAACATCGTTATATATATGAAAGATTCTGTAACTAAGGTAAACGAACTGAAGAAAGCAATTAAGTTTGATTGTAATAAGCACTAAACACTAACCAAAATAATAATATTGATGTTGTGTTCGCAGGCTTTTATGAAAGCTATACTGGAGAGCTTTACAAGAGTACTTCAAGGTTTAGCTTTTAACATTGTTGCTTAAAATAATTAATACCATCTTTGTAGACAAAACTATGAGATGCAGTGAATAACTTCTTATAGGTTTTACGTTTTACTTCTATGTTTGCGCTTTTTCTTCTTCTCATAATTATATCTCCTGTAAATTTGGGTCAGATAAAAATCAATGTAAATCTAGAAATATGTATTTACTTCCTTTTGCAAGTTCTGTATATAGTATTTAGTAATATTTAGTAAACTAATTTTTGATAACTAATTTTTGATTCAATATTTTATATACATTATACACTTATATACTATTTGTAAATATGACTTAAAACTCAAAATAAAACACAACAAAAATATCTTTTTTTTATATTGGTCGTGCCAATAACTACACTAGGGATGTCCGAAATGTTTTTAGAGTCAATTACCTAAATAACCACAAAGAAATTAGAAATTAGGTGAATATACGTGATGTGACAAGTTGTGTGTCTAACAACTAAGGTATGATGTTGTGGGATTTAGGGTATTTAGTTAATTAAGGGAAAAATTATGTATATGGGATGCAATTTCACATGTTTTTATTATAAACAGATGAAGAAATTACGGTATTAGACAGCTTTCCGCTACGACCAGATAAGCAATGATACACATATTGCTTGGCAAACAAGTTATTAATCAAACATATATTATATTATGTTTTTTATGCCCCATAATAAATTTATAGTAAATTAAAAATTAAATTAATGTATTACTCGGTATAGCAAATGGAAACAATATATGAGGTAATAGAATAAGTAAAACATCCACTAATTGTATACTGAAACTGAATAATAAAATTTTATTAAAAATACAAATACATTCAATATATGCAAAATGTAAAATAATCGATGTTTTGAGCACTAAAATTAATCACAACAATAGAAACTCGAATATACTTCCTATATATATAGAAATTGAGCAAACATTTAACAATGTATACCATTTCAATCATGCGTATCATGTTAATACAAACTTATAATCTATGACAATAATAATAAAAATAAATTATTTTAGTTAGACATATCACGTATGTAAAGATGATATAAAAAATGTTCTCATTAAAAAACATAACAAACAAATAAAGATAATAACTAAAATAATATAATGTCAAAAAATATATTTGACAACAAATAAAAATACAAAAACAAGTGACAAAAATAAGCAAACATCAAACGTTAAGTAAATGGATATAATGTCCTTCAACATTTAAATTTGAGAAATACTTTAGGATATCACTTAAAAAGTTTTTGTCACAAATATAGATTATAAGAATCAAAATGACCAAAATATTTCATTAAATAGGTAAATATGCACTTATACCCATAGGGTTAACTAATCCAAACTTTGGGGTTTAGAATTAAGGGTGGAGATTTATGATTGAGGTTTAAAATTTTATAAAATAAAAAATAAATATTAAAAATTTGAAAATAAAAATTTTAAAAATAGTTTCAAAAAGTATTTTCAAATTACAAAAAAAGAAATTAAAAAATATTCGGAAAAAAAATTCAAAAAAAGTTATAAAAATTCGAATTTGAAAACATATAATCTAAAACTATAAAAAAATATTATTTTTAATTTTTTTAATTTTTATATATCTAGGATGTTAAGGTCTTTTTACCTATTAAATGAAATATTTTGGTTATTTTTCTTCTTAGAATCTATTTTTGTGGCAAAAACTTGAAAATTGTCTATTTAGGAGAATTGCCCTTTAAATTTTCCTACTAGACAATAAACATTATTATACACATTTCTTGCAAATGCAAACCTAAAACACAAACCACCAAATCATACAAAAAATAAAATCTGAGATCTCAAGTAAAGTATATCCCGCCCGTAGGGCGGGCCGACCCTAGTTATTCATATTCTTATGTTTATTATATTTGTCATTTTCTTATGTTTTTATTCCTGTTAATTTTTCATTTATATTTTCTCAAACATCTTTTGGTCTCTCTTACATAATTTAATACTATTAAACACAAAACTTACAAATTGTGTATTAGAATTTAGGTTTCAGATACTTTTTACATATTTTTCTTTTATTTCAATAACTTGATAAATCAATTTGTGTATCTAAATTTATTGATTAAATGATTATATTCTTTACCTCATAAAAAAAACTCCACGATAAAAATATATTTTCATTTCATATGATCTTTTAACTCTTCTCTTTTTTTTTTTGTTATTTTACCTTATTTCTTTTCATTTTTTTTTCTATTTTTATATCCCACCTATTTTCATATCATAGGATCATTTTCTATATTTATCAATTCACCTGATATTTCCCCTAAATTTACTTTTTCCTTTTAATTTTATTGTGTTTTAATTTATAGTTTAATATATATATATATATATATATATATATATATATATATGTGTGTGTGTGTGTGTATACATAAATATAAATTTTAAGAATAAATACTATTTATATTAATATTAAAGAAACTATAATAGTTTTGATGTTGTATTAAATCATATATTTATATTCTATTAATTTAGATTCTTATTTTTTTATTTACTGATAAAAGTTGTCATTTAAGTTTTAAAATAGGCCAACAAGACATTTCATTAAAAATACATATAGTCACCCTAATAAAATTTTGAAAATGACCATGCATATCTATCGTATAGATTCCTGATCTTAGGCATAACCACTATATATTACGGGGTGTTAGTGGAACTTAGATTTCTATAGAGTTTGTTGATTTTAAAAGTTAAGAGATTTGTTAAATTTGGAAAAAGATGTAGAGAATTTTGTATATTGTGAAAATATATGAAAATAAAGTAACGTAATGATTCTAAGAATTCAAAGTAAACATGTAGTATTCTCAAAATCTTAATTTGTGAGTTAAAATGATAAGAATTCAACTCCCAATAACACTTACTTTAGTAGATTTGTAGAATCATTAAAATTTAAACTTTTTGAATAACAAATGACTTTGTATAGAATTATAGAATCATCAAACCAATAACAATAGATTTTAATGAGAATATGAGAATCTATAAACCAATAACACTAGACTTAGAAATTCTAAGACTCATTATAAATCTCATCCTCACTAACACCCCCTTAGTTTTCTAAGTTAAACTCAGCTTTATAAACCACTAAATAAATTGTATAAACCATAAATTGTCAACTTACCTTTTATGCATATTAATTGTATAACTAGATGATAACTTGTGTGCATGTGTGGAGTGAGTTTTTATAATAATGTTTGTTTATTATATGGTTTTAATATTTTGCAACACTATAATCTTTATCGATTATAAAATGACGAATACAAATGTTGGTCTTTTAAATATATCATCGTTTAATTATTTTTAAGACTTAATATGCACCCAAAAAAAAAATTGCGGCTGACACAAATCACCAAAATCAAATAGGCAACATCGATTGTATAATGACGAAAGAGAATTGAGTTTTCTGCTCTCGATTTGTTTACTACTGACTCTCCATAAGTGGTTTTATTTTCTACCTCTATAAAATTATGATTTCGTTCTTGTCTTTGTTTCATTGATATGAGTTAAGTTTTTTTTTAACTTCTTCTATGAATTCGGTGAATTACATAAGTATCAATTTAAAAAAATGGACATCTCTAAAAATTAGTTTCACTCCCGATACATATCTAAGAATAAAAATTTTGAAAAAAAAATCACTGGTAAACTATATTAACATGTTAGTGTTCAAATCTAATATATCAAATGGTTATAGAATATAAGTGCATACTCAAAATATAAATATCTGTCTAGTATATATTCACTAGCTCGGTCTAAAAATCATCTAATTCTAGAACAACAACAAAAAATTATTTATTTCACCAGTTCATATAATATCTGAATCTGAACGGGTGATATCCGAACCCGAATGGATATCCGAAGATAACCAAACTTAAATATACTTAGCCCAATATTTCTTGTTTACTTCTCTTATTTTATTCAAAATATTTATATTAATGATGCTTATTGCTCAAAATTAGATAATATACATATAATTATGAACAAAATCATTTGCTACTCACTTAAAATACATATCAAGCTCGTGTTTCTTGTATTAACAAAAATTGCATCTAAAATTTCAAAACAACAACTAAATTAGTGTCTTTCTATTTTCAAAGTTTTATTTCCAAACCTATTAATAGTTTAATCTTTTAAAAATTAGAAAACTAGTTAAGTTAAAATATATTTTAAATACAAAAAACTTAAACAATGAATAATTTATTTATTTTTTCTTCAAAATTTAAATATCTGAACCTGACCCAAAATATCCAAACCCGAACATAAAATACCTGAACCCGACTCGAAGCGTAAAAATACCCAAACGGGTTCTATACCTTGATACTGAAATACCCGATACGAACCCGAACGTGTATCTAAAAGCCCAAACCCTACGATATGAGTTCAATGTGAGACTTTTACCATTTTTTGTAATTTATAGCTGTTTTTAGAAATTCAAAATATAACATTTAGAAAAAATCTAAATTTTTTAATCATATACTTAATGTGATTTTTTAATTTATTTTAATAGTATAAAATTAGACAAAAAAGAAAGAGGTTAAAAAAATTGTTATCAAATATGTACTATTCATAATCATTAATTGTCCTATATATGTTAACCATATTGGGTAATTATGTAGCTTTTATTTAAGGAAAGAAAAAATTCTTTTATATAGTACTAATTAATTTATAGTTAGTTTAATAAAAAGCATAGTATATGTTTATATGAACCAACTTAATTTTCTAACAATTCTAAGAATAATTTCCATGATGACACGTGGCTACGAAAACATGTTGTAATGCTCCAGGATTAATATATAGGGGATGTTTACAGCCACAAATATGGTCATATATTAAACCGGTTAATCACATACAAACTTGGTTTGCATAAACAAAGTGAGAAATCTAAGCATTTATATAGGAGTAAATAAAGTTGTTACTGATAAATTACTAAACAAAATTTAAAACAAAAGAAACATAACAATCAAATGTTAAAAAAAAAGCGTTATTCCTTCTTACTAAATATTTATCAAATTAATTAATATAACACATTAAATTTGTTTAGTTGATTTTGTAAATGAAACAAAAACAGAAAAAATATAATCAGTGTTTTACGCGGGTAGTATTCTAGTATAAATAATTATATAAATAACATAAAATATTTGATACATAAGATTTTTGTTATAAAGAGAAAGTTTGGTATAGATTAGCACAATCCAGTTAAAAATCTAGGATTTTTTCTCTTTAACCGTGTATCTTTTCTTTTAAACTTTTATCTGTATATAATCAAAATCCAATCTCAGTTCCGACAAATGAAATGAAACAAGTGAAAGAAATACAGAATAAATCACTTGGTACTTATATAAAATTCTTTTATTTTTTGGGATTTATTTTTTTTTGGGATAAGAAGATCTATCACGCAAAGGTGTAAGCAAGGACATTAGTTCATATTTAAACTCTTTCTCAAAAAAAAAAAAAGATCATAGTTCATATTTTAATATATACTTAAGTTTGGATTTTTGAAACAGATCTTATCGTATTCACTATCTTGTGATATAACAATGTATATGGCGGGACATAAGAAAACCATGAAAACAAACAAATTCTCCTAATTAAGACACTAGAGTAGTGCTTATCCAATAAATATTTACTCCGGCTTAATTTGACCTAAACTCTCAGACACAATCATCGCCCTCCAGTTTTTCATTAAACAACATGGTATCAAGAGTGTCACTATTAGAGTATCTATAGTTGGTTTGTTTAGTTAGAAACCGGATATTTTATGATGTACATAAATACTTGTACCTTGTTCACTTACGGTTAACAGAAATAATATTCATTTTCACATCTCTTGATCTCATTGTCTTCATCATGAGTGCTCTGTTTCTGTTCAACTTCAATTCCTCTAATAGTAACGCTTCGTCATTTTTGTAGGTGCTCGACTAATGGACCATTTTTGTGGCATAATTGTTAAGAAACAAAAAAGGAAAAAATATAATGTACAAATGCTGTAAAAGTTTTGACATTTTTCTCTCACCATCGATAATGGCGTCATTGCATCCATTAAACTTATTCAAAACAGTGTTCCGAAAAGTCCTACAAGCAAACAATTATCTTAAACTAGATATGAGCCCGTGCGTTGCGACGGGTTTTGTTTGATGTTTTAGTTTAATAAATAAATAAAAGTAATAAATCATTTTATTATATTTTTAGGATTGTTTTTGCATATATTGTGTGAGACTTATTTTATAATTAAGAACTCGTTTTTATACATAAATCCCAGTTAATATTAATATTATATAATCATTTGCATAGGTGAATTTTTATCAAATTTTAACTTAGTGCTAGAAAAAACACTCATACTTATTAATTTAAACCCAACCCAACCCGAATTAAGAATTATAATGAAAAAAATTGAAAGTTAAATAAGGTCAATCGAGTCATTGACAACATCATACACTTTCTTATGTAATAATTTAATATTTTATTAAATTTATACGATGCTTAATAATTTTCTTAATTTATTATTTCTAAATGATATATTTCTATAACAACATTTTAATTAAAAATGAAGTAGAAAATATTACATAGTAAAAACAAAAAATGTAATAAGATGGCGATGAAACTTGATTTTTTTTGACAAAATGCATATAAAAATCACTTCGATGACAATAATAATAATAATCTATTTCTTATGACCACACATGAAAATATATATCAAACATGTGTATGATTTTTGTATGACCAAACACATATAAATAGCAATCATGAAAACATCCTAATTTTTCATTTTTGTTAATTAAATAGTTTTAACATCATACTTGTCATTGAATTCTTTTTTCATTTATTATTAAATAATTTTAAATTTTATTTTTGTTTGTTTTTTTTAAAAGGGCCCCTTTTCATTTACAGTCTATATATATATATATATCAAATACTCTTTTATATTTTTTCTAGGATTTTAGGAAATGGAAATTAGTATCATATAACCTTTTACAATTATCTTCTCTTTAAAATATTAAAAAAAATAAATTGTTATCAAATAATTATTTCTAGTTACTATTAAATAAGGTTAAAAAAAAATACTATTTGTACAATTCGAATCTAAACTAATTTTAAACAAAGGGAGTAATTTTCAGTATCATGTTCATCATCAAATTATCTCTTAAAAACATTACCAAATAAGTTTTTACAATTTTATTTTGGTTAGAACTTAAACATATGATAAAATCTCTCTTGTTTGTGATTTTTTAAAAATATATCAAATATTCTCTTAAAGTTTTTAAGGGTTTTAAAAAAGGAAATTAATATTAAATAATATTTTAAAATCTAATTTTGTTTAGGATTTAGAAAAATAAAATTAATATCAAATAATTGTTTCCAGTTAATATTAACTATTTTTAGAAGTTCCAATTTTCAAAATTCGTTTTTTCAATATCACAAATATTTTAACTATTTTTTTGTTAATTAAATAATTTATAGTATTATGTTTATCATTAAACTTTAAAAGTGAAAATTACTACTAAATAGACTTTTAAAATTATCTTTTGTAAGGATTTTTTTAAAAAAAAAAAAATCTTATTTGGTCAAGATTAAAAAAGGAAAAATTATTTTCCAAATCTATTTTATTTAGGATTTTAGGAAAGAAAAATTAGTTTCACATAATGTCATGTTTTTATTGACACATTAACAATATAATTTTTTTATTGGCACATGTAAAAATCATATCGAGTGAAAAATATTTAAAGTTATTTTGGTTTATAATTTTTTAAACATAAAATTACCTCTGAAAAAGGAAAGTTAGTTAATTATTAGAAATTTAACATTGCTTTTACAATTTTATTTTATTTAGACTTTTAAAAAAGAAACTTACTTATTTTATAATTATTTTCTTTAATATTTTTCACTAAAAGTTTTCTTGTATTGGTAGGATTATAATTCCTTTTTGTTTAATTTTTTATAAATTAATTTATATTTAATAAAATTTCCTGTTTAACGAATTTTATATTTTGTCTTATACGTACAAACACATATTTTCAAATTTTTCATATTCACACATACTCATATACGACAACACATCATAATTGAAAAAAAAATTGTGTTAGCATGAAAAAATGTAATAAGATTATAAGAAAAATTGAGTTGTATCAAGAAATTAAAAGAAAATACGTAGGTAATATTTTTTCGTAAATAATATTTTGTTTTTTGAAAATAATATGTGGAAGCTAAAACCTAAATAAAGTTGTGAAATATTTGTAGCTATTTTTTGGTTTATAAATTATTAACATACAATTATCTATAAAAAGGATGTTTCTTATTTATAATAAACTAATAGTGATACTTTTAGATTTTCTTTTGTTTAGGCTTTTAAAAAATAAATATTACTTATTTTATAGTTAGTTTTACTTTACGATTTTTATTAAAAAAATTCTTGTACTTGTAGTATTTTATAATTAGTTTTTTTTCTAGATTTGTTTTAGTTAATATTTTTCTTTTACAATTTTATTTCTTTATTATCGTTAAAAACGAAATTTAGATTTTTTAAAACGAAAAAAATTACTTTCAAATAACGTTTTACAATTATTTTTCTTTTTAGGATTAAAAAAAATACAATATTACTATCCAATAATTTTAACAATATATAATTGTAAAAGACTATGTAATAGCAATATAATAGTAATACTTTTACAATTTTCTTTTTTTAGGCTTTTAAAAAGGAAATATTACTGATTTTATAGTTAGTTTTACTTTTTGATTTTTATTAAATAATATCTTGTATTTGTAGGATTTTTTTTAAAAAAGTAGATTTTTTTAGTTAATATTTTTCTCTTACAATTTTCTTTCTTTATTATCTTTAAAAACGAAAATTATATATTTTTTTAACAGAAAAAATTATTTTCAAATAAATTTTAACCATTATTTACTTGTTTAGGATTTAAAAAAAAAATTACTATCCAATAATTTTAACAATATATAATTGCTCTTTTCCAAAATCTTAAAAAGAATTGTAAAAAATATATTTTTGTAATAATAACTTTTATTTTCTAAATCTCTTTTAATCCTAAGAGAAGAAATCATATATTTGACACATGTCGCAATCTTAAAAAATTATTGACACATGTCGTGATCATGTTAATTAACAACTTTGAAAAACTAAGCTTTATATAATAAGATTTCAAACTTCAGTCATACTCATGCATCAATATGTAGATTTTTAGAGTGAGAATAATTGTTGTCACATAAGTTATTGATTCTTCTCTTACATATACGCTTAACCATCTTTAGTATGGAGGGCCTATAGTAATTATTATTTCTTTAATTTCTTCAAATATTAAGAACACACATTTTTAAATATGATAGAAGGATTTATATTACATCTATCACCCATCTGATTTCTATGGACGAAAAGGTAATGAGAGTTCCCATAATAAATTGATAAGATTTGATGAGGAAGAAAAACTTGGAATTCCATAGACTAAATGATAACATCATATTTAAATGAAACACGTAAGATGCAAGTAAATTCATTTAAATTTAAAAGAGTAGACGACTGCATATTAATTACATACTCCCTCAATTCCCGAAAGTAAGATTTTTTAGATTTTTTCTTGTTCCACAAAGATAGATTTTCTATATTATTAAGGTATATTTTTATACTTTTGAGAAATATTAATTGAAAATATTTGAATTGATTAAATTTCATTGGTAAAAAGTTATTGAAAAGTGTATAATAAAATAAAAAATAAATCAAACTATAAATATTAATTAAATTCTTAATAATCGTGCATACTCTAGAAAATTTTATTTTCGAGAACAAAAGGAGGGAGTATTAGAATACCCAAAAAACATAAATGATAATACTAGTGGTGAGAGAGGAGGTTGTGTGTTTATAGAGAGAAAAAGACAATGATGAGGAAGAAGTGGGAATTCCACATTCACGTTGTAAACAAAAAAAATTTGTGGTCTACTTTTCTGCCAAAAGACAGAGAAGATTGTGACTCATGATAACATCATATCTTTGTTGCTTTCGTTTTTGCAGGTCCGTTAAAAGGAAACTCAACATGTCATTGTTTTAGAATAGACTATAAAGATTTGATATCGATGATTCAAAATTCAGAAGATAGACGAGTTTTTCAACATAGCTGAAGTAGTTAGCGACACTAAAGCGAAGTTTTCAAGATTTTACATTTAGATGCCAACATCAAGTAGAAAATTCTACAACATATTCATTAACTAAGGTTTCTGTAACATTACATAGGGATCTTTGCTTTGTTAGTTGTCAAACTCGGCACCTCTAACTTTAATACTTGAATATCTTTTGATATCAAAAGAAAAAAACATACCCAAATATATTATGTAAATATGAATACACCGTAACATTAGTCATTCGTTTGCTATTGAATCATGGATAAACACTTGGGGAGGGGGAGGGGGAGGGGAATGTTAAAAAAAGATGAACACTTTATAGTCTATAATGAACTTCCCATTTATTTCTCACCTTTGTAGAGTATAATGAACCTTTTTATTGGTTCTGAGAAATGTACGGTATGAAAGTTAGAATTAATCCTATGAGTTGTACCAAATTCAGCACAAAGAACACCATCTCATCACCTGTGTCTCATGTTAAAAAAACGATTAAGAACTTTTCTTTTTTTAGAGAGATTAATATGGGCAAGGTGTAAAATTTGACCTGGAAGGAAAGTCGCAGTCTGTCTCTTTTGCGCCCAAGAGAATCTGCAGATTTAACGACACACAGTAAAAAGAAAATTAACAACAGAGAAAAACAATCCAACCAGAAAAAGTGACGAAGCTCCTATATATTTCTTATATAACTGAAGGTAAATATTTGCGTGCATGTGACTTGAATTTTCCAGCTATAGCCTATAAGTAAATATTCGCATGCATGTGATTTGAATTTTCCAGCTATAGCCTATAGGTAAATATTGTTTGGTGTACAATTCCAGTGAATTGCTTACAAGATTCCTCCACCGGCAGGGCCAAATGATTTGAAAATAGACATTGCGGTCATAGAAAGTCCATTAGCAGCACCTCTCTGACTCTGTGGCTGCAGTGGCATGCCGAAGAAAAGTGAGCATTAGACCAGAGGCAGAAGAAGTTACCATTATTGAAGATGGCCATAACTAAAACAAGACGGAAAAGGGTATGTGGTACACTGGCCCAAGAACCATACCACCGCCTTGTTGAGCAAGATAAACAGTCCTGTAACAAGAGAGATCTGCAACAACAAAAACCACAAAGATATCTACAATATTTATTATTGTTAATTAAGGAGACATTATATACAAAAGCATCAGGGCTGTCCCAATGTACTCACAGACAACGCGTTTTTCAAGATAGATGCACAGTTTATCACTAAATGAAGGGTCAACCCTGAAAGTGAAGCTATAGACGGGTAACAAGAAAGCAGCGGTATTAGCATCACCTGAACAACAACAAAAATGTAAGGGATTTGAAAAGTCTATTGTAGACAACCGATTACCACTCTAAAATCAGAGAGGATTGCTTTATAATCAAGAATACTTAGCAAAACTAAAAGGCCAGATTTACCGCGGAAAGACGTATAACCACAAGGAGTCCCAGGCTCTTCTCCATCGGGGGGTATACCATAAGTTGAAACAACAGAAGCCCAAGTCCTGAAAACATGGTAACTCAAATCACAAGGAACCTCCAAGGGGAAATATATGTGGATAGACTATCACAAACCAAATCAAAAGAATCCAAGAACTAATTAAACAATCAGCAATGAGCACGCTTCACGAAGAAAATATAAATAAGCACACACTTCTTTTAAGGAACCACTACACAAGACAATGTAAGCTATATACAACATGCACCTGATATAGCTAAAACTTGGCCAACATCTTGAGATGAGAAGCTCAATCCTCCATAGCTTATGTCGCTAACAGCCCAGAGTGAAAATATCTTGCAAAGTTCACCGAAAAAGTGATAAAATGTTAAAGCTGCTGAAAATATTTGACAGCACTCGATCCTCTAAAACAAATAAATAACTTCGATAGAGAAGTGAACTGTAACTGTCTTACCTCTGAATAAGCTATCTCCTGGAGGGAAAAAACACAATACACAATGATGATAGCCATCAATGGACGGTTCCTCAGGAGACTTGGCTTGCTTTGTGTGTTATGGTCTTCGAGTCCTCTACCTATACTTCCATCATTGTTTAGTTCATTTGGTGAATATTCAGGTTCATTTGGATTTAGCCTCCCGCGTGAAATTCTGCAATGTGTATGAAGTGTTTCCTGTAACTTATACCATGAGTTAATATTTCCAGGTTTATCTTCATACAAATATCAATATGCTTAAAGTCATACCTAATAGTTGACATGATTCTAAAATTCGGTCTACCTGGCGCATATACGGGGCCTAGGCGGCAAATCGATCATCGCCAGACTTTTTTCATTAAATCTGATTTATTTGATTCAAATAAATCGGTTTAAACCGTCTTAAATTGGTTTAAATAAATTTTAAATCGGTTTAATATATATAATAAATCAATAATTTGTTAACATCTAGGCCCACCTAGTCATTAGTCCTCTACAAAGCGTATAGTTACTGCATAGTGATTTATTGAACATTTGTTCTTGATCTTCACAAGAATTCATTTTATGAACAAAACATTGCAAAGAGAATACCCTATACTAATTTTGTCCATGAGGAATGAATTAATATTTTTGTTCAAGTCAATACTCACAGGCAGCCACCAGCATGCAATGAGAGCCCCAGTAGCATAGACTGATATAACTAAGCTCGGTAGAAAATATGGAAAGCTGTAATGCACAACACAAAAAGAAACTATTGAGGAGACTATTTTGCATTTGAAACTGCATTTTGGAGTGTATAATAAATATATTACCTTCCAAAAACTGAATCCTGTGAAAATAAATTAGGATACTTCTCTGCAGGCTAAGAAGCATGAAACAGAAACCAAGCAGCCCAATCAGGAAAATGTAAGGAATGTGAAATTTGTATAAGCAGAGTTTAGAGTGAAGTGAACCTGAGCAAGATAGCCTCCAATAGCAGGGCCTATTATCAGTCCTATACCTCTCGATGTACTTACCTGAAAGACATGCAAGAAAAAAAATTAAACTAGATGAAGTAAACATGGCCAATAATAGAATAAACAAAAGCCTCACAACAGAAAGACTAAGAGCGTGATACTCTTCACTAACGACTTCTGAAGCATATGCCTGAAACAGCAAAGAAACACCTTTAGAAAGTGCAACCTCAAAGGACATTTGAAAGAGAAAAAGTAGATATTCCTTCACAGCTTTGACGAAGACATTTACTTACTCTTATTACTCCGAGCAGACAATTGACGCAGCCGAGAAGAAATCTAACTGAAATAGCAAACCAGAAGCTTGTGCTTAAACCAAACAAGGTATTGAATATGATCCTGAAAAGAGTGTCGGGGAAAATAAAAATTCTGCAAGAAAAGGAAATTGTCTTTATTTAAATATTGAAGAATAGTTAAAGCTAACACAGAGAAAGTCGCCATGAGGATGATAGGTTTGCGACCATATCGATCAGCTAGTTTCCCCCAGAGAATAGACGTCAGAGCTCTTCCGATCATGAAAGATGATGCTAAGAACAAGAAGAAGTAACACCAACGAATCTTTCAATATTAATATGTTGAAGCAATTAAAAAAAAAATTGCCTAAAGTTATTACCAACAAAACCAGCATAGAAACCAATATCCTCTTCTTTTTCAGCTACATGGAAGTCTCTGATCATGAAATAGAGATATGGAAACAGGGAAGATATCGGGAGAGCTGACATACACCACAAGGTTTTGAGCATCATCCGTATTAGAGAGACGCACAAGTTCGTGGAAACAAAACTAACATAGAGAAAGCTAAAGGAGGAGAATATTGAACCGGTGCAGAGAGAGACGAGCCAGATGAAGGAGAGGTGGATGTAAGGGATTCCTCGCTGTTCTTGCTTGAGTCGGTCGATGTTACAGCCTGGGCAGTTATTGTCTTCTTTCTCCTCCAGAAGGGTTTCTCTTGCCTCGTCGGCCATGATCGGAACCACTGAGTCGGAGTAGTCTACTGATGTCCTCTGGTTGATTTTTTTTTTGTTCAGTAGAAAAAATATATAATAAAAAGAAGAATCTGTGTCAAATTAAACATGGGTCGGATAACTATTGAAAAAAATATATTCTAAAGGCGCCAAAAAAAGAAGCTGAAATGATTCACAAGAATCCAATTCTATGAGATAACAAACTAAGTCCCACATTGGATAATTAGACAAATGGTGTATAATATATAAAGAGATGTCCAACTCTAATTAGTACGAGGCTTTCTGGGATGGAAACCAAAAAGTAAATCCATGCGGACTTGCTAATTAGACCCAAAGTGGACAATATCGTACTAATCGGATAATAAAGAGTTGGACACGGGATTTCACAATCCAACAATTGGTATCAGAGCGCGGTTGACGAGAAATCTGCAAGAAAGACCGAAATACCCAGAAATCAAGTCAGAAGATCTTGGAAGTCAGTTGTGGGACACGAGATGAATATGATCCTTAGTTTGAGAGGGAGAATATGAGATAACAAACTAAGTCCCACATTGGATAATTAGACAAATGGTGTCTAATATATAAAGAGATGTCCAACTCTAATTAGTATGAAGCCTTTTGGGATGAAAACCAAAAAGTAAATCCATGCGGGCTTGCTAATTAGACCCAAAGTAGATAATATCGTACTAATCGAATAATAAAGAGTTGGACACGGGATTTCACAATCCAACAAATTCTACTCAGTGCTGCTGTGCTGACAACTATTGAAGGTATAAATATCACAGATCTTTATACAATAACAGATCTCTTATACAATAAAACAGAGGTCAACAATTATTTGAGTGACATGTATCATTTAATTTTTTTAAAGTTATCTTTTATTTTTATTTCAGAAACAAACGATTTTTTAGATAAAATTGTTCCCACTAGGCCGGGGACAGATCTGGATATCCGAGAAATTTATGGTACTTGGATCCGTATCCGTCGGATCAGTAGATTTAATATCTGGATCCAGATATGTGGTTTCTGAATATCCGGATTTCGGATATTCATCTCGATATTTTGTTACCCACGGATATCCGGATCCGTAAAAATAATTAAACATAATATTTTTTAAAAAATACTAATTTTTAATATAATACATAAATTAAATATTTATATAATATTAATAAATATATTTATATATGTCTATAATATTTTAAAAACTAAAATATAATATTATAAGATTAATTCATGTATAAATATTTATATATCAAATATAAATATTAATGAAAATTAAAAATTTAATATGTTTTAAAAATATGGATCCGGATCCGGATATCCAGACTTAAAAATTAAGATATCCGGATTCAGTTTGGACAGATCCAAGACTATCCGAATACGGACACTTCAGATATTCTATTTTCGGAGCGGATCCGGAGCGGATCTCGGATCAAATCCGGATCTCGGATAATAAGTCTCAGGCCAACAACTATCTCTATAACTGTTTTTATTTCCCACTATCTCAACCATATATATTTTTTTTATGACATCTAACTTTATTGATTTCAAATCATTGTAAACATATTACATGAATCATAAATTACAACAAACATGTTAAGAAAAACATATAGCAGAGACAGCAGTAACACGATGCTTCCTAACGCACTCGTAGGATACACTGATTCGCTAGCTTTCCTCCATTTCGTTAGATCTTTCTTGTGGCTCTCAATTAATGTGAGTAAATGCAATTTTCTTTTAAGAAGATCATTGAATGCAATCTATCTGTTACATTGCAATCCGCTCCAAACACTTCCGCTGCAGGAGATAACATGTTTTATTGTAACTATCCATGGCATTGAAATTTTTTTGCTTTCAAACCAATAACACCAAATCTTCAATTTATAATAATACAGAAACATCATCTTCTGTCTCTTTATTGTTTTGAAATCTTCACTTTCTCGTAGCAGTCCCTTGTATAGTGCCTCCGATGAGATAATAAACCCACCACAGTTTATCATCCTAATATCTTCTCTAAATAATTGAGCGCCCATTGGTAGAAACTAGAAACCAATCACTCACAAGTATCACCATGCAATGCAATACAATCATACCACACCATCTCCAACATGATGAGAGGTTTCCAAACCGTTCACGCAAAAGGAGGAAACTTGGTGGTGGCCATGGTTGATCTATCTCAACCATATTATGAAACTGTATTTAACCATAATTTTTTTTCTTTATACCACTAAAAACAACGATTCTGTAAAAAACGATTGGGGTTGTTTGATAGATCATTGTGTCGATCTCATAAAGATATTAAGGTTATTTGGAACATTTCAGTGTAAGTATGGTTTACAACTCTCTCTTATACTGAATCGTGATTATATATTTATAGCAATTGGCTCTTTTCGAATTTGACAAAATCAATGAGGATTATGATGAATACTAGGAATGTCATCAAGAGCTTCAGGAGTCTAAACATTTTTCTCGAACCAGGTTTTTAACGATTGCTCTATCTCTTTGATCTCTAATCCATCTCATACGATTTTCTTTAAATCTGAATCTCTTTGTATGTTTACTTGCATTTCATTCTTCGATTTATTTAATGAAAATGGTCAACAGTTGGAAAAGGAAATCAAAATTTCTATTTTGGTTTTGAGTTTTAATTTTATGGATGAGAAGTCTAATAATTCTGTAATCCGCAAAGAGAAAAGAAATCTAAATTAATATATCATTATGTAGTTATGTTTTATTGAGTCAAAAGTGCAAAAATATATCTAATAAATAATGGATAACTAGGATAAGCTTTGCGCAGGATGAATTTAGAATTTATATGAAAAGTATTTAAGAAATATCGTATGGAAAAATAAAATTTATATTCTTGTTCGAATAAATATTTTTGGCCTTTAAACAATTTTTTTTTAAAATATTGTTAATTACATAATTTGTTTACTGATGAGGAGATCCCAATTTTAAAAAAGATTTTAGGTCAAAAATTACTTATCACATAAGAACCTAATGTTTAGGCCGAAATCTCACGCCTACTATTTGGTTACATTAAAATGTTGGCAGCTAAGTTTTATATCATGATTTAGCAATTTAAAAGTTAATTATGATTATGAGAAATTTACGTTCACGTACCAATCCTATCTATCTTCAATATGTTTCTATTTTTAGAGTCGTTTATTTCATTTTGGTTATTGTTCAATATAAATATTGATTTTTGAGTTTATTCTCATTTCGTTATTTTATTTTGGTCTGAGATTTACAAAAAATTTTAGATTTAAAATTATTAAAGAGATACATACTTAGGTTAAGATCCGCGCCTTGAGCAATAAATATTTTATATTTACTACTTATTTTATGTTTTTCTGCATATGAAATAATAAAATAATAATTATATAATAATTATATATGAGTCTGTAATGTTGTCGACAAAAAAAAAAAGAAATCAGTTAATATTATGTAATAAATTGGCGTGCGCATATAAATCAAATGACCTCTCTTGTTTATTAGTAATCACTTTAAGGTAAATAAATCAAAACAATCAATCTTATCTATCGTATATGATATATAATTAAATTTAAATGATATTAACATAGATATATAATATACTTTTAATATGGATATTTATTAAATGAGGTTTCTACTCATATGATTTTATGATTATTTGCATATTTATGTAACAAAATTATACACCTACTATTTTTTTTTAATGTGGAATGTTTAGTGATTTCAATAATTTATTATCATTTGAAAAAAATGATGATTTTAAAATTAAAATATTAACTTTCCAATATATGTTCAATGCAGATATTTAAATATAAGTATGTATTTTCATATGATGTATAGTTTAATTTAAACGGTATGAAATATATAGATATATATACCAAGAATTGTATCAGTTCATATTTTTTAATGTGATCACCGATCATAAGCTGTAAAAATGGCTGAATATTACAAGTTTATCAGTATTTATATACAATCTAAACTAACATACCTAAAGGATCTGCCACATTAACCTAGTTAGTTAATGTTAAATACATCTGTTTTTAATAATATTGTATGGATTTAAGGTAAAACACACTATATTTGAGAATTCTTTACAAAATATATTCGAGATTGAAAACAAAAACAAATTTAAACAGATTAATATAAAATTTAAATGTTTAAAATATAATTAATTACTTATAAATGATTAAAGTATTAAAACAAAAATATTAATATATGTATAAAATCAACTTTATTCTCTTCTTATGACATGTGAAAGGAGAGTTTGTTGACATTTGTCCTCATGTTTTTTCTATTTTTTTATTATAGGTCCTTATTCTTTTAAATATTTAAAATATTTAATTTATTCAAAATTAAAAACAACATAAATTTTCACCAGTTTATTATTTTTACTATTTTTTCATTATTTCATTTATAAATTATATATTTATTTTACTGTTAGAATCATAAAATAACCAAACTAAGAATAAGAAGCTAGAGCACAACACAAAATTTAAACCTAAAACCTCTACAATCACCGAAAAAAACAAAATACCCTAGTAACATTATCTTTATAAAAGTCTGAAGCTAAAAGGAGATCAAGACCGAAGACTAACTTACCTCATTGTACTATAGAATTTCTTGGCCAGAATAAATAGAGATAAAAAAAAGAATAGAAAGATAAAATCTGAAACAAATCAATCCTCCAAACACAAAGAAGCACGATCAAGTACCAACGTAAAGAACCAAGAAAGCGGGCTAGAGGGTGAATAATAATCAGAAGGCCAAAAGTCACCAAGAAGCAGGAAGAAATATGGCTAAAGCACTGGAAACACAACCACTAGCTAAAAGCTAAGAAAGACCTCACAAACTAAACAAGAACAAACAAAGGCGACTATACAAGTGAAAAACCACAAAGCTCTGGATAGAAGGACCAAAGCTCCAAAAGACTAACTCCGCAAACCAAGGGAAACATGGAAGAAGAGAAACAACTTGAGGTGGAGGAGAGAATGGAAGGCAACCACCAAAAATTCATAGATTAAACTTGAGACCAGAAATAACCTTCCAAGCCCACATAGCATACACAAATGAAAACATTAATTATCCAAACCTCGAGTGGCAAATATGGTGAAAGGGAGAGCCACCAGAGATGCGAGCAGTGATGAAAGTTGCAATGAGATGAGAAAATAGAGAGGAAAATGGAGACGTAACGAAATCAGCAAACTGTGGAGCCGTCCTCGAGCTATGAAAGAGAGCATAAAATTCAGATCACCAAAAACTAGATCTTGAAAACCAATATGAGCATGGACTATTGACGGTAAGTCAACGACGAAATAGACAACATCAAAGACGACTAAACTCTGACTCATCCCAAGGAGATGCAGCTCCTAACATTAGCCTTAAACTAAGGAAGAAGATGAGCATCCAATATTGACTTGAACCTTATCCTCAAAATCCCACTCCTTAACTCTAAATTCTAAGTCTAGATTAGTTAACCCTATGGTATAAATATATTTTTACCTTTTAATAAAATGTACTTTGGTCATTTTCCTCATTAATGGCTATTTTTGTGATTAAAAATTAAAAAAAAAACTATCCTAGAAAATTTCTCATAAACTTATCCAAAATTGCAGTCCTTGTAGTTTATATCATTTTAACCTATGACTGTAATCGATGACTTAAGGTTGTTTACATACATGTCATGATGAAGGCAGAGGGCGTCGAGTTTGGCGATCATGGTTTCTGGGCAGAGGGCTAGATTGGTAGAAATTTGAAATCAACAATATCTATGGTGGAATTTTGTAAGAACAAAGGCGTCTTGCAAGGATATTTTGACATTTTGTAAAACTCTAGTTCTTTTTAAGGCTTGATGTTGTTGTGGCATGCAAAATATAACTGCGAAGAAAATTTTTTAATTTGGAGAGAGGGAGAGTAAAGTTCTGAGGCCATCTTGCTATTTATCCGCTTAATCTCTTAAGTTTGTGTTGCTATTGGTATGTTCCTCTGTTGATGCATAGTTGATTTTTTAACACTAGATAACACATTACATCATCATATAATTTCTAACTTTATTACATATGATGATCAACTACCTGCAACATATACGATATTGATAAACAATTCCACGGACAATGATTCCACGATGATGCTCCCTTCAAAACACTTGGATTGATGAACGGTTCAGCATGTACGACATCCTAAATGAACATATTTTTTCTGTAGCAGACGATCACAAAAAAACAGCTTTGCATGTAGTACTATGAAACCTCTAAAAAAAATTGCATCAGTAATTTCTAAAAAATTGCATTGTCTAGTATTCGAACCTGATACAAGGTAAAATTTTTAAATATTAACCACTACACTATTGTGCTTACACAAATATATAATTTCAATAAACAAAATTTTTACAAACCATCTTAATTACCATAACAACTTACCCCAACAAGTTATCACCTCGTTTCATTCACAAGGTTCTCTAACCACAATAGTATCCTCTCTCTATCTCTTTTCACCTCACCGTATATAAGAACATGGAGACGAGTTCCTGAATCTTCAAGACTCTCAGATTGACCCAGCAATTAAACTAGATTGATCCGGCCCGACCATATCGAAACCTAAACCTAATGTTTATTCGGTTTTAAATGACCACATACTAGTTAAAAAAAACATCAGGAGTTAGATGTACGTTTAGGCACACGTCACTGATTCTAATCTTCACATATGTGTCTAATATAATCAGGGGCATTGAATAAAACCCTTTTTCCCTCTCTTTTGTTTGGGTGTAATCTAAACCGGGTTTCGGATAAAAACCGGCGTGGTTAAGTCCAAACCGATTTGATTGAAATTCACAGTGGCGCGCTTTAGCCTTCGTTATCGGAAACTCTAGTACCAGTCGCTCGACTTTCAAATTAGCATCAGTGGAGCGGAAATGGAAGACGACGGTGGAGAGAGATCGAGCTTCGTCGTTGGACTAATCGAGAACAGAGCCAAAGAGGTACGTACGGCTTCTCCGTCGTTGCGATTTTAGCAGACCTAAGATTCGATTTGAGTCCTCTTAGAGTCTCCACTATCGCGATGTCGATGTTATTCGCGTGATGGTGATGTTTGATTCTGTTGTGGATTTCTCTGGATCAGGTTGGAATGGCTGCGTTTGATTTAAGATCCGCTTCACTGCATCTATCTCAGTATATAGAGACGAGCAGCTCGTATCAAAACACGAATACGCTGCTGCGTTTCTATGATCCTTGTGTGATTATTGTTCCTCCCAACAAACTTGCAGCCGATGGCATGGTTGGGGTTTCAGGATTGGTGGATAGATGTTATAGCACCGTCAGGAAGGTGAGAGTTTTTGCCATGGATGGGAGATGAGTGTGTGTGTTTTAGCTATATGAGATTCAGTTAAGTACTGTGACTATCTTGCGTTGTTGCAGGTTGTGTTTGCCCGTGGCTGTTTCGATGACACCAAGGTTGATATCCACGAACCTCTTATAGTACATCTTTATAGTCATCTCATGTGTTTCTAAATGGATATGCAATTTTGGGTTATATGTTACAGGGTGCCGTGCTAATACAAAACTTGGCTGCAGAGGAACCTTTGGCTCTTGGTTTAGACACTTACTATAAGCAGCATTATCTATCACTAGCTGCTGCTGCTGCTACTGTCAAATGGTGTCTACATCCTGATTTTTTTTTTGCTTCATTGCATTATGAGTTTGGTGTTTCTGAAATACTGAGTTTTGGTTGTGTCATGAGCAGGATAGAGGCGGAAAAGGGTGTGATTGTCACCAACCACTCACTCACTGTATGTGTTTTCTTTCATACAGTTCTCAGTTATCTGCTTAGATAAGGTGTATTATGAAGTAATTTAGAAAGTTTCTTGCAAAATGAGTCATTGTTTCTTTTTGTTTTTGGGTATCCATCTGTTTCTTCTTTGGTTCTGCTGATGGCATTTTATTGATTGTGCTGCCTCTGTGTAGGTAACCTTTAATGGATCCTTTAGTCACATGAATATCGATGCAACTAGGTATGATTACTGTGATAGTATTTATCTTCCTTGTCCATTGAATAATAGAGAATTTAAGAATCAAAATTATAAACCGTTATGCTTAATTGTTTCCTTGGTTTGATGGTAGTGTTGAGAATCTGGAAATCATTGATCCATTCCATAATTCTCTTTTGGGCACTAGCAATAAGAAGAGGAGTCTGTTCCAGATGTTCAAGACAACAAAAACAGTCGGAGGGTATCTCGAAACACTTTCTTTATAATAGTTAAAATTACTAATAGTTTCCCTTTGCCAAAAGTACTGTATATGAGTTTGATATTCAGAGTTCAAATTGTAATCTTCATAGCAATGTTCTTCCATGATTTCCATATTTCATTGTTCATTTAACTCACTAGTCATTTTATTTCATGCATGATTTGTTGGTCAGGACTAGGCTTCTCCGTGCCAATTTGTTGCAGCCCCTGAAAGATATTAAAACTATTAACACTCGCTTGAACTGCTTGGTTAGTATCTTGCTGTGATCTGGTTGTCATATTTTCTAAGGAGCTTCTTAAAATATACTATTCGGTTTCTGTTAAGGGTTGATATGTTGATTTACAGCGCTTGATCTTGTAGAGCTTCTTAAAATTACTCTTCTGTTAATTGCAGGATGAGTTGATGAGCAATGAAGAACTATTCTATGGGCTTTCCCAGGTTTTACGTAAATTTCCAAAAGAGACTGGTAAGCAAAGTGAGAAGATCATGAACTCTTATAGTTACATCTAATATAAGCTTGGTTTTTTTTATCACATAATTTCAAGAGATTTCTACCGTCCAAAATTTTCAGATCGTGTTCTTTGTCATTTCTGCTACAAGCCAAAGAAAGTCACAGAAGCGGTCCTAGGTTTTGATAATACCAGAAGGAGCCAAAACATGATTTCAAGCATTATTTTACTTAAGACAGCCTTGGATGCTCTGCCTCTACTTGCTATGGTGTTTTTTTCTTTCTCATTTTGTTATCAGTTTTGTTTGCTAGATTTCGCAACTATGTCTATGACGACTCCTGACCTTAGTCGCACTCTTTCCAATGCAGGCTCTAAAGGATGCAAAGTGTTTTCTCCTTGCTAATATTTACAAGACTGTGTGTGAAAATGATAGATATGCTTCCATAAGAAAAAGGTACGCCACTAGTGGGTCTAGCTAGTAGACATTAACTATGAGCTTCGTTTCTGGAAAGCTTTCCATTTCCTACTTTTAAAGTTACTAAAGTTTAGAGTTTCAAAATAACTAGACTCTTTATCGTATTTTTGTTTCAGAGTCGGGGAAGTGATTGATGATGATGTTCTTCATGCACGAGTTCCTTTTGTTGCCCGCTCACAGCAGTGTTTTGCTTTAAAAGCTGGCATTGATGGATTTTTGGATATGGCAAGGAGAACCTTCTGTGATACTAGTGAAGGTGGAATCAACAATATGCTTCACTTTGTGTTATCACTGATTTTTTTCTTTTACAAATCTGTTCTGCTAGTCTAAATTCATGTAAACAATGGCAGCGATACATAATCTGGCCAGAAAGTATCGTGAGGAATTCAACTTGCCAAATCTAAAACTCCCATTCAACAACAGACAGGGCTTCTTTTTTAGAATTTCGCAGAAAGAAGTTCAGGGAAAACTTCCAAGCAAATTTACTCAGGTCAAAAACGCACTTCCACTGGAAGCTTAATGTTCTATCTATATGTATGGTTTTCCTGACTTAATTTTCCCTGAACGTGGTATGTAATTCAGGTTGTAAAACATGGGAAAAACATTCATTGTTCAAGTCTGGAACTTGCCTCTGTAAGTTGAATCATCACAATTTCAGATGTGTCGTTTCCATGTGTGATTCTGTTGGGTGCTTAATCATTTTAGCTGTTCATAAAGTAATGTAGTTCAGGCTCACACTATAGCTATCTATACACAGTTCCAGTGTTTCTTGTAAATGATAATAAATGAACAAAACTCCCCTCTCAAAATTTTAGTCCGGCAAGACATGAAACACTGTGGATGTTTTTCATATGAGAAGAATGAGCCTTCCTATCTTGCACAATAAAGAGTTATGTTCCAGATTCAACCTGACATATTGTTTCATTAATATCGATTGTATATTGTTCTATTGTGCAGTTGAATGTCAGGAATAAGTCTGCCGCTGGAGAGTGTTTCGTTCGAACGGAAATATGCCTGGAAGGTTGATTACTGCACATTGCTCAAAACTATGCGCAGTAACACGATTTATTACAGTCATATCAGGCTTGGTTCGTTTATGTTTGTTACATGAAATGTAATTATATGTATGTAGCACTTATGGATGCTATAAGGGAAGATGTCTCTGCCCTCACACTCCTAGCAGAAGTTTTATGTCTCCTAGATATGATTGTTAATTCGTTTGCTCATTCAATATCCACAAAGCCAGGTTATCGATACTCCAGACCTGAACTAACAGGTATCTGTCTCTCTCTCACTATCTTTCCTCAAAAACCTACCATCATATCCTCATATGCTCCTTAGCTCTAAAGGATTCTTGAATGATACTTAAACATAGTAAAAATTGAAGGAAATATATTATGCGACATCTTTTATACACAGCACCTTAAGTGAAATGTTATCAATCTTTTCTGTGGAATTAACTTGTCTGTATACTGTTTGGCAGATAGTGGCCCACTGGCAATTGACGCTGGAAGGCATCCAATCCTAGAAAGCATACACAATGACTTTGTTGTAAGTTGTTCGTGCTATTTCTCATGATACTATGATCCCTCAATTTATTCTTGAGAAATCATCTTGGTGGCAAACCTTGAAGATAGTATATGATATTCTTTTTCTCACTAACATTGACGTCGATGAAATCTGTGGAATCACATATTTATGTGTTCTGCCGTTTACAATCTTTCTCTTTGGGCCATGTGAATGCATGTTCAACTCCCATTATATCTTTTTCAGCCTAATAGTATCTTCATGTCAGAAGCAAGCAACATGTTGGTAGTTATGGGTCCAAACATGTAAGGGAACTCTTGCTTTACCTCCCCAATTGCGGATCAATTGACCAAAAAATCATCATCGGCTCATGTTTGCATTTGCATTTCATATCCTAAGGAGCGGAAAGAGCACCTATCTCCAACAGGTGTGTCTAGTAGTTATTCTTGCTCAGATTGGCTGCTATGTCCCAGCTCGATTTGCAACTATGCGTGTGGTTGACCGCATATTCACAAGAATGGGGACAATGGATAACCTTGAGTCAAATTCAAGCACGGTAAACCTCTAAATTCTCCTATACTGGTAGACGATAATTATAATTTCCAAGGATTTGGCGTATTGATGAATCCCAACAGTTTTTATATCATATGGAGAGCCTGATGATATCAGTATTAATTTTTTAATGTCGCAGTTTATGACAGAGATGAGAGAGACCGCTTTCATAATGCAGAATGTCTCGAACAGGTAGTCTTTGTGAAAGCATTGACACAAATGAACCTCCACTCGGTTTCATATCCTGTGAACGCCTGAAAATGTAGGAGTTTGATAGTCATGGATGAACTCGGGAGAGCTACTTCTTCCTCGGACGGGTTAGCAATGGCATGGAGCTGCTGCGAGCATCTGTTATCGCTCAAAGCGTAAGCATTTGACTGAGTTTTTATTTCATTTTCAGATCGCTGAAAGGTACTTAATAAGTAAGTAAATGAGCATTTGATGGCAAATGAACTTTCAGGTACACAGTATTTGCAACCCATATGGACAGCCTGGCAGAGTTGGCAACTATCTACCCGAATGTCAAGGTTCTGCATTTTTATGTAGACATCAGAGACAACCGCTTAGACTTCAAGGTTCTGACTTCATCCCACTCGCATGACTGAGGTTTTAGCTACCTACTGCTGCTAAATTTTACAGTTACTGATGATCAGTTCCAACTACGAGATGGAACCTTACATGTTCCTCACTACGGCCTTCTGTTAGCAGAAGTGGCTGGTCTGCCTAATACAGTGATCGAAACAGCTAGGACCATAACCTCAAGGATCACAGACAAGGTATTCTTGCACAAAACTTTAATAAATTGAAAATACAGGATCTGGATTCATTACAGCATAGCATAAAAAGATAAGGTCCTTTTGTGTTTTGAGTTTTCGTGTTTGTAATGAATGTGATGGCAGGAATTGAAAAGAATAGAGCTAAACTGTGAGAAGCACCAAGAAATGCATCGGATTTACAAAGTCGCACAAAAGTTGATATGCTTGAAGTACTCCAAACAAAACGAAGACTCGATCCGTCAAGCTCTTCAGAATCTAAAGGACAGCTTCACTGAAGGAAGGCTCTAAGCAGACGGTTATTTTTCTTTTTTTTGGTCGAGTGCAGACGTATATCTTTAAGGTACGGAAACAAAAACAGTCCAACTTAACCAAGAAACATAGCTTTATGGTCAGATTCAATGTTTTACGGAATTCAAAACTTGAAAACAAACTCTTGAATGCAAAAGTTATACATCCCAAAATTCTGAAACATAAATCCAAACAGAAGATATACCACTCGAGCAAAAAAAAAAAACATAGAGTTGATCACCGGTAACGACGGAGAGATAGAGAGTTGTTCTTCTTCCAGGTAGCCCTGCGGGAAGGTCTGTTCTTGTGGTTGTTGTGACCCTTTCCACGAAGACCACGATTCTTCTTTCCTTCTGAGGTGAGCCCTCTGAGTTCTCTGTGCTTGTGCACTGGGTTGCAGATCCAGTTGATCCTCGGATCATTTCGGATGGCATTGTGTGCAGGGTCCACAAGTATAATCTCGTAATACTTGTAGGTAGAGTCCTGAGCAAATAAGAGACACCATTATATCAGTATGTGAACCAAACAGTTACAGTATGAGCTACACATGCACAGGCCAATGACTAATTGTTTAAGAGGCATCGTATTATGAAAGTAATGCTAGACTGACTAGTAATGCTTACCTCGTTGAGCCAGTAGGAGTTAACGACCCTAAGGCCACTAAGTTTGCGACCAGCACGTTCCTCAGCAACAGATCTCTTACTGCGCTGGAATTTGAGCTGTGTCACTCCCTGGTTTGTGGGTTTACCATAGACAATACCCTTGGGAACAGGCCTCTTGCGACCTCCACGTCTAACACGCACACGGTAGACAACAAACCCCTAACAAAAAAAGTATAACAGATATAAGCAAAACAGCAAACTCAATGAATGAAAACAATAAAATGCCAATCCATTAATGTATCAATTTTAGACAAGAACAGAGTCTACCATAGATAAAGACATGTTCGGTCAGAAAATTGAATTGATTTTGCTGATCTCAGGAAGTGTTCAATCATGTAAACGCAGACATCTACTTGTAAAAAGGAGAATGTCTACGGGTCAAGACACCGCTTGACCAGCTTAGTAACAATCAAAGGCTTGGCTCGAGATTACCTAAAAACAATAAAAGGGCAAGAGAACAAGAAGAGTACCTGCTTGGCCTTGTAGCCGAGACGACGGGCTTTGTCGGGACGAGTGGGACGAACAAGACGAACAATGGAAGGCTGCTGGCGATACTCCCAGCACCTAACCCTCTGAACAAACCTCATCACATCCGACTGCTTCTTCCTCCATAGCTCAGACACGTACTTGTACGCCCCTGTCGTTACAAAAATCACATTTCTTAAACTCTTAATTCCATTCTCGTACAAAACACATATCACCAAACTCTGATGAACATTACAGAAACACGACAGAAAGAGAGATGAAAGTAGAGAAGCCATACCCATTGCTGATTCCCGGCGTCGCAGTTACTTGTTTCTTGTTTCTTGTATCTAGGTTTTTGGTTTTATACAAGATGATTCCATGGGGGGGAGGTAGCTAGGGCTTCCATCCACCTTCAGTCTGGCCCATTTTCTTTATTTATTGGGCCTTCGCGGCACAATCATACCTTACAGAAAGGGTGCGTTACGGTTGAAGCCACATTTTATGATTAGTTTACATGTCATATTTGGTCCTCGCCACTTTATCTACAATTAGATACGGCAATCATGGATCTTGACCGTGAGTCTGGCCTGTAAAGGACTGTCGCGGTACGATATTAGGATGAGATTTTCTAGGCCCGTAAATTTGAGGACTTCGAGAAACGAGTTTTTACAGGACTAAATTTTTTGCGGGATAGCCGAAACGGTTCATGCGGGATTACATGGATCCGCATTTTTTCTTCTTTCTTATTTACCTGAAAGAAGCGAGAAAGAGAGTGAAAAAGAAACGATTCTTGTGACTTTTCCCTCAGAAAACATAAGGAGTTTCAGCGATGATGCATGATTCAAGCTCCGGTGATGATGATTCGAGCTCCGGCGATGACGACTCCAGCTCCAGCGATGACGATTCGAGCTCTGGTGGTGTTTTGATTTGGTTTTCTATTTTTATTACACACAGCTATGAATTGCTTTATTACAATGTGATATTTCTTGTTTAAGTTGATTGAATTTGTTTTCAGTACAGTGAAGTAGTGTTTTTCTTAAATTAAATTTGGTTACAATGGGGTTATTTAGGAGAAAAGTTAAATGTATAGCACGTCACTCATATAGTTTGGCAAAGTGATTCACGATTTTTTTTTGCAATCCAAATAATTAAAAAGAAAGATGGTTTGATGAAGACATACAATATTTGAGTAAAATTATTACAAAGACAACAACTCAATCAGATTCAAACTCAACAAAAGCTTACGCTAATAACAAAAGAAGACTTTTAACTCAAGAACGCAAGCACAAACGGAGCTTTGTGGCATTGATTTTGATAAGGCTTTAGTGAAGCTTAATGAGCTCTCTTCAACCCTCTTACACAACTCTTCTACTTGAACATTCATGAAAGAAACTTTAGTAGGTGGTTTGATAAGGAGGCGTCCCGCAGGACGATCCGCTAAGGCTTATATATTCTGTGGTACGGGTTTGGACCGGCATTTTGAAGACCGCAGCCTGCACGAGACAGGTCCGCTGTAACCCGCTCGACGACTAACCCGCCGCGGTACGGGACGGAACGGGATGGATAAACCTGTTTGACATCTCTATGTACAATAATTATGATTTTAGATTGAAAAGGTAGAATCTCTATCTACAATAATTATGATTTTAGATTGAAAAGGGAGTGCTGTTCCATAAAAAAAATTTGGAAAAGAGTAACAAATTTAATTTTTCCTCGAAAACCGTTAAATCATGTTTTATAATATTTACATTATTTAGTATGAATATTTGAATGTTTATACTGACTAGACTCTATAGACGGTTCAAATAATCATAAAGTTGTTTGGTTGGACATAGACCACTTTAGGCTTCACCAACAAATATCCAGCAAAAAATGTCCATCTGAACATGTTCAAATAGACGTTGTCCGCCCATTTGACATCTCTAGTGACAAGTAAAATGTGTCTTAAAATCTAACCTATACTAAAAGGTGAATATGGAGTGTTTCTAGCATGTCCACGTAGGCTAATATATTTGACCAATCAAGACATTCCAATAATACACGCTGGCAAAAGACACAAAACTCTTGCTTTCGTATGGGTTTTGCTGTGTTTCGATGGGCTTCGTCGGTTAGTATTGGGCTTTGCTACCCGGTTCAATTAAAAAAAAAATTCAACACAAGACGGATAACACGAGGCTCTACGCTTCTCGCTCTTCGTCTTCACCGTTTCTTCATCATCGTTTCAGTTCTCTCGTATAATTAAAATTTTAACATCAGAAACAAACCACCTACTACAGTTTTAAAATATAATTAAAATATGTCTTCGCGGACCGTCCCGCGAGACACCTCCTTATGAAACCACCTACTACAGTTTCTTTCATGAATGTTCAAGTAGAAGAGTTGTGTAAGAGGGTTGAAGAGAGCTCATTAAGCTTCAATAAAGCCTTATCAAAATCAATATCACAAAGCTCCGTTTGTGCTTGCGTTCTTGAGTTAAAAATTTTCTTTTGTTATTAGCATAAACTTTTGTTGAGTTTGAATCTGATTGAGTTGTTGTCTTTGTAATAATTTTACTCAATTGTTGTATGTATCCATCAAACCATCTTTTTTTTTATAATTTGGATTGCAAAAAAAATCGTCTTCTTTTATTTGAAATATCAAATATTTACACTTTTCAAAACAAAATTAGTATTACTAAGTAAAAATTCAATTATTAAATTACAAAAAATTAATAAATTCGCGCCGTCATCCGAGCACGATCACCTGAAACCCGATGCTACCCACCGCGGAGAGAGGAAAAGAGGACTTGGAATCTGCGGCCGAGGAAGGAAGGGAAACGGTGTGTTCCCGGCGGAGGAGCTTCGAATGTGAAGAACCAGAAACAAGTCGGAGCGATGGAGCCGAGGAGAATTGCGAATGAGAGTCACAGTCTCAGGGTCGCTCTTTCTCGAGACGAGATTGAAGAAGACGTGTTCAGAATGAGCGGAAACAGGCCATTTCGGAAGAGAACCAAGACCTTGCAGAAACATAACATCTCGGTTTATGTGCTTAGCCTGAAGAGACATGTTCTTGTCTGATATATCAAACTTAGTAGGAACAAAGTTATTAGTAAATATCCAAGGTATTGATAAAGGGTTTCGATTTTGAGAGAGGTTCGATTTTGAGAAGTATTGGTAGTGAATCGGGTAGTATGATGCTTTGTAATCAAGTCTAATGGCAGAGTAAACTTTATTTCTTTGCGTTGTTTTATTATTTTTTAACTTGCCAAATCAAACACAACCATATATGCTTAAGAAAGGTTTGTCAAACCATAGAAACTGAGACTCATCATCATAACTACAATAGCAAATCTACTGTTTTTAGTTCTAAAAATATATAAGTAAAAATTCTGCATAATTTCGTAATTAGAACGAAAATGTGAAACTGTCGCAAATGTCTGGACTGATCTCTGGCTCGAGGCCAGTGGCTTCCATATGTGTGACGTCGACCACCCTAAACAGCAAACAATCTACTAGAAATATTGTTTTTTTTCAGGAACTACATATCTCAGACATGGTCTAGAAGATACTGGGACTGTAACTGGTAACTTGCAAAATGAATATGCGGAACAATAGAGACAATAATTTCTGGAATTTTATGGAATAGAACTAGCATTCCACTTATTCCAAACTTTTTCTGACGTGGAATAATTTTTCAAATGAATGTCTTTTTTAGTGAAAAAATAGATCTTTGACCCTGTGTATTTTGATTAAAGATATTGTTATGTATTAAAATTTTGGTTTCAATTTATTATTGATTATTTAGAACGCATGAACAACAACAATTCCTGATGGTTTTTGAATTGACAAAGCAGGTATTAAGAAATATTTATATGCTTGCGCAGGATGCAGAGAGACACTAAT
The DNA here is from genome assembly GCF_020379485.1 of Brassica napus. Lineage (NCBI taxonomy): Eukaryota > Viridiplantae > Streptophyta > Magnoliopsida > Brassicales > Brassicaceae > Brassica > Brassica napus. Next base: position 11,046,183 of record NC_063441.1, read on the forward strand.
TAAAAATATTATTTTATGAGCTAAATTTTTCTTAAACAATGTATAAAAAAAAACAAACCTATTTGAAACTTCATAAAATGACAAGAAGAGTCGCATTACAGAAATTACTAACTTATCTGCATCAAGTAAGGCGCAACGTATTTCACAACGTCCTGAAACGATATCATAAGGTGCTCCCCGGAGACACTCACATACTTTACTTTTCCCGCGTCATCCAATGCTTTCAGACCGATCCAGTCTTCTGTGTATAGTTTTGTCTGAAGAAGAAAACATTTGAAGTTATTAGAAAACAAATCTACCGAGAAGAAATGAAACAGAGAGCGAGATGGAGAGAGGTTCACCTCTTGAGTTGACAAAAGGGTACCAAACCCTTCATCTGTATAATATCCAAACCAAGAAGTTTCTTTGGGGATCAGTACTGTGTCGTCCTGGAACTGTTTACCAAATTAAGAAGAAGAAAACAGAGTAATGAGCTTACAAGAACATGGTTTTCTAATCTCTGAATTAGAGAAAGGAGACAGTAAAGTACCATGACAAGAACCAAGTTATGTAAGCTCGCGAAACGGTCTTTGAAAATGGAGTTTCTGTCGTCAGGTCTCTCATTGTTAAGCTTTGGTAGATACTGGGAATGTTCCAAATACTTGGTCATTTCCTGAGAAAACCAAATACGTTGTATTTAAAAACCCTTAAATCAATATCGAGTTACACCATTTGGTTAACTAAATTACTTACACCAGGGATCTTGATATAACCACTAGGAGCAATATGATCCTGCATAGTGATTAATCCATCAAATCATGATGAAAGGAATTTAATCTTGAATAAAGAGACAAGAGTGTTATATACTTGAACGAAGTCGTTATAGATCTCCAACTTCAAGATAGCTTCTGCTATATCACATTTTAGACCAGACTTGACACAAGAAAACACACATAACGAAGCCATTAATGTTTTAATTTTGTTAACGTGATTAAGATACACCAAGAATAGTAAAATTGAAATTGTACTGGACAGTTGGGGACTCTAGCGATGCCAGCATGAGGTCCTCCTAAGGAGACATAGTTGATGACAGGAGGAGCATCGTGGCAGAACTCGATAAGGCCTCTAGCCACCATGTTTCCTTGAGACTCTGCAACAATGTTGTAACCTTGACTCAGCTCTTTCATCAGTTTAACTTTCTTACACGCTTCACTTGCTTGTAGCACTAGTGGCATGAACCATGAGTCTTCCTCTCCGTTTCCTATCTCTCTGCAAATAAATTAAAAGACCCCTGAGATGAAAACAACTGTTAATGGATGATCGCAAAACTTACAAGCAAGAGCCAGGAGAGCCGGAGACGCTGCTTAGGAGTTGCGTGAAGTTACTAACTCCACCGGAGCATTGATCTCCAATTCCTGTTTTTTTTTTTTAAAATTAATATATTTGTTTTACTCATAATCAAAAGGAAAAACATAAAGAATTTGAAGAAGAAAAAAAAAGAATCGTTAATTACCGTGAAACACTATAAATGGAATAGCGTTTGAAAACGGAGCGGTTGAGAATAGCACAGTGGCCACCGTTAGAAGGAGAAAAGGTCGCTGGAGAGTTTTGGCCATAATGATTGAGATCTATCTAATTTGATGTTTTATTTTATTTTGGTCTCTCTCACTTTACACAATATATGAGATTATTGATGAATACATATATGAGATAGTTCGTCAAAAAGGCTTTTGTTGTTATCGTTTTCTACCTTATTTAAGAGTCAAAGTCAAATGAGAATATTACCATATTGGAGTAACTTTCAACGTTTTATTAATTAAATGGGAACCAAAAAATGGTTATATGGGGAAACTAAATATTTTGTGCTGGAGTTCCTTTCGCAAAGATGTCGTTCTGCACACTAACTAAGATCACAGAGAAATATAAGTAAAAGAAGGGAGGGTAAAGGAGGAAAATAGACAAATGCATGCATTTCATCTTTAATATCAAATTTACAAATTGTAGGCAATCCGATTCGAAATGTCCATTTAAAAACTCAGTTGCAAAGAGTTCTTCATTGCCCATATCGATTAACTTTTAGACGTCCTTTTAACAAAGTCAACATTCATCATTGATTTGTTTCTCTATTGATCTAAATGACCAATAAAAATATATACAAGCAAAGCATATATATGAAAGATGCGGTGAAATCTAATGCAAAAGGGTGTTCCAATTTTAACAAAATCTTGAATTAAGTTTTTCTTTTCACATTCCTGAGATTGAGAAGAATATTAAATGAGCCAAAAAGACCAAATATCACTTGACTCCTTTTGGTTTTCCATGGTTGTGTAACGCTGCTCTGCAATGATTGGTTGGCTTGGGTTCAGGAAGGAAGTTTTCTCAATGGATCTCCTCTCTGGTAAGTCGCACTGGTTTGTTTTGTAGATACACAACCTCTCTGTCCGCTACATTTATAAGACGATGCTCCGGTCCTTCTTCATCTGACACAGAAGACGCCTCCGAGTTTGATTCATCCTCATCTGCATTTGGGAGAAATAAGGAAGCCAATTCATAAACGTAGTGCTCATCGTAAATTAGGAGCTTACCAGAGAATTCAAGGCGTTCGGAAGGAGCACTAACAGCTGTAAGCTGAATGCTTTCTGGTAGAAGACAATTACAGAACGAACCTGAAACTCAAAAGGACACGAGTTGTTTTGTTGAAATGAGCTTGTGAGAGAGAGATAACAAGTGGAAAAAGGTTTTGTAATCTTTATTACCGACTCGGGCGAGGCGATTGATCCAACCTGGAACAGGCTTTCCAGTGAGCTGGAAGCAAACTTCCTCGGTGAAATGGTTACAGTTCTTGGCAATCAAGTGGTAAGTGTCACCATGGTATTTTCTGGAAAGCTTCTCCATGTAAGAGCGGAAATCAGAAGGGGACATGGTTGTAGTTCCGAGCAAAAGGGAGCGTCTAAAGATGAAACCTGGGCAGTTCTTAGGTTCAACCTCGTATACCCCACTCGTTGGGTACTCGTGAGCTCCATAGCAATACTCCAAACCATGAGCTACAGAGAAGTTGAGAAAACGGTATTCAAAATTCAAAAAAAAGACTCAAGGCTTGGGAGAAAGAACACATACACTCAATTCCGGAATGGAAAATGCCGATACCAAACCAATAGAGATAATTATTGACAGGCGTTAGATCATAGACATTGAGATAAACCGGCGTGAGCCTGGCCTCTTCCTCTCCAGTGTTATCTTCCCTCTCATCACTTGAGCATGAGCTTGAGCTCAAAGTAGGCACCCACATTTCTCACACACCAACCTGCAGTTATCTCAAATTCAAGGTCACGATCGACTTCATCATCTTTTTTTTTTTTGTTTTTTTAATCTTAACCTCTGCAACACACGAAAAATAAACAAGCAAATGTTTCAATATCATAGGCGAGAATCATTGGAGCTTGAGCATGCATACGAACAACGTAAACGATCCAATGAAAAGCTTCTTTGGCAGCTAATGAGAATTAGATCGAGAGATTGTGAATTTTTCCAAATGCCAAGGAGATCAATGAAACAGGAGAACTAGCAAATCTGGGAAGTAAAATCTAACGAATTGCAGATCGGGAAACGCACCAACGAAATTAAAATTGAAATGGAGACCCGTGTGTATCTTCTTAATCTGACATTGATAAACACAAAGAGATAAGAGAGCTTACTTGAACGTGAGAGTCGGAGGATTCCGAAGAGACAAGGACTGCGAAAATGATGACTTTGATCGAGGAAACTAGTAATAATAATACACAAAAGCTTCTTTTTCTTTCAAGCTATCATTTTTTAATAATACGAAAATGAAATTTCGATATATATCATTACCAATATAATATAAATTTATGATATATGTCTAATTTGAGACCCCCCCCCCCCCCCCCCCCCCCAAAAAAAAATACACAGATACTTTTGTATTTTTTTTACTCATTAGTTTTTCTTAGTTTCCTGTATTTTTAATTTTAGATTAAAAATACACAGATACTTTTGTATCACTTATTAGATTTTTAAAATAGATGAAACTAAGAAAAATAATGGTCACAAATCATTAATTAAATTTTAGTAACTTTTAAAAATAATTAGCTTTGGTGAAAGAGAACTGTAAAGTTTTTTTGAAAAGGCATACTGGAAATATTAAACAATATTTTTACGGAAAAAAAGATCTCCGAAACCAAAACTATAATTTGTTAAAATGAAGAAGTAACGTTTGTTGACCAAAAAGAGAAGGGGGTTGACGATTCGTATAAATGTTTCACGTGGCATTTCCTGTTTGGTAAATGTGAGTTAAATTTTCACGTCTAGGGATCCCACTATATAAAAGAAGCTAATTTTGAGCTCAATTAGAGGTACCACATAGGATGAAATATTCCCATCCAATCATACCTCCACGTCATTACGAATTTAACAACCCTAATAATAATACTAATACTAATCATTTGGTCCAACACCAGCATAACCCAATAACGTTTAAACAAATCTTTGAAATCTGTTTTGATAACAAGATTGCCCTTCCTCTTTGGACTTCATGGATTCAAATTTATAATGTGTCTTAATAATCAATAAGACCATTGAATATAGATCCAGGGATATAGATTAAAAATGTTTATGTTTGGAATTATATACCGTGTAACACGCATGTATCACAGCCACCGACGAAGCAAACAATTGTTTTTTAAAAGCACTATTATTAAAAAAATATGTATGAATTTTACAATAAATAATACATATATGAACCGGAAAATCTATGGTGGTAAAAATCCCTATTTGTTTTACTAATTCAAGTCAATACTATTAAGTTAGGAACATGTCCAGTTAATAAAGGTTGTGTCTAACTTAAAGAAATCTAATTACATTTAGAAACTACATTTATATTCTATATATTTTGTAACCCCTATAAATATATATATTTTTAAATTAGTCTAAAATATGCCAACAAATTTAACTCTTATCTAATGCATAAAAATATAAAGATGATGTTGTGAGATAAGAATGTACACACAAAATTTCAAATAAAAGAATTGACAAATTATATAATTTTTTTTAAAAAATATTTTATATAATAACTTAATAATATAAATCATAATCAAAATTACTATTCGTATCACATTTTTATTAACCGAAAAAACTCGTGCTTTCGAAACGCGGATAAAAATGTAGACTAATATAGCTCCTAATATTTATTTAAAAATTAAATTTCTCAAAAAAAAAAGATTAAAGACAGCTATCAAGTCTGTTTAAAAAATATTGTGGTTTGTTCTTACACCAGAATCTTGGTTATGCAATTCAAAACCTATTATGTTGTTTTGTTACTTTTCTCCTTAAACAGAGACAAAGACAAATTATGAACTCTTATTATCGGATTGTTTGTTTCTTTTTTTTCTCTCGCTTCAATTTGATGACTATAACTAATTATTTCAATTCACACAAGACTTTCAAATTTTAAATGTATCACATTAAATATAAAAATCTTCAACAGATTATAATACCTAAATGTTCTTCTCGATAGACAATAATATCAGAAAGGCAAGTAGCACATCTCCTGCCACAATCACCGGCTGCACTGAAAGTTCAAAAAAATCTTCTGTCTCATCAATACAAATCAACAAAATATACGAATAAATTCAGTAACATTGCATATTTGATACAAACCGGTTAACAACCTCAGCTCCACATAACATTCACATCATCTTCCCCTCATAAATTTGCAATGAGAAGAAAGGCGGAGACAACTATTACGTGTCAGTTACTCAATCAGTGGATTTCCACATTTCAAGATCTCTCTCTTTCGCTGACTCATTTTCTAATTCTTTCTTTCGTTAAAGGGTCGTTTTCCTCAACACGATGGTCAAATCAAACCACAATGATCCTCCACCTGCTAGAGGTAAATCAAAATTACGATTTTACTGTGCATTTATAGACTTCTCGAATACATACGAACCCAATCACCCCTCTATGGAATCCAAGAAATCATTTGTCCAAAATCCGGACATAACATCTTAACTATTAAGTGCAAAATCAAGCGTAGAGATAGTTTGATTTGGTAGGTTATACTACGAAAGTAACACAACAAAACCTTAGTATTAAATTCTCGATCAATTTATCTGTTTTTTTAGTTCATAAGTTTTTTTCAAAGGGCCCTTTTTCAATGTAATTCACAAAATTTCCAATTAGTTTATTAATGGAAGACCTAAACACACTTTTAAAAGATTATTTCCAAATTCAAAACACCATAATGCTAAACAATATCTCAATTACGAAGTACTTTTACATATTTTTAATTTTCAACACGTTAATTTAATTTCCATTACTACAGAAAATCACTATACACAACCAAAAACATCAACTCTCCTCTACTTTTACATCTCTATTGATTGACTTCCAACAACATTTACATAAAAAAATGAACAATCAATCTTAAAAATCTCAATGTCATATATTCCTTCTTATAATTACTTTAAATCTATTTTAACAACAACCAGAAACAGCCACAACTATGGTTATAAACAAATTTTAACTTCACCCAATATCCGCGGGTAGCGCGGACACGATCCTAGTAACATTAACAATGAACCGAATTTCAGTTTACGGGAGAGTGAAGCCTTTCTAAACTATCTGCATATGGGTCATTAGGTATGGGAGTTTTTACTTTTTAGTCCATCCTACCTAAATCCGAACCAAGAAAACTAACATCCAATCTAAATTGTTATACAAAAATATCAGAATGGAGTATAAGAATTTGCTACTTTGGAATTTGGATACAACTCAAATCGAACCGAAATCCGAATTAGGATGCAAAAATATCTGAAATTATATTAATATTTTTATACATGCTCAGATAATATATATATTTTTAGAGTATTTTAAAGATTTATGTAGTTTGTTCTATTTGTTATTTTGAATATATTTTTTAGTTTAGCTAGATTAACTAGTTTTTATTAGATTTGTTAATAATTTATATATTTTAAGTATTTTTGATCAAATTTTAGTTTAAAAAGAAGATTTGTGTGTAATTTTATACATTGGTTATAATCCGATCTGAACCAAATCCAGAAAAAAACCAAATCAAATCCGACGTGATAATGGAACTTATAAACATAATACCAAAAACCTGAAAATTGGAATCAATCGAACCGAACCTAACAGATCCCCGAACGTCAAAGTCTAGGAGTCATCTAGTGTCTATTCATTGACAACACGTTTGTAAAACTACGCTTTATGTCTCATTTGAATACTCATATAGAAAGTCTATTCGTTGACAACACATTTTTAGAAGATTATATTGAACCATTTGATAGACATGTAATGCTTCAAGTTAATATAAATTTTTTTTCTAGATTTGTAATGATATATGACTTGTTTGTTGTATTTATGTAGGCAGTACAGAATAGAGAGAAGTCAAAGTTAGGGCATAGATGAGGATCAGAAAGTTTGGTTCAAAAGTTTAACAGTAAGCCCTAATTCTACATGCAGACAGAGTCGTACATCTTTCGAAAATTAATACACACATGGGAAATAATCGAATAGTTGAAAGTCAATAGAACGGAGCCTCGTGTTCTTCTTTTGATATTCTCGTTATGGGACTTCGCTTTTTGATGTTGAAACTTGAAAGTTGAAAGTCTTATTAAATAAAAAACAAATAAATGAATTATATTTTTCCTCGAGTGTGCAACAAAAGAAAGCAAGGGATCACACGAACACGTGTACGCCGTAGTTCCACGTCAACATTTACACAACAGTCAATTGTGGATAACCAAACGGAGGGTGCGGAGATAACGGCGATAAAAGCGGCATGCTCAAAAGCTCCGTCAAATCCCAGTCATCTACCGCCGTCAAACTCGACGTTTCTGTCTCAACGGCGTGACTCTCCTCCGTCTTCAGCACTTTCGCAACCACACTCACCTCTTCTCCCTCTCCGTCTCGCTTCCGTTTGTTCTGCCCAACGTCAGCGCGTGGATTCCACGTCCCTACCTCAAGCGGGAAATTCACAATGGCCTTTGACCCTCGGAGTCTAAACGCTGCTTGATCGTAAGCCCTAGCGGCTTCGATCGCCGTGTCAAACGTCCCGAGCCAAACCCGAGTTCCCCGACGGTTTGGATCTCGGATCTCCGCCGCGAACTTCCCCCACGGCCTCATCCTCACTCCTCTGTAATGCCTCTTCTCTTCTGCGGCCACGTGTACGGGAAGCTGCTCCGGTTCGGGATTTGCGGTTGCGAATTGGATCCATTCGGTTCTGCTCGGCGGCTCGATCTTCAACGGCGGTTTCCGGCGTGGATTCGATTGGAACGTGAAAGATTCGCTCGGTGCTAGTTGAATTTCAGCATTCGCCTCCGGTTCGAATTCGAACGAGTCAGTGAACCTAGGCGTCACGAGATCGGTTATTTCCGGTTTAGTCTCAAATTCAGAAAAATCAAAACCGGTTTGGTCAAATGAACCGAATATTGAAAAATCGGAGCTGGTTTCTGAAGCGATCCATGGATTGGTGGTGGTGACTTTAGGAAGCGGAGAAGATTCGTCGAGAAGATGCTTCTTGATGAAGGAAAGAGCTGATGCTTCGCTTGGCGTGGCCATTGCGGAGGAAACAGAGAATCTAAGGAGGAAGATGATTGATTTAATAAAGAAAGGATTTGATTTGACAGTGGAGAAGAGAGTGGGAATGTATATATAGGATTAGGAAAGAGTCGAGTCAATGAGAGACTCTTTCAAAGCAACATCATCTCGTGTTTTTTTAATTCAAAATCTAAATAATCAGGTGCGGAAGGGTGTATCTATACCCGTGTGTTTCATCGGTTTTAAACCGTTAGATTATATTATAAACCATCAGTCAACGGTATGATCGTGTGGTTCATTGATGGCAGCTGAGGGGAAGATTAAACAAATGATTTAAAAATAACAACTCGCGGGCTGCGCAATCTAATCTATCAGGGGTTTTTAGATGTATTATAATGTTTTCTTTTTCGTAGATTAGGCAAGAACTTATCGGTTTCATGCTTACATAACAAAGGTTAATCAAAAGATTAGTACTCCTGATTTTTAAAGAATTGTGCGTGTTGAATGTTGATATTTGATTAATTTACTTACTAGTTGTAAGAGTTTGATCACATGCATATGCATTTTCAACATCAAAAGTTATCGGCCGTGTGTCAGCTCAATTGTGGATAGTTTTGGTTGTAACGACTAAAACCACGTTTGTTTAAGGTTGGAGTAATAATTAATGGAAGAATAAAAACAGTTTTTAACTTTTACGCCGAATACATATTTGTTTTGTGGAATAAAAGAAACCATGAGGACTAGATTCTCCTTGTCGACGATGTTTTGTAGTCTCTAACATCTGGTAGACAAAGACCGATGGAATTATCATCTTGCCGCCCAGAAACATATACTAAGAAACCAATAATTTTAAGTTACGCATATATTTTATCAATCCAGTCATATATCGGGATAACATATCCCTTACAAATATTTTTGGTTTCTAAATTTTAGACCAATCAGTTATTTTCATTTCAGTATGGTTGTTTCTTGCTTACATTTGCAAATTAAATTTGTTTGTAAGATGAGTAAGGAAAAGAGTTGCATTCACAACTGTATTTATAAATTTGTAATGTTTTTTGCAACTATGATTTAATTTGAGTTTACTTATTTTAGCTATGTCTTTGCATACAAACGCAAAACACTTGTTTTTGTTAAAGAAATGCAAGACATGAAAATATATTTATTAGGCCATGACATACTGGGTACATAAGATAAATACTTAATAATTAAGGGAATCCTAATACTATAAACTTATAATCTCAACTCTCAAGTATTCTACAATAACAAACCATGTGGCAGCCTTTGCTGCTCTAGAACGTGTCTATCCTTTTTACGTTTCATACGACTGTGCTTACTTCATCATCGCTTATGTTGGTTGAATTCATTACATGTACTTTATTTGCTCCTGAAGAATTATAATACATCACGAATCATCGATTTTTCTTTAATCACACACGTATTCTGAATGAAGGATTATATTCAGAATATGTACGTAGAAACAGTAAATACATATTATTACATTACTAGTGTTAACAGAACAACATTAAAATATACTATCCGACATTTTCTAAGAGCAAATATCACATACTAATAACACATGGTAAAATCTATTGTTTCTCATTTTCATCATCGTATTCGAATTCGATCCTTTATGATTATGTTTTATTTTATTTTTTGTAATTAGTTTATGTTTTTGTTTTATTTTTGCTATCATCCGTTTGATGAAACTTTATAATAATCGTTGGAGCTCAACGTGTGGTGATTACTTCTTTCCATTTCTTCTTGATTTTTTTGTTGAACGCCTTCCATTTCTGCTTGATATGTAGATTCTGCAGGTCTTTCAACTTTTTTTCACATTTGTTTACAGAAAATTCGTGGATTTTATATTACACTAGTTAAGAAAAATTATAAGATGGTGAAACTTCATCATAATCTTATTGACGGAGAAGCAACTATCAACTGAAATCCAAATATTATAGAGCTAGACATAATATAACATTCATATAATCAGGGCTGACCCTAAGATTTTGGAGGCATGTGACAGTGTCTATGTAAAAATTTTTTTTTTCAAATCTGGGAGACTAAAAAAAACTTTTGGGGACCTATTCGTATGTAATTTTTTAAAAAAAATTTGGAAGCCTGTTGCAAATGTTTCACTACGCATTATTCAGGGCCAGCCCTGCATATAATTGCAATTGCTACAAAACGAAATAAAACTCGGTTTTTTAAACCAACGTCTCTGGTGTGTTCTTTCCAAAGAAAGAAAGAAAGAAAGAAGTACTATAAGTTGGGAAAAATCTACCTTTAGGATCTTATGTACGGATGTACCAAGCAGTTATGAGATAAAAAAAAGTTCGAGACAAAAGAAAAACTGTAAATGAAATCACACAATTACTGTGTGAGACCAACTCCATCGATATCGATATGCCCAAATATCACAGCGTTGCATATATATATATTTAAATATATATATATATATATATATATATATATATATATATATATATATATCATCAGCTTATGGTCCTCGATAATTGTAGAATATTCGTGTTTATAAATTTATAATCTATTTCTTTGGCTGCAAATCTAGCGAAGGGCATAAAATTTGTTTGTTTTTTGGCCGACATGGCACGGCATGCCATGTTCATCTTGTTCAGCGTCATTTACTCATGCACTATTGATGATTGGTTTGTTTAATATAACCAAGATATTAAGCAAAAATGCAAGTTGAAGATAATTTGTTCGCAAGTCCTCCTTGTCAACGGAAGTTGAATACTACTCTCTCATTTTCATTCACTAAACATGTTCGTATAACTTTGAAAGCCCTTTCTCCAAAAATAAACATGTTAGTTATAGCTATTAGTCAATACCCAATAGTAGTTCAGTAAATTTGAATATTCTCATTTAGTGTTTTTTAAATTTACGATTTTATTAACATAAATTTATAGAACTGTACACAAAATTTTGAATTTTATGATTTATGGAGGAAGAATAAAACTTATGAGAAACGAAAACTTTGATTATTTGTATATATTTTGTTTCAAGTGGAAGAGAAATAGTTGCCCTTTTTGAACACTGTTTTATCTTTATTATTATACGGTTGCATCCTATTAATATTCGGGAAATTTTATGAGTTCAATAATTTTTATTCGAAAATTTTGTTTGAAAACGGGTAAGTGCATGCATCTTTCCTTTCAAAACTTATGACTGAACACGTGCGGTTATACATTTATCCCTTTTTTTTGTTGAATACATTTATCCCTTTTATATGAAGTACAAACAAGTTGAACAACAAAGAAATTGTCAAAACTAACAAAAGCTATTATTTTTATTTTAACTTTTACGAGAATAATAGTTGTGATTACAAGACCAACTCGAACAAAAGCCATTAGACCTTTTTAATACCATATTTCGTTAATTTACAGCTATATAGGAGTATATGTTTTCATTACAGATTATGATTTTAAATATATATATATACATCGGGAAATTAAGAAGAAAACATGATAATTAACCAAGCGCTTGTAGCTTGGTGGTAAAGGAGGTACAGCTGTATTGTCCGCCATCCGGATTCGAGTCTTGGCCACAACGGATTTAACATTCCTTCCGTTGGGGCGCTGGACCTCTTTCAGGGGAATAGTTGGGATTGTGGCTGTCCAGATACCAGAGTTATCAGAAAAAAAAAAAAAAAAAAAAAGAAACATGATAATTTTGTCAACACAAGTGACAAGTTGAAAATTTGGAAGAAATAACCCTCTTAATAGGACAGAATTCGTGTAGCTACAGACATAATTCTTTCTTTTTCCGGAAGATTGTCGTCTTGTTGCTAATGAGTTCTATGGTGATGTTTCTCTGTTGAACTCAAAATTGAAGTAGGAACGCACTTGCCGATTGCTTGCACGTACATATGTGTCTTGGCTACTTGTAGAAAACTTGTTTGAATGTTCTACAACACGGTCAAAAGTCTCACACGACTGAATTTGGTTAATTTGAAAGCTGACGTGTCATGAGCTTCTCCTAACGACCAAAACGAAACTCAAATAATGTTATATATTATAAACCACAGTTTCGGATGATCACCACAATGTTATATGAATACTATCATGATATAAAATCATGTCTGACATGAATTTTTGGGTTTTTCTTCAGTTTGTATTTGATTAGGCACGCTTGCCAACATTTTTACGCATATAAACTGGATATATATATTTTTTATTAAATTTACATAGATTGAAAACCAAAATAATCTAAATTAATTTGTTTGATCAAACGAAATGGAATAACTTTATAAGAAATTTTGGAGTTAGATTAGTCGTTGGCATTATCCTCTTAAATATTAGTTATAAAATTAGTTGAGCTTCAGCCGATGATGATACCGCGCTTGCTTTAAGAAAGAAAGCTCGAGAACACATTGATCGTATAATATCAAATGAAAATAGTGAGAATATTTTACTGTGTCGATTGATGATGAAATGCAAATTAAAATAGGTATTCAATTTTTAAAAGAAACAATTACATTGAAAGGCAGTTTATGAGTTTTATTAACACAATAAGACACTTATTACTACTCAAACACTTTTTTCTAACTAAAGCTCATTTTTACTCATAAACTAACTAAATAACATTGACAGCTAATATTTATTACACTAACTAAAATAAAGTGGGACCCTGTAACCTTCTTTCCTCTTTCCCTTTATACTTCTCTGTAATTTTCGAAAATAAAATCTGATTTTTCCAAATTCATTTTTCCAGAGAAGTTATCTTTAATCATTGTCGTTTTTTCTAAGCTATCTTTTGAGATATATGAAGATACATGACTGATGGTGGTGTAGTGATGTGTATTCGACGGCAACATCAATGGTAAAGACGTTGGGGACTCTCGTCTATGAACTACCATAAACATCTTCTCGCCACTCTGACTCATTATTACCATGAATTAGGATTGAAAGCTATCACATTTGGGTAAAAATACATAAAAAAAATAAGTTGAGAATGTAAAAAATCGTGAAAAATATGCGAGATATGCAGAGATTAGGGTTTCTGGTCGACAATGGCTAAAGAAGAAGATGAGGTTATTTTCGTAATTTTGCAATATTAATGAAAAAAAAAGTCGTGTGTACATTACATTCAAATTGTACATGTGTACACTTAATTTTGTATTATACATCAAAGTGATTGTGTACACATTTTTGGCATTTTTGTAGGTTTTCTATCTAAATAACTAAGCTTCTACGACTTCATGAACTCACATAATGCTAACACAATGTACATGTGAAGTTTTTTCTTTCTTCCCATGTACACGCATGGTCGAGACATCCTTGAAATCTGACTGAACCTAAATATCATCATTCACACCTTGTTTAAGAGCTTTTGATTAGTGTGTGTGTTTTCATGCTAGCTTTATGGTTGGTCTTAGCTTGATTAATTTATGGTTGTTTTAAATATGTACACTATTATATTTCTCGTACACATGTACACCACCATTTTTTTTATACACATGTACGCTATTAGACTTTATCACACACACAATGAAGATGAATTGAATTTTGTGTTTTGTTCATCAACTCCGTTGTCGTCAACAATACTGGCAAGCAGTGCGATCTGCAATATCAATGGAAGAGTATCATCTTTTTGCAATTTTGGTCCTCTAGTTTACTGTTTCTTTCATAATATTCCTCAAACTTCTAATCTGATCAAATTGCTTCACAAATTTACCTCAATACTTTTTAATGTTGCAATCTTGACTAATATACAATCAAAATGATTAAAATATTTAAAACGAAATGCTAAAAGTCATTAAAAACATGAGATATCATATGTACACATGAATAGTTTTTGTATGTACACATCGAATATCATTCTGGCCCATAGTATTTCTCTTTTTACAAAAAAAATAGTGAGACATGATTCAAGTATATATGTACATCAAGAATATATAATGTTGTACATGTGTACATCCATAATTGTATGTCACATAAACAAAATCAGGAATATAACACATATGCTATCAAGATCTAAAGTAAGCCTCATTCAAAACAACGAGAACATTTTTTTATTCACGTAAACCACGCTTCCTTGTCCTTATACCTACAAAGACAAATTTATCACTTTATCATGTACATGTGTATACTAACATTATGTACACATCCACGTGGTCATCCAATGTACTCGTGTACCCGAACATGTATACACTAACATTATGTACAAATCTACGTGGTCATCCAATCTTAAAAAAGCTTTTTTTAATGAATGGTAATTTTGTAATAATTTCATCTTCGTCATATAAGGGTTTTCTGCGTTTTCTGCAAATATAACTCACAGCCGCCATTGATTTTATCATGCAATCTTCATTGTTTTTGTGTTTTATCTCTAGAACTTACAAATATTATATATATTAACCGATTAGAATCCAAAACCAAGAGAAAAAAAAAACAGAAAACAAGTTTTAATTTCAAGCTTTGGCATATTATATCCAAATTGCCATATCTCTTCTCCACCAAATTCTTATATGTCGGTTACCCAATCGTCTACACTGTGATACCACCGCGTTCTTTTTAGGATCGGCTGAAATTCCGATTGTCGCAAAAAAAAAAATTCACTGTCGAAAAATGTGAATCTATGGCTGGAAATAAAAAGTAATTGTCTGTTTTTTGTCAATTATAAAATTTAATATCATTTAAAATTTTAAATAAAAATTGCCCAGCACATAAAAGAAAGAAACTAGAAGCCACTATCGTTAACAATTAGTTAGGGACAACTATCTTGGTAGCTGAAACTGCTCTATAGTGTAATAAAAACATAGAAACTGACCATGAGTGTTAATAACTCTTTTTAAAATCACTTTAAACGCCTATGAAACCTGAACATATATAGGTTTTTCTTTTAGAGTATGGCTTTACAAAAATGAGTAGTTAGTTGGATCTTTATGAACATAGGATTTTATACAGCAACGAGAAAAATGAAATGACTATGGATTTTCAATACCCTGTTCTCTTACAACCGTAAAGCCGGTTTGGTAACAGAAAAGTAAATTGGCATAGATGTCTGATGCAGAAACCGGCTATTCAAGTTAGAAAAAGAGCCAAAACCAGAATGACAAAAAGACAAAGACAAGTTGGGAGACACGAGAGAAAGACCAATCACAATATTGCTTTCCTCCATAGATTGCGTGACAACATTCCATGACGGCTACTTCACCTGTGTCTTTATGTGGATAATCCGCACGTGTTTAATTCACGAACCTTCTTAGCAATGAGAAAAATCCACCACTTTCATATTTTCAACTTTTTAATCACCCCACTATACACTAAAATAAATATTTACAGGAATAATATGTCTTTGTCAATTCAAACCTTTCCAGGTTCATGAACCTTTTATCTCAATTTACTCTCTATATAAATATAACGAAACCTCTTTACCTACATTCCCACTGCAATTTTCAATATTTTTCTGCAGAATAAAAAAAAAACATTTTTTCAAAAAAAATATAATGGCGGCAGAATCCGACTACATTTTGCTTGAGTCGATAAGACGACACTTACTAGGAGAATCGGAGTCATGGCTCAGTGAGTCGACGGCGAGTTCGGTGGTTCAATCTGGTACGACGGCCAAACCGGTGTACGGAAGAAACCCTAGCTTCAGCAAGTTGTACCCTTGCTTCACTGACAGCTGGGGAGACTTGCCGTTGAAAGAAAACGACTCGGAGGACATGTTAGTCTACGGTATCCTCAACGACGCGTTTCACGGCGGGTGGGAACCGTCGTCTTCATCCTCCGACGAAGACCAGAGCTCTATTTTTCCGAAGGTTAAAACCGAGAACTTCACGGTGGTGGATCATGCTCCGGCGAAGAAGGCGAAGAAGGCGAGTCCGGAGAAGGGGAAGCATTACAGAGGAGTGAGGCAGAGGCCGTGGGGGAAGTTCGCGGCGGAGATAAGGGATCCGGCGAAGAACGGAGCTAGGGTTTGGTTGGGGACGTTTGAGACGGCGGAAGACGCAGCGTTGGCTTACGACAGAGCTGCTTTTAGGATGCGTGGTTCCCGCGCTCTTTTGAATTTTCCGTTGAGGGTTAACTCAGGAGAACCCGACCCGGTTCGGGTTAAGTCAAAGAGAGGTTCTTCCTCTGAGAATGAGAACGGAGCTTCGAAGCGGGGAAGAACGGTGGCTTCTGGCGGTCAAGGAACAGATATGGGGTTGAAGGTCAAGTGTGAGGTTGTTGAAGTGAGACGTGACGATCATTTATTTGTTCTATAGTTTTTGAAATTTTCTTTGTTGGATCATTTTATTTGTCCCCAAAATGGTTGTGGAGAGACGCAGACTGGGGGAAAGGAAAGTGTTAAGAAAATAATATTCATTTATTACTTTAAACCACCTTCCAATCATTCCAATTATTAGTGCGATCAAAAAAAGTTGGACGGGAAACTAACAATGAATTGACTTTCTAATTTAGTTTAGTATCATACTAATTAAGCAAAAAAAATGTCACCACAGTTTTAATAAGTTCGTTCGCTAAAAACTATCAGTGTTTTGTCATAATTTTAAACTCATCTTTGCCGTGTTACGCTGTTAAATGTAATCACTTTTAGATTTGTCATAAGATTTATATAAAACCCAATTATTGGAGAAGAAGAAACATTATCAGAACTAGTTACGTAGTACATCAAACACAAGCTGATATAGACATACGATTAAACACGAGAATCTGATAGAAGCTACCATCCACTATAATTTTATCTTATTAAAAAGAGCATAAATTTAGAGCAGAGGTCTTTATCTCGGTACATATTAATTAGTTTAAATAGTAATTGGGATTGGGCAAGGTGGTTTGTAAAGAGCAATCTCAACATTTTCTTTTGAACAGAATCTCAACATTGGTTTTTGCTATGAGGTTTTTTCTGGATTGTAACAAAGAATCCCAACACGAATTCCGTTTAACTTTTTAAAATATTTATAATTAAAATATTCCTCATATAATGTTTTATAGTGCTTTACATACAATTAAAATTGTTGTATAAAATTGGAATGCCTTAGACGGTCGGTTTGTTTGCTTATGCCCCGGACCAGCCATGAATACAATCATAGATAGGATTTTCGACTCTGCATAATGTCTCAAAGTAGAGAGAATCTGCAGTTTCTTATCTTTTGGGCTGCGGGAGTTGCTGCTCAGTAATTTTACAAAATTAACAAACCATATAATTATTCACATCTGAGAAAAAAAAAGCAATACAAAATGTTTATACGATATCAATATGACAAAAATAAAGAGTTTTAGGAATTTGAACTTCTCTTTTTTCAACGAAGACTTTTGAATATGCTATTACTATGCTTAAATTCGTACAGCGTACACAGCGTAGAATGATTTCACGTTGAATATTGTCTATCCAGTGCGAAGGATTTTAGGGCTCCAAGTGAAAACAATTTTTTAATATGATACACTACTTTCATCAAATACATAAGTTTAACACTTTAAAAAATAAGTTTATTACGAAAATATGATATATTATGTCATATAGAAAAAAACATGAATTCAGAAATTGAGTTAGTCGACTTTCGTAGAAATGTTTATTTTTTAATTTTGAGGCTCTAAAAAATATCATATTAGTCGGAGCCTGAGGCAAGTGTCCTTTTTAATACTTTGTAGACACGCCTCTCTGTCTATCTCTAAAGTATAAAGGGAAACAAAATATTGCTAGCTCCATAGATTTTTTCGAATAAATTTAAGATGAGAAAAATACAATCTCTTGGACATATTTTCTTATGATATTTGCAAGCTGCGCATTTTTCATTGATTTATTTCTTAAAATTTTATTTTATTTAAGTATAGAAAGATGAGTTGTTAAAAAAAGTATAGAAAGACCATATTTTAAGATATATATAGTACTAGTGGCTGGCCCGCCCTACGGGCGGGATATATTATTTTCTGAAAATATTTTTATGAAGTATTTTTTAAAATATTCTAAACTTAAATTTTTTTTTTATTTTAGAAGCTTTTTTAAAAATATATCCTAAATTGAAAACAATATTATAAACTAACAAATAATAAACAAAGTAGAATATATGTTTGTTTTAGTTGATAATTGTATTTTGAATTTGAAATTTTAATTAATCTTTAGTGTTTTGCTGATTATGTTTTGTTAATTATTATAGCTTCTGTTGAACTCTATTTAATAACAAAATTATTTGTTGGAAATTTTCTCATGGTATTCTAAATATTTTTATAGTATTTAAAAACTAATAAAATATGATACTTCTACCATTTTTTTACTCTGGTTACGTAAGTTTCAGATCAGATAATTTAGTAAAAAAAGCTAAAATGAACCAAACTGTAATTTAACAAATAAAAAAAAACGTAAATGTAATATAACAATTAATGATTTGGAAATCAAGATGAACCGAACCGCATATAAATAAATTCCACTGAAATTCGTTTTTCTTTTCGTCAACTAAAGCCTAAATAAGCAACTCTATTCTGCAACTGTTTAGTGTTGGTTGTATTGCATGAAAGCCTATAATTCATATCTCATCAACCATTCCGTTCTCAGTTTTTACATAGTTATAACAACGAAAACATCGTTAAACATATATAAATTACATAATTAAATAGAATATAAATTTTGTGAAGTATCATTAGGGGTTCTCTAACTTTTTCAGTTCAAAAACTCAATACAAAATAATTTACACAACATTATTGTAATCAAATTTATATTCCTTATTCATATAATCTTTTTAACGTTTTCCACTAAGTCAATTTATTATTTAATTTTGTTATAAATTTAATCTAATATTATATTGGTTTTTATTTGCTATTCTTCCATCCTCTATAGTGATTGCTGTTGCTCAAGATAGTTTGAGCTTTAGGACTTGCTTAAATTTAAAGCAAACATTTGATTCCTTTCTTTTAAATATCTTTTTCTTTATAACATTTCAATAAACATGGAATATATATAGTTCAAAAACAAAACTGAAAAAATAAAGGGAGAAAGTTATGTTAATAATTCTAAATTAAACAAAATAATATCGACATGTAACAATGGAAAAAATGGAGAAACTGTGATTTTAGTATAGATAGAGGAGGACGAACGACACAGAGTGTATATAGACTATAGTTTTATATGGTTACTTGATGATTATGGTTGTTTTTGCTACATAGCCAAATTTCCCTTTATTTATTGTTATTGAATTTGTTTGTTAAATAATTTTTTAAATGCATAGTTCAAAAGTTATTTATAATCTTCATTAAAGTCGTTAATTTAGATGTCAAAATAATTTTACATCTAAATTGGATAGTTTAGCAATCTCACTTATAAGCAAGTATATTTTTCCAAAAAAAAAACCCAAAAAAATAGTGATTTTGGTCACCTAGACTTGTATTAATGCCATGACTGTCGAGAATTATCACATGCCTGATTTCAGCTATGATCTGTCTTAAAAATTAAAGATTTATTCCCTATTTGCTACCTCACAGAAAAAAATAATCACGATAAAGCAAGCATCACATTTCAACTGTGTAAGTAAATCAAATAAACAACACCATAAGATAATTTAAGCACAACCAAATATCCGTCTCACAGTTTCCTCAAAATTTACCCAAAAAAATAGAGGAGTCAAGCATCTCTCATGAAAACTAAACAACCAATAAACGTAAACACAAGGAAATTTCATATGTTCCTTCTTTCTAATGCTCTCTAAGACGCTCGAGCTAGAGTTTGTAACCAAAGATCAAAATCATGAAAGAAGACCGTAAACACAAACTAAGAGAGTCGAGAGCAGTACGGTACCGTCCTATATCAGTAGACGGGAGGCCGGTAATAAGAACTGGAGACGCTTCCGTAGGCTTATTGTTTTTATTTTTTTGTGGTATGGTCACCGTAGAGCGGTAATGCATAAATAAGACATCAACGAAAGTGATCGACTCTCGGTAGGATCAGGAGGGGTCGAAGGCTTTTCCTTTACAATCCTGGAGAAAGACAGACCAATGCCACTTTAGTGTTGGTTGTGCTCAACTAATCTAACCATGTTTAAGAAGAAAAACAAATTGATAGCATAGTACACGTCGAAATAATACTTACATCGAGGGTACCTTTTGAGCCATAAGAGTACCTGCTTCTCCACACACAACACGTAATGACTCCACCTCGAAAGTAGAGAGTCAAATGAGGTAATAGTAAGCAACAAAAAAAACTTTTATCTTAGCTGAGGTAAGGTTTTTGAACTCACCAGGGACAAAGTTCTATCTGAATCGAAGCTATCAAGACGAACAGTCATGAAAGTTACAATCATCAAGTATCACCCCTAAACCTGAAGAATTCCTATAATCTGCAACAAAAAGATGAATTTATACCTCAACCATTTATGATGTTACCAATTATTAGATAATAACTTTATGTGTAGAATCCTTCACAAGATAATAACTTTGATTCAAATGGGTGAAATAAGCAAATACCAATGGATGTAGATTCACCATTGTTGGAGCTGGTAAATTGCAGAGAATATTCTTTTCAACTTCGTAGAGGTGGTGCTGTTCATCGTTGGAAGCACCAAACTTTATGGTAGAGCTTCCGCCGGTTAGTCGGTTACATTGGAAGATGATGAGCTCGATTAAATGCTAGAGAATTGGACGATTGGAATAAATTACGTGAATGCAAGGATTTAAGGAACACATAAATGAAAACTTAATCCGTTACAGAAAATTCTACGGAGGCGACATAGCCGCCTGTGCTTTGTACGTCGATAGACCAACAAATTAGAAACCCTATATATTTTGGGCCTTAAAATGACAGCATGAAAGCCCATACAGAGAACATGAAGCATGGTCAAAACGTTGGGCCATATAGATTTCAATAACGAAAAAATGAGTTACGGATTCAGGAGCTGCCAGGTGTCCTATTTTGCCCCCCTCTACATGCTGATGTGGCACTCTAAGGAGAGATCTCTCTCCTTTATTGTATAAGATTTGTATTACTCAAGATTCCTTATGAAGTGTAATATTTTAGGAGATTTTCATAATGAACAAATTAAGCTTAACTATTTCCATCTACTTTATTAAAATAGAAGTACAAATAAAAAATAACCCTAAAGCTTACAACTTAATTAAAATACAATATCATTGAAGTAATTAATAAACTTAAATCTAAATTAATTTTTTTCCTAAATCTATTCCACAACAAATTCATGATAAATATTACACTTAATGCACATTAATACTATAAACCTTAATATGTAAAGTAGAAAACTTATTCCATAAATTCATGGGTATTATCCTCTATTAAATAATGTTTATTACATTTTTCAAAATTTTATTGTTAATGAAATCAATTAACAATATTTAAAAAAAATTAAAGGATATGCTGTATTTGGGAATAAAAACTTAATAATGATAACATATTTAAAAAGATTCATTTTACTTGATAATTCTAAATTTGTACCTAATTAAAAATTTCAAATAACCAATTTGACTAATCTATTTAATTGATGATATTTTTATAGATATATATAACTAAAATGCTATTAGAAAATTATTTTTAAATTATGTATGATATTACATATGTTCAATTGAATTTTACCTTAAATTATTTTTCTTTAGTAAGGATTTGAAATATTATATTTGGTAATAACATGTACATTTAAGTATTAGTATTAAAAGAAATTAAAAACACCTAAGATTTTTCTTATGAGAAAATTGTAATAGCAAAAATTTCAAAAGAATATTCTTCAAGTTTTGCATGTAAAGAAAAAAATTTAGACAATATAACAATATTCTAAAAAAAGATAAAAAAATTCAAATAAAATAAAAATCCTACAGATAATAAAATGTTAAAGTCAATAAGTTAAAATAAAATTAATTTGATAATAATATAAATACAAGAAATGCAATTACACATTCTAACAAATTACTCATTTTAATAAGTATAATATACATATTTACTAAAAATGCATGACGAATATTTATATATCGGGTTAAGAAATTAAAAATTAAGACTATTTATATAACGGGTTGGAAATTTAGATATAATTATCATTTATGACCAAAAACCTATCAAAACATCTCAATTGTTATTTTCGCATATATACATATATGTTAGTTTATGGAAAACACACACATAAACTAAAAATAAACTAAAATATATATTTTAATTATTATATGTAATGTCGTAATAAAAAATACATAATACGTGAAAAAATAAATAAATAATATATTATTTATAGAAAACAAAATTATATTTCTAAAAAATGAAAAAGTGGTTTCGTTTTTTTACTGGGAATCCAAATGTTGTAAATAATTCTTTCCAATGCGTATCAAACCCGACCAATGAAAGACTACTAGCATTTTCTTTACCACTAGCCAACTCGATATCTGATAAATAAAAATGATTTAAGTTAAATAAAAACAAATATTAGCGTGATATTTATATTTACAGTTATATAAATTATTTTACTTTTACTACTAGTGGAATTATGTACCAGCAGTACATGTATTATGTGATGTATTATAATTTTATTATAATTTTTATAAATTATATAATAGTATAAAAAATATTTAGTTACATTATGTAAACAAAAAAAACACCCGTCCTACCGGGTGGTCCAGCTCTAGTTAACATTTAAAATGTCTTGACAATATTGTAAGAGAAAAAAATGACCGCTTAAGATTTATTGACTAGGAGAGGTGTTCTCTCATCAGTTTGGGAGGAGAAATATATTGTCTCTTGTCGTGAGCATCAGATATGTATCAGACAAGGACTTTACTTGGTTTGCTGTGTTATTGCTGCCGTAGTTGAGATTCAACGTAAGAGAGGCTGAAAAGAAATTCCATTGTTTTTGCTTTGTGTGTTTGCTCTCTCTTACAATCTCATGATTCTCTTTTGCTTTTACTATTACCCATAAGTGTATGGGATTAATTTACGGAGCCTACTGGTTTCTTTACTTTTGCGTTTTTGTTGCTAGACTTTTTGTCTCAGCATTGTAAGGTTACTTTTAGAATGAATACCAAGCGTTAAAAAAAAAAAGATTTATTGACTAGATGAGTTAATGCTTGAAGACTACACAGACATTTCGCAGTTCTGGATTCATTGGTTCTTAAATTCCACAGTTTTTTTTGTTAGTCGTCTCTCTTTTAGTAATTAAACGATGGAACTAGTTCAATTTCCTAAGGAGAAAATGACTTATTTCATTTTTATTTGCACTTTTGAAAAAAATAGTGGCACTTTTTTGATTTGCATATTCATACATCATATTTTTGTTGTGATGATTAAGATGATGTTGCCGGGAAAGCAATATCTAACAATCTTATTAATTTAAATTGTAAATTGTTATTTAGAGATAGTGGACCAAAAAAAAAAAACAAGTTGATTAACGATTGTGGACCAGAAAGAAATGGATTAAAGAAAAAGTTTTTTTTTAATAGGTTTCATGATACCATTGGCTAAGTATTGATGGTATTGAAACGCGGCTTTATTTGTTTGCGTATAGACAAGTACAACATGAAATCTCATATTCTGAAAAAAAAAAAAAAAGGATTAGATGTATAATTGGATCCATATCTTATATATTAAAAGAGAAGTCATGACTTCTTTCATGTGTGATTTTATTTAATTTGGACCATCACTTAAAAATCTTATTAAATGTATTTTATTAATTTGGACCATCACTTAAAAATCTTATTAATCATAATATCTTTTGATATCTTTTTATTTTAAATATAAATATATTTATTTAAAAAATCTAACAAATCTGTTTTAAAAGATTTTTACAAGATCTTCATTTTCGAAATTATATTTAAATATTTTCACTTATTTCGAAATTAGTTTGAAATATTATTCTACATTAATAAATTCAGTAATCGTTTATAAAATAAGAAATAAAAAATTCTGTAATATTTTATATATTATATAATCATAATCAATCATATTAAAAGAAAATTATTATACTGATATAAATATAATAAATTGTATTAAATTTATAAATTTTATAAATTTTATTTTCGTAAGTATAAAATATTTATGTTCACAAATAAAATCTAATACGTTGGTAAGATGGGTTAACATTAGCAAACTATATAATACATGTATAAAAATTTACATGTATTTCTTTAAAGCTTATAATATAAAATCCTTGTAACTACTTTAATCATAATATATTTTTATTTTAAATATAAAATATATTTATATATTATATTTTAAAAATTCTAATATATCTGTTTAAAAATATTTTAACAATAATTTAATGTATTTTAAGTTATCGTTTATAAAATAAAAATAAATAAATTATATCCTATTTTATCTACTTTATAGTCATGATCATGTTAAAATACAATTATTATACTTAAATAAATATGATAATAGTATATTCAATTGATAAATTTATAAATATTATTTTCATAAATATAAATTATTTATTTTAAAAATATAATATGATGATAGAACATCTTAAAATTAGTAAACCATATAATACATGTCTAAAAATTAACATATCTTAGACTTTTGTATATACAAAAATATATTATCTAAAATGAATAAGCATAAAAAATATTAGTAAAAATAAATACAGCTTTGAAACACGGGTCAGAATTTAGCATAAATTAAATACAAAATAATTTTCAAATATGTTTTCTCATGAATATATTAATTTGCTTAATAAATAAATGCAAATACAATAAGATAAATATATAATAAGAAGTGAAAAAACATATGGTTTTAAACAATTGATTAATTATAACATGTAAATTATAAAATTATTGTATTTGAAATAGTTATATAAACATTTAAGTATATGATTTAAAAATATATACCACTAATGTTTAAAAATAATAATTTATGTATAGAAAAGTAAAAACAAACACCCGCGCGGTTGCGCGGATCAAAATCTAGTTGCTATTATTACCATTAATAATTTACTTTAGTCACTCTGTTTTCTAGTTTCATAACTTTTACATGCCTTCACTATAGTTGTTTATAAAATAGATAACACAATCGACACAACCAATGTTTTTGTTCTTTCTGTACTCCAAATGTAAAACAAAAACAAAAAAAAATTCTCTTCTTTTTGTCGTCACTATGTTAGATGAAACCCAAGTTAACTTAAACTTTGTTCCCTGGCCTTCTTAAACAATGTTTCTAGGAGCCTTTAAAAGGGTAAAATAGGGTGGCTGAATAGACAATGCCTTTAGATCATCTTTAATGGTTAAAAGACCACTTTTTTTACGAATATAATATCAGATCTTAAGTATAAGTTAATTACATAATTTCAATTTAATGATAAATAAATCATAAGCAATAGGAAATGAGCATGTGTGTTTAGAGTATCCTGAAAATAATGCAAACTTTCAACTAGGTCGTTTTCTCTTGAAAGTTTTAATAGTTAATAAAATTATTAATTAAAATATGTTTTCTAAATCGAATGCCTTAATTGATAGTTTTAGTGGTCTATCCTTTGGACTAACCATGGTTACACAATAAATTCTATCTATACACAATGTTTTACAGACTAATCTGGGTTTGACTAATGCTTAAGTTGTAGGATCCGGCAACATGGCTGTATTGTCCTTGATTCGGACCCGGTTCTAAGTACAAATCCATCAAACACGTAGTTCTGGGATGTTGAGGTTTAAAAGGCCAGTTCGTCGATCGTTGGCTAGTATGGTTAACTGTGCTCAGTTACTTGGAGAGGTCATGTGTTTTTTTTGTCTTTGCTAAATGGTAAATATCATTCAAGGATAAAAGTTTAGTTATAACATAGTTGAACCCGAATCTGCATAACTGCAATTATGTCTTAGAGGCTGCACCCTAGGAAACATATGAATTAAAATCAGAACAACCACAAATTATGTACATGGAGCTAATAGAATTAAGAGCACTAGACAACATTAGAATTTCTTTCGATGGAAAAAACACACATTAAGTTTCACTTTTACACATTCCCGAGGTAAAAAATAAAACAAAATCAACTTAATTTCGAATCCACCAATCACAATCCGTTTTTTTTTTAATTTCGAATTTCCTAACTAGCCCAACTAGAAATAAATCGGCTAATTATCCAAATGTCCATCCTTGGTTTATCTTTTAAGAAGCTAAATAGGTCTTCAGCCACATAAAACTATCTCAGTAGCATATTATGTCTTATGGTGTAATAAAAACACACAAAGCGACCATTTATGTTAATAACTTAAGTAAGAATGTCTTCGTCTTCTATATTTGAAAGAAATATAGAAAGAAGAAATAAAAAATCATGAGCTAGAAGAAAGATGAATAAAAAATATTCAATCTTCATAAACATAAAGCACTCTAACTTTTTAGGAATACATATATAAAAATATATATATATATATATATAATAATCTAAATATTTGATATAGGCTACTCATTCAAAAGTGCACTTTACATCAAAAATATATAACAATCTAAAAATTAGCAATCTCTTCATTACAAGAAAGAAAGAAACAAACAAAAAGAAGCTATTGCTCCGGACGTCTGATGGTCCAACAAACTTATAACAATTACAAATTTGGGAAAAATTTAGATCAAAAAAATGATAACTATGTCCCTTTAGACTAATATCTATTTTGTGTCATTTTTGTCCATAACACTTTTTAATATTTTTGAAAATAAATTTAATAAATAGTTTTACAAACAAAAAAAAATGGTAAAATAGTAACTTTTGATAAAATACCAATATGAACTTAGTGATATTTTTTTCAGTTCTAAAAATGTTTAAATCATAAATTTTAGATTATGTTCTAAATAAAGTATAAATGATATTCTACGAAGTAGAAAACAAAATCCACTTTTTTAATTGAATCTACAATGTTTAGAATACGTGATCTACGTAAATAAAAGTATTCTAAAATATTTAGAATACACATTCCGCGCTTAACCTACCGATATAAAATCTTTAGAAATCAAAATCTACACATTAATATAAATCTACAACACGTAGAAACTGACTTTTACAGATTTACTGTAAATCTAAAACATGTAGAAATCAAAATCTACATATTACTATAATTCTAAAAACCTGTAGAAATCGATTTCTACAGATTAGATGTATTCTACGGATAATAAATCAGTTCCTAAAAGTATGGAAACAAAATATTTGGGAATATTCACTTTCATATTTTGAAAAAAAAACAATTTTTTTTTATAAAAGAAAACGAAAAAAAACAAAAATTTACAACTTTAAGGGGATTATTGCCATTTTAAAAATAATTAGCCTAATGAGACATAAAGTATATGAGATTAGTCTAAAGGGACATAGTTATCATTTTTTTGCTCTAAAAAAAGGGAAAATTGTTTTTTTAGAGCAAAAAAATGATAACTATGTCCTTTTAGACTAATATCTATTTTGTGTCAGTTTTGTCTATAATACTCTTTAATATTTTTGAAAATAAATTTAATAAATTGTTTGACAAACAAATATTTTTTGGAAAAATGGTAATTATTGATAAAATACCTATATGAACTTAGTGGTATTTTTTTCAGTTCTAAAAATATTTAAATCATAAATTTCAGATTATGTTCTAAATAAAATATTCTACGAAGTAGAAAACGAAATCCACTTTTTTCATTGAATCTAAAATGTTTAGAATATGTGATCTACGTAAATAAGAGTATTCTAAAAATATTTAGAATACACATTAACCTACCGATCTAAAATCTTTAGAAATCAAAATCTACACATTAGTATAAATCTAAAACACGTAGAAACCGACTTTTACAGATTTACTGTAAATCTAAAACATGTAGAAATCAAAATCTACACATTACTATAATTTTAAAAAACCTGTAAAAACCAATTTCTACAGATTAGTTGTATTATACGAATAAGAAATCAGTTCATAAAAATATGGAAACAAAATATTTGAGAATATTCACTTTCATATTTCAAAAAAATTTCGATTATAATAAAAAACAAAAATAACGAATTCATTATTTATTATATTTAAAAATTACAATTTTAAGGGCATTATTACCATTTTGAAAATAATTAGTCTAATGAGACATAAAGTATATGAGATTAGTTTAAAAGCACATAGTTATCATTTTTTTGCTCTAAAAAAACAATTTTCCCAAAAAACAATTTTCCCAAATTTGAATATAATGTTATTTATTATTTTTGTTTGTCTTTTTGTTTTGCTGTTGGAACTTAAAAAGAAAAAAAAGAAAAAAATAATCATTTCCTAGAAGGAAGAAGTACAGAGAGTTGGCGAAGCGAAGCAGAGAGCGAGAAACCCTAAAATTCTTGACAATCACGGTTACAGAGAAAAAAACAGAGAAAAAGCTCAAAGCCTCGTACGAGATGGGTAAATCCCTGATTGTTGTCTATTTGGTTGCTCTATTTGTTCTTACAGTCTCCGCGGCGGCCGAGGAAGGAAACGACAGCGGTTGCTCTGCCGCTGTAAATTCAGCAACGGAACTTAAATATAAGATAGTAGCTATCTTCTCCACTTTGATTTTCGGAGTTTTTGGTGTTTGTTTGCCCATCTTTGGCCTCGATGGAGATGGCTTTTTCTACGCATGCGTTAGGCAATTCGGTGCCTATGTAATGTTACTCGCCTCTGTGGTCTACATTCTTCCTGATGCTACAGCCAGCCTCACAAGTTCTTGCATCGGAGATTTCCAACCTTGGGGTGATTTCCCTATGACCAGAGTTGTAGCCAGGGCTGCTGCAATCTTAGCCATGATTGAATCCAAGTCCTTCGCTTCAGCTTTTATGAATAGATCTCACTCGGAAAACCACAACGGTGATGATGATCATGTTGATAATAGTGCTTCACAAGGACACTCTGTTTCTCGACAAGATCACAATAAGATTAGACTGAAGCTCGTAACTCAGGTAGTCTAAATCCAAACCTTTTTATTTTATTATATATATTATAAGTTTAAATAAATTCTTGATTACAACGATATTTTGATTTTAACATTATGTTCTGCTCTCTTTCTTTATTGTTTAGGTCTTGGAGTTAGGGTTTGTGGTTCACTCAGTGATCATTGGAATAGCTTTAGGAGCATCTCCACATCTTAGCACAATTAAGCCTCTTATACCTGCAATAACCTTCCATCAATTGTTCCAAGGAATTAGTCTTGGAGGTTGCATCTCCGAGGTAATCTTACTTTGTTTTAATCTCTCCAATGTGATAATGAAGTGTTCTTATACCCTTTTTCTTGTGTGTGAAGGCAAAGTTTGACTTGAAGAAAACTTTAATTATGGTGATAGTGTTTTCTCTCACAACACCTGTAGGAATCGGGATCGGTATTGGAGTCGCCGAGATTTACTACAAGAATGGCCCAACCACGTTGATAGTGTCCGGTTCTTTAAACGCTGCAGCCGCCGGAATATTGTTGTTCATGGCTGGGGTTACTAGTTACAACCTCAAACCTCATAGTACTCTTCACATGTTAAAAGCTTGTGGTTTTGTCCTCCTCGTGTTGATGTAGGGTGGGGGTTCAAATTACCCATTCGGGTTCGTACAATCTACTTATTGCGCTTTGTCCTCATCCTTCCTTCACTATGTCTCTTTATCAATCATGTATGTAAGCAAATAAATAAGTTGTATTCCACCAATTCACTTATTTTCATCTTCACCGAACTTATACTATAAAATTCTAATCTCTCTTTTTATAAAAAGTGATCGATTTTGTTAACTCTTAGGAGTGCCAACAACCTAATTATTTTCACAAACACACGATTCGATATCATACTCCCGACTAGATCACATACAATGGTTTATAGATTGCATTTGCTTCAGGAGCAATATCCACTTATTGTTATATCCTAATCAGCAGTCTTTTGTCAAAAGAATAATAATAAATAAAAAAAAATTATGTTTTAAGTAAAAGGTGCAACATGTTTTGAACAAGTTGTTGGCAAAAGATCTCTTGTCAACAACTTGCATAATACCTATTTCTCTCTTGTCGTCCAACGAAACCGGTACAGTCCATGTCGTAAAGCCTAAACGTAACTGAGAACATTTACAAACTCTCAAAAATCAGTCACTACTTTTGGTTTAACATCAAACATATCAAATATCTGCAAGGAAGAGACTGATCGTTTAGTTTAATGTTTATGCTCTTGAAGCAATGCTTCAACCTCACTCACCCTAACTGGAAAAGAGAAACAAAACACTTGAAGATAAAAAATATATGATTAACCAAACAAAAAAAAAGATTAATCCACTTTTAAACTTTTATATCAATATAGAGCATGGAGACATATCAAATGTAACGCAAGGTATTTGTAACAAGACACATGAGTGAAACTAATTTAACTTTGACCAGCATGTTTCTTAAAAATATCCGGAGAGATACACATACATGATACGGCAAACACCACAATCAAGAGACGTGGGATCATAACATGAACATGGCTTATAAAAATGAATACCATACATTACCTTTATATTTTCTGGTAAGATGAGTAACATCCACAAGAAACCGGTTAAATGAATACCGTACATTACCTTCTTATTTCGGGTTGTATTTAGTTTAATGTTTAGGTATAGCATTTTTTCTAATCCTAATACAAAGTTTATAACAATTCATTTATGCATTATGATTATAAAATATAAATATTAACTTGAACTTATGTGTAAAAACGAGTTTTTATTATAAAATAAATCTCAAACAGCATATGCAAAAAAAATCATAAAACTATGGTTCTAATTAAATTATAACATCAAACAAAACATGTTGCAACGCAGCGGACTCATATCTTGTTATAAATAGTTTATAATCTCAACTTTTATATAGTATAGATATAACATATAATAAGTTCATATATATTTGAATGAATATAAGGCGAAGAACTAAGAGATCATGAGCTAGAAGAAAGATGAATAGAGAATCTTTGAACTTCATAAACATAAAGCACTCTAATTGTTTATGAATATAAAATATATAATAATTTAAATACTTGATAGAGGTTACTCACTCAAAAGTGTACTTCATATCAATATTATATAACAATCTAAAAAAAACTTTACACCATTCATTTTTTTTTTTTTGACTAATAGAGAGATCATGTGTTAAAACACTTTACACCATTCATTTTTTGTTTTGTTTTAATGTATGAAAAGTAAAAGATAATAAGTATTAGGACAATAGAAATATTCTTCTAAAACTCAACTAAGCCGTACTGTTAGCGGGCCTGGCCCAATTAAGTTCAATACACACAAGAGAGTATCAGTTTAAGGGGCTTTTAAAAGATTAGGTTTTAGAGCTAAATTCTTCAGACATCATTCATCCATCAGCTAGGGTTTGGTTAGTACTTCTCTCTATCGCACGCAGCTTCTCTCTCTCTCACTCACTTTTGTTGGGCGCCGAAACAACGCTGTCCGAATCATATCTTCGATTCTGATTCTTTTCTTCTTCTTCATGAATTCGTATAGGCAATAAAGAGTTTTTTTGAAAAAATCTCGGGGTTAGCCGGTCTTTTCGATACAATAAGGAGGCAGGAGTAATGGCGACTTTGAACCCTTTCGATCTGTTGGACGATGACGCAGAGGATCCTAGCCAGCTCGCTGCGGCTAAGCCATTGAAGGTAGAGAAAGCTGCTCCAGCTCAGCCTGCTAAGTTGCCTTCTAAGCCGCTTCCTCCTTCTCAAGCCGGTGAGTTTTTTCTCTTTTATTCTGTTTCTAAAGTTTAACACCAGATTGGTAATTGGTTGGATTTATAAACTCAAGTCTTTGCTAAAGTCAAACATGTTTTGGTTCTTGTGTCTGAAGACGCTAGAATCTTGTCGGAATCAATTCAATCGATATGGTACTTACTTGGTTGGATTAGTGTTGCTTAGTTTCTGATTGAGTTCATAAAGTTAAACTAAGCAAGTCACGTGTGCTTAAGTGGTGTTCTTGTTCAGTTGAGCTTGACTTTGTTTGGTTGTTGTAGTGACTTGCATAAGCATTGCATCATTTTTTTATGTAGTTTGTTGGATGAGATGTTTTATTTTCTTTTCTTTGAGTAGTGAGGGAGGGAAAGAACGGTCCTGGTGGAGGACGTGGCAGCCGTGGTCGGAGTGGTGGATTCAACAGGAACAATGATGCTCCTGCTAATGAGAACGGATATGGTGGAGGCTACAGACGCTCTGAAGAAGGAGATGGAGGTAGACGCGGTGGGTCTGTTGGTGGATACCGTGGTCGTGGTGGTCGCCGTGGAGGCTACAACAATGGAGACTCTGGTGACTTTGAACGTCCACGTAGGAACTATGACCGCCAGAGTGGAGCAGCTCACGGGTAAGCAAGCTTCTTAAATTGATATTGTCTTTTAACAAATTTGATCTAGTGCGTGGTTTGTAATTGTGAATCTGTTGGTGTGAGTAGGAATGAGTTTAAACGTGATGGAGCTGGCCGTGGCAACTGGGGAACCACTGAGGATGAGCTTCCTCCGTAAGTTTTGTGTTGTGTAGACATGTGGGTTCTGTTTGATCGGTGTCTTGAAAATAAACACTTGTTTGTTCATATCACTAGGGTGACTGAAGAATCCACAACTGTTGTGGAGAAGGATTTGGCTGTTGAGAAGGAAGGTGAAGCAACTGATGCTAACAAAGAGACACCTGTTGAAGCTCAAGCAGAGAAAGAGCCAGAGGACACGGTACACTATCATCTTTTTAAACTCATTTCTCAAATCTCATCATGTTATCTAATTGTAATTTTACTGGTTGTAGGAGATGACTCTGGAGGAGTATGAGAAAGTCTTGGAGGAGAAGAGGAAAGCTCTGCAGTCCACCAAGGTTGAAGAGAGGAAGGTTGACACCAAAGTGTTTGACTCCATGCAACAGCTCTCGAGCAAAAAGAGCAACAACGATGAGGTCTTCATCAAACTGGTGAGTTCTCTGAATTCTTCTATATTTTTTTTATTTTGATCTCCGTAATCTTCTATTATACTGAACCTTGAAATAATGTTGTTATCAGGGAACAGAGAAGGACAAGCGCCCAGTTGAGAGAGAAGAGAAGACCAAGAAGGTTTGTAATTTGCTAATGTTTTAGCCAAAAAAGGATGTAGCATTTTCGTTCTCTTACTTAATATGTCTATTTTTTTTGTAGTCGTTGAGCATCAATGAGTTTCTGAAACCTGCCAATGGCGAGAGTTACAGAGGTGGTAACCGTGGCGGAAGAGTAAGCCGCGGACCAAGAGAGGGAGCCGACAGAGGAGGTCGTGGACCAAGAGAGGGAGCCGACAGAGGAGGTCGTGGACCAAGAGGAGCCGACAGAGGTGGTCGGGGACCAAGAAGAGACAACGGAGGAGGAGAGCAGAAGGCTGCTGCACCAAAATTTGTGGCTCCGGCACCAAAGATTGAAGACGCAGCACAGTTCCCTACTCTGGGCAAGTAAAAGCTCTCCGGTCTGGTCCGTTCAGCCTCTGTGTGGACTCTTTTTAGTTTTTGTAATCTCTCTCACCCGGTTTGGATTTTGTTCTTCTGATTCTATTGTTATACACTGAAAGCTTTTTGTTCTACAAACCCAAGTTTGGAAGTTTTTAAATTAGCCAGAAAACAAAAATTTGCATTCTCCACTTAACTTTAAAACTTGATAAAAAACCACCTTTAAAAATTGATAAAAAAACCACCACTTAGATTTAATATGAATGAAAGCTTTTACCAATAAGTTTATTATTGCAAGTGACTACATTACAAAGAATTTTATAAATTTTTGGACATAAACTGAAAAAACAAAGACCAGATGAAAGAAGAACGATGTTCATGCATACGAAGGAGATAGCATATGGTTAATAAGTGTTTCCCAGAGCGAAATTAAGAAGAGCAGCAGCCTGATTGTTGGTTTACTGGTTGTCCTCGGATCTGGACCGTTGATGGCTTGGATCCTCCTGCAGGTTGACTCGCCATTCTGCAACAAACAAATGGGGTTAAGGCTACTCTTATAAGTTTAACCATGAGGATTAGTGTTGATGGATGATAATGAAATGCGATAGTTACCTTGTCTTGATTGCGGCAGTCATGGCCATGAAAGCTTCTTCGACATTGGTAGCATTCTTGGCACTCGTTTCCAGGAATGGGATCCCAAGTTCATCGGCAAAAGCCTGGTGTTGGCAGAACAAAAACATTACAGTAAATCCCTGTCAAAGAACTTTAGCAGTGAAGCATATTACTGATGATACCTTGGCGGTTTCAGTGGAGACAACTTTCTGTGAAGTGAGATCACACTTGTTCCCAACCAGTAGCTTGTTCACATTCTCACTAGCGTAGCGGTCGATTTCATTCAGCCATTGCTTGACATTGTTGAAGCTTTCTTGGTCTGTTACATCATAAGTCACCTGTAACAAAAAAAAACAAAACAAAACGGTTAAGAGTCCCAGTGATGGATATCATCAGATAACAGGGAGATAATAAAGGAGCAATGCATACAATGATGCCATGAGCTCCTCTGTAGTAACTGCTAGTGATGGTTCTGAAACGCTCTTGACCTGCCGTATCCCACTGCATAATAACAATAAGAATACGCGAAAAAGAAATGTCAAGTGATTGTAACAGTGACACGAACTTACAATCTGGAGTTTGATGGTCTTTCCATCTTGTTCGACAGTGCGGATTTTCTGGCAAAATAATCATATTACAAAAATCAGAAGTGATTTATCCCATAAAAGCAAAGTGATATAAGAGAAGAGGCTTACAAAGTCAACACCAATGGTGCTGATGTAGCTATCCAGGTAGGAATCATCCTGCACAAAAAGACCAGAAAGAGATTGAGACACCAATTTCAAACTGAGCTAGAGGCTTATAAAGACTTACAGCAAACCTAAGAAGCAAGCATGACTTGCCAACACCAGAATCACCAATGAGCAGAAGCTTGAACAGATAGTCACTGCCAATATTACAGACACAACATGTAAGCAATTCAATGTTTACAAAGACCAGGAGACGAGAGGAGTCGGTAATCTCGCGATACAAAACGCAATAATCCAAATCGCTCACAAACTACGAGAATCAAATCTATGAAATTCAAGAGAAACAATAGATCTCGACCAAAAAAAATGTAACTAATTCACGAAAAGAGAGTCCAAATCGATCCAAAAGAAACCACAGATGATGTTATATATATATATATAATTCAATCGATCTGAAGGATAGGAGAGAAGAAAAGGAAGGTTCTCTTACTATTCAGGATTCATGGTTGATCTCGAAAACTAGCGGTAGTTGTGAACAGATAATCCGGCGGCGATCTTCGTCGGTCGGGGAGAGAGAGAGAGACGTAAAGGATGGCTTTGTGTAGACAACGTGGTAAATTTATATATAAGAAAGGCCCACACCATTGTCTTGGTCAATTTTAAATTTAAATACATCTTTTTTTTTGTTCAACCAGAAGATGCGTGGAAGAGAGAGAGTTACTTCTTTTTTTTTCTTTTTTTTAATTGATTCTTCCATTCGATCAAAACATTTAACTAATTTTTTTTTTTTTGAATTCTTTTTTTTTTCCCATCAATAAGTTTTTATATTAAAGGAATCGGGCCAAGCCCATAATATGTTAAATTTTCCAAATACCGAAATGGAAATTTGATTAGACTGCTAGTGTTGTTGCTGCCACTTGTGATAATGGTCTGCTTGAACTGGCAGTGAGCTTTTATAGTAGTAACATTTTTATCTGTTTGGTCTAAACTTGTGATAGTTATGTCTCAGACAGAGTTCTTGGAGATGAAAGCAGATTCTTAAGCTATCATTCATAGTACGAACTTGTGTTTCATTAATTTGCTAACATGTCACACAATTAGAATCATAGAGCTTAATGCTTCAGATTATAGTTATACATATTAACCAAGTTTTATTGTGGTTTTGTGTTACGATTTGGATCTCAAAAGTAACAATACTGATAATCAAAGATGAAATACGTTCTTATTGATCAGAAACGGTTTACAAAGAAAGGAACCATGAGACTCTCTCTCTGCAACAACTCTCTAATTTCTCGATAGATCTCTCCCCCAAACCTCTCACGTTATTATAAAGCTAAACCATTAACTAAACCATGGTTACTTTTAGACTAACCCAACCTTACTAAGGTTACTTTGCCACTTGTAATCCTTATCCATTAATCATTTGATCCTCTCGGAACATTGCTTGTATCAATACTCCCGCCTTTAAAACTCACCTTGTCCTCAAGGTGATGATCTTCAGACCCTCAACGACCATCTCAGTGCAACCCCTCCTGACTGTGGTTCCTGTTATGACATTCCCAGCTTGACCACTACTGCCCTTACAAGCTAAGCAACACCTCGTATAGTAACTGAGCTTTTACTTCAATCATTTCCAGAACAAGCGGTGCTCGAAGCTTCCACACCCTACGTCCCTTGTTTCTGGTTTTGCATCCCATCACCATTTTTATCTGACTTACAAAGGGTTGCAAATACTGCAATGATAATCCCTCTGGAAACTTCAGCTCATCAGTCTCCCCTTTTCACAATGTGCTGTCACCCGTAATATCTCTTCAGGCTTGTCAGCTGTCTTATAATCTGACCTCAACTTCACGCTTTCATATTGTGGAATCTCTCTTTCATCTTCCTCCGCCACTGTGATCCACAAAGCCACATTTCTACAGTCCTGAATGGCAAACTGATATACTGAGCAAAGTAGCAACTCCGGTGGTCTTGGTGAATGCAACCAGTCGCATGGGAAGATTCTGGACTTGTGTTTCTCAAATGGTCCCATCCTGAACTCGTCCCTGCTAGTCTCCTTGATTGTGTCTACGATGTTTATGATAGGAATCAATCTACCTCTCATCCAACTATCAGAGCTCATGACAGTTTCTATGACCTTGTTCATTTCCATAACCCTTAAGTCGTTTCCACCTCCCCTCTGAATTTCAGAGCTCACTTTCATCAAGATCTCAAACAACAGAATCTCAATGACCATCCCCTTTTTACCACGATCCGTAGCTTTTATAGCTTGAATGGTGGATCTTATCAGCCTTATTTCCTGGTAATGACCCAACAGCAGGGTGCCGTCAGCAGTGCCAACTCTCTTTATCTTATCTTCTTGACCAGAACCTGCTCCACCTGGATCCCATTGGCAACTAATCACATGTTCAGATCCTCCATTTCTCTGTAGGCGTAGATACATTGGTTTCTCAACATAAATTGTAGTGATCATTTTCTCCACCACATGCAGCCACTGACTCTTGTTGTACCGTTGCTTGTACCTACGTTGCTTCCGAGACAGATCAGGTCCTCGCTTTAAGTTCCACATCACAGCAATATAGTTACCTGAAGGTCTCTTCTTTGATTGCTCACTCCTTGCTTGTAAGAGATTTATGGGATGATTGCACTCAAAGCTGTGACTGAGTGTGAGCTTACGCCTCGTCCATGTCGCAAGCTTCTTCAGCCCATTCTTACGTCCCTGCAGCAGTTGCTCAGTCTCTAGCTCGTGCTTGAACTTTGTCACCTTATACCCCATTCTCGCATCTCTCAAACTCACCTTACGATCACCAAACGTTGCAGTCATGATACCCTTAATATTCCGTCGCATGTAAACGATCTTATGCTTCTTCCAATTCCACATGATCTTCGTCCATCCTATTTTAAAGAGTGAGAGAAGCTTTCCCTGAACCGTACACTCAAACCTCAGCTCTGCTCTCTCTGTCATTGTGGCAGCTAACAGTTTCTTAATCTTCATCACTGCACCATCTAGCTTGATACTTCCCTTCTTATTTTTCTGCTTGAACTTATGCTTTATCCATTTTCTTAGTTTCTTCAGAGCTTTATTATGTTCCTGCATCAGCTTCAGTTTCTCTAATTCAAGCTTGCTTCTCTTCATCTCATACTCCCTCTTCCCTTTTCTCATACTCCAGCAGTGATCCTCCATCTTGATAGACTTGATACGCTTCTTCTTATGCAGCTGCAGTCTTTTACTCTTCTGCTTTTTCACTGTAACTTTTAGCAACAGCAAGCTCTGTCCAGTAAGCTGACCAGTGAGTATCTCTATCGCTATACTTGTCACTTTGTTCACTTTCTCAGCAGTTCCTTCCACATGGTGATGCAACCATCTCGTCATTACACTCAGCAAGCGTCCTTTAGCCTTCTTGCATCGTTCTGTCCTGTCGTTATATCCATAATTCTTTGCAATTTCTATCATTCTCTTCTTCTTCTTCTTTATGAACATGAGCAGCCATTTCCTGTCAACTCTTTGACGGGTGTGCAACAATTGACAAGAGCTTACTCTGTTACACCACTCCAACAAACTCTTCCTTCGTCTCCTAGATATGTTCTCCATTTGTATTCCCAGTGTCTCAAAGTTATCATTATCCTTTTCGCTCAAAGTATCATCCAAATGCTTTTCAATATCTAGAAAAGTTTTTTTCCATCTCTTTCTCTTCCTTGTTACTCTTACACCTCCCTCAACCATTTGATCGAACACATGGTGGGCATACTTCTCCATCTTGGTCTCAAGCAACTCCTCTCTTGCATCTTTACCCCTCTCAAAGTACGGCTGCACTTTTTGATCCCAACAAATAAAGGTTTCACCATTGTGCGTCTCCTGCGAAACCACTTGATGATCATCTGTAAGTTTCACCATTGGTAGACAGAAACTCTTCAAGGATCCTTCAATATGACCCAGATTTGAGTCTTCTGCAACCATCGTCTCTTCCTCCAGTGATTTCTTCGCTTCATCTTCTTCATCCCATCGATCAAGCATTTGACGGCACTCTTTCAGCATTTCCAGCCGAGCCCTCCTTTCCTCCTCCAGCGTCCTCACTGGCCTGTCATAGTTCGTCATAGCTTGTATCTCTTCTATCTCCTCCATCGAGGTACCACTCGCCAAAGCGATTTCGATCAAGCGCTTCTCCATCTGCTCCTGGTATGAGGATCTGCTCCACCGCTCTCGGACAACCATATCTGGCCTCGGGAACTTCACGCTGTCCCTTTCCAGTTGTTGCTCCGCAACCAACGGTCTCATCCTCCTCACGCCATGTTGCAGACGTTCCTGCACTTCATCGATTTCAACTTTTGTCGACATGGGTCTCCGGAATCGACGGCTCTGATACCAATTTGTTACGATTTGGATCTCAAAAGTAACAATACTGATAATCAAAGATGAAATACGTTCTTATTGATCAGAAACGGTTTACAAAGAAAGGAACCATGAGACTCTCTCTCTGCAACAACTCTCTAATTTCTCGATAGATCTCTCCCCCAAACCTCTCACGTTATTATAAAGCTAAACCATTAACTAAACTATGGTTACTTTTAGACTAACCCAACCTTACTAAAGTTACTTTGCCACTTGTAATCCTTATCCATTAATCATTTGATCCTCTCGGAACATTGCTTGTATCATTTTGTTTAGCTGCTGAAACATCAAAAGTTCGTTAACGAACTACTGAAAGTGCACAAAAAGCTTCCGATGATAATCACACAGAAGAAATATGTAAACCAATTCTTTCATTCATTTGTTATGAGATAAAAAAATAATAATATCTGACAAAACACACAGAATACAAAAGTTTCTCTGCAAACCTTTACTTATTACATAACAGAACAAAACTCTTACCCAAACAATGGCTCCTCTTCACACCACCTAACTCTCTTCTCCATCATCTTCTCTCGTTTAATAGTGGTTCACACGCAGTAACTGCAAAAAAAAAAAACAATCGAAGATATAAACTCAGATCATCAACGTTTCTTCAAAACACAATAAAAGATTTGGTGCGCATTTACCTTCATCAACATATCCAAGTTTCTCTCTAATCTCAGCAATAACCAAACGAGTCAAAAGCAACCCAGCACAAAGAGCGCCAACGACCAACATATAGAACACAGCCTCCCAACCCAACGTCGAAAGAAACCCTGTCAGAAGAGGTCCCAAAGCCGCACCAGCAGATCCAGTCCCATCGATAATAGCAGTCACGGTGGCTAGCGCCCTCGAATCCCCTTGTAGAGACTTGTGCGTTCCGAGATCAGCAGAGACCGCGGTTGTGATGAGTGCGTAAGGTCCATTGACAAACAAACCAGCAACCATCATGAGAACCACGTTGACCGTCTGAGAGACACCTCCATAGGAATGGTACACGAGCATCGCGGGAATCGCAGCGTACATGAACGTTGCTGCAGTCGTCGCTCTCGCTTTGAACTTGTCTGAAATGTAACCAGCGAGAATCCCTCCCACAATGCCTCCGACGTCGAAAAGCGTCGAGAGGTTTCCTGCTGTCTTCACAGACATATACTCTCCACCAATAGCTGCGCATATAAAAGCAAGTAAGAATATTATTTCCACAACACTAAGCTCTCTGAGACTGACTATCAAAAAACTTACTTGTTTGGCTCAGATAAAACGGTAACCAGTACAAGAACGTGTACGCAACCAGCTTCGAGAAGAAGAGACACATCGCAAACGGTATCACACCAGGAATCATACAAGCTTGCAAAAGACCAACACTTCTTTTATTCTCGTACCCTTGTCCTGACCCGGAACCTGAACTCTCCCCTTCGTCTTCCACATCTACTTCTTCTACCTCTTCTTCGATGTCACGGCGCCTCTTAATGAACTTACCAGAATTAGAATTGATATCCGGAAAGCCAACATCCTCAGGGTAAGCAGCCAAGAACAAGTAAACAAGAACACCTCCTAAAGACATAACCAAACCAGGAGCTATAAACGACCAACCCCAACCGTACTGAAGAACACCAGCAGCTATCAAGGAACCACAAATGTTCCCGACCGAAGTATGAGCATTCCAAATCCCCATGATAAGCCCTCTCTTCCTCTTCCCGAACCAGTTCCCGACCACAGCCACAACAGACGGCCAGCCCGTCGCCTGAAACAACCCAGCCGCCATTTGCATCACAAGAAAGAACCAAAACGCGTGAATGCCCCAGAAGTAACCCATCCCAAACAGCCCCACGAAGAACCCACTCCCAATCATTCCCCAAGTCAGAAACAGCCTCAGATCCAAGCTATCACCCAAATGTCCAGCAACATACATTCCTATCGAGTAACAAGCGAGAAACGCCACGTCGATCTCTCCCAGCCTCGACGTGCCACCTTTCCCGTTAAACGGTTCCCATCCTTTATTACCAGAGCCGCGACGATTCACATCGGTTTCTTCTTCCTTCACGAACACGTCACCCAAAGGCCAAGGACGCATGTTGATGTGTTCTTGTTGCGGTGGCTTGGTGCTTGGCTCGGGGTGTAAAACGCTTTTCACTATGCTGCTTGGTTTCCGAGAAGCGTGGTAACAAGCGTAGGCGATGAAAGTGATCAATAGAATCGCGTAACGGAACGTCTTCGGGCTCCAGTTCCTTCCTCTGACTCTCCTCAGAAGTTGAATCCCAGGCGGTGTCTTCCTCTTCGAACCCATCGCCATTTTTTTTTCAATAATAATAAATGATAATTAATAATCGAGATAAAAAAGAATCAACCAACCTTTAAGGATCGAAATGAAAAACCCAAATCTATGGTTTGAGAAATCAGAATCACCAGTTAATTTGATTGAGAGAGAGAGATTAGAGGAGAGAGGGGGTAGAGGGAGAGAGAAGATAGCGGAAGGGAGAGAGAGAGAAAGTCGACGTAATGTGTAAAGATATGACACGTGTCCTCTTCTTTACGGAAGAGCCAAAAGACAGAACACAGTTGTCACGCCACGTCGACGACTTTAGTTTCCTATGAAGCGACGGCGCGTGACCGACGTCATCTAATAGTGGGCCAGGGTTGCAGGTTTATGTAAGCATCAATATCATTAGCATGCTGGCTGAGTCAGCCAATGCATAGAATATATCAGCAGCCTCTCGAATCTTTTATAGTATATTTTAGTAAATAGATTCATCGTAACTAGATGATCTACATTAGTAAGTTTCTGTAATTAAATTAACATTTATAAATCATAGAAATTTTTTTCCACTCAGCAAAAAAAAAGGTTTATTAACCCCACTGCTTGATAATTTGATAATCATATTATATTACAATAATAACTAGGGCTGGTCTGTCCTACGGACGAGAAGTTATAATAAAAGTAATTTTATAATAATTTATGAAGTAATTTAAAATTATGATAGATTAGAAAATATTATAAACAAAAAAATAATGAAAGACTTATGAGATTATTATAATTATTTTTTTTGTTTTGAATTATAATGACAGTAAATTTTACTATTCTCTGATAAATAATATTATATTTTTAATATTTATTTTAATTCTAATGTTTTGTTTTATAATATTCTTAATTAAACTAAATTATTTAAAGTTTTTTTTGCGAATATGACTCAAAACTTGAAGTTATTCCTAAAATAATTCATGCTTTTTTTTGTGATGTAATTGTATATTCCTATGTATGTTTTGTAAAATTTTGTTAAGAGAAGTATATAATAATGTTTATAGGTTTTGAGAATTTTAGGGTGTCAAAAGATTATTTATGTTAAGATTAGTTATATTTGAGTTAAAATGTTTTATTGAGGGGGTTCATTGAATGATTTAATGTGATAGTCAATGAAGATGCATGAATCCAACCGACTTCCATAACGGGTCCAAAATTTAACCAAGGGTAGAAAAAGTGGAATCGAACAGCCAAATACGACGTCTTCCAACTTACCTTGATCGGAATTCAGCGTGGCCGGTGCATCAAATCTTCATTGACTGTAGGTTTGAACCGGAGTTGTTAACACGCAGCAGATCTGTTTTTCGTTCCTTGACATTATAGCCGTCTCATGTGAGATTCCCTCATGTGTTATCTTACAACTAAGAAACCTAATTATGTTAGGTCTAAAATACTGATCTGAAATATTTATTAACAAAAAGAAAAGAATCCATTAATAATTGTGATTAAGTGAAAGGGTGAGTATCATTCAACTCGAACACGTGTCGGTTTGTCAGGAACCATGAGGCGAACATATTTTTATATATATATAGATAGATTATTGATAACACTCAAGGACCAATGAAAGCCCAACAAATTTATGGCCCATTAAAACCACCACACGTGGGATTAGCACACGCGTGCCTGAAGCAGATAAGGCTGTTTACAAGCCTCCCCTCCTCCATCTCCGAGAGTAGCTGAAGAGTGATAACCATGGCGACAAGCTCTCATCTCTTTCCTCAGGTTTATTCTCTATCTCACACACATACACCAATTGAGTATATACCAGGTGTTGATTACTTGTTATGATTCCAGGCATTGCATATGATTCCGACTAGTCAGCCATCGAAGAAACTACGGTTGTCGTCGTTCCTATCATGCGCACCTTCGATGAATCCTCCTCGTCTATCAGTGTCTAGGCTTTCTCTGAACCACTCCGTCTCGAAATCTAGCTTCTCACTCGATGCTAAGGCGAGACGAGAGGTTCTCGTTAGAGCAGAAGGTGAAGGTGAAGGTGAAGGTGAAGCAGAGGAAGGTGTTGATGAAGGCAATGTAGAAGAGGTGGTCGAAGCCAAAGCTGCAAGAAAGGCGAGAGTCAAGCTCGGAGACGTAATGGGGGTAAGCTTTGAGGGACTTGGTTTCTTGATTAGTAGTTTTCTTACATGAACTGAGGAGGTTTCAGTGTCACTAACTGTTGTTGTTGTGTGTAGATACTGAACCACAAAGCAATTGAGGTATCCGAGAAAGTGAGACCTGTTCCTGAAA
Organism: Brassica napus; assembly: GCF_020379485.1. Classification (NCBI taxonomy): domain Eukaryota; kingdom Viridiplantae; phylum Streptophyta; class Magnoliopsida; order Brassicales; family Brassicaceae; genus Brassica; species Brassica napus. The sequence continues at coordinate 11,090,255 of NC_063441.1, forward strand.
TCAGGACTGGAGATATCGTTGAGATCAAACTGGTAAAGTTCTTATTTTGATGCGTGGAATCAGTAAGTTTTGATCTTTGTGATGATATGGGGGTTTACACTTTGCAGGAAGTTCCTGAGAACAGACGTAGGTTGTCTATCTACAAAGGCATAGTCATGTCTAGACAAAACGCTGGCATCCACACTACCATTCGTATTCGCAGGATTATTGCTGGTATCGGTGTTGAAATCGTGTTTCCCATGTAAGTTCTGTGCTTTACCTTTTGACTCATGGCTTTTCAATGGATCCTACCTTATGTATATATACTGAGTTAAGCTCGTTAAAGTGATTAGAATATGTGCATAGGTTTACGTTTATAATCGGTAGCTTCATGGCTGCTCATGTTTCATTATGTATAACATACGAGTGTTGAGGAACTTCCTCTAATGTATCGAATGTGGGATTTAAGAATATACGTTTTGATTCACCTTATCATCGTTTTGGTTTGACAGATACTCTCCCAACATCAAAGAGATAAAAGTTGTGAGTCACAGAAAAGTGAGAAGAGCAAGGCTTTACTACCTCAGGGACAAGCTTCCCCGTCTCTCCACTTTTAAGTGATCACCAGCCACTGTGCTGTGTCCGAACCTCCAAAGGTGTTAATTTTCTCGTGTTCTTTGTTCATGTAAGAATTGTTGCTTTCTATTTATTTTTATTTTTTTCTAAGCTTGTAAGTCATGGCATGCACATTCTTCTGAGAAAGTAAATCAAGATTAGTCGAGATTCCAGTTGGTGAATGTAGACATGGTCCTTGTTTGATAATGAAATGATATATGACCCTTTTAGGACTTGTTCTTATTCTTTTTGGACTTAGTCATCATGATTCTTGATTTTGATTTTATGGACGTGGAAAACAACTTCGTATTATTTATATTATCCTAATTTTTGTCTCATGAATTAACCGTTGGAATTGTACATTCATAATTTTTGGTGTTATTTATTAATTCATTCCATCATAAAAATATTCGACAGTGTCTCTCTTTGGCAATTGACATCATGGTTAACCACATCTTAAGTCTTTGTACGCATGATTTTGTTTGACATTAGATATATGTGAAATGATCAATTATCATTTTCTAATTTGGACAACTCTATGTGTATGTATATGTATTGATCCCAAAATAAAATACACTCCTTTACTCCACTATCTGAATTTGGGGAACGTTACATGATATTACAGTATCATCTCAATCTATACAAAAAAAAACAGAAACTAAAATTCCAAGAAAAGAAGCCCACACAAAATTGAAAACAATGGAAACTTTCAAGTTTAAAAGGTTCACTGAAAGATACTGTATATATATGTATTGTATAGATAAGATCCACCTTATAATCTCAACCTATACAAGAAAAAAAACAGAAACTAAGGGGGGGTTATTGGTGCAAAGATTCTAGGAGAATTATGAAATTTTAAGATTCCTTTGTTATTGGTTTATGGATTTTTAAAGTTTTAATTAAATCTTTTGTTATTGGTTTAGGAATTTCTAAAATCCATTTACAATCTTTCATTATTCAAAAAGTTTGGTTTTCATTGATTTAGCAATTCTATCAAACTCTACTTTTATTGGGATATAAATTCTTTATATTTTTACTCATGAGACTCAACTTTGAAAATATCATGTTTACTCATAAGATTTGTAAAATCTGTAAGATAAAAAAACACACACTTCGATTCTTTACGAATGTTACTCAAAAAATTGATAATTTCAACATTTGTCCATTTCAATTTTGTATAAAGAAAAACAAGTGGAGAAGAAGACGATGATTGACCCAAGAATCAAGCCATGGAGAAATGTAATCTATTTATCTTACTTCATCATTCAGGAAAAACTACAGAACTAACTAGGTCATTCTTATCTTTGCATCTGGGAAGCAAGACTTTATATAATGATGGTGAAAAGAAAGAGATTACCTCTATGTAGCTCAGAACGAAAACATAATACATGTATATATATTTGACGTACAAAAGATTGGTAGTTTTCTAAAAAGACTTGTATATATTACCTTAAGAGGAGATTTCTTATGAAAAAAATATGTATGCAAATCTATAAAATTCTATAACAATCAACAGAAATTCATACAAAATAGTTGATAAAATATTTGTTAAATCTACTCAACTTTTAAAATCTCTCAACTTTAAAAATTCTCAAATTCCACACAATTTTTTGTCCCAATAACCCCCCCTAAAGAAGCCCACAAAAAATGAAAATAATGGAACTTTCAAGTTTAAAAGGTTCATTGAAAGAGAAAGGTTCATTGAAAAAGAAGAGGCATTATGTATATTTATGTATTTATAAGAACCACCTTATAATAGTATGTATATATATATGTAAGACCCACCTTAACCACCAAAGAGAAGGCCAAGACTCGAATAAAAATAAGTTATTTTCATGCTGCATATTCCAGTTTCTAAAGCAGAAACTTCACTTTGGTCCTTCTCTCAGAAAGCCTAAGAGTCTCTTTTATCAATCTCAATCAAAAGCCTTAAGAGTCTCTCATCCTTCCATTACCACTGAGAAGCACCATGGAGTTTAAAGCTTTATCCCCTCAAAGTTGGTGAAGCAGCTCTGCTTGAGGAAACGACCCATTTGATGGCAAGTCCATAAGAAGCAGATCTTGATCAGAACTGCAGTTATTCTCATTGCCGAACAATGTAGTACCACCACTCTCTTGCGCAAACACAGAAGCTAAACTTCTTGGGCTGAAGCAAGAACCGTTGTTCTCTGTCAGAACTTTGCTTTCATCGCTTGCTTTCATCTTTGTCACACTTTTGGGACTCCTCATAAGCCCTCTCGACTCTGTAACCAAAACAAGAACATCAACAAAAACACAAAGATTGATGGCAGAATCAAACATCCTTAACACTACTAACCTGACTTGACTTGAGTTTGGTTTTCACAATGTTTCTTAATGGTCACAATAGTTTTAGGTACATTTGGGTTTAATGAGCTTCTTGAAGTTGTTGTAGTAACAGAATCTCCGGTCCCCTTTTCACGTTCCTGTATCAAAACATCCATCAACCTCTATCCAAAAGTTATTATTACAATGTGAGTGTGACAATAAGAGTAAGCAGAAGAACCTTAAGGTGGTTATAGCTTTCCACCAAACGAGATTTGTTAAAATCAGACAATGCAAGCTTCTTAAAAGCCCTTATGTCTTCCAGTTTTGCCCCAGAGGAAGAAGGCATCTCAAAGACACCATCTGCAATAAGTTTCTGAAACAAAGAGAAGTTCTCTTTGAACTGAGCACTTTCAAACATCATTCTGAGGCTGCAAAAAAAAAAATGCAAAATAAAAGAGATTAGAATCTTTCTTATGTCTAGTTTAATTGTTTTCTTTATTTAAAAAAAAACAATGCAGTTCAAACCTATCAGGAAGGTTAACAGAGTCAATCTGAGGAAGTAGTTTCATTAGTTTCTTCTGTTCTTCCTCTGTGAATTGTTCTGTGAACTCATCAAAGTTGAAAACATCCTGCAACAAAGTATCATCTTTCAAGTCATTGTCACAAAGTCAACACATTGAAAAGTCACTTGAAAGTTACCTTCAAGTCTATGGTACAAAGTGGTGAACTATGGCTCCCAAGGACATGCACTCTTCCAGTTTGAGACTTGGTCCTCTTGAGCTGCTCTTGCTTTACTGCTTGTCCAACAAACTCTGAACCTCTCACTGCTCCAATCTCAGCACGCTTCACGGAATGTGAGTATGCATCACTGATGGATGAGAGTGAGCTGGCTTCAGACTCCTCTTCCCGAGCAAACGAGTGAGGAGGATCCATCATGAGAACACTCCCATGTCCAATCTCAGCAGAGAACATTGACTCAAAAAGAAGATCTTCTCCCTCTGATGAAACTGACGATTGCTGCTGCTCTTGTAGAATATTGAAAAGGTCCTTCGTGAGCTTCTCAACAGAAGATGATGTCTTTGGACGTCCCACACACGTCCTCCTCTTGCAAGGAACAGTCGTCTCCCAAGCATTTAACTCACTCCCATCTCCTGCACTGCTAAACTGTGCACAACTCTCGGTGTTTGATATAGCCGAACCAGAGCTTGATCTGTTACTAGCATCCTCCTCTATCATGGCCTTTTTCAGACCATAATTGAATTCTAAGACCGGTCTTTTATTGGGGAGGCTTTCTTGAATTGCTTTCCTCTTGAGCATCTTGGTTTCTGTGTTCTTGTTACTTAAAGAGATGCTCTTCATTCTTTGATACCTCTGATGATCTTGGTTCTCTTCACCATCAGCACGTGCGTGAAGTGGAGCGTAGTTCACAAGTGTTCCCTTTGTTCTCCAACGCGATCCACACGCATTGCACAAAACTGGCTTCTCTGGTGGCCCATTTCGCCACAGAGGTGTGCCTGTTTCAATGGAAACAACATAAGAGTTCTTAATCAGACAAGACTTGAATTACACAGCAGAAGTCAAACTCCAAATCAAGCAAAGACATTTTTGTTTTCATATATCAGTGAAGAACAATGATCTCTAATCAACCAAACATCATGAAGTCTTTAACATCAACCAGAGCTAATCTCAAAAACAGAAATTAGTTCTTGGTTTTTTTAGGACAGTTGAGAGGCTTATAAACACAAACTCAGATCCTAATGCATTTGATTCCAAGCAGACTGAGAACAAACAACACAAGGATTCACAAACAGAAATCAAACCTTGATCATTAAACAAAAAGCAAAATTTATTTTGATTCCCAAATGATCATTAATGTTCTTGAGGTCCAGGAAGTCTTTGCTGTATCTCTTCAATGATTGTTACACTTTGTTAACAAAAGCATATATTAAAACAACCTGTAATCAAATTATTTCCCCAAGAAAAAGGCAATCTCAACCAGCAAAGAAAAGAAAAGTATGTATATTGAATTATTGATACAAAAAATTTCTCATAATCAAAATCAAAATTGGAGATACAAGAACTACTCACTTGTAACTCCACAGTGATAGCAAGGTCCTTGCTTCCCCATTCTCTCTCTCTGTTTTTTGTTTTTGCTTTTCTCTGAAATATGTTTTCAGAGAAAAGTTCCAATTTTTATAGACTTAACAATGAGAATTTAAAGTTTACAGATTTTGTTTAATATTGAGCTATAAATGGTATATACAAAAACAGGGGTATAAACTATTAAGAGGCTTCTCTCTAGCAAATGAAAAAAATCCAGTAAAGGTTTTTCTTTTTTTTTTTGTGCACAAGAAGAGATTGAAGCCAAGAAAAAAAAACCCAGAAACTTCCTTTGAGGAAATTCAAATCTGAAAAAAAAACAAAGAAAACAGTTTCCTGATAATTAAAAATCAAACCAAAAGAAGAGAAGTTTTCTAAGAGATAATTTGTTTTTCTTTCTTTTCTCTTTTTTTTTGGTTTGGTTCCTTGTGCTATCAGTCTATTACAATCCAATAGAAAAGAGAAGGAGAGGCTATTGAGAGAAGAGGAATCTAATAAATGGTTGTGAAAAAGGGAAAGAGAGAGGAACTGTGAGGGTTTTAGAGCGAGAAAGTGTTTGTAAAATGTTTTTTTTATGTCAACATATTTTGTTCTTATTTTTACTATGAAGTGAATTTTCAGATTCCAAAATTAAGGGTTCGGTTCAGTTTAAATTTTGATTAAAATATTTATAATTAGTTAACAAAAAATGGGACATATCAGATTATATTATTATTGTAGCATTTTGGGTCTATAACTAATGGTCATCATTTTGATGTCAAAGGAAAAAAAAACTAATGGTCATTAAAATGAACAAAGGAAGTTTGAGCAAGTATTATTGCTTCTGTTTAATGATTCCTTCTTTCTTGTTGACTTTTAGACTTTTCTTTCTTGTTTGTTTTTCTTTTGATATTTCCAACGTATGCAATAAGTATAATAACGACAATCCCCTATATATTATTTGAGAAGCATTGCAACATTTTTTTGTAGCCACGTGTCATCACTACAATGATTCTTAGAATCCTTAGAGAAATAGGTTGGTCCATCTAAATATATAATAAGTTTTTTTATTAAACCATAATAAATATATTATTAATTACATTATTAATGTGCTTCATTATTTCCTTAAATAAGATTACGGAATTGCCTAATGTGGCTAAAGTATATATGACAATTAATGATTTTGAATAATAAAAATTTGAGAAAAATAAGTGTGTATTATAATTATATTTGTTTAATTTTAAGCTATTAAAATAAATTAAACAATCATAGTAACCATATAATAAAAATTAAAAAATTATATATATATTATATTTTGAATTTTTAAAAACAAGTATAAATTACTAAAATTGTTAAAAGTTTCACATTCAAATTTTGTGATCTATGATTTAAAACTTTTGTTATGACATGATACAAATAATTTAAAAATAATATACGTTGAAAGTCTCATTTAATAAGTATCAAAAATAAAAGATATATAAATATATGTATCATTTTAAATTAAACTATATGCCATATAAAAATACATAAATAACTTAATTTTGAAATATACTTTGAACATTTTTTTGATAAAAAATTTGAAAAAATATTGACAACTTAATTTTTTAAAATATTATAAATTACTTAAATCATTAATCCCACAGTCACTAATTTAGACTTTTTGCTATAACAGATACAAATGATAAGAAAAAATATGAGCAAAAAACATCATCTAATAAATATTAATATTAAAATATACCATATATATGTTACTATCATTTAAATTTAATTATATATCATATCAAATAGAAATTATTTTTTTCGATTTATAAAATTTATTTATATGTTCGCACCAATTTAATTATATAAGTAGTAGATAATGAATTTTTAATTATTTAATATATATTTATTATTTCATAATATGTTATAAACATATAAAATATAAAATAATTTATATATATAATGTTCATCCTGCGCAAGGCGCGGGTCTTAACCTAGTTATATATTACTTACCATGATGAAATGAGGATCTCTCTTAAAATTATTGATTCGGTTCCTAAGTATTATTATGAAATACTATAAGATAAATACACTTAATTTCGAGTTACTAATTTTGTATTTGTAAATATAAGTATTTAGCTCTCTTTTTATCTCCTTTCAAAAGTTGCTGTTAAGTGTATGCAAATGTTTTCTTGTTGCTCTCGACAATATGTGAAATTACACGGAATATACCATATATACTCAATTTCGTAAAAATGTTCATATGCTAAAAATCTAGTTTTTTCACTAAATATTGAAAAATATACTAAGAGTTTGATTATATGTGTATAATCTGATTTTACATACGGACAACGTCAGCTTTGAGTGTAAGTTATATCAAAATAATAAGGTAATAAATAAAATTTAAAATTTAAAACTAATAAGGAAATAAAAAAGAGTAAACTTAATAATTTTTCATTTTGTCAATGAATGAATAGATATAAGTTTTCTTATTGCGTATTCTTATGACCTTGTCCTTATTCATGTGTATGATGGCACATACTGGTAAAAACAAATATTTTCCTAACAACAACAGAAGACCAAACTCATTGATATATATTTTTCTCATAAAGAGAAAAACATAGCGAAAGAAGAAGAAAGAAAATGGCATGTAAAGTCACCGTCCATCATGGACACAACTCCTCTATCCACCATTTGATCTAGATAAAGAAATTCAAACATGGGTCCCACTTTCTATTTTTCTTTGCGTTGGTGCTTGTGAATGTGATTAGGGAACTAATGCGGGACGAACACCATATATGCTATGCGGGACGAACACCATATATGCTATGCGGGATTTCATTATAATTCAGAATTTTTTATGATATGGCATGTATTGAATCTCAGACTTTTTTTTGGGTCTCATAGTTAATTATCCCTATATACTAATTGGGGATCATTTAAAAAAGTTGTAATCCTAAGTTTGTACTAATTAAAAAAATAATGTTTAGATATCACTTAATTAGTTTACATGACAACTTAAAAATCAATTAAAAAAATATTGGTCCAAATTTAATTAATAAGAAATATTATATTAACCAAAAATATAAGAATGGTTTATTATTTTCTTAAATAAAAACTACGGAAGTATCTGATATAATTAACATATGAAAATTAATGAGTATGAATAATAAAGATTTGATAACAAATTTTACATCATTCTTCATTTTTAAAAATTTTATATTATTAAAAAAATTAAACAATCAGATTAACGATATAATAAAAAGTATATTTTTTCTTATATATTATATTTTGAATTTTTTAAAATGACTTTAAATTACAAAAAGGAAGAAACCTTATATGTTATATTTAAAAAAAAAATTAAAATGACTTTAAATTACAAAAATGAGGAAACCTTATATGTTAGATTTTTTTATATATGTTATATTTTGATTTTTTAACGATTTTAAATTACAAAAATGTAAGTTTTTCTTAAGCATACGACTAAAATCATTAAAAATAACATGTATCAGTTTGATGGTTGATCTCAAACCTTTCAAAACCATATGGAAGATAAATGTCAAAATAATTCAACTATGAAAATAATACTGTTCACTTTTTTCAAAATTGTGTTTGGTGGAAAAAAATAAAGTTTTTGTGTTATAATTTGTTTAATGTCCATTCCGATCAATCCATGATATATTAATTATAGTTTAGTTCCACAATTTTTAATAAAATTGATCCGATCCATCGGAAAGAAATTATATAATAACAACAAAAAACATTGTATTGTATAAATAAAATTATCAAATATATAAAAATAATTATCGATAATATAGACAAATAACTCAAGTCTTATCCTAGTATACCAATAAAAAACCACACATCAGCGCAAAATAATAATAAGAATGATGAAGTCACAGAAATTGAATATTATTTAGGAATCAGATTTTAGAAATAAAAAGAAATAAGAATTGTGTTGTTTACTGTAATGCAAGAAATAATAATGAGAATGATGAATGATGAATTTACAGGACTTACACCAAAAAAAAAAAAACAATTTGCAGGACTCGAAGATTAGTTACAATTATTACAACAAAGCAACATGTGTAAGAGAACCAATAGGAGATGGATGAGTAGTCTTACCAAATTAACAAAAAAATAGTGTAACCAGAAATTCAGATGCCAATCACATCTCTCTGATCCATTAAAATAACGATGGATGTGTAGGCAAAGTGATCGGACGGCTGAGAAAATGGCGATGAGTGCGATGATAAGAGGTGAAAGACAAAATGGTCATGCCTCAGTCGTGCTTTCGAGTTTCAACCCCCAATTTCATTTTCATTTTGCCTCTTTTTTTTTCTCATACGCTAATAACAACGGATACGGCTTGGTGGTGTACCCTCCAAGATTGGGTTTGCCTAAATCATTGTTTCTTTAGTTAGCTTCGATCTCTTGTTCAAGAGTGTCTGCGAATTATGATTAATCCATCAGTTTCAACTTTATTACTTATGGTTCTCTAATGCTTATTTCTCCTATTATTCTACTTCATTATTATTGTCTTCCTCTTTTAGACTATTACTTCCGGAGATATTATCATTTTCTATCGGTTTTTGTATTTCACGATATGTTTCGTTATGAAAGATTTAATAAAATTTTGAGTTAAAAAAACAACGGATACAACAACAATGTCCATTTATGTAAAATACCTTAATAAATCGGTTGCATCTTACAATATTATTATTGGAAAAGTTTTTGTACCAAAAAATATATAATCTATTTAATTCTAAATTATAATAAATGTATTTGATTGTAAATTTAACTATTAAATAAAAGAAATCTGGACAACTAACAAAATATTAATAATTTCAGTTTTAAGCTTTTCTGAAAAATTCTCAAATAAGAAACAGCTCTTATTCTTTTCCTTTTTATTTTTCCTATTCAGTTTTATTTTCTATGAATAAATATTTAGTAAAATACTCACCCATAATAACTTTGTTAAATTTAAAGCATTTTTCGCTAGAGTCAAATGCTTATTGAATTGCTGATTCTCAGAGAAAACTAGAAAACGTAGGTGGGCTAAAATGTTCACACTAGCATCATTTCCAACCATCTAACAAGAACATAAAGTTTGATTCCACCGAGTGTGACCAACGATAAGATGGAAAAACATAAAAAAGATCAAACATCACCTAGTAACATTTTCTTGAACACATGTTAATCACACACTTCTCAAACTTTTACTACTAACTAGACACTAAAGTTGATTGTTTGTGGTTTTTGCTTTAGTTTTTGGTTTTTGTTTTTGTAGAAACCATTTTTTATCCAATCAAGTTTTTGGTTTTTGTTTTTGTTTTTGTAAAAACCATTTGAGTTGCCAATCAAGATTTTCAATAAATAGATTCCCTAAAATTTAGGGAAACTAGTTTTTGAAAAGTTTAACCAATTTATGAAGAAAAAACAAAAACCAACTTTTGTGAGATTTTATGAAGAAAAACGAATTTTGGTTTTTTTTAGAAACTACTACATTTTAATTCATTAATAATTAATAATTAATATTTTCATAACAATAAAATTATCATAAAATATTTTGTACATTATATATCATTAAAAGATATTGTGAAATATTTCAATTTGTGTTTCATATCTGTAAATAAATTTATATATTTTATAAATAATGTATTTAATTTTAAAACTTAGTTATTAGTTTCTATAAATAAAAAAATTGAATTATTTTAATAATTATTAGTCACATTAAAAATAAAAACAATTATAAAAAAACATAATATGTTTTATTAATAAAGTATATTGTATGATCCTGAAATATAAAAATTGCCATTCAACTTTAAGAAAATATAAATAATTTATATAAGAAAATTTATAATTAGTTTCAAAATTCTATGTATTTAATTTTTGTATAATTTATAATATTTATATAAGAAAAAATTATTGCTTTTGAAGTTTTAAAAATTAAAATAACTATTGATATTTTAAAATAATAATCACAGTATTTTGATAAATTTTAATTGTAAATCTAAATATTTATTGCTATTTTGTTGTATTATTTTAAAATACTGTATTAATTAATTTTTGAAAAAAAATACAGCAAAACCAAAAACCAAAATCAAAATCTAAAACCCAAAAACCAAAAACTAAAAGCCAAAAACCAAAAACCAAAATCTAAAAACTAAAAACTAAAATCTAAAAACCAAAAACTAAAACTAAAAACTACTGAAACAATCATCACCTAAAGAGAACTATGCAAATTCATATGAAGTTTAAAGTACTTAGTAAAAATATATGAGGTTTAAAGTATTTACCATACTTGCCTCTTATTTGTGAACACAATTACATCAGATTAATCAGCTAGCAAGCTTCATGTTCTATGTGTTCTCAGCAGCCCAAATCGAAGCCCAACAATAGACGGGCCATACTGGGCCCTTCAGGATTGAAGCTGAGAAGAAGCTTTTGTCAAAAGTGTGTGTGTTCATCCGAGCATATTGCGCTGTCTCGATTGCTGAGGAAGAGGGCCTTGTGATTGGTTGATTTCTCTACAGCATCTAATCCCGATACGAAGTTTCACCCTTCCGCTTCTTGAATCTTGCCTTTGGAGCAATGCCATCGTTTAGAGCTTTGTTTGCCTTAATTTCACGTCGAAACGCAATCAGGAGGAGTCCGATCACTCGTTGCATATCGAATCAATTTCGTCGATTCGGGTCCCTTTGCGGCGTCGAGAGATGCAACTACTCTTCTTCTTATGGTGATGCTAGAAGAGTCTCTTTCGGCAAAAGGAGCGTGTTTCAGAGACGGCATTTTCTGGGATGCGGAGATGGGGAAGAAGGTGGTGGTGGTGGTGGTGAGTTATCAAAGATCTACCAAGAGCGACGTGTCTTGGGGTAACTTTCATCTAACTAGCATCTGAGACTCTTAATTCTACACGATACGATAGGATTTGCCTTTGTGTGTTTCAAGCCAAACAACTATGAACTACGAATATTAACACTGTGTCAACATGGTTGTATGAATGTGAGTAATCCTTATTTGTAAGATGCTGTCACCATGAATGATTGTATGAGTGTTTACATAGAGTCTCTCTTTATCCCCTCTTCCATGAAATGGCCCACCTCACCTTTTAGAGAAACTTTTAACCCTTAATTTGCTCTTCATTGTATCAAACAGTGTAAAGAATGGTTCTCATGATATTAAAAAAAGAGAGCATCTGATTATGCAGGAATGGGGCTTGCCTTTGTGTTTGTCTTGTTTTGAATGACCAACTATGAGTTCATTTCTTAGACATATGATAATGTGAATTATTCCCTGTGAACTTGCGTATGTGGCTTTGCTGTGTCAGAGATTCTTTATCGTTATTCTTTCTTAGCTATACATTTAGAATCCAAAATTGTGGGAAACACATGGGTTGATCTCTAATAACACAGTGATTTGAGGTTCATGATTTAACGCAAAGAAGATTGAATTTCAGGTATTCTCAGGAGCAACTGTTTAATGTAGTTCTAGCCGTAGACTTGTACCACGGGTTTGTTCCTTGGTGTCAACGCTCCGAGGTTCTTAAAGAGTACCCAGATGGGTCTTTCGATGCAGAACTTGAGATTGGTTTCAAGTTTCTTGTTGAGAGTTACATTTCTCATGTTGAGTTCGAAAGGCCAAAATGGATCAAGGTACGGACTTGTTTTTTTCTGCCAGCTTTCTGTTTGTTGGATTTGAGAGTGTAATGAATCTTACGACATGATCTGAATCCGATTTTTTTCAGACAACAGCGAGGGACACCGGCCTGTTTGACCATTTGATAAACCTCTGGCAATTTAAGCCAGGACCAATTCCAGGAACCTGCGACCTTTCTATCCTTGTCGATTTCAAGTTCAACTCACCGCTCTATCGCCAGGTAAAAACTACTTCACAAAGCCTCTGCACTTCTTGTAGCCTACAAGAAAAATCTGATTTCTTTGTTCCTGATTGAGACTTGTAGGTTGTTAACAATCTACAGAAATTAATATGGTTCCTTTGGTCATTTAAAGATTGAAACTTGATAGCTGTTATAGTAAGAAAATAATCAAAGATATCTGCGAAAAGGAAAAAAAAATGATTGTTTCTTTTATTGGTTACTCAGAAGGTGAATATTGATTATAGACTTATAGTAGTTTTAAAGAATGTCTCTTTCTTTTTGTTTATTGAAGGTGGCTTCGATGTTCTTGAAGGAGGTAGCAACAAGACTCATGGGGGCATTTAGTGACCGATGCAGATTAGTGTATGGTCCAGGAGTTCGAATGGATGAAAACGCATTTGGGCATAGAGCTTGAGATAGAAGTAACAACCTGAGGTTAGTTTACATCTTGTTTGGTAGAGAGCGATTACGCTATAGCTTGTTTCATTTTTTTCCTTCATATATGAATGCTATTGCATAAGAAGATTAAACACATTAGATGTTTGTTTAATGTAAAAGCTGAAAATAAATACATCCATATTTCTCGTCTTTTGGGAGTCACTTTTCTTTTCATTCAAACAACAGTATTTTTGGTGTATATATTTTTGATGATGACACCACACATGCAAACGTATGTGAATGACATAACTTGTTGGATTATGCTTTCAAAAATTAGTGGGGAATTCAATTAGATGCAAAAAGTCTTAGACGGTTTGGAAAAAAGTCTTAAATTTGCCTAAGTCCAGTCAAAATCTAGTCAAAAGTGCATTAACCATTGAACTCAAATAAAGTCATGTTTTCTTAGTGCGGTGTGTTAGTCTCTGCCTTAAACCAATGTCACATTCGATTTTATGGATGTACTAAGTATGTGGTTTAAATACATCTTAGTTCTTGAAAAGAAAAGAAAATCACACTCCATCCACTTACTACTAGCCTCATTTCATTCTGAGATTTTTTTATCTAAAAGAAAATGGATACTCAATGCAGTATTCTAAATTAAAAGTTTAAATCTTTATTAGTTTAACCTAATGAGGAAAAAATATAACTGGGACAGATCGGATATCCGGGCAATTTTAAGATATCCGGATCTTTATCCTGTGGATCCATTATTTTACTATCTTTATCCGGATCCGGGATTCTCGGATATCCGAATGTCGGATAAGTGTCAGATATCCTTCTAAAAATTATAATATCCGGCGGATATCCGGATCCGGATTTGGATCTTTAGAATAAATAAAATAATAATATTAATATATATATAAAATATTAACAATAATTTAGAAATAAAAATATATATAATGTTTTTTAATTATTTATGTGCATAATATTACAAAATTTACATAAAATTTATATATACTATTATAAAAATGAAAATATATTAAATAAAATTAGTTTTTATATATAGATATTACTATTTTTGAAATAGTTATTAATAAAATTTACGGATTCAGATATCCGGACTAAAAAATCAAGATATTCGGATCTGGATTCGGTTTTGATGGATCCAACATTTTAGTATCCGGATTCGGATTCGGCTTCTCCGGATATCCAGATTTTTGAATCGAATCCGGATTTCGGATAAAAGTTCCAGGCCTATATGTGCTATATAGAGTTTTTACTTGAAAAATACAAAAGATATGATTATATTTAGTGAAATATAAATTTTCTTAAGCTATGTAAAAAATTAGGTGATGGATAGTTTGTTTATTATAGAATCAATTTCAATGTTGACGGAGTGAGTGATGCATTTTGTTGGAAGGTGAAGAGAAGAATAAGAGAACGTAAGAGCATCTTCCTTGCTAATACGAGAAACTATTGTAAAGATATCTCATGGTTTAGAATCTTACTATTTATATTGTCATTTTAATTAGTTATTAAGAACCCCTCTTCATGTTTAGGAATGAGGGTGCTTTAAGAAACGGAAGTGGAAATGCGTTTTTCTTTTAAGAAAATTTGCTTCATGATTTTCCCAAATTATCAAAATCACATGGTTTTAAAGTCAAACTCTGATGGAATTTCGTCAAACTTTGATGGAATTTCTTTTCTTTTTCAATTTAAATTTGTTATACAAAACTAAGGAGTGCTGCATAGCCCTGTTATTGAGGTTTCTTAATATCGATAATTTGATTTAAAACTCTATCATTATAACATACTAGGTCCTTGTCCGCGCTACGCGCGGATGGTATTTTAATTTTTTTTTATATTTTTATACTATTATGTCAATTGTTTAGTTTTATAAAATGTTATGTTTTTACTGTAAATTTGAAATTAAAAATCTAATTTTTCCTTACTGTAAAGTAAGTTAATTTTTTTGAATCTTACCACAACACATTATACATGAAGAGAATATAGTTGGTCTTTATATTCTTATTTGCTGTAATATTAAAAATTTTGATGATTTGTTTAAATGGTTTTTTTTTAATTATATATTTTAAGATTGATTTTTCGTGACTACATTCTATAATTGTCTAAAAAAAATTGTTTGTCCCATATAGACATCCACATAAATATGAACTTCTGATAAATTTGTTCATTGGAATATTTAGTTTCACTTTTAACTTTATTCTCTTTTTTGGCACCCTCATGCTAACTTGTGGGGCTAGCCAACTTGGTGCAAAAGGGTTTACAAAAGCTGATCGAGATGTGCGTGATCGGACACCTTTTGCTAGGTTATTCGTACAGAATTTTAAAGATCTAAGAATATAAGCAATAGAAAGTTCAGAAAATTATTTAGATACAGCCTGTATTTCGTCTAGCTCCGAGTCCAAAGCAGGCCAATCTTCCTCCTTTTGAATGAGTATAACCAGTTGTTCACAGTTGATTGAAAGATCATCTCTTTGTGTCCAAACTTCAGTATCACTTGCATTGCCCATAGCAAACCATCAGCTTCCGCTTGCAGTGGTGATTTGGTGCGTGTATATTGGCCCTTGCTCCAAACAGCATTGGAAAGTCACCATCCATTAACACAAAGCCAAGTTCATATATGTCTCTTTCATTTTATCCAGGATGTCTAGCAAGAGCGTTTCTTTGCGGAGGAACAGTTGTGTCCGTTACTTCAACTCCCATATCAATCTCCATAATCTCGTCTATACGTTGAAATATCCTCCAACAATCTGCTTCAATTTTATTCGCTAATGGAAAATACATAATTCCTACGACACTATTAATTATTGTTTTTTTTTGTAACACCGATACGACAAACTTATGTTTGATTTAACAAAACTCTTATTTTAATTTTATATTAAATAATCAATCATATTTCATATTATCCATAATTTTAGTAAATTTGCTTATTTGTCATGTTTTTATTAGGTTTTAGCTAAATCTTTGATTTATTATTTATTTTTAGCTAAGTCACTAATTTATTAATTTAAAAAATACCCTTAATTAATATTATATATATATTATATTAAAATTTAGTTAGTTTTTCTTATTTTTCATATTTTATTAGGTTTTAGACGTTTAGATAGGTTATTGATTTATTATTAATTTCTAACTGATTCGCTAATGTGTTAATTAAAACAATACTCTTAATGAATTTTATATATAATTAAAAACGAATTTTATTTTAATCATATAAAATTTATATGTTATATTAATATTAAATAATTGATTCTAAAATAATATAATAAAATTATCAAAAATTTAAAAATAAGATTATTTTTATATATATTTTGTTGCTATCTGAAAACAATATTTTTATTATAAAAGTTAAGAAGATACAAAAAAATATAGTTAAATATTATTCAAGAAAAAAACATTTATATAAAGATATTTTCTAAACTATTTCTAAGATATGAGTGTTTTAAAAAAATTAACACATGATGTTTAGAACACGGGATTATGCTTATGAGAGAGTGGCTCGGGAATAGGCTTCGAAATGGGTCGAATGGGCTCCGAAAATAACTTATTTTTTTTAACTCAAACTCAAGTCCGGATGACATGGCATCTTGGTTGGTTCACAATATTTTGCCCATGTGGCAAGGCTTAGAAAGTAGGGATTTAGTCCCTTTTATATAGTAGGATACCTACAAAATCCCTTTTTTATTATTTGAGGAGCATTTTAAACAATTAACCTTATCACCATGTGTGATTAACAAAAATGCCATTTCCTATGTGTCATCATGAGAATCATTCTCACACCCTTTATTAAATAGCCCTTTATTGCCTAGACTAATTACATATAATGCCATTGCTCATTAAATTTAATAATATGAAGAGATTATATTACTATACTATATGAGTTGTTATTGCATTACTAAAAACGTAGACAATACCCGAGATAACAATTGCGTGGAAACATCAGTAAGCTAACTTTCGTTCTTCTATTGGTCAAAGAGAGACGTAACCGATGGTTATGACCTACAACATTATCTCTCTTTGATCAGTGAGAAGAAGCCTTGCATATATAACATGAACCATTTCAAGGTATAGTTACTCACTTCAATGGATTTTAATAATTATCGAACAAAACATATATAGCCACAAAAAGAACGGTAAAATATAGTTATCTATATTTTTAGCATAATATTAGTGGATTGAGCGATGTGTATGCTTCATTATTTTACAAATTTTTAGTATAATATTAGTGGATTCTTCGATGTGTATGCTGTATTATTTCATAGAAGCTATCATACATAATTTTGTTTTAATAAAAATTGTTGAGGTTTTTACTATATATATACGATTCATGTTTTATAAGATTCATGTTCTTTACGATTCATAAATAAAACATGACCTTTTTTAGGACTGGAAAATATAAACGGTTCAGAATTACGTTCTTCTATAAAACTTCTTTAGGTGACATCTATTTTGATTAATATTTTTGGATTATTATGGGATACATGATTTTTTTTTGGGAATTTATTTTAATAGCATCAATATAAACTTTTTAAATTGTAAAATCAAAATGTCGTCTATAAAAAATCTATTGAATATCTTGCGTGATTGTAAAATACATCTGAAAAGGAATTTCATATTAAATTTTTTCAATCCCTTAAATTTTGCAACAAGACTTTTTGATTTCGAAATTATATTAAATGGTAACAGACAATAAATTTGGTAATTTATATCATTCCTCTCTGATTAAGTTTAAAGTCAAATATCATTTTATTATGGACTTTCTTTATTTTTGCTCCTTGCATATAAGACTTTCTATAATGTCTGGAAATCTAAGATTATAATGTTATGCGAAATTAATAGGATTATCTGATATTTATAGTCACAAATGATATTTTGACCATATATACGATTTATATTGTTATAATATGAATATTCTACGATTTATGAATGATACATGACATTTTTTAAGGTCTGGAATGTATAAACGATTCATAATTATGTTCTTCTATAATTATTTGGTTTGTGAAATTTATTTTGGTTTATTTAGAGACAATTATATATGTGAGTAAAATTTAATTTGAAACTGGAAAATATAAATAAAATTATATTGTAAAATCAAAGTGTCGTATATAAAAAATTTATAAGCAATCTTGAGTGATAGTAAAATACATTCAAAAATTGGTGAAACTGTATTAAAATTTTCTAGGCTATCTCTTAATTTTGATTACAAGACTTTTTGATTACGTAATTAACATAAATGTTGACAGACATTAAATTTGGAAATTTAAATTTTCCGATTCAGTTTAAAGAATATGTCATTCTTAATGTAGACTTCCTTAATTTTATCCCTATGTGTATATTACTTTCTATACTTGTCTGGAAATCTACTAACAATTAGGGATTTGTAATATTGCTTTATGGCGAAAATTATTTATTTTTTCAAATCTCGTGGGTTAAAACCCTATCAGTTACTATATATATATATATCATATCATCCATATAGCTACAATATCACAAACTACACGTTTCAAAACTAGCAAAAATATATTAAGCATGAATTTCATTTCTGACTTGAAGCCAAAAAGTTTTTGTAGAAGATTATGGTGAATGTCATAAAACTTTGGAAGTAGTACTTGGCTCCTACTGGAGAAACCATTGAATGGTTTTCGTAGACGAAAAAGTTAGGTTTCTTATGATGTATATTCTTTAAATCGTAAGCAAATTATGTGTTTATTATCTGATGCTTTCATTTGTTATTATATTGTAGGGAGACAAAATCCATACATCGGTTAGAAAGGACTGGTTTCACAGTTTGATCCTTTAATGAGACAACAATGTTCTAAGATTCTGTTTAATTTTTCCTTGACACCTAACATATCAAGTTATCTGAATCATATGTTGTTTCCAAGATTGAACTGATCAATGATTGTAACTACATTTGTCTAGCCAACTTCCGTTGGATCATTCTTGGTCTTTCTCATCCAAAGTTCTATGTTGGTATGTTCATGATATTTGACTATGTGTATATAAACTCATTTTGTCTATGTGTATATAAACTCATCCAAAGTTCTATGTTGGTATGTTCATGATCATTCTTGGAGTTATATTTTATTTCAGTATGCAATTGTTGCCTTTTATTGATAACGACTATTTATTTTAAGTTTACTACTATCTTTTTATCATCAAGTATCAACTTTATCCTCCATGTGATTGTTAATAAATTTCAAGCAATATATATTACCCATAAACGATAAGGTCGGAATCTAACCTGTCCACGATGAATGTGATACACCTTTTGCGACTTCATGTAAATGGAAACTAAAATAAACGCCAAATAAATAATCTTATAATCAATTCAGTAATTCAGATCATTCAGATTTATATAAGAATATAAATTGAAATCTTACCATGTAACCGCTGCGTCAACGAATTAAACAAACTTCAGGAGATATTTTGTCAGGAGCGATAGTCAGTACACACTTATCCGGTTTTAATTGCAGGAGTCTTTTCCAGCTCTTTCTTTTCACTAAGATATACCACTTGCGGCTTCACGAAGTCGACAAAATACAGTACTTCAAATAATATGGGGACTATAAGTGATTATATTGAAAGCTTACTGTGTCCTCGATGCATCTAGAAATTAACAAATATTCAGGAGGTTTGTTGATAGGGCCTTTGTCGATCTACAATTCATCGGTTCAAATTCCCTGAGACTTGAGTTACTCGATTCAGCTTTTAATCTTCTTATATATTGGGATTGAGCTTAGTTAATGAAATATGTTTATTTCTCAGGTGATGAGAAGATAGATCGGGCGGAGAGGCTTAACCGTAGCCCCTTATCTCGTGTCCCCTCGAGATTTTTTAGTAAAAACACCTTTTTAAATAAAAGATAAATTAAAAGAGACTCATATGTATTTTGAGTCACAATCAATATTAAAGTTCAATAATAGGCCTCTTTTACAAATTCGAGTCCTAATCACCCCACTAAATTTGTAAACTCATATTATTTACTTTTTTTTCCGACCTAATATTATTTACTTCAATTTATTTCTATTCTTTTATAAATTTTATGTACTCCGGAATCAGTATAATTTTACTAAAATATAACGATACAACTTTGATAATAGGACAATTACTGTTTCTCGACCATAATAAGATTATCGTTATCCGGACACTCCAGTAAACTTGTTTTTTAACTGAAACATCGAGTAAATTAACTTCCAATCCCAAATTGGTTTTCTTTGAATTAATCATTATATCAAACGTTACTTCTGCTAATCTATACCAAGTATAATATGCCACTTTTTGTTTTACCTTTTCAATAACTATAGGTTAAAATGTATAATCTCTTTTAGATCATTCACCCCGCGCAGAGACTATTCACCCCGCGCAGGGCGCGGGTCATCACCTAGTCCGAAGTTAAAAGGTCCAAAAAATAGTAAAATTTGACTTTGCAACAACTACGCATAACTATGAGTTTCTTAATAAATGCTATGAGTCTATGACCCAATCCAATAAATACATTGATACCATTGACTTGACAATTATCACACGCTTCTATATAGTTTCACTTTCATGAACTTGTAAGCCTATAGCTTTATTTAATCAAAGCTATCATGGTCTTTCTAATTTTTGAATTGGTATTATACGTACAATAATTGATATTTACATTTCCTAATTTCTTTTCACACAACACAAAAAGAAACGAACCACATTTTTATGTATAGACGCAAAATCAGTCATAGTATTCTTTTAGTAAAACATTGAAGAAACATAGGCAAAGAAGAGAAGTAAGAGTTTGGTTTGGTCTCTGTCTCAGTGTATATCCATATATAATTTGGTTTGGTCTCGGTTAAGTCAAATATGAAATAATTCTGGTCCTCTCTGTTTACTATTTATCTCTGTTTACTTTTCTACGTAGCCGATTTATTGATTTATTTATTTCTCTTTTCTTTTTAATAAAAGAACTCTGTAATCTCATAAAGAAGAATCTTACATTTTTTGTCCATCCACTTGTGTTACCATAGATAGAAAAGTTTCAGTCTGTTACTTAACTCTTTACTATCTCTCGTTTTCACATTTCTTTGTCCTCTCTTTGTGTTCATACACATCTACTCTTCCACTGATTGGGTGACTCATCTCTTTCAAAACCGTTTGAGGGTTCCCTCATATAAGTAAAATCTCATCTGGCTTTTCTTGTCTCTCTCCTTAAGTTTTCTTACAAAGTATATTGCTTTGCTTTATCTTTGTATCTAAGAGGTTTACACAATAAAGATACAACCAAATCAAGAAGGAAAAGGAGAACATGAATTGTCTGTTCATGTTCAAGTCGAAGAAACCTAAATCAAGAAGAGATCTCAAGAAAGAAAACAAAGACAAAAGAGGAAGAGAACTATTACAAAAGTCAGCTCCAGAATTATCAACAACAAGAAAGAACCAAACGTCGTCCACTTCGTTAATTCTCCCAACACCAAGATCTCTGCCGTCTCCAACAAGTATAAGAGACTTGTACACAGAAAGGCAGCAAAATCGAAACCTGAGGGTTTTCTCTTACAAGGAACTCAGTGAAGCCACGTGTGGGTTTGACAGAAAGTTTCAGATAGGGGAAGGTGGGTTTGGTAATGTTTATAAAGCCACCATTAACAATCCCACCAATGGAGATTCTCATTTTATTCCACATACCGTCGCCGTCAAGAGACTCAAAAAACAAAGTCAACAGGTAAATAATTAACTTCACTCATGCAAAAAGATAGAGTTCGATCTTTGATAGTATAGATCCTCTGTTTGTAATGAAAGGGGCACAAGCAATGGCTTGCTGAGGTTCAGTTATTAGGCGTTGTTAATCACCCAAACGTAGTGAAGCTCTTAGGATATTGCTCAGAGGACACAGAGAGGCTTTTGGTTTATGAGTTGATGTCTAATCTAAGCTTAGAGGATCATCTCTTCACTCGAAGAACCCCAACTTTGCCGTGGAAACAAAGGCTTGAGATCATGCTAGGTGCAGCTCAAGGATTGGCTTATTTACATGAAATCCAGGTGACTTTTAATCAACAAAAAACCCTTTTAAAAAAAAAAAACAGACCCTCTGACTGTTTTAATGTGGAATTAGGTAGATAAATGTTTTTTTTTTTGCCAGGTAATATACAGAGACTTTAAATCATCAAATGTGCTTTTGGACGATGATTTTAATCCGAAATTATCGGATTTTGGTCTGGCTAGAGAAGGTCCCGAAGGAGACAATACTCATGTTACAACCGCAGTAAGTAACATTTCTCATATCTAGCTTACAAATTCGATATATTATTAGTTGCTTCTTTCACAAGTAACAACTTCCTCTTCTTCATTTTTTCATGAATCTCTCAAAAGAGAGTCGGAACCGAAGGCTATGCGGCTCCGGAGTACGTAGAAACCGGACATCTCAGGAAACACAGCGATGTATATAGCTTTGGGGTTGTTCTTTACGAGATCATCACTGGTCGTCGAACATTCGAGCGAATGAAACCTTCGGCTGAAAAGATTCTTCTAGACTGGGTCAAACTATATCCAGTTAATAGCAAAAGCTTTAGAATGATCGTTGACTCGAAGCTGCAAAGCAAGTATCCAGTTGCTATGGTCACGAGAGTGGCTAAACTGGCTGATCTTTGTCTGAAGAAGAACGACACAGAGAGGCCCACCATGGCTTTTGTCGTTGAAAGTCTTAGTAAGATCATTGAAGAATCAAATACCGGAGATATGAAAAGTTCTATTAGAGAATCTACCAGAGGGGTTATGAGAGCATAGAGGATTATCTTTCTTTAGAGTAGTGGAGAATAATTATGGTTTCTTTGCCTTATTTTCAAAACAAAATGATGTGGTTAATGTGCATAAATATGAAGGGTGAGAGAAGTCCAAGTAGTACTGTAGTAATGCTAAGCCAACTATAAGTTATAACAAAAGAGTTTCGTTAACAAATTGCTTTTGGAGTAAACTAAGATGTATTTTTAAACCACGTACGTTCATACAATCAAACAAAGACTGACACAAGTTTATAAGTGCCTTGAACCCGATTCTAGAAACCCTTCCATGAAACAGTAAAACTCAAGTTTATAAGTGCAGAAACAATGACTTACTCTCAAATTACAGATTAAATTCCGGATGAAGTTTAGCTTGTAATGATAAAAGGTCAACTGATATGGATTCTATGAAATGATTATTTCCATAGATAGCTTGATCATCATCTGTTTCTCATTTTTCTAGACGAAACCCTCTTCTAAAATAGCATCCACGCAACTGATTTTTACTGGATTTAAATTGCAGGTTTTACAGAGATTGCTTGACCAGGAAGTAACGATGATTATGGCTTCGTTTCAATTCCATTAATACCAACGAAAGTTTCTCTGGTTTTCCTGACATGTACTCTTTCAATATACACCTTCAGTATGATCTATGTGGCTTTATAAATACCAAAACAGCTCCTGTCAAAACCCATCTCGAAACTGTCTTCAACTTTTCTTCTTCACCTCTGTTTTCTTCTCGCCTCTGCTCTGATATGCTTTGACAGAGATCTCCTATGCCCCAGAGCGTCTTTTTCTTACTGTCCGGAGTTTTTCATCACCGGGAAAGTGACCTCTCTTTTTCTTCATTTTCTTTTCTCTTCAATGGCTTCTCTCACCACATGCTCCAGTTTCCTTTGTCAGTGCTTACAGATCTGTCCTTGACAATGACCAACGTTTTTCTTCATAGGTTGATCAAATTTTGTGTTTTTCTTTTGTAATGTTTCAATTAAAAAAAACGTTTTTATTACTCAACTTGGATGTGTCACATTTTGCAAATCCTATCGAAATAATTAGCTCAAATAGTCCAAAATAGTAAAGTCAGTTTCCTACGTGTTATGCTCACGTTAATTTTTACAACAGTTATTTACAGAGATACCTTTAATGAATTAAAATATTATTATTAATTTTTTTGTTTAATTTCTTTTTTTATTTTTTTTCCAAAACATATATAAGAAGAAAACATTTTTTTTTTTTTTTTTTTGACAACAAGACATTCACAGACTCAACTTGACTCTGTAAACCAAATCGGTAACTCTGCATCCATGTGAACGACGAAAGACGATTGTTTCCTAACACTACGTGCTAAGCTATCCGCCCTTTTATTCTCCGTCCGAGGTACATGAACAATCTCTGAGTTGTTGAAGCTTCCTTGTAGGACTTTGATAAGAAGAAAACATTTATAAAGTTTAAAAACGAATTTAAAAACGAAAATATATGTATATAAAATATGATTTCATTAAAAAGAAAAGTTCACAAAATAGTATTATTCCGTTTAAAATGTATTTTTACAGAACAAAAATATACTTATAACCGAGAAATAAAACTAATTTGATTTGAATTAATTAGAATAAAAAATAATTTTACTTAAGTTTGAATTTGAAAAAAATTATGTGACTCGACTAATCCAATTTATATCCCAAATCAAAGATCTACCCACAATTAAAAAATATAATTTATCATAATAATAATATATTTATTTTATACATATTAATTATAGGATGACTCAAAATATATTAATAAATAAAAATAAAATATTAACTAATTGTTACCATATAATTTTATATATATGTATGAGTCTTCAGAATATTATCATTATATTCATTTATGTAATTTTCAACAAAAACTTCATTTATTTTTTATTTAATTTTTAGAAAAATATATATTACGTTATACATCATCTTACTAATTCACCCAAATATATTTACATATCTAAAAAAACAACCAATCTAAATGCAAATAAGAATTTAAACAAAATTTACTATATTTAGAATAAAATATTATAGTCGAGTTCGGAGAAATAGATGCAATCCAACATACCTAGGTGATAAACAAATCGATTGTTGATCCAGAAACAACCAAACCGACTAAATATAACATATCCAAAATCATAGTCTAATTAAAATAATATAATATTATCAAAACAAATTATACATATAAATTATAAATTTAGTTAAAGCCAAAAGTTAATATCAATTAATTATAATATATTATCTTTATAAATATTTGTACCTTTGTTTGAGCACGGGAAAATCACCTAGTAATGCATTAGTTTGGCTAACAAAAAAAGTGCATTAGTTTGAACGTTTTTTTTTTGTAAACTTTCTCTCTCTTTTTTAAGAAGAAAACAGTAAAGAAACTGCATTTGTAAATTAAAATTTCCAAATAAAATTACACTTTCATTTTCAAATAATTAATTAAATATATTTTACTTTCACATATATTAAAACAATAAAAAGTGAACACTCTTATGAAAAAATTATCTTAAATTAACAAAAACGACAGTAAAGATAGTAAAACTAATAATATATAGAAAATAGAAAACATCTAATTTTTACAAATATTTTTCTCCAAAAATGTTTCCATTTTCAAAAAAAAGAAAGAATACAAAAGGGAAATTTGACCCTATAACTAAAAAAAAACTATATTTCATCATCTAACCATATAACTCTCTCTCTCTCTCTTCCTTTCCCTTCCTATCTCTCTCTACCTTCTTACTACAAAGCTAATATTTTTCCCATTATAGTCAGCTAGCAAATTAACCCAATACAAAACTCATAGAGTTTATTATTTCAATTTTAAGTTTCTTTTTGTTAACCAAGAGGTATACAAGGCCATCGGTCCAAATAATCTTCATAAGCCTAAAACCAGTCAGCGCTAGTACCGAGTATTTTTAAGTATCTCGTAGGATATTCTTTTCCTAGCAACATTTTTTTTTGTTTTTTATCGGATCCTGAACCCTCGTTTTTATGATTTTGGGCACAAAATATTCCTTTCAACGGGAATCGAACTAGCGGCACAATATAACCAACTCCAAGCATTAAATCACTATCCCAACACACCCTTGGTATTATTTTAATATGTTGATTTTATATTTGTGGGTTCGCCTTTTGCTTACATTCTGTTTTTGTTTTATTTATATTGAGTTTGTTGCATCTTAGAAGTCCTAACATATTATTAGTTTGGTTTTGGTATTTTTTTTACTCATATATGTGTTCTAACTGACTTTGATCAAAAGAGATGCATGAAACATGAAATACCATAAACAATATACTTTTGGATGCAAACAAGTAAAAAGTTAGACCAAGAAAAGAACAAATATAAAGAAAATTCAGATGCAGCCATAAGCCATTGCAATATTGTGTTAAATGGACGATTTCACTATATGAATTAAAGTGTGTGTTCTTTATTAATGTATGCTTTTCTGGTTGCCAAAAGAAATCCCGCTGATTATTAGAATTGTGGATGGATTTTATTCTCTTTTTTTGTCTTTACCTAATATCGAATAATTATATGGGAAGGAAAAAGTCTTTGGCGGGTCAACGTCCAATGGGTCTGACAGACAACCAAGTGTTCAGTAATAAAGCAGATCGACTTAGACACGTGAGCTTTTCATCGCTGTAATGATGACCAAATAATTTTGTTCCATATTCCTTTTATTATTTCGATTTTTCGCGACAAGAAGTCTGTGTATGCAGACAAAAAAAAAGAAGTATTCATATAAAAAGTTGACGACCCGTGAAGAAAGCATCTCAAGTTTATAGGACAAAGAACAAATATATATATATATATATATATATATATATATATATTCAAATATATTCAAATATATATATATATATATATATATATATATTTGAATATATGTTAAATTTCTTTTTTAAGAAATAGTTTTTTTTTACAACAAGTGCATCATGTTTTTGAATTTGGCACACTTTTAACTTTGTTTATAAAGAACTCAAAAATATAATCATCTAGTGGCAAACCACCGAAATAAGCTTCCAGCATATTTTTGATCTCCCAATTGTTGAATAGAGCAGCATATGTTCCTTACTTGACGATCCAAGAGTTTTCCAAGTTCTCTTGCAGGAGTGACTATTGCACCATGTCTTCTTTCATTTCTTTATCTCCAAAATAAGTGAATGGCGGCTTGCAGTGTATAACGAGTAAGGAAGTTTGTGAAAATCACGGCTGTTATCCATGATTAAAACCAATAGCTCAGACCATTTCGAAGTAAAAGAAGTCTGTAATAGTCCATCCATAAGAAGAGACCACACCTCAGAGGAGTAGCTACACTCAAAGAACAAATATATTTACTCGAAAAACAAACTTTATTTCATATTTTTTGATAACGCAAGCATAACTTTAAAAGTTGCACCAAAATTTTAGCAAAACACTTTGAGAGTTTAAGATTTATATATATTTGTACCAGACTAACATTTCTTATGTTTTATCGTATAAATAGAGTAATCAGAAAGGAAGGTTTGGTGTAGCTAAAGTGAAATCGAGATTGGGAGTTTCAGTCTCTGGTCTTGTCCATGTGAGGCTTGACGAATCCGACGACAATAGTTCATAGCTTTCACATCTTTGATCCACTTTCTGATAACAGTTTGGATATAAAAAAAAATGTGAATGAAGAGTTCATTTTATGTCACAAAATATTTGCGTCTATTTCCCGCTTGATTTCTAGTTGAAGAGGTCAAAGTAAAAAATCGGTGTTGAAGAAAAAAAAGGAGGTCAAAGTAAACTATATTTGAAATCTTTTGATAGATATAATAAAGTAATAAATATCTTATCTCCCCAAGGTCTTTCTTTTCTCTGCTTTTGAGACATTTAAAAAAAAAACTTCTTAATTACCCAAATGAAAGAGAAAAAGGTAACTTTGAATCCTTTGTACTAACTTTTTCTTTTTCCTTTTCACCCTTGAATTTTTCAGTCCCATTCGATTCCAATGCCTGCCGGTTAATTAAGTTTTTGAAAAGTTGATACCTTATTGGATGAAACGTCTAGACCTGATGCATTTGCCTTTAAATGGAGCCGAGCTTCACTGTTATACAGACATTCCAATTTTATCACGTTAAAAAGGAATAATGTAAATGATTTTGGACTAAATTAACAAAACTAAACAGGTGTTAAGTTTATCATATGATGCAAATGTAAGTATATCGATCTGTCCGACAAAACTAAATTAACACCATAAACTAAAACAAATATAATTAGTACTAAGACTAATATTAAAATATATCATACCGTGAGGAGCTATTCCATAGACCTTGGAGATCTCTGGCTTGTCTCTCACTCTTTACTTGTGATCCATTCTCACAAGTATCCGACTGCCCTATACACACACACACTTATCAATTATTTGATAATATAAAAGATGAATTAATTGAAATCTAAACAACAATTAATCAAATAACCTGGTGATGTTGTAGGCTTCTTAGTAGATTTAATGGTCCGGTACATCTAAAAATCATATATTTGGTTACAAGACTATTAAATACTCCATACTAATGATAGTCATAACCCCTGTTCAAAACTATGCTAGGCGTTAGTCGGGCGGTAACCCCGGGCCTAGCGAGTTACCAAAAAAATCGGGGATTAAGCGGTGTATACGCGGGGAGTAATTTTAATTATTATTTTAAAATTTAAACAAATATATATATATAGTTATTAAGTAGGGAGAGATACATGTAAAAGTAACGTAGCCGGGTGGTAAATGGGCATGCGTCGGTTTATATGTACCCGGGTTCGAAGCCCATAAGACGCATTTTAGTTATTTTTGTGCGTTTTTTAAGTGAATGGCATAATTGTAATTAATTCATCTTCTTCCTTGCGTTTTAATTAGGTTTTCTGCAAAAAAAATATCAGCCGCCTTCATCACAGATTCGTCAAAAACTACATATTTTATGAGCTTTTCTTGTTGTTTATGCATCAAACTCATAGATCAACCTTCCAGAATGCGATTTAAACACCTAAAACTTCAAAAAGAATGAACTTTTTGATCAATCCGATTTTTTGGCCGAGGATGGTGAAATCGCCACGGTGGACCTCCGCCGAGCGCTTCGACGCCGCGTAATCGGACTCCACGGGCGCGTTTTCGAACAGGGGTCATAACTCATTAGAATAGGTTATGTTGATCAATATATATATACGTGTGCATAACTTCTTCTATTCACGTGTGTGTATACATGTCTCTCTCTATATATATATATATGTATATTTTTGGGTGTATATGCACGCACACAGACAGAGATGGATAAAGTAAGAAAAAGAGAGCAGTGTAAAAAAGAAAGCATTTACGATTCATGACAATGTACAGGCCATACATAGAGATGGGGTATGTGCATGGGTCTACGTGTCTGGTTTTAACCATAGTCAAAATATGCAAAAAGTAATTTTTATATTGTCATTGAAGAATCATTAATATACATATATGTATACATATATATGAATCTTGAGAAAGAACATATTATCATTGACGAATGATGCCTTCTTTGTACTTTACTCTTTCTTCTGCATCTCTTAGTAATATATAAAAGACTCTTAGTCTTTTGGCTATATCTAGCTTTTGATTCCTTTTCCTATGTTTTGTTGTTGTTATTATTTCTTGTTTCACTTTGGTACATATTTTATGAACGTGGTGGTGACCAAAACGATTAATCACACCAAATATTTGGTCATTTCCTTAATTACTGTGGGTTCGGTTTATTTGCATATTCAAATACAGTACAAGGAAATATAAAGTAGAGTGTGATTATATACTATTATACATTGTGCAGTCTAAACTAATGGGGAAATTACCTGTAGATGAGACTTAACATGAGCCAATGTGAGGTCTTGCACATCCATCAGTTCAAGTACTGATTTTGGAGTTGCTCCTGAATATTAATCAAAAGCACACAAAAAACAGAAGGAATATAATCATTACAGATAAAGATCCCATTCAATTTGTTAAAGATGAGACAGATATATTATCAGCTTAAAAAGAATGGAAAAACAAAAGGAAATTGTGAAAAAGGACAATACTTTCATGACCACCCAATAATTGAACAGCACGAACGAAATGGGCATGAAGGGTCGTCGTCCACCGCATCCTCGGAGCCCTTACTCCTCGTTTCGCCGTGCATCTCTGTGGCTGCGGCTGAGCTTGACGGTGGTGAAGCTTATAACTATAATTAGGGTTTGCGTGTTGACCGTTGACTTCACTGAAGAAGAAAGGAGGACTCGGAGAGTAGTAGTAGTGGCCAAGGGTTTGATTTTGGCTTACCATCAAAATCGATCCCGAATCTTGATCTTGAGATTCGTTGTGTTCTTGATATAAATCTTGGTGGGTTCATAGTTTGAAGTGAATTTGACAGTGTTGATGAGATGGCCAGAAGCGTTTCTGACTGAATCTGAGGCTTTACTCTGGTACACTAATCTCCTTTCGACTTGTTCTTGTTCTTTATCATCTTGTTCTTCTCTTCTTCTGCTGATATTCAAGTTCAAGTCAGGTTGTGAAGGGAAAAGCTCCATGACAAGAGAGAACTGAATCAGTCTGAGAATATAATCTTGATAGATATTTGGGGAGGAAAAGGGGGCATAATCTTATACTAAAAGTTTTTTTTTTCCTTCTTTCTTAGCTTAATAAATGTTTGTTCTTGGTGAGAGGAGAAAAACAGTTGCAAAGAGTTAGATAGAGGAAGAGATAGAGAGAAAGATGGCAAAGGTATGAGGTGAATGAGAAGTCTCTTTCTTCTCTGTTCCCTTTGAGAAAATTACATTTTAAGAGTCTAATAAAGGGGTTGGGTGAAACATGAATTTATTCCATTCAATTTCCTTTTCGTTTTTCTTCGTATATACAGGAAACTATCAATTTCAGCTGCATTTTTTGTTACAACGTAGATATCATCTATCACATATCAATATTTAATGAGGGTAATAACAATAATGTATCGAAATATTCCCCTATTTGTTTTCAGATTTATATGTGAAAATGACACTCGGGTAGTCGGGTTGAAACTGAAAGATGTGCATGTTATTATTACTGATATAATATTTATTCATGAGAATGAAAAATAAAATGAAATAACATGCTCATATTTATATTAGTCAAAAAAAAATGCTCATATTTATAGCAAAAAAGGCAGCTAGCTACTTGATTTAGTTGTTGATAAAATGGTACGATATAAATCGAAAGACGATGCTTATGAATTTAAAAGATGGAGAGAATATAACATGAACTAAAATCAAAACGTAAATCTCGTTGCCACTTGTTTGTTTTTCCTTTCAATTATTTGGAATTATACCGAACATTTGTATGCTTTACGGTCTTGGTGGCTACTTGCCTAAGAATTTATTGAATATAATACCTGAAAAATGTTTTTGTTTATTTCTATATATTTTCTGTGAAGCTAATTTTGTTTACGTGATAAGATTAATATTTAAAGGAAAATTTTGGAAAGTATAATATCCAATACAAGACGATTGATGACAATGTAAACTATCGTTCCCAAAAGAACAGGGCATACAACTTTACATTGAGACCCATATATAGTTTTTGTTCCATTAACATCAAATGCTTATATTATTGCAGTGTCCAACTAATTCTAGGGGGTAAGCAGACCTTAATTAACATGAGTTATCAAAGGATGTGGACTTGAAGTGACCCAACGTATAAATGCATACATATATAGTTTTTTTTTTTGCGATGAACTATTTATAGTTTCGATTATAAAAGTGATTTTCAATTTTTTCATAAATACATATGTATTGTTTATTATATAATTTTGGAAAAGGTTATAATTGAAGTTTTTTTTGTTGTTGTAAGCATTAACTCCATTTTATCAACATACCATATACAAAGGGTATACAATATACATATGACAATAAATTTAAATTTTGTCCCTATGCCACCGATAGACAGTCTAAGATTTCATTCCCAACATGCCCTTTGATAATGTTTATTTTTTTTTCTGATAAATGTGAGTGCATGGACCGATGTTTAAATAATCTTTCAGGAGATATCCACGAATAATCAAGTCCTGAATTTTTAATTAGTGCATAAAACAAAATTAATTTTACCTGATCAAACAAATGACAACTTGGGTCCGAATGACAACATGCATGACAACTAGAATACATTTGAATTGCGATAACAAATTAAAATATATAAATACATAATAAGTATATATAAATTTGACATATTCTTAAGTGCGCCCCCTATAGATTCATCAACAAATAGGATTTTGTTATTTCATATTTGATATCTTTTAAAAAAAGATAAAATATTATCAAATTATATTATATTTTTAAATAAAAAGATAAAAAAATTAAATAAAAAATAGTAGTAGTTACAAAAAAAAATTTAATTTTCTTTTAACATCGTCAGCAAAACACTAAACCCTAAATGCTAAACCTTAAACTCTTGGATAAATCCTAAACCCTAAACTCTTGGATAAACCCTAAACCCTTGGATAAATCTTAAACTCTAAATCAAAAACACTAAACAATAAAAGACTCAAAGGTTTAAGGTTTAGGATTTAAGGTTTAGTGTTTTTGATAGAGTTTAGGATTCATCCAAGGGTTTAGGTTTTATCGAGGATTTAGGGTTTAGGGATTAGATTTTTGCTCATAACGTTAAAAATATATTTTTTAAAAAAATTTCCTTTTGTAATTACTATTATTATTTTTTTTTTTATCTTTTTGTTTTAAAATACAAAATAACTTGACAATATTTTGTATTTTTTTTCTAAAAGATATCGAATATGAAATAACGAAATTCTATTGGTTGGTGAACTTAGAGATTCACCCTGAACTCAAGAATAACTATAGAATTTTGTTACTACTAAATGCGGTGCAGTATGTAACATTCAAAACCTTAATTTCTAACAAATTTTTATCTCAAAACTGATGCATTTACTCCTTACCTTAATTTCTCCTCTTATTATCATGCTACATTGCTACCACCATTTGGTTTCCATAAACAGACAGTGTTGGGGGATGATCCGTTATTCATCTGATTTTTTCACATATTTGATTCATCTTGCTCTAAAATATCTGATAAGGACATGAAATACATGAATGTATATATAATGCTATTTGAGGATTGATCTAGAAATAGCTTTCCGTTAAAGTTGATCCTTCCAGGTTAGTTCGACAAAGGAAATATATAAGACAAAACGAATTTAATTTTATTGAAAATATAAGCTTAAAAGTATGAAATGCATATCGTCTATGACTTTGATTTGTAATAAGCCGCTACCTACCGACGATGCATAAGACAAAAGTAGAAGGTTTATTGACTTGAAAACATTACGATGCATATTATAAAATTATCTTCTTATTCGTTTCCCACAGAAGAATCAAAACAATCAGAAAAGAATAATTAAAACAATCATATATACTCCAGGAATCCGCGATTGAACTATAATCACTAGTTATGTACTACTTCTCACTTCTGAATTAACAGATTAACTAGATTTTGATCCGCGCTTCGAAAGCGCAGGTTTTATGGATTATATACGAAGTTGGATATGAGATAGTATTTTGAGTATATGTGTATTATTATATTATAAAGTCGTATTATATCGAATATAGAAATTTGTTTAAAATTATATAATTTATGAATAAGTTTATTCGAGATTTTTTATATACGTTTTTATGTAACGCTTTCTTAAGCACAAATTTTTTACCTAAATTTGATAAACGAACCAAACCAATACGAAATACATGTTGAGGTTCAAGATTAAGAAAAAGTACTTATTAGATATTTTTGGACCTGCGGGTTTCTGTTGGACTCCGGATATCCAAAGTACCTAGAATATTTTGTTCATATTATGTATATTTGAGTAATTCATATATGTTCTCGGTATAAAAATATTTTTGTAAATTTTGGATTCGCGTTTTCTGTTATAGTTTCAGGTTTTGGGTAAAATTTCAAATTGTAAAAATATATTTAAAATATTGGATATTTTTGGTTCCCGGGTAAGATTTTGGTCTTTTAGATATTTAGTTATTTTTGGTATTTGTTTGATTTTGAGTATTTTCATGTTTTGATTATTTTGGCTTTTCGGATTCTTTAGATTTTTTTCCTAAATACTCGAAGTGAGCTAGACTCATTACGTAGCCAAATTACATAGTAAATTTCACAAATACTTGAATTATTGACTCAAACTTACCTGAAACTAAAAGGAACAAATCTGAACCAAAAAAAAATCAAATACCTAGTTGAATATAAATGCCCAAGACCCAAAGAACTTGGACCTGGAAGAAACCGATTTATATTTGACCCGAAGACCCGAATGCCCAAATCTAACCTTTCATTATATTTTTGTGCATTTTATAAAAGTTACATTTGATTAGTTGGTGAAACTTAAAATTTATTTGAGAGGTTTTTGGATAATTTAACAGTATAGATTTGTAGCTTTTTTGTTGAGCAGTAAAAAAAAGATTTGTTGGGTTTTTGATAATTTTAAACTTATCTTAAATATTAAATTGTTATTTATCAATAAAATAAAATTAACATAATATATCATTTTTAAACTTATCTTAATTTTGAAGTTAATGAGACATATTTAGAGAAGAGTTTAATAAAGTGTATGTGATAATATTTTCGTGAACCAAATTTATGTGATTGTATATATATGGTATAATCTTTTTGTTTACAAAAAGATATGGGTTCAATAAATAAAGTTTTGACTAAATGATTGCTAGAGAAATTTAAGGCAACATATTGTTTGTCCAAATAATATAAGACCAAAATATTATTAGTTAATGAAAGGGTCCAAACAACTTTTTAAGTAGATTTATTAAAACTCATTCCCTTTTAATAGTATTGATAGTTTGTAGAAATATCATATACTATAACAAATATCGGGTAAAATAATAGACAACCTCTCATAAATTAGTACAGTAGGTACTCCGACATGGGGACTCAACAGTGAAAATTATGATGTCCACTTCACTTGGTGTAAAATTGTAAGAATTTAACGGCCAA
This sequence comes from Brassica napus, assembly GCF_020379485.1. NCBI lineage: Eukaryota > Viridiplantae > Streptophyta > Magnoliopsida > Brassicales > Brassicaceae > Brassica > Brassica napus. Next base: position 11,125,245 of record NC_063441.1, read on the forward strand.
AGTTGAATGTATTTGTTAATTCGTTTAAAGTGTTTTTTTTTGTAAATGGGTTTTCAAATTCTTTTAACGAATTTACTTATCAGTTTGCGATTGAAGTCTTTCTCGATCATTGTTGCTTGTTGGTGCGCGGAATGAACATTATATATATAAATTATTTTATATATTATATATTTATAACATATTATGAAATAATAAATATATATTGAATAATTAAAAAGTCATTATCTACTACTTATATAATTAAATTGGTGCGAACATATAAATAAATTTTATAAATCGGAAAAATATTTTTTCTATTTGATATGATATATAATTAAATTTAAATGATAGTAACATATATATGGTATATTTTAATATTAATATATATTATATGATGTTTTTTGCTCATATTTTATTTTATCATTTGTATATGTTATACCAAAAGTCTAAATTAGTGGTAACAAAATTTCCACTGTGGGATTAATGGTTTAAGTAATTTAAAATATTTTAAAAATTAAGTTGTCAATATTTTTTCAAATTATTTATCAAAAAAATGTTCAAAGTAAATTTCAAAATTAAGATATTTATGTATTTTATATGGCATATAGTTTAATTTAAAATGATACATATATTTATATATCTTTTATTTTTGATACTTATTAAATGAGACTTTCAATTTATATTATTTTTTTAATTATTTGTATCATGTCATATTAAAAGTTTTAAATCATAGATCACAAAATTTGAATGTGAAAGTTTTAACAGTTTTAGTAATTTAGACTTGTTTTTAAAAATTCAAAATATAATATATAAATAATTTTTTTTAATTTTTATTATATGGTTACTATGATTGTTTAATTTATTTTAATAGCTTAAAATTAAACAAATATAATTATAATACACACTTATTTTTATCAAATCTTTATTATTCAAAATAATTAATTATCATATATACTTTAACCGCATTAGGCAATTCTGTAATCTTATTTAAGGAAATAATGAAGCACATTAATAATATATTTTTTGTGGTTTAATAAAAAGTTTATTATATATTTAGATGAACCAACTTATTTCTCTATGGATTCTAAGAATCATTATAGTGATGACACGTACCTACAAAAAAATGTTGTAATGTTTCTCAAATAATACAAAGGGGATACACACAATAGTAGAGAGACGAACAAATACTTAAATGAGTACTGTTATCTCAGTCCGTCAGTGTCCTAATCTCACGCAATATTCTTAATTCTATCATATATTACACCTCAGCACTAAACCCAAAACGAAATCACACAGAATTGTGAAAAGAAGTGCAAAATAGGAAACAAATTGATTGGAATGAAAAAGTAGGAAGCACACTGAATCTATACTATACTAAAAGGGGGATATAAGCCATGGAGAGGGTGTCCACATAGGATAGAAAAATCAACCAATCAGAGAACCCGAAATTGCCATGTCATCTCATTTATTTTTCGTAAAAAATAAAAAAACAATGCGAATGTGAGAATCGAACCCGGGTTAGTATGATATATATATAGGACAGTTACCACTAAGCCATTGAAACTTTCTTGGACACATATACAAGAACCACTAAGTATATAATCACAAACTCTTATGTACATTTACAATAATATGAATTCAACTTTCAAGACTCTGATACTTTGTTTTGTAAAAAAAAATAAGTAAGTGACTAAGCTAATATATTCTTAGAAAGTGTGAGAACGTTGACAAATATGAAAAAGCATAGATTTTTGTTTTCGTGACAAATTTAAGAATATACTATACTAAAAGGGGGATATAAGCCATGGAGAGGGTGTCCACAGGATAGAAAAATCAACCAATCAGAGAACCCAAAATTGCCATGTCATCTCATTTATTTTTCGTAAAAAATAAAAAAACAATGCGAAGATGAGAATCGAACCCGGGTTAGTATGATATATATATAGGACAGTTACCACTAAGCCATTAAAACTTTCTTGGACACATATACAAGAACCACTAAGTATATAATCACAAACTCTTATGTACATTTACAATAATATGAATTCAACTTTCAAGACTCCGATACTTTGTTTTGTAAAAAAAAAATAAGTAAGTGACTAAGCTAATATATTCTTAGAAAGTGTGAGAACGTTGACAAATATGAAAAAGCATAGATTTTTGTTTTCGTGACAAAGTTAAGAATTTTGTAAAAGTAAGTTTAACATATAAATTTTCGTGACAAATATGAAAAAACATAGATTTTTGTAAAATTTTGACAAAACAACTCAAAACATACTTCTCTAATGTCTTAATAAAATATTATTTAAGGGTGCAATAATTAAATATATTAATTCAATAAATTTTGTAATTTATAGACAAAACAATAACACAACAAATTTTGAAATATTTGTTTAACCTATCGATTTTTTTTCATGAGAATCCAACTAAACAAGATAAAAAAAAAATTAGATTTACAAATATTTAATTACCATTTTATTCAATTTTGATTAATTTCAAATTGTCATAATGTATCTTTTTGAAGTTACAAATATGAAAAAGCATAGAATTTTGTACAATTTGACAAAACAACTCAAAACATATTTTTCTAATGTCTTAATAAAATATTATTTAAGGATGCAATAATTAAATATATTAATTCAATAAATTTTATAATTTATAGACAAAACAATACCACAAAATTTTTTGAAACATTTGTTTAACAAATCGATTTTTTTTCATGAGAATCCAACTAAACAATTAGATTTACAAATATTTAATTACCATTTTATTCAATTTTGATTCATTTCAAATTGTAATAATGTATCTTTTTGAAGTTACAAAAAAATAATGTTCTTTCTTTATCACACTAGCATTATATATAGATTCTATATACACAAAATAAATATAATATAACAACATAAGCTTGCTTTCCCCGATTCATATGAAAACTTTTTAAGTTATCCACCAAAGCAAATTAATTAAATCAATGAAATTCTTAAAATACAGCAAATTAATATATAATTTTATTTTAAATTATTTAAAAAGTGTATTTTCGTTAAAACAAAATAATAAATAAGTAAAACTGATTTGATGGTAATTTTTATGATATATATATATATATATATATATATCAATTTTGTGAAAGAAATAGAAGCTTAATATGGACAAAAATCTTAAATACAAAAACCTCTAAAAATTAACAAAAAAAACTAATAAATTAAACTATGATATCACTTAAAAGCTTCTTAGACCATACTAATAAAATATTTAAGCGATAATTAGACAAATTTGATTTTTTTTTCAGCAAAAAGTTTATTATTAATTAGCATCAGTTATTTCAAGATGTTTAAGAAATAGTGGACAAAAAAATAGGATGGACATTAATGATATATGAACTATGAATAGTACTTTGTGAAGCAGACTTAGATAACATATCTGCACATCCATTTCCAGTCCTTTTTGATGCCTAAATTCAATTTCTTCAGAGTATTTATTCCACAAATAGATCGTATGAGATATTGTTTTGATATGTAGATTTGTTTTTTCAATGTTAAGAAGATTGATAACTGTAAAAATGTCTCCTTCGAATATGATATGTCTATAACCGAGTCCCCAACATGAGACAAGTTTGTTTAAAAAGTAAATAATTTTTTTTTTATATTATATAATCAATATATATTATTTACTGATAATAAAAATATAATTATTCATCTATCACAAATATCTATGCAAATATGTGAATCAAGTACAACAATCAAACAACATAATGATTTCCACAAAAAAAATTTAAAAAATATATTTATGTTATGTAGTCATATTTTATATTCTTTAAATAATGTAATACAATATTATACATTATTTTTTTAGAATTGAGAAATACATATATCAGTTAGACAAATTTGATTTTTATTTTGTGAGCAAAAAGTTTATTATTAATTAGCATTACTTATTTCAAGATGTTTAAGAAATTATGGACAAAAAAATAGGATGGACATAAATGATATATGAACTATAAATAGTTTTTTGTAAAGCTGACTTAGATAACACATATGCACATCCATTTCCAGTCATTTTTTATGCATAAATTCAATTTGATTCAGAGCAGTTATTCCACAAAGAGATCGTATGAGATATTGTTTTGATATTCAGATTTGTTTCTTAATTGTTAAGAAGATTGATAAGTGTAAAAATGTTTCATTCGAATATGATATGTCAATAACCGAGTCCCCAACATGAGACAAGTTTGTTAAAAAGTAAATAATTCTATTTTTCTTATATTATATAATAAATATATATTATTTACTGATAATAAAAATATAGTTATTCATCTATCACAAATATCTATGCAAATATGTGAATTAAGTACAACAATCAAACAACATAATGATTTCCACAAAGAAAATATAAAAAATATATTTATGTTATGTAGTCTTATTTTATATTCTTTAAATAATATAATACAATATTATACATTATTTTTTAGAATTGAGAAATACATATAATATCTTATCCGCGCGTAGCGCGGTTAAAAAATCTAGTCTTTTCTAAAGGAGTTAGAGGAAAGGTATTTGGAGCTTGTTAGAATAATTGCTCCCACGAATCATTTTGGGAGATTTTTTTTTTAAGCAAATCTAAACTTTGGGGATTTTGATTAATAAAATAAATTTAAATTCAGAGAAACTGTTGCTTTCAAACTTTAACTCAAATGTGAGAGTAACGAGGAAAATGTATTAAACAATATTAGCTTATATACTTGTCATTTCATACAAGGAAAACTGTTTGACTAAGTTATTGGGACCTGCGTTTGTAACCATTTTTATGATTTTTTTAAAAAAATTTTATACAACTATGAATTCTTTCGAGTATATATTTCAGTTTAGTGATTTTTAAATCTGTTAATTTTATATTATTGTAATTTAACTAATTTGTACAATAAATTTTGAAAGTTTAGATAGTGAAATTATTATTTTTAGTTTATATACGGAAATTATATTAGCAAAACATTGACAAATATTAAAAGAAGATATAAACTGGCAATCAATGTGAAACTAGATGATAATCCGCGTGCATGTGCATGATGAGTTTTTTTATATTAATGTTTATTCCTTAAATGGTTTAAATATTTTGTAACACTATAATATTTATCGATTGTAAAATGACGAATACAAATATTTGTCTATTAAATGTATCATCGTTGTTGAATAGTTAACATATTACATCTAGTTTTAATTATTTTTAAGATTTTATATGCGCAAAAACAAACTAAATTTTACGGTGGACACAAATCACAAAAATTATATAGGCAACATCGATTGTAAAATGACAAAAGGGTATTAGGTTTTCTGCTCTCGATTTGTTTATTATTGACTCTCCATAAGTGATTTCATTTTCTATCTCAATAAAACTGTGCTTTCGTTTTTGTTTATGTTTCACTGATATGACTTTTGTTTCTTTTTTTAACTTCTTCTCTGAATTAACTAATTAAGTGAATTACATAAGTGTCAATTTAAAATGATGAACATCTGTAAAAATTAGTTCCACTCCAGATACATATCCAAGAATCAAATTTTTGAAGAAAATCACCGACAAGCTCTATTCACAGGTTAGTGTTCAAATCTAATATATGAAGTTATTATAGAATATAAGTGCTGACTCGAAATATAACTGCATGTCTAGTATATATTCACCAGTTTGGTCTAAAAATTGAGTATACCGATAAAATATATATACAATACTTTACCATTTTAGTATGAGTTATTCTTGGGTTCACTCCCTAGGGTGAACCTCTAGGTTCACCAACCAATAAGATTTCATTATTTCAAATTCAATATCTTTTAAAAAAGGAAACAAAATATTTTCAAATTATATTATGTTTTTAAAATAAAAAAAGTAAAAAAAGATAATAGTAACAGAAAAAGAATTAAAAAATATATATATATATATATTTTTAACGTTGTCAACAAAACACTAAACCCTAAATCCTAATCCCTAAACCCTAAACCCTAAACCTTTGGGTAAACCCTAAACCCTTGGGTAAACCGTAAACCCTTAGATAAATCCTAAACTCTAAATAAAAAACACTAAAACCCTAAACCCTTGAGTGTTTTAGTGTATAGTGATTTTGATTTAGAGTTTAGGATTTATCCTAGAGTTTAGGGTTTATCCAAGGGTTTAGGGTTTAGGATTAAGGGTTTAGGGATTAGGATTTAGGGTTTAGGGTTTAATGTTACGCTGACGATGTAAAATATTTTTTTTTTAATTACTACTATTTTTTTTTTACCTTTTTAATTTTAAAAACATAATATAATTTGACAATATTTTGTTTCCTTTTTTAAAAGATATCGAATATAAAATGAAACAATCCTATTGGTTAGTGAACCTAAAGGTTCATCCTGGGGAGTGAACCTAAGAATAAGTCTTCTAGTATATGTAAACTATGTATAAACTAAGAATTGTTTGATTTATTAAATGATAAACCAGAAACTTTATGATAAATAGTTCAAATATCTTATTCTTACAATTATAATAGCTAGTTATGATATTAGGGAGAAATAAATATTAGACGAATTATCAAATCTCCCATTCTTCAAACAACCTCAAAAAATGGTGATTGAAATCTTGTCATGATATTTCACTAAAAGATTTTTAGGAATAAAAATCAAGACTAAAATACTTAATTTGAATAAAATAATATATATATATATAGTGGTTCCAATATTATAAATCACTTTGATTTGAATAAGTGTATTTCTAAGATTGTCAGGATCAAATAACATATTAGAAACTACCTATTTAAAAAATAATGTGTATACATGAAAGTATATACATTTGAGTAAGCACATAAATCAAAATCAATATCTTTTGTTTATTTACAATCATGGTTTTGGTAAATAAATCAAAACAATCACTTTATTTACTTTATATGGTAAATAATTAAACTTTAGTGATATTGACTTAGATATATATAATATTATTTTAATATAAATATTTGTTATTGACACTTCCTACTTATATGATTTTATTAACATTCATATATTTTCTGTAACAAAAATTTAAACCGTTAATCACAAAGATTAGTATGATATTCATTAATACATATGTCAAAATTAAAATATTTAGATCTCAATAATTTTTTCAAAGAAAATTTTGAAATTAACATATTTTTAGATTTTTATATAGTATATAAATTTATTTAAATGATATATATATATATATATATATATATCTATTATGAGACTTCATATTCATACGATTTATGATTATTTGTACTTTTCTTGAACAAAAAAGAGTTAAATCATTGATCACAAATTTTCAATGTGAGACTTTTACTATTTTTAGTAATTTATAGTCGTTTAAAAAAATCAAAATATAACATATAAGAAAATTATTATCGAATATGTATTATTCATAATCATTAATTATCATATATATGTTAATCATATTAGGTAATTTCGTAGCATTTATTTAAGAAAAAAACTGTGAATATTCTTTTGTACACTACTAATCAATTTGATAGTTAGTTTCAGAAGCATAATATATATTTATATGAACCAACTTATTTTTCCAATGATTCTAAGAATCATCTTAATGATGACACATGGCTATCAAAACATGTTGTAATGCTCCAGGATTAATATATAGAGGATATTGATCCGCTATTAAGTGCTCACACCAAACCTACAAATTTCCTTTCTCTTGGAGATCATTTGAAAGAGAATTACTGAGGATGACCCCATAGTAGAAACCTATAACTATTACCTTTCTCCCGGGTGCAGCAAGGTCAAATGAGAAGCAATATTTACATGTTTATATACGGTATAAATTCTATAAATTAATACAATATAAATTAATACTTTATAAATTAATATATTTTTAGGTCCTAAGTTGGACCGGTATAAAATTAAACATCTAAATAATAAGATAATAATATTTAGAAAACTCTTAAATAAATATATGGTCTCATTAAAATCATAAATTAATAATTACCATATATATAAAATTTATATAAACATATACAAAAAGTATTGTGTATCTTTATTCAAAATGAATTTCATCTCCAAATTTATTTTTAGTTTTATCAAGTTACATATAAAAGTAAATTTATATTATATGATATGTATTCAGCATAAGAAATGTCTAAATAATCAAATAAAATAGTTAAAATTCAAATCTATAAATTCTAACAAATATATAAATTTATGAATGAAATATTAATCTCATTTTATACGCTAATTTTTAAAACAAAAAATATAATCCAAAACAATTCTTAGGGGGGGTTATTGGTAGAAGAATTCAAGAAGAGTTATTAAATTTTGAGATTCCATTGTTATTGGTTTATGAATTTTTAAAATTTAATTAGAATCTATTGTTATTGGGATGATGACTTTTAAATTCCACTCAAAATCTTTTATTATTGAAAAAGTTTAGTTTTCATTGATTTTAAGATTCTATTAAAATCTATTGTTATTGGGATGTAAATTTTCTTTGTTTTTACTCATAAGACTAAACTTTGAGAATATCATCTATACCCATAAGATTTTTGAAATCTATGCAATAAAATACACTCGCATCCAAAAACACACAAAATTGAACAATAAAATAATACAAATCACAACTTTAACATAAAAGTAGAAAACAAATATTAAAAATTTAATAAAAGTAAAAAAAAATAGTTTTAAAAAGTATTTTCGAAATTCAAAAAGAATTAAAAAAAAACAATTTGAAAAAAAAATCGAAAGCTTTTATATAAAAAGTTCAAATTTAAAACCATATATTTTAAAATTATAAAAAATAACTTTTATTTATATATCTACATATTAAAAGGTACAATGACATTTTGTCTTTTTAATATCTGAAATGATTTTTTTTTCTTTTCTCCTATTATACCATTAATTTCTTACCTTAAAAGTTAATAACAATCAATAGAATTCTATACACAAGTAATGAAAATCTATGTAAGAATATTGGATAAAACTTGTAAAATCTTCTCAACTATTGAAATCATCAAATTCCATTAAAATTCATGTCGCTTGATGCACTATCTCCCTTCAACCCTTTGAGCGAAATGCGGCAAAAGGAAGGAAAATCCATGGACCGACCCCATCGTCTCCACCCCGTAGGAACTACGAGATCACCGTTGTTAGTCACCAAGTTATTTACCCAGAAATAGATAAGGGGGATATTTGAAAAATAAACGTATTCGCTCTGTAGCGGATCTTTTACAAGACCAGCTCGGGTTGGCGTTAAGAGACCCTACTGGCCTAACCCTAGACACTCTAAGATCCTTTTTCAAACCTGCTCCCACTTCGAGGCGGAAAGGAAAAAGAATTTCACGTTCTTCCTTTCGGGAAGGGAGGATTAGGAAAATCCTATTGATTGCAGCTTTCTCCAGACCCCTGGGAAAAGCATGAAAAAAAGGCTTCAACCGGGTTATTCTATTCCACCTCTTAGAAAGAAAAGAACTTAAATCGAAAAAAAAAGTGCATAATATTGGATTCAAACCGACGGCCCACCCTTTCTTTGAACCTTGTCAATGATCGAACTTAAAGATATGAACTGAGTGGAATCTCCTTTCTTCGGTCTCAATTCCGTACTCAGGAGTTTCCTTACTTATAGCAAGCGATCTATCTGAGGTATATTAAGATTCAGTCTCCAGTTAATATTTCGGCGACCAATCCTCCCCAATTCACACCTTTGGTGAAAGAATTTTTTAACGCCTCCCAAAAAAAGCAAAGTTGGCTTGACGAGCGCAGATGTGAGGAAGCGGGAGCAATAAAACAAAAAAGTTGACTCATGAAAGTGCAATGGAAGGGTGAAAGCCGACTCGCATCCACTTTCCCACTGTAATGGAAAGGAATGCCTACCGCTCAACTCCGTTTCATGCTTGAGGAAAGAAAGATGATAGAAAAGGTTCAATATTAGCGAATTGGCCGCCCAATTCAGCCGTACTTAACCATCACAAGAAGTAGAAAATTAAACCAAAATGAATCCAAATAGACGAAAGAAAGCAAGAATTAGGATCACAAAATTTCAGGCTGCAAAATGCAGCTGCTAGCAAGCAATTCAGACACGACTATGCAGAATCGTTAAAGTAAACATCATCATAATCAGTGAAATGTAGCAGCTAACTCAAGCAAAAATATCTTCAAGAAACAATCTTGACATTTGAACTACACGAACTAATCAAAACCGGCCAGAAAACTCGCATGGGTAAACTTATGTGATCTACTTTGGCGGATTCATTTATATTTTACATATACTTGAATTTTGAACGTATTTAATTCTTTCAGGACAAGGTTTTTGTATCTAATTCATTTAGTATAAGGTTCTGCATAGTTATAATAAGACGTTTTTCAAATTATTCAACATGAAACGCCATAAACAAATTTGACAAAATTAGCATTAAAGTTACAAAATAATAAACCAATATATCCAACTTTTTGGTTTATCCAAATTGGAAGTCAATTTCCGCACACGCATGTTTCAAACCGGGTACCGGTTCACAAAAAAATACAATCATGCCTTGGTGCGTTCTTGACCTAGAACCTTCTTCTGTAACAGTATATAGCAGTGACACCAAGTGAGTATGTGTGATGATGATCAAGGTTACTGAAGAAGCTGCAGATTCCAAATCAGTCCTAAAATCACTCTATACCGATCCAAATCAACATCAACAACAACAGAAAGTAAAAATCAGTCCTAAAACTACTCCATACCGATTCAAAGCAACAAAAATGTAAGAGACAAGGAAACCATCCACTTAATGGAATCCTCTCTAAATGCCTACACCTAGCCAGAACCTTCTTCCTCCGTAACAGTATATAGCCTGAATAAGTTATATCTTCATAAATAATGCCGAAGATGCAGATTCCAAGTGATATGCGTGATGATGATCAAGGTTATCGAGTTTATCGTGCTTCTGAGCATGACTATGGCAGAACCAAAACAATTCGATCATAATAACAACACCATGAACCACAAATTACCTGCTTCAGAAGCATCTGAACCGGCGGAGCCACGACCTCTCTGTCTGAGATGAAGTTCTTATCATCTCTCCACCACGTCGCAACCACCTCCATCGTGCTTATGTCACTCGATTGAATCTGAATCGAGAGTTTCCCCAAATTGAATTTCAGAAGAGAGGGAGTCGTCGTCTCTGTAACTCTGTTATTTATATAAGAAGGGTACTGAGAGCTGCTGAGCGAAATAGAAGGTTTCACCAACTCTCTTGATTTTCTTTTAATAACTCAAAATTTCAGCACGAATACCGTTAATGATGAGCACAGCATAAAAACTTAAATCAAATTTTAATGAATAAAATGATGATATACATTTTTGTTACTATACACATTAACTTTTATCCATATGTTTAAGTGATAGAAAATCAACAATACCATATCAAACTCTTTAGGAGAACTAGAAAATATTCATTCTCTTTGTTTTAGTTGAATCAAATTTTAATGAATAAAATGCTGATATACATTTTTGTTACTATACACATTAACTGTTATCCATATGTTGAAGTGATAGAAAATCAACAATACCATATATCAAACTCGTTAGGAGAACTAGAAAATAGTACCACATCTTAGTTTTAGATGAGATACTCAACTAAAACAATGAGAATGAATATTTTTCTTAGTGTTTGTTAAAAATATTTAATTTTGATTAAATGTAGGTCTAGACATTCGACTCCCCTGGTCGGTTTCTATCGGGTAACATTTAGACCTAGTTAGCTACTTGAATATTTGTGATTAAGGTTTGGGTCGGTTCATGTCTACAACTAAAATACATATAATTTTTGGATAAGTAATGGATTTGGATCGGTTAAGGTATTTGGGACCCAAAAAAGACCTCTAGTTAGCTACTTGAATATTTTTGATTAAGGTTTGGGTCGGTTCATGTCTACAACTAAAATACATATAATTTTTGGATAAGTAATGGATTTGGATCGGTTAAGGTATTTGGGACCCAAAAAAAACCTAAAATACCTCAAATTGTACCTAAAGATCCCAAAAATACTCAAAAACCCCCAAAGTATCCAAAAATACTTAGAATTTTCCCATAATCTTACCTGGAGATTTCTTGGAAATATCTGAAGATGGTTGTTGGCTTACCTTTGGTTCTGTCTGATCATCAAGATGTTTTTGAGTGTGTTAAGATGCAATGCCAATGACTCTCTGATGGTTCTTTCTTGCTCTTTGTTTTGTAGCTTAATGCTTAGCTACTGTATGTAATTCATATGTTTGCCGTTGATAATTCCAGTTTATATATGTTGTGGAATAATCTCAATTTGTCAGCTTAATACTTTTATGCCGTTGATAGTGGGTAGGTTCCTTTACTTTAGCTATCGTTTTTAACCTGGAAGTTAATATGATCATGAATTGTTTTAGGTCTTTTTCTTTACTATATTGTTTTAAACCTGAACTTGCAAGTAAGCATGTGTTGCTTGATTACTCTTGCATGTACAAGGAGCATCCCTGACCTTTTCAACTTGATGCCCCTTTGATATATTTGTTATATAGTTGTGCCTTAATGGTAGGATATGGTATACTAATACTAACACAGGATGTAGAAGCTAGCAAAGGAGCTAACAATTAAATTTAACTATTATTAATTAATATTTATATATAAAATTTAAGTTAATTTTTATTTATGATTTATAAAAAAAAGTTCATGTTTTTTAATCAAATTTAAAAATTGATGATTTAATTAACATTTTTTGTGATTATATTTGCGGGTTTCATTTGGTCTAAAGTATATCGAGGTCACTAATATAAAAACTACAAAATGGTTCAGAATAATATGTTATTAAATTCAAAAAATAGGTCGGTGAATTAAACCATTATCTTCTTTATACAAACAAGACTGAATTTTGTGTTACCAAAAAAAAAAACAAGACTGGATTTTTGGCAAGTGGTGCTGCCACATCAACAATCTATTACGACCAATCGAACAAAACTATGTAACTTCATTAAAAATTCCATGTCACATCTTAAATCTACACTATGAGATTAAGCAATATGATACTTCTCGAGCCAAGCCGGCTTACAAGGAATCCTTGACCTATTTTCACTTGATGCCCCTTTGATATATTTGTTATACAGCTGTGCTTTAATGGTAGGGTTATTAATACTAACACAGGATGCAGAAGCTAGCAAAGGAGCTAAGAGTTGAACAAAATCAATCACTTTTCATAAAAAGAGATTAGAATTTACAATTTTATATTGAAATTAAGTAATATTGGTCGAATAAAACTTATTTTCTTTGGTTACATGGTTGAGAAAGAGACATAAGTGATAGAGTGGAGGAAGGATGAGGAGAGAGCCCGAATGGGTAATTTGAACCCCCACCCTACATCAACACGAGGAGGACAAAACCTAAAGCTTTTAACATGTGAAGAGTACTATGAGGTTTGAGGTTGTAACCAGTAACCCCAGCCATGAACAACAACATTCCGGCGGCTGCAGCGTGTAAGAAACCGGACACTATCATCGTGGTCTGGCCATTCTTGTAGTAAATCTCGGCGATTCCAATACCAATCCCGATTCCTACAGGTGCTGTGAGAGAAAAGACTATCACCATAGTTAAAGTTTTCTTCAATTCAAACTTTGCCTGCACACACAAACAAAAGAAAAAAAGGTATAAGAACATCATTATCACATTGGAGAGATTAAAACAAAGTAAGATTACCTCGGAGATGCAACCTCCAAGACTAATTCCTTGGAACAACTGATGGAAGGCAATTGCAGGTATAAGAGGCTTAATTGTGCTAAGATTTGGAGATGCTCCTAAAACTATTCCAATAATCACTGAGTGAACCACAAACCCTAATTCCAAGACCTAAACAATTAAAGAAAGAGAGCAGACCATATGTTAAAATCAAAAACGTTGTAATCAAGAATTTATTTAAACTAAAATAAATAAAAAGGTTTGGATATTTTTTTTTGGTGTGTCTAGACTACCTGAGTTACGAGCTTCTGTCTAATCTTATTGTGATCTTGTCGGGAAACAGTGTGTCCTTGTGAAGCACTATTATCAACATGATCATCATCACCGTTGTGATTTTCCGAGTGAGATATATTCATAAAAGCTGAAGCGAAGGACTTGGATTCAATCATGGTTAAGATGGCAGCAGCCCTGGCTACAACAACTCCCGTCATCGGGAAATCTCCGATGCAAGAACTTGTGAGGCTGGCTGTAGCATCAGGAAGAATGTAGATGACAGAGGCGAGTCCCATTACATAGGCACCGAATTGCCTAACGCATGCGTAGAAAAAACCATCTCCATCCAGGCCAAAGATGGGCAAACAAACACCAAAAACTCCGAAAATCAAAGTAGAGAAGATAGCCACGATCTTATACTTAAGATCCTTTTCTGAATTTACAGCAGCAGCAGCGGAGCAACCGCTGTCGTTTCCTTCCTCGGCCGCCGCGGAGACAGTAAGAACAAGTAGAGCAACCAAGTAGACAACAGTCAAGGGTTTGCCCATCTCTGTTTCCCCGTACGATGGAAGGTAGGCTTTGAGCTTTTTCTCTGACTTTATCTCTGTAACCGTGACGATGTCAAGAATTTTAGGGTTTCTCGTTCTCTGCTTCGCTTCTCCAACTCTCTGTATTTCTTCCTTCTTTATGGAAATTTTTCTTTTAGTTTCCTTTTTTTTTTTGAACAACTTTTTAGTTTCCTTAAACGACAAAACAAAAAGAGAAAATTAACTTTAGTACTATTTTTTTTTGTTTATTTTAACAACTACATTTATTTTATGTACATCTATCTATATTATTAAAGTTGAAGTACACATTGAGATTGTTTGGTAATATAGATAGTAGTTAAAAAAATAGTACTGTTTGGAAACATGGATAGTAGTAAGTTAGGAAAAATAATAATGGGCTTATGCTACTAAAAATTGGAAGCCTATTACATTATATTAAAAAAAAATGAGTCTATGTTATTTGATATATAATATATTCAAATCAAAATAATAATTTAAAATTGATTTATATTAAAAATTCATTCAAAAAATATATATATATATATATATATATATTCAAAATTTGATTTTTACTAACATATTTTCTAACAACTATTATAAAAATATTTTCAATATATATAAGAAAAATACAATACAAAACCCAATTTCAAACACCAACTTAAATTATGGTTTTTATATTTCACATTAAATTTTAAAATATAATATATGTGATTATTTATATGATTGTACGTATAAAATATTATTAATTATAAGAAACTTATTTGATGGTACGTATAAAATACGTTTAATTATATGATAACACATATTTTGTAACCTATGATGACACATATAGGATATATATGTAATAGTGATTAGGGGTGGGCGTTCGGGTTCATTTTCGAGTTTTTTTGGGATTTCGTGTTCAGTTTAGATCTTTGAGGATTTGGTTCGGATTTGGATAACCAATTTAAATAGGTTTGGTTTAAATATTTAGATAGAGAATTAATAATAATTTAAGTACTTTTGGAGTTTTGAGTATATCTTAACTATTTAAGATATTTATGTTTGATTATCTGTATATATTTCAAGCATTTAAGCGAACTTAAAAGTTTACATCATTTATATAAGTAATTTAAGCGAACTTAGAAGTTTACATCATATTTTCAAGCATTTAAGCGAACTTAAAAGTTTACATCATATATTTAAGTATTTACGTTTGATTATTTGTATATATTTACATCATATATATTCTGGATGTTTTTATATATATTAAATCTAAAAATAATTAATATATATAAGTATATAAATCTATTTTGGATACCCAAAATACTTCGGTTCGGATCGGATTAGATTTCAGTTCTTCAAATACCAAAATTTTGAATAATTCAGATATTTAATCAATTCCGGTTCAGATTTAGTTCTACTTATTCGGATTGGAATCTGTTCAATTCTTCGAATTCGAGTTTTTTGACCAACCTTAAATAGTGACATAAAAATCAAATAGCATCATATTTTTTTTTAAAAATGCACCCGCACGGGCTTGCGGGTCAAAATCTAGTTAAGGTTTAAGGGTGACAAATATTCCAAGTATAACCATAAGTTTATATGAATGACATCTCTTATATATTAATTGAGAAACATTACAACAATTTTTTAGCTACGTATCATCACTAGAATGATTCTTAAAATTCTTAGAAAAATAGGTAGGTAAGTCCATCTAGATATATATAATAAGTTTATTTATTAAACTAACTATAAATTCATTATTAATGTTCTTTGTTACTCCTTCTGTTCCCGAAAGAAGGATTTTCTAGAGTATTCACGCATATTAAGAATATAATAAATATTTACAATTGAATTTATTATTTAGTTTACTATACATTTTCCAATAAATATCAACCAATAATATTCAACCAATTCGAATATTTTCAATTAATGTTTCTTAAAAGTATACAACTTTTCAGCATTAACTACTAAAACTACCTTAAAATTTTAGAAAATATATCATTTTGGAACAGAAAATAAATCTAGAAAATCCTACTTTCAGAAACAGAATTTCCTAATGTGGCTAAAATATATATGACAATTAATGATTTTGAATAATAAGATTTGATAAAAAAAATTATTGTATTTTCTATCATATTTATTTAATTTTAAACTATTAAAATAAATTAAACAACCACATTAACATATAATAAAAATTTAGATTTTTCTGTATATGTTATATTTTGAATTTTTAGAAATGACTATAAATTACTAAAAAGGTCAAAAATTTCACATTCAAATTTTGTGATCCATGGTTTAAAATTTTTGTTATGACAAGATAAAAATGATTACAAAATCATATAAGTATATATATATATTTAAATTAAAGTATATATCATATAAAATTCATAAATATTTTAATTTCAAAATTTACTTTGAACAATTTTTTTTGATAAAAGTTTTGAACAAACATTGACAACTTAATTAGTTTTTTAAATTACAAATTACTAAAACTATTAATCTCACAATAAAAATTTTGTTATCAGTAATTTAAAGTTTTTGCTATAAAAATAAAAAATGAAAAAAAAATCATACGAGTAGAAAACATCATTTAATAGACATTAATATTAAAAATATATTATATATATATGTTAATATCATTTAAATTTAATTATATATCATATCAAATAGAAAAAAATATTGTTTGGACTAATAAAACTTATGTATATGTTCGCACCAATTTAATTATATATGTAATATTTACTGATTTTTTAATTATTCAATATATATTTATTATTTCATAATATGTAAAAAACATATAATACATAAAATAATTTATATATATAATATTTATTCCGCGCAAGGTACAAATCTAACTTAGTTTCATAGTATTTGAGAGGTATACGGTGATATCATAATAAAACGGGAAAATTATATTTGGATTTGAAATCAGATCCATAAGTAAGTTTTATGGATCAAATAATAAACCATTTTTGTTCCATAATTGGAAGTTTTATACATTTTTTTTTTGACAATAATATCAACATGTTCACTTGTTACTTTTTCTTGACCACATTTCAGTTCGTCTGGACATCATCATAATCAGGGAAGCGTAGTTAACGGCCAGAAAACTCGCACGATTAAATTTATGTGAACAACTTAGACGGATTCATTTATATTTAATAAATACTTGAATTTTGAACGTATTTATTTCTTTTAGTACAAGGTTTAGTATATAAGACTGCATTTTCAAAAGATTCAACATGAAACACCATAAAGAGATTTAATAAAACTAGCATTAAAGTTGCAAAATAATAAAACCAATTACATCCAACTTTTTGGTTTATCCAAATCGGAAGTCAATTTCGAACCAGTCACGCATGTACCAAACCGGATAAAGCCCGGTTCACAAAAATACAATCATGCCTTGGTGCGTTCTTGACTTCCCCAAAAAATTTAGTGTTTAGCCCTTCTCATGGGATGGGATCTACAAAACAAACCTAATCCGTTTAAGCTGCGTTTTAATTACCAAAATACCCTAAAAATCTTTCTCTTAGTTGCTTATTTCTTGTTTAAAGCTCGACGGAATCTCCGGCAGCAGAGGACTTCCGAGAGCGGAGGAGATACGGTAGACAGTTGAGCAAATACGGTTGTTGATAACTGTAGTGGAAAGGTTGAGTGTTGCTGTGGTGGCGTTGCTCACCAAGACCTGTATCGCAACGGTGAGCAAACACGAATCCAAATTGACGGAAATGCCCTCAACGACATGGGGTTGATTCACAGGAACAACAGAGAACCCTAAGGGCAAAAGAGGAATTCTAGAAGGATCCTCGCCGCTCATAGCGAGCTGAACAGCGTTGGCGTGGACGGTGGAGTAAACCACGAGACTGCCGGAGTTATCAGTGCATGTTTCTTGAAGCATCCACTCTACATTATTTGAACTACTAGCCCCCTGTAATGATTAATATTATTAGAGAGATATATATACAGATGTTTTCGAATAATTATTAGAAAAAAAAACACTAACATGGAAGTGAAGAAGCGAAATGCAGTTTCCAGGATGTGATCCATTTTCGATATGAGCTACTTCTTGAAACGGGTTCTCATTGAACATCTCCTCCATCTTCATTAAGAAACATAGTTTCAGAATCTTGGGACACAAGAAACAATCGAAGAAGGTTTTGGTTTTGAATCTTTACCTGAGAGCGACCATGATCGTGGCGCAGAAAATCAAAGACTTGATGATGAGAATAAGGAAGCAACGTGGTGGAGACGCCACATAGAACAACACCACCACAAACTTTCCTGGTTGTGATTCTCACCGTCTCTTTTGGTGATTCAGACAGTGCTTGTCCGTACGAATTGCTTATGGTCAGACAGTAAGTTCTCACCATACTCTGTGACAGCTTCATCAACTTCCTCTTTGCTTCTACAGACGGTATCACTGAAGGAGAAATTATGAACTTTTTAATCGTATTGATTGTGTAAGTTTTAGGTTTACTTGTGGAACAAGTTAATACCTCCAAGGTCAGTGATGTTTGTAGCCATGAGACTAGGCATCCTCTCACACTGTCTCCGCAACACAGCTAGCCATCTTTCAGCACCAAAGGCTGCACCGCTCTCTACATACTCTCTAACCATCTCGTGGTGCACGTGCTTCTCCTCCACTTCCACGTGCTCAACCCACGTGATCTGAGAGTATCCGTTAGACATGTCCTGAATGATGAAACCAGAAGGCATTCTCCGGTACTGATCAGTAGTAGTAATACCCGAAGCCGGTTTGATCAAACCGTCAACCGGGAAATCTACAATCATCCATTTTCCAGCTTCTGCGTTTTGCTTCACATACCGTAGAAAGTAAATTTCTCTTGTTGGTACTAATGGAGATGGCACTTGTAACTCTGCATACATCTATTTGAAAACAAAACAAAAAGTTCTATTATTACAAGAACACGAATTGATTTGATGACTCTTCTATATGTTACTCACCAGAAGAAGAGACCCACTTGCTCCAGAAACTCCCGAAGAAATGATCTGAATTGTTTTGGCTCTTGACACTATCGAGCAAAACATCTCCGACCATTTATCCTTTCAAGCAAATTTTAAATACCATAGAATAGCATTAAACACACATTTTTATCCAAAATAGCAAAAATTCATCAAATAGCATTAATTAAAAATTAAAAAGACATTTTATATTTGGGTTTTAGTTTAGCTATTAGTGATTAAGGTTTAGACTTTAGTATTTAGGAGATGGGGTTAGAGTAAGAGATAAAGGTTTGGAGTAATTTAATTATTTTACTCTTTATTTAATGTTATTTTAGAAATTTTAATGCTATTTGTCAAGTTTGTTTTTTCTACTACCTAAGTCATTTGTCCTAATGTTAACTGTAAGTATTCAAACTGTAAGTCAAGAAACACGTTCGACTTGTTTTACTTACAGCATCAAGAAATGCGTTGACAAGAGTTATACTGTTCATGATGACGACTGTGTTAGCTCTTGAAGCTTCTCTGCGAAAATGATTATCATCCACTGAAGGCCATTGGAACATCTTCTTGTACACGTCCTCATTAAGAGAGATTATCTCGTTGTCTGACCCCTTCTTGTTCCACAGCGGCTCATTTGTGGCACACATCTTCGCTAACTCTTGAACGCAAGAAACCGCAAGATCCATTGCAACCGCCTTATCTTCTTTCGCAATTAACAAGTTGTTGGTTATGTTATCCTTCATGTCTGGAAAAAGACAGGCTGTTTCTGGTGGAGGAAGACAAGGATTCATCAATGAGGCAATGCTGTGTAATCGATCAAGCTGCATATCATGTAATAGCCGTTTGTTTGAATTAATTAGTTAGACAAACATCAACAGCTGATATTGATTGATTCGTTACCTCTTGGCGGAGGCGATAGTTTTCGAGGTGGAGTTTGTCTCTAGAGCCGCCACAAGATGAGCAGGAGAGGCGTTGTAGATCGAACTGAAGCTTCCGGTTCTCTGTCTTAAGAGTCTCGTTCTCTGCTTTTAGCATCTTATTATCGCTTCTGTCTTGTTCTATCTGTTAATCTCATTATGGTTTTGAGCCAAAGAAAACCGAATTTAAACCGGTTTGTTTAGTATAACTAACCGGTTTGTTACAAAGTCTTATCCAAAGCAATTTAAAAAAAAAGAGTACCTTTATTTGGTTACGTCGATTTTGAAACCAAAACTTGACTTGTAGAGGCGTGAGACCAAGTTCTTCACTTAATCTGGTTTTGTCATCGTCATTCGGATGAGGATTTACTTTGAAGAATCTACAATAAACACCAATTAATTAACACTAATCATCATTATTCAACAAATTTTTTTTTTTAAAAGGCAATGACGTACGCTTCCATTTCTTGAATCTGATGAGTACTGTGTCTGTGTAAGCGTTTCTTCTTAACCGGAGGAAGCTGTTGTTCGATTGCGCTATCCTCAACCGGGTTATTACCCGACCAAGCTGACCCGTTTTCAGTCATGCTCATCATCCCATACTCTTCCTTCTAAAAAAAACCCCAAAATTAATGATAAGCTTTTTAAGATGCAAAAAATGATAAAATTGGAGAAATTAGGGTTTAGGAAGAGAAAACAAACCGGGATAACGTAGGAGAAGTTAGGGTTTAGGAAGGTGCTAAGTTTGAAATCAGGGTTTTGGACTGTTCCTGTCGGAGATGAAGACGCCGAACCGAAAATGTTGTCGGAGTAATTAGTAACCATGTGTCCTCCTTCTTTGCCTGATTTCGCCACTTGATGATCTTCGTACATTTTTTTTTTGTTTCCTTGGAGGAATTAACAAAAGAAACTGAAGATTCAGTGAGTGTTTAAAGAGAAGAATAAGAGGTATATATTTATTTTATTCTTTTTGTTTGTTTTGTTCCTCTTAACGGCGGTGATGGTGCTTACCGCCGTTACTTGTACCAGGAAGAGCAAACGGCGTCAGTTTCTGTTTAACGGCGAGAAGGCAGAGAGGCTTGTCCACCACTCTTGCTTTCCCTCGAAGCAAGCAGAGAGTCAAATCAAATCTTTTGGCAGTAGAAAGTAGCCACAAACGTCAAAACTTTGGGTTCTCTCAGTCAAACTTTCTTCCATATGCGCTTTTCTACTGCGTGTAATGCAACCTCGTTATCCGAATTCAAATACCCATTTTATTTTCCAAATACGTTAATGTTTTTTTTTAGAAAAATCCCCTATATATTATTTGAGAAACATTACAACATTTTTTGTAACCACATGTCATCACTAGAATGATTCTTAGAATCTTTAGAGAAATAAGTTGGTCCATCTAAATATATAATAAGATTTTTAATAAACTAACCATAAATACATTATTAATGTGATGCATTACTTCCTTAAATAAAATTACGGAATTGCCTAATGTGGCTAAAGTATATATATGACAATTAATTATTTTGAATAATAAAGATTTGATAAAAATAAGTGTGTCTTATATTATATTTGTTTAATTTTAAACTATTAAAATAAATTAAACAACCATAGTAACCATATAATAAAAATTAAAAATTTTCTTTATATGTTATATTTTGAATTTTTAAAAACGAATATAAATTACTAAAACTGTTAAAAGTTTCATATTCAAATTTTGTGATCCATGGTTTAAATTTTCTGTTATGACATGATACAAATAATTAAAAAATTATATAAGTTGAAAGTCTCATTTAATAAGTATTAAAATAAAAGATATAAGAATATATATATATATATATATATATATTAATCCCACAATGATAATTTTGTTATCAGTAATTTAATTTTTTTTTGCTATAACAGATACAAACGATAAAAAATATATGAGCAAAATGCATTATTTAATAAATATTAATATTAAAATATATTATATATATGTTACTATAATTTAAATTTAATTATATAATATATCAAATAAAAAAATATTGTTTGGATTAATAAAATTTATTTATATGTTCTTACCAATTTAATTATATAAGTAATAGTTACTGATTTTTTAATTATTCAATATATATTTATTATTTCATAATATGTTAGAAATATATAATATATAAAATAGTTTATATATATAATGTTCATCCCGTGCAAGGCGCGGGTCTTAACCTAGTACGCTAATATATCTCTTGTAACAAAAACTCAACATCACAAAATCTTATGTTTCTTTAGTTTTGTACTTTTTGTTGATCTGATATGTTGTTGTTTTGATACGTCATTTTTCCTTTGTCTAAACAGAAAGATCCCAGGCGACGTGAAGTTAGCGCGGTGGTGAGTGGGGGTTGGGCTGCGCCGCCGTCGTTCGGTGTGGCGCGGAAATTAGGGTTTCCTGACCTAGGTTTTGGGTGTGGGCTGAAGGTCCAGTTTGTTTGGGGCTGAAGGCCTTTCGTTCTGGATTTAGTTGGGCCGTTGATAACTGTAGTGGAAAGGTTGAGTGTTGCTGTGGTGGCGTTGCTCACCAAGACCTGTATCGCAACGGTGAGCAAACACGAATCCAAATTGACGGAAATGCCCTCAACGACATGGGGTTGATTCACAGGAACAACAGAGAACCCTAAGGGCAAAAGAGGAATTCTAGAAGGATCCTCGCCGCTCATAGCGAGCTGAACAGCGTTGGCGTGGACGGTGGAGTAAACCACGAGACTGCCGGAGTTATCAGTGCATGTTTCTTGAAGCATCCACTCTACATTATTTGAACTACTAGCCCCCTGTAATGATTAATATTATTAGAGAGATATATATACAGATGTTTTCGAATAATTATTAGAAAAAAAAACACTAACATGGAAGTGAAGAAGCGAAATGCAGTTTCCAGGATGTGATCCATTTTCGATATGAGCTACTTCTTGAAACGGGTTCTCATTGAACATCTCCTCCATCTTCATTAAGAAACATAGTTTCAGAATCTTGGGACACAAGAAACAATCGAAGAAGGTTTTGGTTTTGAATCTTTACCTGAGAGCGACCATGATCGTGGCGCAGAAAATCAAAGACTTGATGATGAGAATAAGGAAGCAACGTGGTGGAGACGCCACATAGAACAACACCACCACAAACTTTCCTGGTTGTGATTCTCACCGTCTCTTTTGGTGATTCAGACAGTGCTTGTCCGTACGAATTGCTTATGGTCAGACAGTAAGTTCTCACCATACTCTGTGACAGCTTCATCAACTTCCTCTTTGCTTCTACAGACGGTATCACTGAAGGAGAAATTATGAACTTTTTAATCGTATTGATTGTGTAAGTTTTAGGTTTACTTGTGGAACAAGTTAATACCTCCAAGGTCAGTGATGTTTGTAGCCATGAGACTAGGCATCCTCTCACACTGTCTCCGCAACACAGCTAGCCATCTTTCAGCACCAAAGGCTGCACCGCTCTCTACATACTCTCTAACCATCTCGTGGTGCACGTGCTTCTCCTCCACTTCCACGTGCTCAACCCACGTGATCTGAGAGTATCCGTTAGACATGTCCTGAATGATGAAACCAGAAGGCATTCTCCGGTACTGATCAGTAGTAGTAATACCCGAAGCCGGTTTGATCAAACCGTCAACCGGGAAATCTACAATCATCCATTTTCCAGCTTCTGCGTTTTGCTTCACATACCGTAGAAAGTAAATTTCTCTTGTTGGTACTAATGGAGATGGCACTTGTAACTCTGCATACATCTATTTGAAAACAAAACAAAAAGTTCTATTATTACAAGAACACGAATTGATTTGATGACTCTTCTATATGTTACTCACCAGAAGAAGAGACCCACTTGCTCCAGAAACTCCCGAAGAAATGATCTGAATTGTTTTGGCTCTTGACACTATCGAGCAAAACATCTCCGACCATTTATCCTTTCAAGCAAATTTTAAATACCATAGAATAGCATTAAACACACATTTTTATCCAAAATAGCAAAAATTCATCAAATAGCATTAATTAAAAATTAAAAAGACATTTTATATTTGGGTTTTAGTTTAGCTATTAGTGATTAAGGTTTAGACTTTAGTATTTAGGAGATGGGGTTAGAGTAAGAGATAAAGGTTTGGAGTAATTTAATTATTTTACTCTTTATTTAATGTTATTTTAGAAATTTTAATGCTATTTGTCAAGTTTGTTTTTTCTACTACCTAAGTCATTTGTCCTAATGTTAACTGTAAGTATTCAAACTGTAAGTCAAGAAACACGTTCGACTTGTTTTACTTACAGCATCAAGAAATGCGTTGACAAGAGTTATACTGTTCATGATGACGACTGTGTTAGCTCTTGAAGCTTCTCTGCGAAAATGATTATCATCCACTGAAGGCCATTGGAACATCTTCTTGTACACGTCCTCATTAAGAGAGATTATCTCGTTGTCTGACCCCTTCTTGTTCCACAGCGGCTCATTTGTGGCACACATCTTCGCTAACTCTTGAACGCAAGAAACCGCAAGATCCATTGCAACCGCCTTATCTTCTTTCGCAATTAACAAGTTGTTGGTTATGTTATCCTTCATGTCTGGAAAAAGACAGGCTGTTTCTGGTGGAGGAAGACAAGGATTCATCAATGAGGCAATGCTGTGTAATCGATCAAGCTGCATATCATGTAATAGCCGTTTGTTTGAATTAATTAGTTAGACAAACATCAACAGCTGATATTGATTGATTCGTTACCTCTTGGCGGAGGCGATAGTTTTCGAGGTGGAGTTTGTCTCTAGAGCCGCCACAAGATGAGCAGGATGTTGAACCTAAGCTTGTAGTTAGTTAACTTGAGATAGAAGTTATCCTAATGAGATTAGGATTTAGTAAAGATTGAGAGTTATCTTTAAGATATGTTTCCTAATGAGTTTAGGAACTTAGGTTTTATATATAAAGGATATGCAAGAGTGTTGCATAACTTGTGGGTTGAGTGCTTTAGTTTTTGAAGATTGTTTCTAAAGCCTTGAGTTATTAATAAAGAGTTTGAGTTTGAGTTCTTGGTTGTTGAGCTACAATCATAAGTCTTGATTTCAATACGTGGTATCAGAGCTTAAATATTGAAATCAGAAACACATAGAGAAAGAAGGAAACGATGAGTGATCTAACGATTACTACTACTACGAAACCGAAGGAGAGTAACTCTTCAACGATTCAATGTCCAATGCTTACAGCTACAAATTATACGGTCTGGAGCATGAGAATGAAGGTGACCCTAAAGGTACATAAAGCTTGGGATACTATTGAGCCAGGAGAAGGTGAAGCAAGTAAAAACGATTTGGCCAGGGCTCTGTTATTCCAATCTATACCTGAAGCTCTAGTCTTACAAGTCGGCAACTTAGAGACATCTAAAGAAGTGTGGGAAGCTATAAAAGCAAGACATGTGGGAGCTGATAGAGTTAGGGAAGCTCGTTTACAAACTTTGATGGATGAATTCAGTCGGATGAAGATGAAAGAAACAGATACTATAGATGATTTCTCAGGCAAACTTGCAGAGATATCGTCTAAATCATCAGCTTTGGGAGAAGATATTGAAGAATCTAAGCTTGTAAAGAAATTCTTGAGCAGTCTTTCTCGTGCAAAATACATTCATATTATTGCTGCACTTGAACAGGTTCTTGATCTAAACACAACAACTTTTGAGGATATTGTTGGACGGCTAAAAGCCTATGAAGAACGAATTCAAGTTGAAGAACAGCAGGAGGATCATGGGAAACTTATGTATGCTAATATGGATTCTCAAGCGCAACAAGAAAGCTATGGTAGAGGAAATTCTCAAGCTGGTACTGAAAGTTATGGTAGAGGAAGAGGTCGAAGAGGTCGATCTGGATACAGAGGAAGAGGACGCAGCAACGGGGCCACACAAACCCAACGCAATTGGACTCAAGGAAGAGATGCGTCTAGGATTGTTTGCTACCGGTGTGACAAAACTGGTCACTATGTGTATGACTGTCCTGAGCTGAAACTTAAGCTTCAAGAAACGCATGAGAATGAGAATGACAGTACGCATGAAGCAGAGGAGTTAATGATGAATGAAGTAGTGTATCTTAATGAAGAAAAGGTGATGCCTATTAAGTTCGAAACCGCAAACGGAGATAATGTCTGGTACCTTGATAATGGAGCCAGTAATCATATGACTGGGAACAGAGATTATTTTTCTAAACTTGATGAGAAGATAACAGGGAAGGTCAGGTTCGGGGATGATTCCCGTATAGATATTAAAGGAAAAGGATCAATATTTTTCATAAGTAAAGATGGAAGAAGAAAGATCTTGACAGATGTGTATTACATTCCAGAGTTACGAAGCAATATCATTAGTCTCGGTCAGGCAACTGAGTCTGGTTGCGACATTAGAATGAGGGATGATTATCTGATACTATACGATCGTGATGGTAACTTACTGGTCAAGGCAAACAGATCTAAGAATCGTCTGTATAAAGTAACCATGGAAGTCGAAAGTGTGAAGTGCTTGCAGCTTGTAAGTGCTGGTGATTCTGTTACTTGGCATGCAAGACTTGGACATGTTGCGTTTGATACTATGAAGTCTATGATGAATAAAGAGATGGTATCTGGCATACCTAACATCGCGGTTGATAAAGAAACTTGCTCATCGTGCTTATTAGGAAAACAAGTGAGACAAAGCTTTCCAAAGGCAACGATGTACCGTGCTGATTATGTTTTGGAGCTTATTCATGGGGATCTTTGCGGGCCTATATCACCAACCACAGCGGCTGGTAACAGGTATATATTCGTGTTGATTGATGATCATACACGATACATGTGGTCTATTCTTCTGAGAGAGAAGAGCGAGGCATTTGAGAAATTTAAGAAGTTTAAAAGAATGGTTGAGCAAGAGACAGGAAAGTTTATTAAAACACTTCGAACTGATAGAGGTGGTGAGTTTACTTCTAAAGAGTTCCAAGCGTTCTGTGATGATCATGGAGTAAGAAGACATCTAACTGCACCATACTCACCGCAGCAAAACGGTGTTGTGGAAAGACGGAATCGAACACTCATGGAAATGACCAGGAGTATTATGAAGCATATGAGTATTCCAAACTGGTTGTGGGGGGAAGCAGTACGACACTCTACGTATCTCATCAACCGTGTGGGAACAAGGACACTAAAACAGCAGACACCATATGAGATGCTTAAAGGAAAGAAGCCAAACGTTGAGCACTTACGGGTTTTTGGCTGCGTATGTCATGCTAAAAAGGAGACACCACATCTCAAGAAATTAGATGACAGATCACAACTTCTTGTTCACTTAGGCATTGAACCAGGGTCCAAGGCATATCGTCTCTACGATCCAGCAAGTCGAAGAATTATAGTAAGTAGAGACGTCGTCTTTGAAGAAAGCAAACATTGGAAGTGGAATCCTACTGAGAAAGAGATAGGTGAACCAGGGATGATCACCATCACTCTCCCTAATATCAAGGATACCAAGCAAAGTGGTGTTTCACTAGAGATCAAAGACAATGAAGAAGGTGATGAAATTGTTGATGTTGATAGCGAGACAGAGTGCAACACTGATACAGAAGCAGAACCTGTACTGAGACGTTCAGCGAGGGAAAGCAAGAGACCTGGTTATTTGGATGATTACGTCATGCTAGCAGAAGAACTTGAGACAGAACGTATTCTTCTTATGATTAATGAAGAACCATGGGATTGGAGTGAGGCAAAAGATATGAAAGTTTGGAGAAACGCTTGTGAAGAGGAGATTGAGTCTATAAAGAAAAACAGAACATGGACGTTGGTTGATTTACCGGCTGGGAGCAAAGCAATAGGATTAAAGTGGGTGTTCAAGTTGAAACGCATCGCTGATGGTAGTATAAACAAGCACAAAGCTAGGCTTGTCGCAAAAGGGTATGTGCAGCGTGAGGGAATTGATTATGAGGAGGTATTTGCGCCCGTAGCAAGGCTGGAGACTGTGCGTGTATTACTGGCACTAGCAGCATCAAGACATTGGGAAATTCACCACCTCGATGTAAAGACTGCCTTTCTCCACGGTGAGCTTAAGGAGGAAGTATTCGTAATGCAACCTGAGGGCTTTAAGATAAAAGGTAAAGAGGGTAAAGTATACAAACTTCACAAAGCTCTATATGGTCTAAAACAAGCACCAAGAGCTTGGAATATCAAGCTGAATCAGATTCTCAAGGAGCTTGGTTTTAATAAGTGCTCAAAGGAGCCATCTCTGTTTAAAAGAAGAACGAACAGGTCCTGTCTTCTTGTAGCAGTTTATGTTGATGATTTACTCATCACTGGATCAAGACTCGACGACATACAGGAGTTTAAGAGAGAGATGTCGGCAAAATTCGAGATGAGTGATCTCGGGCTTCTTCATTACTATCTTGGTATCGAAGTAACTCAAACAAGAGATGGAGTGATCTTGAAACAGGAAAGATATGCGTGTAAGATACTAGAGGAAGCGGGAATGGGTGAGTGTAATCCTGTTCATATACCAATGGACGCTGGGTTAAAGTTATCCAGAGCACCACATGAAGAAACAATCAACGAGAGAGAGTTCAGAAGAAATATTGGATGCTTGAGGTATTTGATTCATACAAGGCCGGATCTAGCATACTGTGTTGGGGTCTTAAGTCGTTATATGCATGATCCAAGGGCGTCACATGGAGCTGCGTTGAAACAAGTCCTACGCTACCTTAAAGGATCATGCTCACTCGGTCTCTACTATAAGACTAATGAAGGAAAAAAGCTTGTAGGTTACAGCGACAGTAGCTACAACGTTGATCAAGATGATGGGAAGAGTACAACAGGACATATTTTCTACCTCAACAACTGTCCTGTTACTTGGTGCTCACAAAAGCAAGAAATTGTTGCTCTATCTAGTTGCGAGGCAGAGTTTATGGCAGCCACAGAGACAGCTAAACAAGCTATATGGTTGCAGGAACTTCTTGGTGAGATCACAGAAGATGAGATCGAGAAAGTGATCATCCGCATTGATAATAAATCGGCTATAGCACTGACAAGAAATCCAGTGTTTCATGGACGCAGTAAACATATTCACAGGCGGTTCCATTTCATAAGAGAATGCGTCGAAGAAGGGCTTGTAGACGTTGAGCATGTAGCTGGGAATAAACAGAAGGCTGACATATTAACAAAACCACTTGGGAGAATCATGTTCAAAGAGATGAGAGATCTCATTGGAGTTCAAGAATTGAAAGATGAGAATTACAAGCTTAAGGGGAAGTATGTTGAACCTAAGCTTGTAGTTAGTTAACTTGAGATAGAAGTTATCCTAATGAGATTAGGATTTAGTAAAGATTGAGAGTTATCTTTAAGATATGTTTCCTAATGAGTTTAGGAACTTAGGTTTTATATATAAAGGATATGCAAGAGTGTTGCATAACTTGTGGGTTGAGTGCTTTAGTTTTTGAAGATTGTTTCTAAAGCCTTGAGTTATTAATAAAGAGTTTGAGTTTGAGTTCTTGGTTGTTGAGCTACAATCATAAGTCTTGATTTCAATACAGGAGAGGCGTTGTAGATCGAACTGAAGCTTCCGGTTCTCTGTCTTAAGAGTCTCGTTCTCTGCTTTTAGCATCTTATTATCGCTTCTGTCTTGTTCTATCTGTTAATCTCATTATGGTTTTGAGCCAAAGAAAACCGAATTTAAACCGGTTTGTTTAGTATAACTAACCGGTTTGTTACAAAGTCTTATCCAAAGCAATTTAAAAAAAAAGAGTACCTTTATTTGGTTACGTCGATTTTGAAACCAAAACTTGACTTGTAGAGGCGTGAGACCAAGTTCTTCACTTAATCTGGTTTTGTCATCGTCATTCGGATGAGGATTTACTTTGAAGAATCTACAATAAACACCAATTAATTAACACTAATCATCATTATTCAACAAATTTTTTTTTTTAAAAGGCAATGACGTACGCTTCCATTTCTTGAATCTGATGAGTACTGTGTCTGTGTAAGCGTTTCTTCTTAACCGGAGGAAGCTGTTGTTCGATTGCGCTATCCTCAACCGGGTTATTACCCGACCAAGCTGACCCGTTTTCAGTCATGCTCATCATCCCATACTCTTCCTTCTAAAAAAAACCCCAAAATTAATGATAAGCTTTTTAAGATGCAAAAAATGATAAAATTGGAGAAATTAGGGTTTAGGAAGAGAAAACAAACCGGGATAACGTAGGAGAAGTTAGGGTTTAGGAAGGTGCTAAGTTTGAAATCAGGGTTTTGGACTGTTCCTGTCGGAGATGAAGACGCCGAACCGAAAATGTTGTCGGAGTAATTAGTAACCATGTGTCCTCCTTCTTTGCCTGATTTCGCCACTTGATGATCTTCGTACATTTTTTTTTTGTTTCCTTGGAGGAATTAACAAAAGAAACTGAAGATTCAGTGAGTGTTTAAAGAGAAGAATAAGAGGTATATATTTATTTTATTCTTTTTGTTTGTTTTGTTCCTCTTAACGGCGGTGATGGTGCTTACCGCCGTTACTTGTACCAGGAAGAGCAAACGGCGTCAGTTTCTGTTTAACGGCGAGAAGGCAGAGAGGCTTGTCCACCACTCTTGCTTTCCCTCGAAGCAAGCAGAGAGTCAAATCAAATCTTTTGGCAGTAGAAAGTAGCCACAAACGTCAAAACTTTGGGTTCTCTCAGTCAAACTTTCTTCCATATGCGCTTTTCTACTGCGTGTAATGCAACCTCGTTATCCGAATTCAAATACCCATTTTATTTTCCAAATACGTTAATGTTTTTTTTAGAAAAATCCCCTATATATTATTTGAGAAACATTACAACATTTTTTGTAACCACATGTCATCACTAGAATGATTCTTAGAATCTTTAGAGAAATAAGTTGGTCCATCTAAATATATAATAAGATTTTTAATAAACTAACCATAAATACATTATTAATGTGATGCATTACTTCCTTAAATAAAATTACGGAATTGCCTAATGTGGCTAAAGTATATATATGACAATTAATTATTTTGAATAATAAAGATTTGATAAAAATAAGTGTGTCTTATATTATATTTGTTTAATTTTAAACTATTAAAATAAATTAAACAACCATAGTAACCATATAATAAAAATTAAAAATTTTCTTTATATGTTATATTTTGAATTTTTAAAAACGAATATAAATTACTAAAACTGTTAAAAGTTTCATATTCAAATTTTGTGATCCATGGTTTAAATTTTCTGTTATGACATGATACAAATAATTAAAAAATTATATAAGTTGAAAGTCTCATTTAATAAGTATTAAAATAAAAGATATAAGAATATATATATATATATATATATATATTAATCCCACAATGATAATTTTGTTATCAGTAATTTAATTTTTTTTGCTATAACAGATACAAACGATAAAAAATATATGAGCAAAATGCATTATTTAATAAATATTAATATTAAAATATATTATATATATGTTACTATAATTTAAATTTAATTATATAATATATCAAATAAAAAAATATTGTTTGGATTAATAAAATTTATTTATATGTTCTTACCAATTTAATTATATAAGTAATAGTTACTGATTTTTTAATTATTCAATATATATTTATTATTTCATAATATGTTAGAAATATATAATATATAAAATAGTTTATATATATAATGTTCATCCCGTGCAAGGCGCGGGTCTTAACCTAGTACGCTAATATATCTCTTGTAACAAAAACTCAACATCACAAAATCTTATGTTTCTTTAGTTTTGTACTTTTTGTTGATCTGATATGTTGTTGTTTTGATACGTCATTTTTCCTTTGTCTAAACAGAAAGATCCCAGGCGACGTGAAGTTAGCGCGGTGGTGAGTGGGGGTTGGGCTGCGCCGCCGTCGTTCGGTGTGGCGCGGAAATTAGGGTTTCCTGACCTAGGTTTTGGGTGTGGGCTGAAGGTCCAGTTTGTTTGGGGCTGAAGGCCTTTCGTTCTGGATTTAGTTGGGCCGGTCTGTTTTGGGCCATTTGTAGTTTGGTTCAGTTTGGGCTTTGTCCCTTTTTAATGAAACTATTTAGACGGAAAAAAAAAAAACAGAAATTGCTGAGAGTTTGGAAAGAAAAAATCTTCTTTATATAATACGCTTTAAGCAAACACCAACAAAATTTAAGTCTGACAATTATTTTAATATAAAATTAATATACCATACTTTAAACAAATAATAAATAAAATTAGTATATTAATTTTCTTATAATTGTTAAATATATATTTGTAATTTTGTAAATATGAAATCATATCTATGTAAACTAAGACAAGTTTTCATATGAAAAGGTTCCCAGCGGCGATGGAGAAAACTTTGAAAAGAGATTATCATAGCTGGATTTTTCCGAGTTCAGTTCACGGTTGTCCTACTCGGCGTTTAAACGAAATGATGTGACATTTCGTTTGTGAACATGTAGAAATAAATGATTGCTGAATCCGAGTTTGGTTAGGTCGAATGAAATGAAACAAAACTCGATTTGTGGGTTCTTCAAAGACGTTTTATTGAACGGTAAGAGATAACGAAAGTGATTACAAGTATTTTAAGGAAAAGAGACAAGTTCGGAGTTTCGTTGAAAGCACCGACGAGAATACAAAGAGGCTCGATCGGTTGTAAAACCCTAAACTTGCCGTCAGTGTTTTAGTGTCTATTTCGGATCCCCTTTCTCTCTCCTGCGTGTCTTTCTTTTATAGCTTCAATTCATTATCCTTCGTTCCCCCTAAGGCGGTGTTCGCCCTAAAGGCCCAAGCTTGATTACATCTTTGATGGGCTTTTGAGTCGAACAGAGGTTTGCTGAGCTGATGTTGACTTGATCAGTCGATCGTTTGTGAGGCTAAAGGAGTCGAACGAATCCTCAAGCCGGCCGATCCATTAACCGAGCTCATCAACGTCGGGGTTTCTATGTTAATGCGCCGAATCATGTTGTTCGATGGGCCTTGTGGAGGAATGTCAAATTCATCTCCAACAGTAACCCCCCCCCCCCCCCGGTAGCCCACTCGTGAGGGATCATGGTTCGTCTCAGTGGGTAGCAAGAGTTAGTTCTGAAAACAACATGTTCGGTCCTGCGCAAATCGATCGTTTAATGCTCTTTGGTATACTATTTGACCGATTGACATGCGCCGATTGATCGATTCACATGCGTCCAATTGCTCAAGTTTTTGATTAATGCTCACCTGATCGCAGGGGATTGATATGTCGCGGGTTTTAGAGAAGTATTGTTTGGTGCGAGGTTGTTTATCACGAGGATGTTTTGGTCTTGTTAGGCATTAGGTCGATCAATCGACATATACCTAGTTGCTCAAGTCCTCGATCGATGCTCGCCTGCTCGTTCGTTCTGATACGTCGCAGGGTTTAGAGATCGACAATGTTATTTGTCGTTTGATTGCTAACTGAGTTATCTGCCTGGTTTCCGTTGTATGGCATTCCGTTGTATGGCATTTGGGCGAAAGGAGGGGAACATTGATTAGTTATGCGTTGACCGGTTGATTGATCGGCCGCCAGGTTGCTCCTTGCATTGCTCACATTTTTGTTGAAGACTCATCGATCGGACGGTCTGATTTGACGTGGAAAACTGAAGCGACAACTCTAGTGGTGCTGAAAACGAGGCTTTAATAGGCCCAATAAGCCTAATGATGGGACTGTTCCCAAAGCCCGTATGTTTTTGCTATAAATAGGGTCTTCATCCTTTATTTTGTCATTTCTGCACAGATCCAAAAAGGTATCCTCTCTCTCCCTTCCTTATATTTTTTTTTGGCCGACCTCCTCTTGTTTTCGAAGAGCGCCATCGGATCTGGTCTCCGTCGCCGACTTAGGTTCTCGCCGTCGGATCTCCGCCGGATCTTTCACTGTCGTTGAGTCGTTCGATGTCGTCGCTCCGTCGGAGGTATTCTGAAAATGAAAAGGGAAAGGGCATTAAGGCCGATTCGAGTACTTCGATCGATCGGTCGTCTGGTCTAAAGCTGTTGGATGCTGCGATTAGGGCTCATCGAGGGGCTCCCGGTGATGTTGCTAGCTTGAACTCCGATCGGATCGAGGTCGCTGGCGATGCTGAGGAGCGATTCGGAAAACGATTAGCGACTACGACTCGCTGGCGAACGATGGGGTCGTCAACATTGGTAAAGAGGACGCGGGTGGTCGCTCGGACAATTCGACAAAGAAGACCCGTCAGCTGATTCCGTTCCTTTATCAGCTGGATCTCTCGTCAAGATTCCTTCGACCGGCTGTCATACAGGGGCAGAGTTGGAACGACGTTTTGCCCACCTGATCGACTTTCAAGAGTGTTTCTTCGCTGTTGAAGGAGTGTAGAGCGCACGGCATTGAGTTTATTATTCCTCGGCCCCACCAGTGGCCTTCGGCTCCACTGATCGGTTTTCAATGCGTCTATGAGTGTTTCTTCCAACAAGATTCTAAGTTGTGGTTTCCGATTCCTCGCATAATCACCTCTTATTGTGCGCGTCGGGACATAGCTATGACTAAGTTGATGATCAGAGCGGTGAGAATTTCCATTGCGTTGATGGTGATGGCGGCGGAGATAGACATGTCGATGTCTGTCGATGTCTGTTCGAATCTTCGAAGAATTGACACATATCCAACTGAGACCCGGCGGTGTGTACGCTGTGCAGATGCGTTCGGGGTTAAGTATCCTGACCGGCCATCCTTCGAGGATGAAACTCTGGCAGCGTTACTACTTTTATGTTAAAGCTAACAGTGCCTTTGAAGAGCCGCCGGACGACCCCTTCTGCATCCTAGTCGTACCGGTAGTTTAGCTGATCTCAAGCGACTGGTTGATTTTTTTAATGTCGGTTTAAAATGCTTGTCTTCTGACTTTGCAGTTATTCATCTGAATACTATTGGACCATTGGATACCTTTTGGAAGGACGTTCCGAAGATCGTTGTACTCAGTCGGCAACATTGGGAAAACTTTGACCGTCGGAGGATCAGTCGCCAGCAAGAACGAATCGCTAAAGGTCCCTTCTTTTCTCCCTTTTTATGATCAATCGATCGGCCATCAAATATTTCTCTGGGTTTACTTGTGTTTCTCTTTGCCTCAGACGATTGGCCATCGAACGTTCCTTGCGAGGAGATAAAGGGAAAAAGATTGAAGCTTCCACTCATGGGTAAAATCCTGAAGTCTTACCCAAACTACAGCGACATTCTCGATGCTCAATTAGGTGGCGAGAGATTCAGTGCCATGACGGCAGCGGAAGAGGAGGATTCTGACGCTCGTGGATCTCCTGAAGGGTGGATAGATGCTTATGCGGGCAAGGCTTTGGTAGAGGGGGCGATTGATCAGGTGTCTGACACTCGTCCGTCCAAAAAGAAGAAGAAGAAAAGTAAGTTTTCTAAGAGAGCGAAAGTTGGTTTTGAAGGGGAAAGAGAACAGGAAGTTGAGATCAATCGGTAGAGGACGATCGCCTAACCGATGAGGTGGAGGGGAATTGCGAGGCTGCTCAGACGGATAATCTTGAAGGCTTAACCGAGGACGGTCAAGTCGAATCTTTAAGATCAAAAAAAAAAAGTTGGTTGAACATGGTGTTCTTGAGTCCGCTGTTAAAATCATGTCAAACCAGTAGATGGGATTTTACGTAAAATATAAATCCCATCTACTCGTCTGACGTGAAATCCCAGTTTTATAATTTACGTGATATCATATATCAGGTCCTGAGTTAACATATTTTTTTATTTTGGAGATTGACTTAACATATTTCTTATTTTGATTAAAAAGTAAGTATTTGTATATTATACTGCTAATTAGGTGGGTTTAGGTTTTGTATTTTAATACATATTTGTAGATAGACCGAGTTATGATCTTATTATATAAAGCTTGGTTCTTAAAAGTTGCTAATTAATATGATCGCGACACATAGCAATTATATATTTAAGATTGTGACATGTGTTAATTTATCTCATAATTAAAAATATATACTAAGATATTAACAAAAATAAATTTAATAAAAGTTTTTTATATATATTATTTAATAGTAATTTTCTTTTTTTAAATCCTAATCAAAAGATTATTGCAAAAGATTCTTTGATAATAAGATATTGTGACTTGTGTTTAAATATATAATGATTAAAAATATATATAATAACATAATAAAAACAAAATTTGAAACAACTACTTTTAAAAATTATTTAATAGTAAAAACGATTTTTTTTAAAAAAACTTTAGTAGTAATTGTTTTAGAAATTTTCTTTTTTCAAAATCCTAAAAAATAGATTTGAAAACAATTTATTTAATATAATTTTCTTTTCTAAACTTTTAATGAAGATATAATTATAAAAGATTATATTGAGCTTGGTTCTTCAAAATTGCTAATTAACATGATATGACACATGGTAGTTATATACTAAAAAATGTGATATGTGTTAAACTATATCATAATCAAACATATATATACTAAATTAATAAAAACTATTTTTCTGAAAAATTAATTATAAATATTATTTAATAGTTATTAATATTATTATTAATATTATTATTATTATTATTATTGTTATTATTATTATTATTATTATTCATCATAATATTTGTATTAAAAGATACTAAAATAGTGAGTTATAAAAGATAAACATTAATTTTTATGAAAAAATGTTTAAAAAACGAATTGTAAAATCCTGCAAGTACAATAAATTATTTAAAAGAAACATGAAGAAAAACTAATTTTAAAATAAATAATATTACTTTTTTAAAAGCATAAATAAAACAAAATTGTAAAAGTACTCTTATTAGTTTCTTATATGTAAATAACTTACCCTTTTTAATAGATAATTGTATGTTAAAAAATTATGACAAAAAATAGCTGCAAATATTTCATATCTATATTTAAGTTTAAGCTTCCACAAATTATTTTAAAAAAAACCAATAGTATTTACATGAAAAGTATTACCTAAGTATTTTCTTTTAATTTCTTGATACAACTCAATTTTTTTATTATCCATACTACATCTTATGATGCTAGCATAACTTTTAATTTTGATGCTATTGTCGTACATGAGTATGTGTGATTATGATAAATATGTGTTTGTATGTATAAGACAAAATAAGTAAATAATTAAACAGAATATTTCTATTAAAATAAAATAGTTGTATAAAAATCTAAAAGAAATAAAATAATTAATTTCCTTTTTAAAATTCTAAATAAAATATAAAAGTAGAAGTAATCTTATTTTTCTTATAATTAACTAACTTTACTTTTTAATAATTTTGTGTTAAAAAATATAAACCAAAATTTCAAAATAAACATAGATCATTAAATTGTGAATGTGTTAATAAAAACTTTCATTATGTTAAAATAACTTCTTCTTTTCCTAGAATCTTAATAATTTCTTTTTTTTTCAAAGCGTGACCAAAGAGAATTTTAAAACTTTATTTAATAGCAATTTTTACTTCAAAAATTTAATGATAAACATCATAGTAACAATTATTCAATTAACAAGAAAAATTGTTAAAATATTAATGATATTGAAATTTGTTTTTGTTTTTTTTTTAAATTGCAACTTTTAAAATAGTTAATTCACTGGAAATAGTTATTTGATATAAATTATATTTTTCTTAAATCCTAGACAAATATAATTGTGAAAGATTATGTAATATTTGTTTTATTTTCTAAAATCTTACAAAACTGTAAAAGAATATTTGATAGTTGTTTTCTTTTTTTATAAAAAAAGTCCAAAACAAAAGAAATTTGTATAATATTTTTATGTCCTAACGAAAAGAGAATTGTAAAAATTTATATGATATTATTTGTAAGAGAGTGTTTGATGATGAGCATGATAGTAAAAATTATTTATTTAACAAAAGAAGTGTAAAATAAGTATTGATATGAATGGTAAAAATAGCAATTTTAAAAATATTTGTTAATAACTAAAAATAATTATTTGATGGAAAATATTTTTTTCTGAAATTCTACAGAGAAGATAACTGTACTAGGTTATATGATAGTAATTTAACTTTTCTAAGATCTTAAACAAAATTGTAAAAGAGTATTTAATATTGTTTTTTATTTTTTAATTATAAATAAATAGGAGATTTATAAAATAGAATGTTTTCCATTTTAAAAAAAAAATCATAGCAAAATAAAATTTTAAAGCCTTATTTAATTAAACATTAAATTAATACATAAGAATATGGATAATGTTGTCATTAATTCGATTGGTGTATTTAACTTTCATTTCTTAACTTTTAGTTTAAATGTTTATGTATAGTATTTTCTCTAATCCTAAGTATAAAGTTTATAACAAGTCATCTATGTACCATGGTAATAAAATAGAAATATTAACTTAACCTTATGTGTGAAAACAAGTTTTAGTTATAAAATAAATCTCAAACAACATATGCAAAAAAATAATCATAATACTATAATAAAATGATTTATTATTTTATGGTTTTTATTAAATTAAAACCGCAAACAAAATCCGTTGCAACGCAACAGGCTCATATCTCGTTTTATATAAATAATAGAAATCGTTATTCTTAGTTATTTTTGATGGCATAACATGTGATCAAATAGCAATTAAAAGTTTTGTAATGTTCCTCAATCAATTTATATTACTACAAATTTTGATTAAAAATTAAATATAGAAAAGTGATTACAATGTGTTTTTTTATCCAACAAACAAACCAAAGAGAAGGAATACAATTCATACATTCCTTCATAAGAAAATCAATACAAACATATAAATCAATAATTTTGTTACAAAATTTTATAACATTAAATGGACGTTTTTGTGTATGAATGTTGTTTAAACAATATCCACTTCTACAACGGGCAGGGTGACGATGTGGGCGACGTTAAGCTGCATATTAGATAGCAATTATCTGTTAATATATATATTTTTTTTAATTTGAGAAAGTATATTTTATTACCATGTATAAATACTAAATAGCATATATTAAAAATAAATCTGGAGAAAAAATTCTTACTCTAAGAAACTTTTCCAGCAAGAGTCACTTGTTTCATCATCAAGGAACTTCTCCCAGTCCTCTAGGACATCTGAAGCTGATGAGTGTTGAGTCGTACCACGATATTTTAAACCGGATGTTTCAGGAGAAACCGATATCAAACCAGTAGATGGGATTTCACGTAATTGATCACCACAATAACCCGGCATCATGTCGGGTCCGGTTTTATAATTTACCTCAGTGGTAGTATTGGTACCTGGTTTAGCTGATTTCAGATTCTCCTGAGAAACCGTAACCAAACCAGGAAGCTGGTTATCTTCAAAACCATCCCAGTCATGTCCAAAAGATGGCATGAAATCTTCATTGTCACTTTTGTTTATGAAAACCTGTTGACCACCAATAGCATTCAGTTGTCCAGCCCCCGGCTCCGGTTTAGGATTCACTGAATTTGTATTGAAATCATTGACTACAGGCTCATGTTTAGGAATCAATGAGTTGGTACAGAAGCTATTGATGTTTGGTACGGCTTTGGGGGTTATCATTTGAAGCATTTTATGGATTAATTGGAGTTTGAGATGATTTTCCAAAGCAGTGTTGTTGTTGAAGAGGTTACTGTTACCAAATTGCCCATTACTAAAAGCCGCCGCAAGCATTTGAGAAACGTCGAGTATAGGGGTAAGATCGTTGGTTCTTGGCTCGTGCGTGGTTGGATCAATCCTCATTTGCAACATCTTCTTCCTCATATGAGTGTTCCAATAGTTTTTTATTTCGTTATCTGTTCTTCCTGGTAGATGACTCGCAATCTTCGACCATCTGTAGAATAAATGTCAAATTTAATCGTTACAACCAAAAACCAAAGATTAACATTTTTTATGGTAAGAGATCTTAAATTGAAGACTAGACTTCTAATAATCCTATAGTCCCTCCGTATCACTCTAAGTGATGTTTTAAAGAAAAACAAATTGTTTCATTGAAAGTGATGTTTTCAAGTTTCCATGTAAAAAGTAAATGTAATTTTATGTTTTTGACTATTTGTATTCTGCAGTATGATTTTCTATTGGTTGAATTATATGTATTTATTGTTGTTTTTAGACAAGCGAGAAAAATTAAATAAAAATTTGTAATTTCCTAATCGGTGTGCAAAAACCTTAAAATCCACTTATTTTGATACAGAGGGAAGGAGTAATAGATAAAAAAAAAAAATAGAAAACGGGTCACCTTCTAAGCATTTTAATCAATAATTGTTAATCATTTGTAAGCGCAAACGATTAACGTATTTTTTTGACATCACACAAACGATTAACGTTAAAACGTCTAATATGCATTTCGCATAACTATTTTATGAAAAATGGAAAATGTTTTATATTTCAAAATTATGAAAACATGCAAATGGAAACAGATAAACATCGTTTTGAAAAAAAAAATAGAGACGTAAATCATTAGTCGATGCTAAAGAGTCTCATAAAAGAAAAAAAAAATACTAATTCACAAAAAGGTATTATTTACTTGTTGCCAAGAAGGGCATGGAGTCTAACGATATTACTCTCTTCTTCGTCGGAGAACTCGCCTCGCCGGATATCAGGCCGGAGATAATTCATCCACCGGAGACGACAGCTCTTACCGCAGCAGTTAAGTCCAGCGAGCTTTGGAAGCGACCGCCAATTCCCATAACCCTTCTTATTTATATAAGCCCTGAGCTTATCATCTTCTTCGGGCATCCACGGTCCTTTCTTCACGTCTTTGTCTTGATCGCAACACGGTGATCTTCCCATTTTTTTCTTAAGAACCCTAATTTTATTAAGGATTATTGAAGATTTGATTCTTTCTTTCGTAGCTATCTACGGTCTATTGTATGTGTATATATATACATGTGGGAAAAGGAGCCATGACAAAACTAAAGTTTTATGCATTCGTCACGATTTTATGTAAATATTATTTCTCACAGTGTGTGACAAGTCTATTAGTCTACAATATACGAGTCATTCAACAAATAAGTTAAATAAGCAATATATTTATACCAAAAATCAAGATTAGGTAATGATAATATGATGTGTCATGGCGTTCGCAGAGTAATTGTGGGGATGATAT
This sequence comes from Brassica napus, assembly GCF_020379485.1. Classification (NCBI taxonomy): domain Eukaryota; kingdom Viridiplantae; phylum Streptophyta; class Magnoliopsida; order Brassicales; family Brassicaceae; genus Brassica; species Brassica napus. The sequence goes on from NC_063441.1 coordinate 11,166,562, forward strand.
TCAAAGAAAGAATTTGCATATAAAAGAATAAGAACAATATATACTTGTTAACCCTTGTTTAAGAAGCAATATATAGTTGTTAATGGATTTCGTTATTGGATTTGGTATATAAATATTTGCCCTTGCGTAGCTTGAAAGTTGAAACGAAAATGCATATAGTTCGTTAAAAGAACTCTAGCTGATAGTTCAAAAAACAAAAAGAACTCTAGCTGAATTTGTTACGTACGTTTACTTCTAGATGTACTATACAACAAACTATAGTATAATTTCGCAATCTAAACCCAGCTGATCTTATTGACATTAGATTTACATTTTCAAAATTAAATACATCTGAAAACTCTGAATCTTTCCTATATTATATATATTTTTTGTATCAAATCTTTCATTACTTTAAATTCAAAAGCATATAGAGTTACTCATCCTCATAGAGAAAGAAGATTCAAACAAAGCTGTCTTGGTAAACCATCATCAACAACATTACAACTTGTGGGGATAAAATCGAAAGAAATAGAGGTAAAAGACCTACGCAACACACGGATGTCATAGAAAATGCATTTGATTGAATTCCAACAAGAGAAAAAAGTAACCATAATCTAACATGTATACCATCTATCTATATATATAAAGTAGACATTTTTTCCTTCTTTTCACATGTGGAAAATGGGTTTGATAACATGTGTTTTCATATTTTTTCTTTTTACATTTTATATCATTTTTCTTTTAGATTATTGCAATTTAGCTTAACATTTTCTAATTGTGTATTATCTAATCCTTCTTGCACTAATCATCACCACATAAAATCTAATCATCTATTTTATTGGTAATTTGAAATTCAATATGAATAAAGAAATAAATAAAATAATATAAATATATTTTAAATATTTAATTTATTATCAACTAAAAATAACATAAACTTTCATTATATTATTATTTTTTACTATTTTACAGTATTTTATTTACAAATTATATTTTTATTTTTACTATTAAAAATTATAAAATAACCAAAATAAGAATAATAAACTAGAGCAAACACATAATCTAACCCTAAAACCTCCACAATCATAAAGAAAACTAAAATGACATAATAACGCTAACTCAATAAAGGTCTGAAGCTGAAAAGAGATCGAGAACCAAAACCAACTTACCATAGAGTATCTTGGCCAGAACAAGCATAAGTTAGAGAATGGTCGAAAGATAAAATCTGAGACAAAGCAATCTCCGAACACAAAAAAGCACAATCAAACACTAACACAAAGAACCAAGAAAAACGCCAGAGGAAAAATAATCACCGGAAGACTAAAGTCACCTTGAAGCAAAGAAATATATGCCTAAATCACTGGAAGCACAACCAGCAGCCAAAAGGTAAGAACCATCTCATAAACTAAACAAGCATAGACAAGATGTCCATGCCAACAAAAAACCACACAGCTCTAGATATAAAGGACCAAAGCTCCAAGAGACTGACTTGGCATACCCATACCAAGGAAAAGAGAGGAACAAGATAAACAAGCTGAGAGAGGGAGACTGGAAGGTAAACACCGAGAAACAAGGCCTAAGCTTAACACCAGAGACAACCATCTAAGCCAACTGAGCATACACAAAGGAAATCACTATCCAAACTTGGATTGGCAAACATAGCGAAAAGGAGAACCACCAAAGATGCAAACAGTGATGAAAGCTGCATCAACGAAAAAAATTCAGCAAACCATAGAACAATCCTCAAGCTATGAAAGAGAGCATAGAAGTCAGATCATCAAAAACCACATCTTAAAACTCAAGACGAGCAAGGACTATCAACGACAAACCAACGACGACAGAAAGACAACATCAAAGAAGACTAAACTTTTTTCCAACCCAAGGGGATGCAGCTCCTAACATAATCCAAAGAAGAGGAGTGCCAATATTGACCTGAACAGCCTAAAACGCATGAGAAACAACCGCACAACTGGGAACTCATAAATCTGATCTACAACAGATATTCGATAATCTCACAGGAGAAAAAGGCGAGGAAGAACAAGAGCACGAAGGTTAGTCTTTTTTGGTGATGGTGAGAAGCACCGCACACCGGAAAGAGAAACGAAATACATAGATGGTGACGGCTCACAGTCGAAATATGGAGAGAGGGCACAAAACACTTAAAAGAATAATGTTCCAAAATATTATAAAATACAATTTTGAAGTCGAAACCATTAATATTAGAATCAACAAATTCATAAAATTTATTGAAATTTAATATAGAAACTAACTTCACTATTAACAATTACTACTATGCACACAACAACATATTATTGAAGAAAAAACACATAATATATTAATATATCACCTACTACTACATAACACAATAAAAACACCAAATAATTTTTTAACAAATAAAGAAAACAACATAATTACATTATCAAAAAATTATACTTAACAACAATGAAATAATATTTCACGCGAAGCAAGGACACGTCCCTAGTGTCTTTAAAACTTGCGATTAGCGCATCAGAGACAACAACTTTCAAGGTTCATACTTCCGTAGCAAGGCAAAAGGGGGGGGGGGGTGTTGAGATGATCATTTCTTAATAATTATGCATGCATTATTGTGAAAGCTCCAACCCATTTCGCGTTTGGGTGAAGGGTCTCACCTACTGAGAATGCCTTATTTTCTGCTTTCACATGAAGTATTGTAATTTGGAAAGGCATTTAACTTGCCAAATACATTGTTTCTAGTTGAATTTATCCACTGTTTGGATTGTAAAGCTCAGCTTGGCAAGGGCATAACCGGTTTTGGTGGAATAAATCCTTGATTCCAACTCGGCATCTATGTCTTTGGATCTCAAAGCCAGCTTTAAAGTCTGAATCTCTTACTGAAGTAAATCAAGTTTGATCACATCCACCATACATTCTCTTGTTGTTAGGTAGATCAGTTCATTGACAAAGAGGTTATCATGTCCTCTGGAAAAGTAAGGTCACATAGGCCTAAATGGTTGGATCTTGGACATCCATGTCTCATTCCATATACTGATTTGGTTACCTCTACCCACCACCCATCCTAGACCTTTTTGTAGGACCTCATGTCCAGCAAAAATGGCCCTCTATCCATGTGATGCATTTTATGGGGCGGAACAATTGAGTAAAGATGCGTGCCTACAGTACTTATCCAGTAGAGTCCAGCCCAATAAATAGAGAAGTTCTTTTAAGATAGTATATATGGAGTCATTAAAGATCTCAATATCTCTGAACCCAAGATCTCCCACAAACTATAGAAAGGTTAATTTATCCTAAGATACCCAACAAAGCTTCTTCATCTCATGTTTCACGTCCCACCAAAAGCATGTGAGGACCAACTAGATTTTTTTAGGACTTAGGTAATTTGATGTAGGAAATAACATAATTCGGTATTCTCACTAATACTGCTTTGAGGGGTACCATTTTGTCTGCCCTGGAATAAAAGCATGTCCAGATGTGAGACCGTTGCCTCACTCGGTCCACAATACTAGCAAAGATGTCATGCTTCTGTTGTTCAAAATGTTTGGGTATTTCCCAATTCCACCTTCACAAGAGACGTAGAGCTCCCTCTTAACTTGGTTTTAGTCTCTGAGCCAAGGACGTTTTAGAAAAAAAATTATGGTTGATTTAGTCATGTTTTTGCATTGTCCTGAGGCCTTCGAATTCTCATAGCGGAGGAGAATAAAGATTAGAGCTCGAACACTAGCCGGTACGATTTACCAAAAAACATAACGTCATCGGCAAAACAAGGTGACTTATCGGATAGAATTAGCATCCATTCTTCACCCTTAGAAGGGAGCCTACTTCCTAGGCTTGTTTGCATAAGCTTAAGAGTAGCTCCGTGTATAGTGAAGATGTACAAATAAATGGGGTCTCCTTGTCGGATCCCACGTGACAAGTAGAATTTACCATGCGGCATCCATTAAAGAAGAAGGAATATGAGATAGACGAGACAATTATATTATCCATGAAAGCCAAATCTCATGGAAACCCAGTTTCCTTAATCAATGACCTATGACCCTTTAGATATCAACCACACATGAGTCTCATTAAATCTTGGGTTCAGGGAGCTAGACTTAAGAGGTACATTATCATTGGATACATTTTCACCAATAATGTCCCAAAATAATGGTAGAAGCCAGCAAAGAATTCGCCAGGCTTTGGTGCTTTATCTGGATAGATATGTAACATTGCATGTTTGATTTCCAAGTCGTCGGGAATGATCCTGATTCATTTTTCGAGCAACCCTTTTCTCTAGTGCATTATTATTTACTACACTCAAATCTTGATTTTGTTAAGAGGTAAACAATTTGTCCTTCTTCCAAAAAAACATTTCCATTTCGTCTTCAATAACCGAATATTTATTTTGGGTTCTACAGCCTCTTTTATATTTGGAAGAAAGTTTGAATAACGGTCTACATCGTTTACCACTGAATTATGCTTCTCTGCCTCTAAAAATGTTCATGCTCTTCATACATTTTTTGCGACATCTTGGTCAGCGACTATACTAATTGGGGATCTGGAAAGTTGTTGAATAGAGCTTGTTCCAGCCAGTTTTGATTTTCCAGAATGATTACGGATTCATTTGGTTTCTTCACCCACTCCATCAGTTGGGTTCTAATCCGGATTATCTTGGATAAAACAAAATCTGAGTTACCTACCTTCCAAAATTCCTCGAACAGTTCACGAATTTAGGATTATCACACAACCGACTATCAAATTAGAACACACCTTTTTAGCTTAAAATTTTATCGAAGTGATTCAGAATTGGTTGGTGTTATATTCCCTCAAATTTGAGATACTTATTTTTATTCACAGGGAACATCTCCATCAAGACTACACTGGTGATAGTCTTGTTGAGATGAGACTGTATGAAGTGAAAATATCTTATCCCACGTTAAAATAGAGAGTTCCGGAATATTGAAAATCACATAATCTATTTTGTAAGAAGAAATTGCTAAAAGAAAAAAAATTCTAATATGTTTTATTTGGTCAAATCCCATATATAATATATGTTTACAGTTTTGCTATATATTTAGGTTAGACTTTATAGTTTGAAGAAAATGGTACAAACTATGATGAAAAATTTGCTTAAATGCATACTAATAAATTCCATAGTTAACTTTTTTCATTGAATAGTGTATATAGGTAATATTTAATTCAGTTATGCTTAATAATGTTCTCATTGCAATCTTCATCAAAATTGGAATCTTGTATTTACCATTATGTGATTGCTTCCACCGCATTCAAAGAAGTCTCTACCTGCTTCATTTCTCATGGTTAATCAAAGCCTACTCTTTCTCTTATTCCTCCTCCATTTGAATTCAAAAGAATACTGTTCTTCTAATTCTCCTAACCGAAACATTCCGGGCTTCTATGCATGATTTGGGATTTTTGCACTGAAATTTAAATTGATTTCTATAAACTTTAATCATTTACGCAAATAAAAATAATTCACCAAAGGCTGATTTGACTTCCGTTAAGATGACCAATGGTATCATAATATATAACTTTTTGTTTTTTTATACATATTGGTTACGTTAAAATGTAAATGGAACTGTATTTTTCTATATATATGTTGTCTCAGTTTCTGATTATTAGATATGTATACATAAATTTGATTAAAAATATGTATGCATAAATATAACTTATTTATGAAAGTTAATCTGTATTGTTAAAAAAATTGCATACTGCTTAATCTTTCAGTTTGATTACACAACAATATTGTCAGTATGTATGGGTGTATATAAGAAAAGGGACAAATGGTAGAGATTTCAAAGTAATTTACACTATATTCAATACAGATTTAGATGATCCCTCTTATACAATATTTTCAAAGTAATTTACATTATAAGGTAATTCAACTTATTCATTTGATTCATTTTTAAAATCTCGAGGTTTCCAAACATGTATTCGATAGCGTGAGGAACACATAAACTGGAAAGTGGATTATATGAGAAGGTGTAACCACAAAGTTGATATTAAATATTACGTTGTATTATACTATTGGACATTTAGAAAAATCTTACATGTAACAGAATCTTTGTTGTTTTCAAATGAATGAGATGGATCGCGACAAATTAGAAGAAACATAAAACGAAGTTTCCTATGGTTAGAGTAATCGTTGATTGTAATTTTTAATAATGAGGTTTCACTCTCACAGAAGATCTTTGATTATATACTTTTTTGGTGTAAATGTTAAGCTTTGATTATATACTTCATTACTATGTACTTGTGATCGTTAATTAATTTCATGGATTAAAGGGTCAATGTTCAGGCTTGTTTCACATTGTCAAATTAAAACCCAACATCTACCAACTTTCTGTTTATTCGTTGACTATATAAACAGTCGACTATATAAACTAAGGTTCCATATAAGTCGCAGCATATCGTATACAAAATTCATATCCTATATTTATGTGACACTGTCAACGAGTGTAGCTAAGCCATGGCCAAAATTCCAGGTAAAATTATTGTTACGACACAGAGATATTATTCAAGTTAAATAGTTTAAATCTGAAATCAATGGTGTCATTCTAATGGTCCGTATCGAAAATAAACTTTCGAATACAATAACATAAAATTAAGGAATTTTTTTTGTTGAAAATTACACCTTTTCTTAAGTTAAATGACTTGTTTTTCAAAACCAACCCATATTTTCAAGTCAAATCCAAAACCAACCCTTTTTTTTTTGTCCATACTATTCATCAATAAAATTTCCATACTATCCTTATGTTTTTGAATTATTCACAAAATTGCCATTTTTATTTATTTTTTTATTAATTTCGAAATTAACAAAAAATCAAATACACCCTAACCATTTCTTCTTATTTACAAAAATGCCATCATCATCAATTTTTCCAACCACCATGAACCACCATTTTTGAGCTCTAAAGCTCTAGAATTCAATTTTCAACCACTTTTTTTCTCATTATAACCCAAAAAACTTCATTTTCTCTCATCTCCTCTACATTTCCATCTAAAAAACTCTCATAACTATCATTTTCATAATCACAAACTTCATATTTTCGAGTTTCTTCATTAGTGAATCGTTAAAGATGCTTCTTTTTGCTCATATTTGGAGTTTGGACGGTTGAAAAGGTTGGAAACAAGCTTTACACATGAAAAATGTAACTATTTACATGTTTTCGTTCTTTTTCAGATCTGTGTCGCGACGGTAGACTGTTTTGTATGTCTACGCCTCCGTGGAGACTTACGATGCAGTCTATTTGTCAACGCACGGGTTAGTTTTGCAATTGAGCAGACAAATTTTTTTTCTAACGCAGACTTCCCCAGTAGTCTCCGTCTTTACCTTTGACAACAAAAATAAAACTTTCGGTAGACTTACTAAGACGTCTACCTAAAAGAGGTTAGTTTTTCATTTGACCGAACTTTTGACTTTTCAAAATAGACTTCAACGGAAGTCTACAAAATGTAGACTGCCAACAAAGTCTATAAAAGGTCAGTTTTGCATTTGACCAAAACTTTGACTTCGTGGAATATGTTAGTTTTGTGTTTGACCAAAAAGTTTAAAAAGCAATCAAAAATTTATTAAATTGTAGACTTCATATGCAGTCTTCTTATCTTAAAAAAAAAATGTAGACTGCGTATAAAGTCTACTTTTTTATTTTGGTCAAATGCAAAACCAACCCGTCGGATTTGAGAGTAGACTTCACAAGAAGTCTACACACCCGTAGACGTTCATTTTAATCTACTGATTTGAAGTCAAACTTGGTCAATTGCAAAACTAACCTCTTTCAAAAAAATTCAAACATGTAGACTACATATGAAGTCTAGTTCTGAAAGTCAAATCTTGGATGAATTCTGGTCAATTGCAAAAAGTAACCTTTTTAAATTGTAGACTGAAATGAAAGTCTACATGTACAAAATTACAACTTTTATTCAACTATAGAAAGCAACCCGTAAAATGGTCAATTGCAAAAACCAACCCAAAGAGTAGACCTATTTGACAGTCTACGTCTGTAAACTGAAAAGAACGTCAACATCTTCAGAGACTAAATATTAAGTCTTCATAGAAAAATCTATAAAAATGTGAATTTGTGTATTATTCATTAAATTTTTTCTAGTTTTTTTGTTTGACAGTGTGTGTTAGTTAATCCTAATGGGTTTGAGTGATTTTGAAAATAATTTTTTTTTTATAATTATGAAGGTATAATTCATTTGATTTGACAATGTTGTTAGCTAATAATTGTAGACGTATTTCTAAGTCTTCGTTTATAGTTTTGCTAGTAAGGCTGAGCTTGTTTCAAAGCTGAAGTCGGTGACTGTGGAATATAATTTTACATTTTCAGCATATAAGACAACAAAAACTCTGTATGTGGCTAAGTGTCGTGTTCAAGGATGTGGTTGGAAACTTAGAGCGAGTGTGAAGTATGGGCCAAAGACATTTTGGGTGACAAAATATTCGAAAAAGATGAAGAATCGGAAAGGTTGAAGAATGTTCCTTGTGCATGATGGCTGTACACATGGTAAACTTCTTGAAATGACACAAGAAGATTATGATCTGGACAACAAAATTGAGAAGATGGTGCTAACCTATTCCTTACCAAACATCATTTAAAACAAATGACTCCGAATAGGAATATACTCCTCTTATGCCTGTCACGAATAATCGACAAGTACGGAACTTGATCGAGTTATCTAAGACACACTTTGTACGCCTTTGTGTATCAAGCCTGCGCCAATACACTAAAAAAATTTGGATTGACTATATGTTAAATAATAAGTGTAGACGTTTTTGTAAATCTACAAATGTAGACTGCAGTTGAAGTCTACGTCGTAAATTCTATTAAAAGTGTATTTGTGTATTATTCATCATATTTTTTCATGATTTAATTATTTTACAGTGTATGTTAGTAAAATTTTAATGGTCTTGGATGAATTTCACAATTTAATGTGTTATAATTATACACTTGATACTTATTGCAAATTGTTTTGATTAGTATTATTCTTGAAAATTTTTGGGAAAATTTTGTATAGATTTTCTTCTTCTCACATGTGTGTTAGTTATTATTTTAGCTTATGGTGGTTTTACTTGTTTGGTTGGTTAGATCTTGTGAAAAAATTGATATCTAACAAAAAATTAATAATATCATACAAGTGAAAACAACTAAAAATGAATACAATGTTTATAGATTATGCATTAAAAAATTATTTAAAAATTAATATTTTATTATGAAAGTTATTACAGAGCAATATATTAAAAAGTATTCTTGAGTATGTTTGATTTTTCATAATCTTGATGCTTCAAATAAAGTCTTGGAAAAAGTACCTGCCAAATAAGATAGAGTTATGAGAAAAACATAAGATAAAAAATAAAATCATATTTTAGTAGACTTTTTATTAAGTCTACGTAAAGTTATTGTTTAGTAGACTTTAGTTGAAGTCTACACTAATGGAAAATTTTCATATTTAAAAGTGTGCATTTAGAAAATTTGAAAATATTTTGTTCTGGAAAATATTTCAAAAATGGTTTTTTGTCATCCTTGTAACAAAGCAAAAAGATAATGTATGAATCTATAAATTTAGTTCATTATAAACACAAAATATCTTATAATGAATATATGGAAAGCTTACATTTTTGGGAAGATGATTTGAAAATATTGGAAGAGAATACCTGCAAAATAAAATAAAATTTTAAAAAATAAGATAAAAATTAAAATCATATTTGAGTAAACTTCTAATGAAATTTGCTTAAAATTCAAGGCTAGTAGACTTCATTTGAAGTCTACCAGCCGTAAGTTTTAAGTAGATTTCAAATGAAGTCTACTCTATCAAAAAAAATAGATCTGAAAAATAATACATTAAAAATATGAAATAAGTTTAAATCTAAAAAACTTTTAAAAATATGATTTAATAGACAAAATAGTTATAAATTAAAGACATATTAATATGAATTTTAATATGTAACTTTATTTGAATATAAATACTAGAACACATATTTTAAATCTATAGATGTAAACCTTACATTTCTAGGAGGAGAAGAGAACAACTATGGAAGAAAATACCTGCAAAATAAGATAAAATTATTAAAAAACATAGAAAAAAAATTAAAGTCATATTTTTGTAGACTTCCAATGAAGTCTGCTTAAACTTTATGGTTTAGTAAACTTCATATGAAGTCTGCAAGCTTTAGTAAACTTCTTTAGAAGTCTACACTGTCTGATAATTTTCAGATCTGAAAAAATCTATATATTTTGAAATGTGAAAATAATTTTAAATCTGAAAATACTTTACATAATATAATTTATAAGGTAAACTAGTAGCAAATTAATGTAGAGAGCTTGATCTATAAATTTATTTGAATATAAACATGTAAATACATATTTAAAATCTATTAATCTAAAACTTACATTTTTAGAGGAGATGATGAAATCCATGAGTGATAATACCTACCAAAAAAAGATAATATTGTGAGAAATAAACATAAAATACACATTTAAAATCTATAGATCGAAAACTTACATTTTTTAAAGGAGAAGATGAAAACCATGAATCATAATATCTAAAATGACAAGATAATATTGTGAGAAAGACTTGAGAAAATTTTAGAGAGAAAGAAGATAATGAGAGAGATTTAGAAACAATTGAGAGAATTTTAGAGAGAAGAAAGAAAGTTTTAGAGAGAAGGGAGAGAGTTTTAAGAACTTGTGCAGCCACTTTAGAGAGAGATTGAATAAATTTTGTTTATATAGGGAGACAAAAATGTAACTAGGTTAAAATTTACGATACTGTAGACTTCGTTTGAAGTCTACTAAAATTAAAATTTTGGAGTAGATCTTACTATAACATAGTAGACCTTTTTGGAAGTCTACTATAATAATTTAATTATTGTTGTTTATTCTTTATTATTTTAATAATTTTAATATATGATTTATTAAATTTATTTCTTTATTTTTTAATAGTTATAGTATATGATTTCACTTTTTTATTCTTAAGGAACTTAACTTAGTTTAAATATAATGATTTTTTTGTAAAACAAATTGAAAAATATAGACTGAAAAAGACGTCTTCAGATAAATAGACTTTATTGTAGGTCTACGAAACCCTAAACCACAAATATCAAACCCTAAATGTTTTGCTTGATAATCAAAAAGTCTCATTTATACAAAATATAAACTACTAAACATTAATATGCAGATTTAAGTTAATAAAACAAAAAAAAAACAAAATCTAAAATCTAACCCTATGAAATCAACTACTAAAAGACATAACATGTTAGAACCTTTTGTTTCTAAACTATGAACATAGTCTAGCACATGATAACCAAATTAGTATATATTCTTCAAAATTGTTCGATTATATGAAATTTTAATTTATTTACTTCATATTATCCATTATATTGATGATTAATTAAAAATATCACAATAATTATTTTTATACATTTTCAAAATTAAATTAGTAGACCAAATTAGAGTGTAGACTACAAAACAAGTCTATAAAGTAGACTTCGTAGGAAGTCTATATATATGTAGACTTCTTTTATTACGTGTAGACTTCCAAAGGATAGAAACGTAAAATATATTTATGTTTTTTGTTTGGTCATAAGGGTGAAATAGTACTTTCACTACTCCTTTAGGTTGGTTTTGCATTTGACTGAAAGTGGGGTACACTTTTACATTTGACTTGAATATTTGGGTTGGTTTTAGCAAATGTCCCTTATTCTAATTAGAAATTTATAGTTATATTAATAATGTAAGCTAGAATAATATTTAAATTAGAATTAAAATTAAATGACAAGTATTCATAATAAATAAACATAAAAAGTTTTTGTTTACTGATTTTGTTTTTATGTTTAAATTAATAATTTAATTTGGATTTACAAATGTATTTAGTTTATAAAAAAAATTGCTTTTATAAATTTTAGTTACTTCTTTTTACATTGTACTTAACTTTTTCATACCTGAAAGATGATGGTATTTTGTAAATCGGATACAAATTCCCTTATGCTATAATATGTACATATACCCTTATGTTATAATCTGATACAAATTATGTGGTGAGATTTTGTATGGGACACTGGTCAATTGTGTCAAAATGCCAAAAATATCAGGGACACTATGGTCAATAAAGTAAGATGAGTATGGGACAAAGTTTATAAGCTCTTATCTCACTTTCTTGGAAATCAAGTATATAATTTGGTAGATGGGAAAATCTTGGAAAGTTCAGTTAACGTGTAAAAATTATTTGAACGACCAAAGGTTGATCTATACGTAAAATTATAATACAAACAAGTTCTATAAAATAGGATAATTGCATAAAAATATCCATTTGCAAAATTTTCTCAAGAGTTGTCCTATATTAAAGATAAACAACCGTGATCGTGTCTCTTGGTCTCGGAGACGTATATGTTTTGGTTATTTCCAGCAAAACAAAACAAACATTAATTGTCATTTTATAAGTTGTCGTTACATAACGAATACATATCTTAATTTGCCAACACTGAAGGTTTTTTTTTCACTGGTATTTTTTTTTGTTAAATAATTAAAACGAGAAAACATAAAAGCACATAATAATTTAAAAAGAATTCCGAATGTGAATGCACGTTTCATCAAATAGACAAAAAAAATTAATGCTAAACTCTATCTAAATTTGTTTCCGATAGAAAAACTCCAGTTTTACTTTATGTAATAAAATAAAAATAAAACTTTATGTAATAGATGCTCCCTTTAATTCTGCCCCTTAAACATTTAGTCTATAACATAAAGGGCATTCGAACATGAACCAAACCTATAAAATTCAAACCGACTCCGATCTTTTATGTTTAAATATTCAAATTGAGTTTAAACCTTATGTTCGCCAAATCCAAAACTCAAAACAAATGAGTTCTTAAGACGAAATGTCAGAATGCGGTCAATACGAACTAAACCTTCACAGAATCGGGGGAAACCATGTGTTTAAGTGAGTAGATAATGCACAACTTGAAAATTTTGAATTTTTGATAGAATTATGGTGCTTGAGAGAGTTTTAGAGAAAATTCTAAAAGTGAGTTGTTTATTTTTAGCTTACCATTGACTTTCAGGTTGTTTCATCTTGATTTTGGATTATCCGTAGAATGTTCAAAATTTTATTTTTAACTGTTGTTCCAAAACTTGATTCTTAAGGCAAAGTAAAAGAAGCAATACGGTTTTACTATGTTTGAACAGCCAAAACAAAGTTAAAAAGGTTTGAGTATACCTTAAGACGAGTTAAAAAAATTAAGAAAAAAAGTTTCTTAGCTACACGAAGTTTACTATAATATGATGGAAATCATCTAATGTATGAGAATGTGTCAACAACTACACGAAGTTTATATTAATACATGTCACACGTATGAAGTAAATAATAATACGGTGGCAACATCATAATCGGGTTTAATTGATTTTAAGCTAACTTGATGGGGTCAATCTGTAATTTACTAAACTTAATAAACTTAATGATTTATTAAGTTTAATAAACTTAATTGATTTATTAATAAACTTAGAAATTTAATAAACTTTAACTTAATAATTTATTATACTTAATAAATTTATTAAACTTAATAATTTAATAAACTTAAACTTAATAAATTTATTAAACTTAATAATTTATTAAACTTAATAATTTATTAAACTTAATAAATTTATTAAACTTAAATTTTTTTATTAAACTTATTAAACTTAATAAATTTATTAAACTTAAGAAACTCAATAAATTATTAAACTTAATAAATTTAATAAATTTATTAAGTTTATCAAATGATTAAGTTTATTAAGTTTATTAATAAATGATTAAGTTTATTATAAATGATTAAGTTTATTAAGTTTAATAAATTTATTAGTTTTAATAAGTTTAATAAAGTTATTAAGTTTATTAAGTAAGTTTAATAAATTATTAAGTTTATTAACAAAATCAATTAAGTTTATTAAACTTAATAAATCATTAAATTTATTAAGTTTAATAAATTATGGATTGACCCCATTAACTTAGCTTAAAATCAATAAAACCCGATTGTGATGTTGCCACCATATTATTATTTACTTCGTACAAGTGACATGTATTAACATAAGCTTCGTGTAGTTGTTGACACATTTTCATACATTGGATGATTTCCACCATATTATAGTAAACTTCATGTAGTTAGGAAACTTTTTTCCAAAAATTAAGCCAATAAACATCATTAGACAAGCTAAGTCGGGCCAAGTTCAATCATTCTCTTATGTTCTCTTTATGGTTATTCTAGTGGCCTTTTAGGTGACTTACATTTTTGTTTGTTCTGTCCAATTTGTCTGACAGTTACTACATGTCTGACAAATACAAAACTTATTGCATCAAACCCAAGTAAGATAAGAGAAATGAAGAACACATAAATTGTTACTGCAGTTACAACTACATCCGTTGGCAGAAAGGAATGAAATTCCGAAGGTGGTTTGGGTGGGATTTCTTGCACTCTAACTTTTCGTCGTCTAAACTCATTTGTCTTGGATTATCAGGTTCGCAAGCATAAATTTAAGTTTCATTCGGATATTAATACATAACATATCGGCTTTGGTTCATAATACAGTTTGGATTAAATATTCGTTTATATTTATGTTGTGAATTTTTAGTGCTAAAAATCCCAGTTAAGTTGGGCTTAAATAGAATTTTCTAAACTAAAATTTAACAGTAACATCATCTTGTTTAAAGGGTATTATAGACATAAGGTCTAATTTATTAAATAAAATTAAATTAAATATTTTCATGGTAAATTTCTAATTTAGAGGTTTCTACTCAAAAATATAAAAGCTTAGTTATAGAGGTTTTAGCTAAAAATCTTTATTATTAGTATAAATGGTCAAATGAATATCCCCGATTCTTTTAATATTGTGTTTTAATGTTAACTTTCTACTTTTATTGACTTGCTTGATGAAAACTTGATAAATGTATACTTTTTCAAAATAACTATTTCAGGTGTTTGTATATATAAACCTTGTCTGTATACATTAATAGTCCATTTAAAAAAAAAAAACAATAAATTCGAACCAATTTTTCTTTTTAAAAAATCATCCTCCATTTCAAAATAATAAGTGTTTTAGGGGATATTTTTGTTTCAAAATATATAATGTTTCAACATTTTTGGGTAAACTTGTGAAACCAATTGTGTTCTACAGTTTTATAAATGATTGAAATTTTTTAGTTTGTATTTTTAATAATATTTTAGGAAAGCAGTACATTTTTTAAATTTCATACTTTTAGTTATATATTTTGCAATGGATAGGTATTTTATATTTTCTAAGAAAATTATTTGTTTAAGGGATATTTGGTCCAACAAAAACTAGTTTGGTTTGGCCAGTTTTAGACAAACTTAACTGAACACTCTGAACTGGTTGCAAGAATTGATTTTGATTCGGTTTGGTTCAATTATCTCTTTAGATTCAAAAGACATACTGTTTTGTCGAAAATTGAACCACAGCTTTTTTTTGGTCAGGGTAAAAGCCTCTTTAATTATAGAAAGATAAAGGGAAAGTCGAAAAAGCCACACGACCCAAGGAAAATAAAGCTGCGAATTGCATATGCCTTATTGAAACCTTTTTAACAGTAAAAATGTAAAATAAATTGAGAAAATTGCTAAAACAGAACAAAAAAACAGCATAGTTGTCCCTTTAGTATAACATCAAACTTAGTTTGTCCCTTTGGTATAAGTTTTTTCGTAATTCCAAAATTAGCCTTTGATTAATCAAATACAATATAATTTAAACTACTTTAAATATTAAAAACGTAATTAAAAATAAAAAGAAAAATAATAATTAAAAAAACCCATTTCTCCGTAACCCTAGATCTAATTGTTTACTCCGTCTCTCTCGACAAACTGAGACGGCTACAGATGTGGATCCCTTCGAGAAGAAGTAGATCGTTCGGAGAAGAGAAGTCGGAGATACGATGGCTGTAGACGACCCTCTCAAGCCTGTTGTTGCTACCAAGGAAGCGAAACCTAATTATGTAGAGCATCTGATTGGACCAGGCGACGATGCGGAGGAAGGAGAGATCGTAGACGGAGATGTTGACAAATCGGGAAATCCACAGTTCCTGAATCGCATCCGTTGGAGCATTTGTGGACTTTCCACAGTTCCTCTTTTTATTCGTTGACTTTCTAACGAAAAGACGACTTGGGGAAGCTCCTTAGATCCGCGTTCACGTTCTCCACGGTCGAGGAGTTCTGGAGGTTGGTGCTTTAAAACAATCTTTTCGTTCTTCCAATAATTCTACAATCTGGGTTTTGGTTTGGATTTAGATTTCTCGAGGAAAGTTATGTTCTTTGTTGATGGGTTAGATCACATGAAGTCATCGTTCTTATCTGTTTCTGAAGAATTGTTTGTTTGATGTTTGAATTTGTAGCTACAAGCTTATATGTTAAGTTTTTAAAAAGATAGCGAAGATATTATATTCGATGTAAATCAATGTTTTACACCTTAGTATTTTTGTTGGTAACAGAAGATGAACAAAGAGTTATTTGGTTAGTGTTGGATGCTATTGTATTGCTGTGCACTCGTGTGTGTATATGCTTTCTTGTATTCTCCTTTCTTGAGAACCTTTCTCTCAATGGGAATAATGAACTTGTAGTTCGTTCTATTGGGAGACAATAGAAGGAGTTCCTTGATTACAACAGCTGCATTGGTTTCATCATCCATGTGGGAAGAGTGCTTGTCTTGATGCTAATTCAAAAGGCTTTTCTTTTGCATTTCTCAGTGTTTATTTTTTTTTGTCTGTATTGGCTTGTTTTCCCTTCAGGAGGATGCGACGAAGATGAACAAGTACAACCATACTGTTATCGATCTACAATTTGAGTTTTAAGGCTGACGGGCTGACCAGATTCAATGCTTCAGATCCGACACTGAGCACATGCTTGTTCGATATCACATTTTCACTTTGGTATATTTGTTACAAACTTAGTTATTTTCCATGTCAATATCAAGTTAGGCTTGTTCCTATACTCAAGCTTGATTTCTTTTCCATGTTTAAAGTTGTATTATATTGTACCAGATGCAATTGAATGTCTTGGTGTAGTTTAATGACAGTTACTATAGAAACGTTTCTTCCAATTTTTCAAACCCACATCTCAAGTTTAACCAATTCAACACTGCACGCACCCATCTAGAGATATTTGACCCGTATTTTGTTTATGAACAAAGATAAGTTTCTCCTAAATGAGACCCTAAACAAACCTAAATGGGACCCTTAACAAACCCTAAACGATACCCTAAATCACAACTGTAGTGGAACTTTAGAATACACAACAAATAGACCCTAAGGCAGTGAAATATTAATTCCTTAATTAGAATCGTCCCAAAAGTAGTCTAGAGACGCAAAGTTATCAAAATAATTTGTCTAATTCTCTTCCACGAGTTCATATCATGACTGAAATACAACACTCTTGACTATGTTTCTCATAAACCCGAGATTATGATCCAGCTCAGTCATAAAACCCGACCCGATTGAGATCCACAATTAACCTATTACCCAACATATGTAAGAACAAAAACTCAACTTTTCCCATTTTTTGTAGGTGAACCATCGTTATATATTTACAGATTTACTATGAAAGCAATTATACTTGATCATCCTAAAGGTCGTGTGTTCGACCTAAGACTGTCTTATTATAATTTTTAATCCAAAACACGAGCAAAAAAATTCAAATTTGACGTTCGAGCTCGGGTCCCTTAGCCCCTATAAGTCTTTCCTTCACAAACTGAGCCAGCTACATATACAGTACCTGTAATGCAAATATATGATCTAACTAAACCTCCTACTACAAATATATACGTTTTAAGAAAGGAAGTTAGAATATATTTTTAACGGAAACTTCCATAATTTTTGCCAAAATCAAGTTTTCTTATCTGTAGAAGGTACTTTCTACACTGGGTAGAACCAAGACAAAAATCCCATAAGCAGATTCTACCTCACGTAGACGTTTGAGTATTGTCTAGATTTCGCATTCCGAGAATTTTAGAATACCTCATAAAAGTAGAAACTGCATTCTGAGAAAAAGTAGCTAACTTTACAGTTAGTAGAATTCACATTCCATATATTTAGAAGTTTAATTAAAAGTAGATTGTTCGTTCTAAAACAAGTAGATGAACTTGTTTAATCTGGAATTCAATTTCTACTAACCTATTTTCCGTAGAAGACGAAATCTACTTTTGGTAGAACGTAAACAAAAATTTTAATTTACCAAGTTTTTCAACAAAAAAAAATACAAGTTTGTGTATATGGGTATTTTATCAATTGTTTCTATTTTTATAAAAAATTTTTGATTCATAAAACTATTTATTTCATTAAGTCTTAGAAATGGAAAGGGTAAAAGGGAGAAAAAATGGACAAAAAATGTTTTATACCAAAGGGACAACGATGCTGGTTTTTTGTTCCGTTTTGGCAATTTTCCCAAATAAATTTGAACCTAGCAAACACCAAACATTAAACGGTGACCAGAAACACATCAAACATTCTGTAATGTGTCTTTGACAAAAAAAAAAAAAAAAATTAACATATAACATTTTGGGTAATTGTGAATGATCCAGACGGCATCAGACTGGTGTATTAAGTTTACACATGAAGATTCTAGCTCTACCAGCCAATGCATCTTCCGATTCATTTCAGAGATTAAATTCATTGTTTACTAGATTTTCAGTTAGGAAATCTAAAAGTCAATTTGTTTTGCAAAGACAAAGTGATACGCCATCAACCCTGACTACCAAACATGCGTTGTTTTACTTTCCAATGTTAGACCCATAGAAGATTAGAGTAATTTGAATGATCCAGAGCCAATACTCTCGATTGATGTGAAAATGTAGGTACATGTGGTGGTTGTGGTGATGATTCGGAGCCCCTGAACTCATGTACTTTTTGTGTGATACTATATATTTTTAGTCATATGAAAAGTTCTTAAACGTATTATCGAAAACGAAAAAGCTTGCTAGAGCAACTTGAAAATTTCTAAACTAAATTAAAATAACCCCAAAGTGTTGCACGCTGCCTCTGTCTTTTTGTTACCTTTAACAGAAGAGAATACATTTGATTCTATCTTAAATAATCTCTATATGTAATAACATATCTCTGTATATAAATAAGCTCAGTCCACCAAAAATTAGAGCGACTTTTTTTTTCTTTGCAGGCTTTCAGTTCCAAATAAAGAAACATTTTATTTTTAAAGGTAATTATATTGTTCCAGTTATAAATAAATTTATTCATATTTGCCTTCAGATCCAACTTTCGTTCCCTCTTTCGAATTTTTTTAAGTACCAGCAAAGTTTGGTTAATTCTTTCCCCCTCTATATATTTGTACCTCCACTCCTCTTACATCTCCACAAATCCTTGACAAAGAATAATTCTTCGGTTTCATTTTCCTCCCATCCAAATAAAATTACATACATATGTTTATTATGTTCCCTTTAAAACCGACGCATAAGCCATCCAACATTCATATTTAGAAGTCTTGTATACGTAACGTATGGAATAATAGTCGTGCCTGGCTCCCTGTATACCACAAGCAAACACCGATCTCTTATGAAATCGATCGCTAGTGGTGTATAGAGTAGTCAAGCATGACCAAAGCTTTTCTTGATATATAAGTACTTTGTCTTTGTAACGCATAATGTCTATAAAATTTCTGGTATATGTATACATGAATTATGTTTAGAAATTTCTGTTTTTTTTCATATGCATCTTCATTATTTTCTTAGCGTCCTTTATTTATTAATGTTTTATTTGGTATTAAGCAGGTATTAATGATATTACATTTCTAAGTGTAATGTAATGAAATCATAATTCAACTATTATATCCATATATTGTTTTTTCTATCTTTATGTTGAAAAATATAGGTGTCTCTATCTATCAGTGATTCCTGATCATGTATGTTTAATCACTAAACTTCTTACAAGTTGTAATTTATCATACTTATGCTGTCTCGCTAACTGTTCAATTTCTCTATTCACTTTAACAAAATCTTGCAATGATAGCTTTGCAAGGTGTGTACATGGATAGGACCTGCCAGCTATCCAAGAGGGTTAAGCTTTAGATTGAGGTAGAGGTTCTTCACAGAGTGGAAGTCTCTCTTTTTTTTTTTTTTTTTTTTGAATATAATGTTAAATTTATTCAAAGAAAATGCTTTTGTACATCATGTGTAACGTTTGTGTTCTAAACTGAAAGAGATAAACTTTTCCTAAAGCATATTATTCTTGAGAAGCAAACCAGAGCTGCAGAAGAGCTTCAAGTCTGTTGTTTCCCATAGCGTCGATGGATAGGCATTTGTTCTTCACTTGGCGATCAACAAATCTGACCAGCAGTGCAGTAGGCATGGGGTTTGAGCCATGACGTCTTTCATTCCTTTCCCTCCAGAGAGTGTGAATGGTTGCTTGGAAAACAAATCGCACCAGAAATCTGACCCTGCAATCGAGAGTGTTGTTGACTAGCAAAAGAATCAAACTATCCCAATCAGCACTGAAGTGTGAACCAAGAAGTCCGCGTGTTAACTTGGTCCATGCTGCCATAGTATATGCGCACTCGAAGAATAGATGGTTGCGGGTTTCCACACTATGTTGACAGAATATACAAGCTGGATCAATGCTTGAATTCCATGTGTGCATACGATCCCCGGTTGTTAACCTGTTGTGCAGAGCTAGCCATGTACAGAAAGCGTACTTAGGTGTTGCATGCTGAAACCAAACCCCTGTGTGCCAGTAAACTGTCTGAGAGGCTTGTCGAGTGAGTTGCCATGTTTTCTTTGTGTTGAACAAGTTCTTGTAGGTCCCTTGTTTCTGTTGCCACAAAGGAATATCCTCTGCATCAACAGCCTTTAAACGCTGGTTCTCCAAGGTTACCTCAATCTGATTGAACACATCCACTCGATGATTCCTCTTGCGCCTGCTAAAAGCAGAGGCCACTGATTCCATTGCTCTGATACCCATATCGATACACCCCCTGGGCCCGACTACATCAAAGAGGCACCCCATATCCGACCAGACATCATGCCAGAAGGACGTTGATTTACCATTCCTAACCTCCATTCTGTGGAAAACCTTGGCCTTGTCTCTATATTTCAACAGTTTACGCCATATCCATGAACCTAAAGATGTATTCTCTTTAATAGACCAGAAGTTACCATTGCGTAGCAGATAGGTATGAACCCATTTAACCCATAGGGACGCCTGCTGGGATGTTAGACGCCATATGAGCTTCAAACTGCTTACCATGTTGGCCTCTTTCAAGGGACGAAGCCCCAACCCTCCCTCTCGTTTAGGGAGGCACACTATATCCCAAGAAATTTTTGCTTTTTTCGAGCTTAGCGTAGGGCCTGACCACAGGAAAGCAGAGCAGATGCTGTTAACTTCTTTAATGCACTTTCCCGGTAAGATAAAAGATGACATCCAGAAATTTGCAATGCTCATAAGAACCGAAGCAATTAGTTGGAGTCGCCCGGCCATTGATAGGAAGCGGTTTGTCCAATGGCTAATGCGTCTTCTGATTTGCTCTATAAGAGGCTGGTAGTCCTGTATGGCTGGAAGTCTCTCTTTTGCCTAGTGGGTTTGAAAGATAACGCATCAGTATGTTGTCTTTTCTTGTGCAACAAAAGAATATAGAACAACACATCAGTTTGCATTAAAACAAAAAAAGAACACCACATCCACATCTGCCTCACCTCACCTTCTCATGCATTTGTTCCTCTCAGATTTGTCAAATTTTTAAATTTTAAAGTGTTTTTTTTCCCTCAAATCATCGACATTGATTAGACGATGTTTCAGAGTATATCTAACTTTGTAAACATAAGAATTAATGTTTTACTTTTGGATGACGTAAATAAAAACCTTTTTACATTGTAAATTAATTAATGATTACTGACAGATTTATGGGATGTAAAATGAATTAGTGGTAACTTGACGTACTAACCAGATTGAAAAACATCAGTCACCTGAGTTACCTCAAATGCTTCTCCAATTGTTGATGTTCCTTACCACAGCTTCTTCCTCGCTACATTCATCGATTTGTTTCCTGATGTATGTCACTGTCCGGTATGAGAAGTCATCTATCTTGTTTTGATCGTACTGTTTCAGTGAGCATGATTATTTTCAAAGTGTAATGTGTTTGGTTTTGTGGCAGAGGCTGGGATTGCTCTTGGAGAGCTACAATCCTTGGTAGATCTTAATGATTTCATCTCAATGGCGACTATATTTCACATCGATGTACTCTCTGTGACTCCAACTCTAATTAGCCAGAAAAAGGCGTAGAAGAAGAAGATCAAAGGAAACATAAGACAACGCCCTTTTCTCATACATATGATGATAATGATGATGATGAAAAAAGCCTGTGTATATATCATTTAGAATGCTACGACCAATTTCAAAACCGAACATGTTCTCGACATGTTTGTAACTCAAAAATATACTTGAAAATACTACCAGTTGAGAAAAAAAGATACTACCAGTTTTGGACTTCCATTGTCTTGACAGTTCAAAGGTTCGATTTCCAAACATGCCTTTATAATGTGGGTTACTCACCTAGACCGACTTCCAATAAGGAGTACTGTACTTGCTAGCTAGATACTCAGAATCAAAATAAATTGTTGAATTTGTGACAATTATGCGAATCTAGAGATCATTAATTTATTCTTCTGATCTGAAGTGAGTGAATTCGGGGCTTCGCATTCAACACTTAAATGGCTTAATCTATTCGGCAGGGGTTGTATCTGACTTTATCCCATAAACTCTTGGAAGACTTGTTGGCCATGGAACTATACTCGGGATTTGTTATGTACGCAACACGAGGCTTCACAACACTGTCTCCTCAGTTCCACAACTAAATTGTAACATCGATATATGGTAGTGTATGTTGAATTGACTTGGACAAGTATGTCAGCAAAGTAAATTTATTTCTTTTGGTCAATTAAGTTAACCATTGAGTTGGATTAGTGGAAGAATAGATGGCCTATTGAAAAATGATTCTTGATATTGTATGAATGGGGGTAAAACATGAAAAATATGTGGTGTTTGTAGAATTAATAGCAAGTCTTTCGAGTATTCTAAAAATTAATTAATACTGACCATTGGCTATGTGATAAGCCTACAGGGCAAGTGCACGGATGTAGAAACCACTAACAGAAGCGGTTGGAGTGTTACATGAATATTTAAAGGAAATTAATCCACATAACCATAAAAAACATAAATTCACTAATTATCAAAAATCTTTCCCTCCTTCTACTTTCTTTTCCTATCTCTCTATCCTCTCTCTCTGCAAATCAAATTTTCCCTTTCTTTAGGTTATTTTACAAATAAACTCAATATTTAATCCATGATGCAGTTTTTGCCGAAATTAACCGCATTTTTTAATTGCAAAAATGGTTACGACACCTAATTCTCTAAACTTTTGATTATCTAAGCCGTGTTTTGTTTACATATTTTAGTAAGTCTTTACATACTTTTAAGAGGTGATATTCAAATTCACCTATATTTATTGGTGATTAGTTAGAAATATTAAAGGTTAGACAAATCTATATATATATAAAAGGGTTTGCTTCTCTCCTATGCTGCCACCTAGGATTCCAGCTAGAAAAGTCGTTTCCTAAAGATCTGACACGTGTCCATTGCCTTTAAACACACCGTTTCATTAAGTAATGTATTCAGGTTATTTCGGCTTCTTCTTTACGCATACATTTCAATGTGTACTTGGGCTAAGAAATCAGAAGGGTCTGTATTTAGAAGTACATGCAGCCCGAAAGCCCAATAAAGTGTATCCTAATTGTGTCGACAATAAAAAATGGAAATTTTAGGATCGGCCTCTACTTTGTTCTATGGCGTCTTCTTATCTTCCTCACTATCTCTGAAACCGCACGAGTTATGTGATTAATCATATTAATTCAATCAACCAGGACGGGGTCTTGAATGTGTGATTTACATCAGTGAGGCGGTGTATTGCGAGTATAAATTGGTCAGTATTTCTGCTCTCGAAATCATCATCTCTTATATATCTCTTTTAGTACATTTATATTCCGTGATATGGCTAATTTGAGAGTTTTTCTCCGAATTGAAGTCCGGCAGGTGTTCCTCTGTTGTCGAGGTTAAGTTGATGTGGTTCTGGAAGGCGTGGTGGGGAGATGTAAATGTAAGTTTATTCTTCAGATCTTGATTGTTGTGTATTCAAATAATTCCGGTGAGCTGCTTTCTGTTTATTGATACTGACTTCAATTGACCACCGTTTCAGGCTATTATTTTGCAAACCACCATTAAACTCTGACACTAAATGAATATCCGTAACTGAAGAATTTTTTTTCTAGGTGTTGAACATCAGAGAGGAGATTAACAATATAGTTCGGATTAAGAGTTATCAAAATTTTGATTTATGTGTCTCCAAACTAATAATTTGATTAATAAACAAATGGTTCTGTTTTCCAGGGAGAATCGTGTCTCAAGACGTTTCTCTTCGATGGTCTTGATGGACTTGAGGAAGGCCGCTTAAAGGCTTCCTCTTCGTATTCTCATGGTACAAGTGAACGGGCGATGATGAATCACTGGAGAGTCTGCATGACAGAGTTTAATTTCTAAAGTGAGTATTCTCTTTTCATATCTACAAACATCGACATTAGGATCTATAAATGTTTTATAATCTGTAATTCTTGATTATGAATTGGCTTCTGGTGTTAAAGGTTGGGAACGGATCTGAATTCTTAAGAGTATATCAACAAGGATTTGTATGTGTAACCCTTATTGAATCTTGAGCTATAGTCTATTGCTTTCTGACAAGTCTAGCCATAAAGACAATACCATTTTGATGTTATTCTTTTCATACTCATGTATGATATCATCAGGTGACTGGAGACATACACGAAGAAGTTGAGAGTTATAACCGCTTGCTTGACAAAGTGGTAGACTGGTAGTTCACAATGGAAGAAGACTCACGAGCCTGCACAGAAAACTGCTGTCGTTGTGACAATCCTATTGAAATTAGAGCCACATGTGTTCCCAATACAATCATGGATGAGATGGGTTTAGGTTGTTTCTCCATTTGGCTGAGTTTCCTCCCATTAAATATGTGCGGTAATTGATCTGAAATTATGTGAACTTTACAGGAACATTGGAGAAAACGAGCGCTCTGGCTGATGTCATATAAGTTCCTGGAGGCACTTGCTGTTATTTTTAGAAAATATTTAATAAATTTGTTATGTAATATTGGAATCTTTTGATTGTTCCATTACTTATTTATTGTTAATAAAATGACAAGTTTATAGAGGAACACATAATCCTATAAAAAAATATTTAATGAAATCATATATTTTACACCGTGCGAGTTCCAGCACTGGCTTATTTTTAAGTTTATATAAAAACACGTACAAATCACATAGATAAAATGTTGCTTAGTCACATATTTTACACCATGTGTGTTCCAGCACTTGCTTAGTCACAGATTTTTTTTTTTTTTTTTTGGTAAAATGTTAAGCTTACCATTTTCTGAATATTTTACAATGTTGTTGTTAAACAACTTATTACAAAATAAAGAAACACACACACAACCACAACCCAGCTTAAAGAAAAGAGAAAGAGCCTCAAGGAGGCCTAATATATGATAAGTAAAATAGTAGCAGAGAGGTGGAAGAAGATCTTGCCGGGTACAATAAGAGGCGGTCACACATCATCCTGTCAAGGGATGAACTGATGACTGCTGCTGGCGTTGATGTAGCGGTGAACACTCGGGCATTGCGCTCCTTCCAGATGACGTACACTGCCGACTGAAAGTAGAGCTTCATGACTGAGGAGGCAAGAGCAATTGATGAAGCACGAGGCTGATTGATCCAAGCTGCGACAGAGTGTGGATCCATAGGGGGATTTGACCAACAGAATGTTAATTTTCATGCATATATTTTATATGCACCTGATGTTTAAATAAACTCTCTTTCAAAAAAAATACATTGATTTAATTTAATTTAATTTTATGATTATAATTTTTAATTTTATTTATGAAATCAGTCATTGTAAAAATTATGTAATGTATGGCAATTAAGTTTTCCATTGAGTTAAATTATTTTATCTTAATGAAACCACATATATTCAAATATGGAATGAATATTTTTAAAAGACCAAAATATAATAATTTTGGATAATATCTTATTTGTTTATTTGTATTTATGTGTATTTTTATTTTATTTTAATTAAATTTTTTGTTTATAAGTTATTTAGCTTTGGTGTTATATATTTTTTGCGGTATATTTAACTTGGCCATGATATATATTTCTAAAATCCTAAAATCAACGATGTAGAATTTAATATTTAATCTTAAATGTGTTATTTATTTTTCGATTCACTTTTGTCAACTTTTCTTATAACTTCTTCTCAAAGATATATTCTATCACATATAATCCTTCCTAATCTAAAAATTTCTAAAAGATAAATACAAATCATTATCATACATATTTTTTGCAAATGCAAACCTGAAAACAAACTACAAAATCATATAAAAATAATAATCTAGATCACAAGTAAAGTATATCTCGCCCGTAGGGCGGGCCGACCCTAGTTTTTTATAATGTATAGTTTTTTATAAAAAAATAACCCACCTAGAAACAAATTGTGTCCAACTTTGTGCTTTTGTTTCAATAATATTAATTTTTTTTTAGAACTAAAAATGTATTTATATAACTAAGTTATAACAAAATACTACTATCTTATTACTTTTTTTTTATTAACCTAAAATATCTTGAATCGGAGAGTCGAAGGCCATCTTTATCCCACAAACCTCACTAAAGGGTTACGATTCATTGCATGAGAACACCATGAAATAAATTTGGTCGTGAACAAACCAATGTAGGATTTATTTACGAGTGAAATGATGACGACTCGACAACAATATAAACCTCACTTAGAGCATCTCCAACCCAATCTCAAATCTTCAAATTTTAAGGTTTTGTGTCATTTTAACACAACCTCAAAATTTTAAATTTTTTAAATTTTAAAGTTGTGAATAGTAAAATTTTAAATTTGAGATTTCACTATTTACAACCTCAAAACTATCTTTTATTTTTTTTGGTCCTTATAGTTATTTTTTTCATTAATATTAGTAACTTTTGTTAATGTCAAGGACTATAATGCAAATAAATAATTTTTTAAAGATTTTTTGAAGATTCATGATTGGAGTAATCAATCCTCAAATCCTCATTTTGAGGTTTTGCTTCTCTAAAAATGAAGTCTTGGGTTGGAAATGCTCTAAGAGCTAAACAGTAAACTACCAAACAATAATGGTTCTAAAAATTAATTAACTAACTAACCGCAAGTAGCTCAAAACTAGAAAATAATTAAGAAAGAAAATCCCTATGCTATATTGCTATAAGAACTTAATAACTATGCAATTAGGTGAAAAATTTAAGATATATATAATTCATCTTAGTATAGGAAATGCCTAACTCCTTAAATAGCCACAAGGGAAACTAAACGTAATTTATTTTTAAAATTGAATTGAATTAACTAGTTTATTTAACCATTCTTGCCTACAGTTCTTAAAATTTCTTGAAATTACAGATAGGGTCTCTGCAATTTACAGTTT
Source organism: Brassica napus (assembly GCF_020379485.1). NCBI lineage: Eukaryota > Viridiplantae > Streptophyta > Magnoliopsida > Brassicales > Brassicaceae > Brassica > Brassica napus. The sequence continues at coordinate 11,194,088 of NC_063441.1, forward strand.
TTTTTTCTTAACTTCTTTTCAAACTATATTTAGCATGAAAGTTGATACAATAGTCCATATAGATAATGAGTTGACGGGAGATGAGTTGATAAAATTAAATTATTGGTCTACCCTATTCTCTCTACTAATATCGTGGTTAATAAGTACACGGATGTTCATAGCTTCCATCATCTTCAAATGCATGTTTTCATTGTAACGTTTTTTCTTTTTATTCATCAGATTCTCTACAGTTCTTGAAAACTTCTAGATAAAACTCAAATGGCCAAGAAATCGTATCACCTCCGTCATCAGCAGGGCCGGCTCACGGGAGGAGACAAGCGGTACGATCGCGCCGGGTCGAAACCCGTGTCTCCCTGTATAATAATAATTAAGGGTCTAATCATTTTTTATAAATCTCTATTTTTATATATATAAAATTATAGATAAAATTGAAAAAGATCCAAAATTATTTAATATGTATATAGTTTTATTTTCATTACAAAATATACAAAATATTACTAATTAATTTTTTTTTAAAAAATAAACATTATCTATTTATAAATTTATATATTGGAAAGTAAAAAAAAAAATTTGCCCTAGAACTCTGATAGTATTGAGTCGGCCCTGGTCATCAACCGCGTAAATCTTCATCGACGCAGGCTTTCAGAGTGATCATTCTTCTACTCTTCTTCATTGTGATTCTTCTCGATCGGTTCTGTATCCTTTCACTACTTAGCACCAGCAGGTCCTCTTCAAGACCGATTGATTTGACCACAGTTGTACGGGATAGCGAGGAGAGGTTAGGATTTCTGTTTACTTATTTTACAAGTTATCTTCATTTCCTGGTTGAGTAATAGATTTGAATTTATCAAGCAGGGAGAGCTATGGAAACGAAGATGGTAATGGTGGGTTGAAGTTATCTCGTGGGAGCCTAGAGCTTTCCTTTACCATAATTCTTGGTAATTATATGTTTGCTTCGTTTCCTGGTTGAGTAATACAATTTTGAATTTTCAGTCATGAGTAAAATGTTTAAAATACCACTCTTTTTTTTTTATAAAAATGTTAATATTATACCATTTTTGATTTTTCACAATGTTGTTTACAACTTATTACAAGAAAACAATAAATAAAACACCACGTCATGAAACAAAACCGATGGTAAATCTTCTCTTTAGCTTTTACTTTTGTATGTGTTAGTGTTGTGTTTGTAAGAAAGTTTCAATAGAGAAAAGGTTAGAAGTTTGTTTATTTTATTGCAAGATTCAGCTACTGATCGATATGAACTCAGTTGTAAAAAAGTGTTGTAAAACTATTATGTAGCCATGTTGTAGGGAGCGAATATAAAGAAAAGAGCTGAAAATGCGAAAAGAAAACTATGTAGAAGTGTTTTTACGAGGATGGGCTCTCGTTCCATTTTCAAAAAAGGTTTAAAAAGTTCGTGCCATGTTTACATGCGTAGTAATATTCAGCCCACCTTGATTTGACAGTGACTAGTGTCAGCCTGTGTCCCACATAAATACATCTCATAATTTGTTCTTCTTTTTATTTTTTATTAGAGAATTTGTTGTGGGCAATCCATCATGCAAACCATTATGGACGGCAATTACAACTTATAATATTTTATTATTATTATTATTTTATTATTTGTACACATAATAATATATTATCAAATTTCATTCATCCATCGGGTCGAGGTCTCATTAGAAAATTTAGCGTAGGAGTACAATATTAGTTGGACATCGGCTAGATAACTCATACAAAGATATTTATTTGGACTATATATTATCTTTTATTTTCTATTTGCATACTCCCTATATTTTTTACATTCTATTTACATACTTTAAAAATCGATTTCTTCTAACTATGGCAAAGGTGATGCTGGTGCAAGTTGCCAACTTGATTAATTTTTGCAAGTTGCCAACTTGGTTATTGAACGACGACATAAAAGAAATCGGCATTTATTATTTCACTAAAAAGTAGTAGTAACAAATTTTATATTCCACACAGAAAATAAAACAAAGAATGAATAAAAAATACATATTCTTGTTGATATGGAAGTTAATGATGGTGAGCCAATTAGAAGATCGATATGTTATAGCACTCACCTACTTTAATGATTAACATCGTTAACGTCAAACATTTCTCATTTAATTAGCTGTTAAGAGATCTAAATCTAAAATTATTAAATCAAACTGTACGTTGAGATACCATTTTTAGGGGAGAGAGTCGTAACAGTAAATAAAATAAAAGTGTATTTATTACTCCTTAAGTCCTTTATGCTCTTCTGTTCTGGTAAGCGCTTCATAAACCTAGATCTACTTCTGTCTTCATAAACCTAGTTCCACTTACTGTCTTCTTCGTTGATCTTATTTCAGATGTGATTCTTCTTTTGCATGTATCTCATAGATTGATTTGTATAAACACACAAGAAAGAACCATCACCATGCCTTCGGAGTTAACTCAGGAAGAACGATCCGCCCTCGCACAATCCATCGCCGAGTTCCACACTTACCAGCTCGGTCCAGGAAGCTGCTCCTCGCTCCACGCGCAGCGAATCAACGCGCCGCCGGAGATCGTCTGGTCAGTCGTCCGTCAGTTCGACAAACCGCAGACCTACAAACACTTCATCAAATCCTGCTCCGTCGAGGAAGGATTCGAGATGCGTGTTGGATGCACGCGCGACGTGATCGTGATCAGTGGATTGCCGGCGAACACGTCGACGGAGAGGCTCGATATACTCGACGACGAGAGGCGAGTGACGGGGTTCAGCATCATCGGAGGAGAGCATAGGCTGGTGAATTACAAGTCGGTGACGACGGTGCACAGGTTCGAGAAGGAGAGACGGGTATGGACGGTGGTGCTCGAGTCGTACGTCGTGGATATGCCGGAAGGGAACTCGGAAGACGATACAAGAATGTTCGCTGATACTGTCGTTAAACTGAATCTGCAGAAATTGGCAACTGTCACCGAAGCCATGGCTCGTAACGCCGCCGGTGAGCGAGGCGGTTCTCAGGTGACTTAGAAAACAAAATTATATGGAAAGAAGATGAAAAATGAAAATTGTTTTTTCTAAAATTACTTTGTTGGGAAATGTTATTTACGATGCTTTCATATAAGACTAGGGATTAACCCGGGCTACGCCCGGGATTTTTATTTTTTTTCTAATTGAAGTTGTTAAATTATTTATATTTATATAAATGTTAAAATGCATGTCATAATTAAAATTTATTTTTAAATTTTAACACGTTAAATTAACATATTTTTTACTATTTAAATATTTTTTTGTAATTTTATTGGCTATCTAGTTATCATATTTAACAAAACTATCTTTTGAGTGTTGGAATAAATGTTTTAGAGATTTTATTAAACTGCAGAGTATTTTTGGATCGACCACATGCTCAACATTCGATCGATCCGTAAAATGATGGTCGATCTCCTTGGCCAGGTAAGTATAATTTTAGCAAAAATATCTTTTATTTTCAAATATTAAGTATATAACTATTCTTTTTAATATTTTTTAATTGTATTTTTGATTAAATTATTGTATTATAATGGTTATGTAAATATTTTTTGTGATGTTTGAATTTTTGTTGTTCGTATACTTAACCTAGATGATATTGATGTTTAACAATTTATTGTTTTCTGGAAATAGAAAATAATGATATATCAAAACGTATCTAATACTTGTTAAATGATATTATAATGTAAATTACATTCATTATTTGAAAATAAACATTTGTTGTTTTTATTTTTATTTTAAATCAGAAATTATTTTTATTTAAAAACATTATTCATATATAATATAATAGTTTAAGTTTGGAAGATTAATCTAAATATATAAATTATGTATATTTTTAAAAAAATAATTTAAGATATTATATATTGAGTATCTGAATAAAAGCTGAATTTCTTATCTTGAAAATCAGATATTTATATTTTTGTCTTCATGTTATACTCACCAATCCATCATTGAAATTTATAACTCAGTACGTTTTTTAAAAAACTTAGTTTTAAGTAATAAACGAATTTAATAAATTAAATTCATCACCTATAATGTTCTGTAAACTATATTTGAAAAGACTCTAAAATTATATTTTAAGCATAATATTATTATTATTTAATTTAAGTTATTTTAAACATAATATATGCTAAACCAACTTAAATTATATTTACAATAGGACCATCCTAAACCGGTTAGTAAACCAAAAACAATACTAAACCAATATGAACCAATACTTGATTCGGCGAGGAAGGAAGTGTTTCGGGATAAACGTTTGAATGGTTATTAACTGAAATGGTTTGATCATAAAAGAGTTAGTATGAATATTAACAATAAAATTATGGATTAGATTAATTTAAATTTGTAAGAATACCTTTGAGTCTATGAAAAACAATTCAATTCCCATGAATAAGTTTGGCTTTTGGAAGTTGCGGGTTTCCCAACAATGAATCCACATAACAAAAAGTTTGTTGTTATAAAAAAATCTCATTCAAGGTCATTAAAGGTTTTTGGGACGGCAAGAGTTGATAGTGAAACTATTTTTTTGCTCGAGTGCTTTGAAATTTTCCTTAATAGTGTGAGATTGATGTGGATGGAATAATGAGTTTTATAGGGACTTTTTTGATGTAAAACTATACATTTTTTTTGTTTAATGTGGTATTTCCATTTTTATATAATTTACTACCATTTTAAGATAGAAGTACATTTTAAGATAGATGCTTAAATCTTAATGTACTTTTTCCATTTTTTAAAATGTTTATTTCCATTTCTTATATTTTTATTTACGTAATATCTATATTTTATATTTTTAAATAGATATTTAAATATTAATGTACTTTTTCCATTTTTAAATTGTGTATTTACTTATATTATATATTTTACATTTTAAGATAGATGTTTAATGCTTGATGAACTTTTTCCATTTTTAAAAAAATTGTGTATTTACTTATTATTACATATATAATTCATATATTATATATTTACATTATTTACTTATTATTTATTTTCATGTATATGTATTTCCATTTCTTGTACTTTTAATTTACTTAATATCTCTATTTTACATTTTAAGATAGATGTTTAAATCTTAATGTACGTTTTCCATTTTTTTAAATTGTATATTTCCATTTGTTATACTTTCTATTTACGTAATATCTAAATTTTAAATTTTAATATATATTTTTAAATCTTAATGTAATTTCCCATTTTTTAAATTTGGTATTCACTTATATTATATATTTACTTATTATTTATTTTTCTTTATATTGTGTATTTCTATTTCCTATAATTTCTATTTACTAATAATTTTATATTTTAAGATTGATTTACATTTTAAGATAGATGTTTAAATACTAATGTATTTTTTCCATTTTTTAAATTGTGTATTTCCTTTTCTTATACTTTCTATTTACTTAATATCTATATTTTACATTTTAAGATAGATGTTTAATATTTAATGTACTCTTTCCATTTTTTAAAAATTGTGCATTTACTTATTATTGTATATATAATTCGTATATTTATATATTTATAATATTTACTTATTATTTATTTTTCTATATATTGAGTATTTCTCTTTCTTATACTTTATATTTAGTTAATGTCTATATTTTATATTTTAAGATAGATGTTTAAATCTTTACGTATTTTTCCATTTTTAATGTAAAACGGCAATGTTTAATAGAAGAACTTGGATAAATAGTCAAATAGTTAGATTTATGTTTTTTTTTCTTTTTTTAATAAAATGGTAATGTTACATTATGAAGATAACCCGTTTTTTTAGTGAACAATGGTAATCTTACATATGTTTAATGTAGTTTTTCCATTTTTTTATGTTGTATGTTTACATATTATTTTTATTTTTAAATGTAAAATGGTAATTTTACATATGTTTAATGTAGTATTTCCATTTTTTATGGTGTATGTTTACATATTATTTATTATTTTCGAAATTATATATAATTTTCTTTTTTACAAAATAGTAATGTTACATTATGGAGATAAGCCGTCTTTTTTTTTAGTGAAAAATGGTAATCTTACATATGTTTAATGTAGTTTTTTCATTTTTTATGTTGTATGTTTACATATTATTTTCTTAAAATAAAAATGTAAAATGGTAATCTTACATATGTTTAATGTAGTATTTCCATTTTTATGTTGTATGTTTTACATATATTTATTATTTTTAAAATTATATATAATGTTTTTTGTTGTTTTTATAAAACGGTAATGTTACATGATGGAGATAAGCCGTCTTTTTTTAAGTGAAAAATAGTAATCTTACATATGTTTAATGTAGTTTTTCCATTTTTTTATGCTGTATGTTTACATATTTTTTATAATTTTCAAAAATAAGTAATATTAAAATGTAAAACTATATTTTATGCCACGTGTCATCTTTCGAGATTATATTATATATTTACTTATTATTTATTTTTCTTTATATTGTGTATTTTTATTTCTTATACTTTCTATTTACTAATAATTTTATATTTTAAGATTGATTTACATTTTAAGATAGATGTTTAAATACTAATGTACTTTTTCCATTTTTTTAAATTGTGTATTTCTTTTTCTTATACTTTCTATTTGCGTAATATCTATATTTTACATTTTAAGATAGATGTTTAAATCTTAATATACTTTTTTCATTGTTTTTAAGTTGTGTATTTCTTTTTCTTATATTTTCTATTTACTTAATATCTATATTTTACATTTTAAGATAGATGTTTAATATTTAATATACTCTTTCCATTTTTAAAAAAATGTGCATTTACTTATTATTGTATATATAATTCGTATATTTATAATATTTACTTATTTTTTTTTTATATATTGAGTATTTCTCTTTTTTATACTTTATATTTAGTTAATGTCTATATTTTATATTTTAAGATAGATGTTTAAATCTTTACGTATTTTTCTATTTTTAATGTAAAACGACAATGTTTAATAGAAGAACTTGAACAAATAGTCAAACATATTTATGTTTATTGTAGTATTTCCATTTTTATGTTGTATGTTTTACATATATTTATTATTTTTGAAATTATATATAATGTTTTTGTTTTTTTTATAAAACGGTAATGTTACATTATGGAGATAAGCCGTCTTTTTTTTTAAGTGAAAATAGTTATCTTACATATGTTTAATGTCACGTGTCATCTTTCTAGATTATATTATATATTTACTTATTATTTATTTTTCTTTATATTGTGTATTTTTATTTCTTATACTTTCTATTTACTAATAATTTTATATTTTAAGATTGATTTACATTTTAAGATAGATGTTTAAATACTAATGTACTTTTTCCATTTTTTTAAATTGTGTATTTCCTTTTCTTATACTTTCTATTTGCGTAATATCTATATTTTACATTTTAAGATAGATGTTTAAATCTTAATATACTTTTTTCATTGTTTTTAAGTTGTTTATTTCTTTTTCTTATATTTTCTATTTACTTAATATCTATATTTTACATTTTAAGATAGATGTTTAATATTTAATATACTCTTTTCATTTTTAAAAAATTGTGCATTTACTTATTATTGTATATATAATTCGTATATTTATATATTTATAATATTTACTTATTATTTTTTTTATATATTGAGTATTTCTCTTTTTTATACTTTATATTTAGTTAATGTCTATATTTTATATTTTAAGATAGATGTTTAAATTTTTACGTATTTTTCTATTTTTAATGTAAAACGGCAATGTTTAATAGAAGAACTTGGACAAATAGTCAAACATATTTATGTTTATTGTAGTATTTCCATTTTTATATTGTATGTTTTACATATAATTATTATTTTCGAAATTATATATAATGTTTTTTGTTTTTTTTTTATAAAACGGTAGTGTTACATTATGGAGATAAGCCATCTTTTTTTTTAAGTGAAAAATAGTAATCTTACATATGTTTAATGTAGTTTTTTCATTTTTTAATGCTGTATGTTTACAATGTAAAACTATATTTTATGCCACGTGTCATCTTTTGGGAGAATTTTTTTTCGCTGATGTAGACGTCCTATGGAGCCTCAAAAGGTCCCTTTTATTAGTAGAGATTCTACACTTTTGTCTGTTTTAACCTCAAAGTTATTTAGTATCCATTTAAGTCTAAAGGTTATTTTGGACATTGAGCATTCCGGATAAGTAGGAATCGTTTCCTCTTTTGGTAAGTTATATTTCTGCGCGTCTTAGTCAAAACTTTCGTCTACGCAACTAACTCTCATACAAACCATACTAGAAATGTAGAGATAATGGTTTCTCGTGATATTTTTATTTTTGGTTAGTTATATCGTGATAAATTTTTTCACGTGTATTTCTTCTTTTGTGTAGGTTGATTTTTCACGTTTATTTTGTTGCACTGTACACGTTATCCGTGTTAAATTAAATGTAACTATTTGTTTTGGATCAAAACTGTTACTATTTTACTTTTGCTTTACAGTAGTAAAATGATTGGGTTTTCTTCTTAAAGAGAGCAGTGAAATAAATGTACTTTTGGTGTTTATATAAAACTACAAAATATAAAAAACTAGGGTAAACCCGCCCTACGGGCATGTGACCAAGTAAAAAACAAATAATACAAATTTATTTTAAATGTTTTTCGGTCAATTTATTTTAAAATTTTAATTTACTTTTAACTAAAAATAGTACTAAAGTTCATATATTTTACAGCAATTTTAACTGTTCATATTAGAAATTATACTTGTCTAATTATTATAAAATTGTAAAAAAAACTTATTTTTATTTTTTTATACATTTTAAAAATCTAAGGATTTCACGATATAAAAAAATAAATTATTCATTATAACTAAAAATATTTTAAGATAGTTAAATAGAAAAGTATGAAACTATTGTTACTCTTTATACATATACATCTTTGTTAGAATATTATATGTATTATCATATATTAAAACAAAGTTAACCATGTTATTAAAATAAATATTACTGTCTAGCTTATAATATATAATCTTTACAATATTTAATTATATATTTACTATATTGATTGTGTTTTGTTATTGAATACAATTATTTCTTTTCTTTATTATAGATTCATATATATTAATCTTATACACATATTTAAATTAATATAATTTAGTATAAGATTCTTATTTGAAATATTAGTAATAGAAATTTATTAAATCTACTATTCGTTTAGATTTTTGATGAAAAAGCGGTTTTTAATTTATTAAAATATCCATTTAAGTATTTAATAAACAAAAGACATATAATTAGTTTCTAAAGATAATTTTTGAAATCAAATAATGTTTTAAATAGTTATAAAGCTTATGTAAGGAAAATTGTATTTAATTAAAGTGCTGAAAATAGATAAAGTTTCTGAAATATAGGAAAAGAGTGTTTACAAATGTGTATAAATAAGCTGTATTTTGACTACGATTCTTGCGTTGCTTTCCAAAGACTCGTTTTAACTTACCAAAATGCTACGATACAACAACGTCTTGGTTCCAATTTGTATTGAGAATTCGTCAACTATTTATATTCAGTGAACACAAAAATGATTTCTTTGGTCCAGTCTCTGACTCTGTTTTTGTAATGAGGATCTTAATTATTTAGTTATTAGTAACATTTTGGAGAATGAGATGTGAATATGTAAGGGGGAAAACGGCTGATTATTTGCCAAACTCGTGTATTTGAGATCAGTAACTTTTTAAAACTCGATGTATATCCTTGCAGAGTCCGGAGTGATGGGTGGTTATGTATCTTGTTGGGTTAACCTGATACGACTGTTGGAGGAAGAAACATTGTTTTAGGTTTTAAAAATGTTGGCTTTTATTGTGTTACAAATTGACCAAAATTAGCTTTAAAAAACAATATGATTGGAATATGTTTAAGGTAGCACTATTGTTCGAATAATTTGAAAATATAGCAGCTAATAGATATCAAAAGCATGCGAGTAAATAGCAGTATCATAAAGCCTTCTTGACTGTATGCTCCGTTGTTGGCACTGGTCCTTCTTCAACAGTGCATCTGCCTAAAGCAACCTGAACATGTGCGGTGATGGTCTCTAGGAAGAAACACATCTGCCTCCCGCCTCCGAACATATCACTGCAAGGGTTGTCGCAATTGAAATCTATAGTAGTGTATGGTGTAATTGTCATAAGAAAATGACTCAATTCTCAAGAATCATGTCCACTTTTTTGTTTCCATTCAACAACAAAGATAAATAGAATCATAATATTATTCTTTTAATATCTATTATATATTTCTTACCCAAGATAAATTCAAAGTGTTACAAAGAAACTTGAACATCATCTCAACTGATCATCATAATGAGAATCTCAGTGTCACACAAACACATAATCAGACATCTACTTTGTGTATAGAACACAATTTATTATATAGGCGGTGTGTATGTGTACTTGTGTTATTAAATGTAATGGAGTGCTTCTTTCTTCAATACACACTCCTACGAACAGGAAAAGGAAGAGTGTGTATGTGTACTTGTGTTATCCGAATTACTTCCATATCTCATTGTCCATATGCCACAATGGTAAATTGCAGCATTCTAACCTTCAAATACCACAATGGATCCTCCTAAGTATATCACTGCTTAAGCTACTTCATGTGCACTCACCACCATGCCGTTGAGGATCCACATTCTTCTGCAAAGTGAAAATCCAGATTTAAGTTTTATTCATGGCTTTCTTGGTTGGTAAGTACATCAACAAATTAAAATTAACAGATAAACATGGATGATTAAAGAGACACTCGATAGTAGGCAATGTACATGAAAGTCTGAGCCATTTACCTTCTTTTGTGGATCTTTCTCAAGGTTTGATTGAAAAATTGTTCATGTGATGTCATAAACATGTTTAAAACCAAACATGAACCCCAGCCGCCAGATTACAATAACCAAAAGAAAATAAAGCTTTCCATCAGCGAATGCAAGCACAGTGTTTTTGAAATGAAAATCTTGTACCTTAACTGTTAAATCTTTCTTCAGCTCTATCGTTTCAGTAACATGCCTTACAAAGAACCCCACTAACAACAGAGAGAGCAACTTCATTCACCCCTTGATCGATCGTACACCTCCTTCTTACAACTTGCAAGGCCAAAACACTGTATCTAAAGGCATACAAAAGCTCAGCACAATAAAATCAAGGATTACATTTGAAAGCTGGAAAAATAAGCAAGTATTACCAAATGCAGTGGATATATTGGATGGTCAAAAACAGAACCATAGCTCATGTAGATGACTGTTTCATCATTGATACACTTCCAATATACCACGTCATCCTTACTCTTTCTGTCACACTTAATAGATGCAGACGAACCTTGCATTTGATCCTTTCCTGTAGCCATCTTTATCTCTCACCTTCCGTTAATTACCTGATCTTAACCCCGAAGAAATCATGCGACAACGAAAAGCGAATCAGTGAATCATATGCTTAGCTCTATAAATGATCGAGAAGATTGAAATGATAAATTTCAAGGCATGAGACTGACCTTTTTGTAATATGGATTCAGGAGAACAAAAGGCGGAGTTAAATAAGAGACCTGAGAATCCAGCAGGAGCATATCAACTCCCATGAGCTCTCCACCACGGCGGACATTCCTGGCCTCCCAGAAACGGAGCAACCGGACTTGAACAGTGGAGTAGGATCGGCCCGTCTGCTGATCGGAGAGGAAGACCAAAACGTTAGCCATAGCTCACATATTTAGTTTACTGGTTAGTTTAGGACGAATGAGCGAATGATTCTTACCTTTTTATAGTTGAACTTAAACCGCCTTTCAGAATAAGACCCCGCATTGAATATGGATAGTGGGTGATAGATTAATTGAGGGTTTTAAGAGAATTCGGTAACTGGTATCGTTTCGTATGAGGAAGAAGATGAAAGATCGATTGAGAAACTCTCATCGCCATGAGCTCCGGAGAGGTGAAGAAGAACACAGGATCTAACCCTTAAGGAAAACACGGCGTTTCATGCTGGCTGAGATGATAAACGGACTGGTCTGTAAGAAGTTCACACGAAGCCCGGCCCAAACGGATTGCACACATCTATTAATGAAACGCAGCGGATTGGTTATCATGACACGTGTCGCATCCAGAAGAAACGATTTGATGACGTGTCTCTCTAAGGAGAGAGACAAAGTCTTCTTTATAGTATTAGATTAACTTTGTTTTGCAATTGCATAATAGAGTTTTTGTTCATACATGTGTTTTTCTTCTGTTTGTTACACACTAGAATCAGACCGACGAATATTACATCTTTCAGCCAGGTGTAAAATGTTAAAATACCACATTTACTGAAAACGAAATAAAATAGTATGCATGATATGTCTTCTCTATATCTTTTACTTATGTATGTTAGTGTTTTTTTGTTATTATATATTATAATTATAAAAATCGGTCTGAACCGGGAATCCTACGTCAGTTATAACTTTGAATCTGAAAAAAACAACCCTTAGATCTTCTCCAACTAAACCTCTTTACACAAACCTAACATGCGCAATTTATTAGCCAGTTTTGGCTTCCACATATTCGTTCAACGTTTTCAGCCGTAGTAGGAGTAATCCGAAAAAGTAAAATTAACATGATTGTTGCCAGCAGTTTCTCAAGAAAAAGAGATTGCTGCGGTCTTATTTTCTTCATGCCGGAGCAGTTGGATCTCGATGACGTCATCATCATTGTAACCGACTCGATCTACGAAAAGACACCGGACAATCGGGTGAGGAATGCAATAACTTCGCTAGTCAAGATAACAAACGAATTGCATTACCTCCAAACAAGTACATAATACAATGGTGGCTCCTCAGTTTCAAGAGTCTTCATAACCTGGTAAAAAACACAGAAAAACCTGTCAAGGAATCAAATGAACTCCTTGAAACTGGAAATACCATTTTGTACCCAAGTCTCCAAGTCGCAAACAGGCCAGACTAACTAAATTCGAGCTGCTACACGACATCTTAGTTGTAACTAGAGAACGTAATCCAATTCACTTTGCGAAACTAATTTCGACCCACTGAAGAGATGAAGATGAAAAAACACGCCTTTCGCGAAAGGTTGGAGCAACTTGAGACCAAACATGAGGAGCACGAGCAAACGCGATTTGGAGAAGAAGAGACACGCCTTACATGAAAAGCTGGAGAAACTTGAGATCAAACATGAGGATCACGAGCAAACGGAGAGATACCGCCAGAGAGAAATTTCCTCTACGATAAACGACAGAACAAATCCGCAAGTTGTAAGCTACCCAGGAAGAATGACAGGGTCATGACAGCCACATGACCACCACAAACCACCGTGAACACACCAACAGTGAGTAACATACGTCTCCCTTGAGCTTCAACTGGACCTTATTCCGAGATAAGACACCAAGCCTCAGTTGAAGAAGAGCAAATAAATCCTCTCCGCATCAAAAAAAACTTCATAATAACAAAACAAGGAGAAAACCGAAGAAGAGATTCAATACCTACCCTTGCTACCATTGCCAAGGACAACAACTGATCTACAAAGAGGAAAACGACGATTCGTCGAAACCTCATCTTCAAAAGCCAACTCCATTTGCCTTACGACCACTGCCGCCTTGTCGAAGCTCCATAAATGAACTTTAACCACCAGATCAATCAGCCCCGAGGAATATCTAGGGTTCCAGCTTCAAAGTTTCACCAGAGATTTGGACATATCGGCGACAAGGCTAAGTAAGGGAGCGAGACAAAGGAAAACTGAAAAACTGAGAGGAGGGAGAGATCTCCGGCGCCAACACACACGGAGATCGAATGCCAGAGCATGCCAGAAAACTACTGATCGATATTGTTTAGTGTTGTGTTTCAAAAGTTGGACTCGAGTGAAATAAGATTCATAAAAATGATTAGAAGTTTGTTAATTTGTTGTAAGATTTAGCTATTGATTGATATTAAATTCTCTTGTTTCTTAATTGTTTAAGTGTTAACCATCAAAAACTTATAAAACGATTATGTAGCCATGTATAGAACCAGACTCGACATAGCTACATCAAACATTGACATACGATCCCAATTTTTTAAGAATTAATAATATAAGTTTAAAACTCCAAAATATTAAAACCAAAATTTATTAACATTTTAATCTAAATTGTACATAGCCCCTTAATTTCCATGACCGATCTTTGGCCATGTATGGAACAAATCGAAAGAGAGCTGAAAATGCGGGGAAAAGACTATAAATGTTTTTAAGAAGATGTGCTCGCGGTCCGTTTTCAAGAAAGGTTTAAGAAATTTGTGCCGTCTTAGAGCACACCCGCAATGGTGTTACCCAAAGAGGAGTTCTTAGAAAAAATGTATTTTGATTTTATTATTATTTTATTTAGATAAAAAAAATATCAACCAATCACGGATCGCCACATGTCGTGGGGGCCCACAAATAGTGCAAGGATTCACTAAGAAATAGTCTTTATTTATGGATTTTAAGGATTAAGGGTCTGACTAGTTCAAATGCAGCGGTTGCGGTTGCGGGAGTTTGTGGATGCGGGCTGTTGCGGTTTTTAGCGGTTTTAAGAGATTTGTACGACTGGTACTGCGGTTGAAAATTAGTGCGTTTGCGGGTGACTTATGACTGACTAACTACCAAATACGGTAACAATCAAATAATAAATTAACAATATTTTCATTTAATATAATTATAAAAATATCAAAAATCATAATATTATAATAAATATAAAATTTAGATTTAGAAAGTTATAATTTTAATTTTTTAAAAATTTATTGAAATTTTTTTTACTATACAATTTTATAATATTAATTAAAACATAATAGATATATTTTAATATTTTCATAATATCAATTTTTAAATTTTTATTAAATATTTTTACTTTTGTATATATATTGTTTTTGAGAAAAAGAAAAAAAATTTACCCTTCCGCAACCGTCCGCAACCGCAAATGCTAGCTGGAGCCAGCTTTTGAATTTATGAGATTCAGAGCGGTTTAGAGCGATTTGAGTGATTGTTGCAAACTGTCGACAACTGCTACCAACCGTAAAAGCTGCGTTTGTGAGTGGTAGCGGGAAAACCAGTTGCCCTCTAAATCATTTGCTTTTGATGGGATCTACTGATTATTTAATTATTTTTTCTCTAAAAACTTTTTTTTAAGGATTCTCATTGCAATGCTCTTACATGCGTAGTAATATTCAGCCCATCTCGACACTGACCATAGTGTCAGCCTGTCAGCATGTGCGCCACTTAAAATACATCTTAACATTTCTTATTTTATTAGAGAATTTGTTGTGGGCGATCAATTATGGCCGGCAATTACAACTTTTACATATGATATGTAGTGCTAAAGAAATATATTTCTTTTTTAAAAACAAAATGTACTATATTATCAAATTCCATTGTATCGAGAAAGAGAATAAAAATTATTTATAATACTATTTTTTTCGTTTCTTCTTTATTTGCATACTTAAAAAATAAAAATCGATAAGTGTGACTGGATCACAGAGGCGGAGGCAGCTGTGTGAGAGGGGGTCACTTCACCCCCTATATATTTTTGTTGAAAATAAATTTACTTGCATTTTGGAAAAAAGAATCCGGTAAAATGTTGTACAATTAGTATTCTAACCCCATAATATTTCCTCAAATATGACTTGATCCCATCAATACTATTAAAACAGAAGGTCATTTTTTGAGGTATCATTTTGTTTCAACAATATTTACAGAACCATGCCACTACTTTATTTAAAACCTATACTTTTAATTATATAGAAATATTCAACTAAATATCTTTTAATCTAAAAATTAATTTTTATTTAATTTTCTTTCCTTTACTTTCAGCGTAGTGAATATAGTTGGAGGAATTAGATTTATTTTCAGTTTTTGGATTCGATGAAGGAGCTTTGTTGATTCCCAAAACTTTAAAAAAATTCTCATGAGTTCTTCCATTCTTTTTTTTTCTTCCATTGTTCTACCAATTAGTTAAAAAATAGTCTCTTTTCTCTCTTAGCAACAAGATTGAGAAATAGGGAGACTTTACTCTTCACCTTCTTCTCTTTTCTCTCTGTGACTTTTTTTAGCTGATTCATCTTTCTTTTTCTCGCTGATTAAGCTCTCAAGTCTCAGGTCTGTGTATGCTCTTTCTTCTAGACACATCTTTTTGGGTTTCCACCTGATTTACATTATTAGGGAAACAAATGCAGACATATAAGAGTTTAAGAGCAATTCTATCTGAGTCAATCACCGGCAGATGAACTCGTGTTGCCTAGCATATCAAAAGGTATTCGATCTATTCTATGTTCCAATCAGCGTTGTTATTCAGTTGTTATTTCCTTGTGTGGTTTACGGTGTTAGTTCTTTCACTGTTAAGGTTTATCTTGATTTATGTCTTGTCATAGAAAGTTTTTTGTTTTGAATTTCGTGTAAGGAGCTTTTGAAAGAAACAATGCCCAAACATAAGGCTGTATTGATCTGGTATTTTATTTCCTCAGAAGAGTGTTCGTCTCTGATTGATGGAGTTGATGTGTTTGTAAATTTCAAGGTAAAACTCCTTATTCTCAAACTCCAGCATCAACCTCTTCATTTGTCTGATTTGACACCCTTTTCTCATCTCTATTTTTTTTTTAATGGCATGAAGGTGAGAAGTTGGTGCTGGAAAGAAACATCACTTCCTCTGCATTGTTTCCTTCTCAAAACAGTTAACTGTTTCAAGTAATGCACCAACAAAAGGAAAATTAGCTCCAGTGATTCTGCCGAGATTTATGCAATACTTAGGCATATTTTGTATATATATGTCGAATAATTCTCATCATTAATATTTTTAAATCGATGATTCTATACAGCTATTGTAATATTTATTGTTAAAAAAATATATTAAGAGATCTTAAGAGATTTAGAATTTGTGATCAACACAAAAAATTTAAAACGTTACATAACTAACAAATATAATATCATTATCTAACTACCACTATATAGTATATTCTAAACATGTACAAATAAGAGTGTTTCTAATACATAGATAAGCGTACTAAGCATATCTTTTCCCTAACTAAGAGGAATGTATTAAATTAAAGGTTTTAGAAGATTTTAGAGTATTTTAATTTTGGTTGGATTTAGGTGAAATTTGAAATTATTTGAGTGATTTTAGTAAAACTTAAAAATAAACGATATTTTCTAAGAGTTTCAAAGTTGTTTAGGTGATTTGAAATGATGATATATATTTTTAAGCTTGGGCATTCGGGGTCCAATCGGATTTCGGCTTTGTCTAATCGGGTTTTGGTTATTCAGGTTTATCAAAATCAGCCATATTTGGGTTCTATCGAGTTCGGGTCGAGATTAGTAAATCATCAGAGAACCGGTATAACCCAATGTAATTTTGGGTTCGGATCTCAATCGGTTCTTTAGTTTAAAAGTATCTGATTTATACCTAATTTGTAATCAAAACATAAGTAAAGTCGGTTCTTTGATTTTAGAGTATCTGATTTGTACTTATTTTATGACCAAAGCATAAGTAAAATCGATTCAAAAAAAAACATCAAACGTGATCATTTAAAATCAAATGAAATGTAAACATAGTTATTAATCGAAAGAAAACCAAATAACTAAAAGAATAAACGACAACAAAGTTCTCATGAAATGAAATCATTATTCAATGAAAACAAAACCAAAATATAAAAATTTCAAGCCTCAACCGCCACCTTCAACCATCAAACTTCATGTAATAGATAATTAGTTTAGAAGCATATTAAGAATTGAAACTAATTTGAAAAATAATCAATATAATTTGAAAACCCAACAACTAATTTGTTTTTTTGAAGTATATACAAAATAAAAAATAAAAAAAATATATTAGAAATTTTAAAAATAAATTAACTCTCAAATATAAATATTAAAACGAAGGTTGAAAAAAAAAGTTAAACGTGAATCAAAATCAGTTTTAAAAGATTAGCCCCCGTTGTATAAGATTGGTGGTTTATAGTATAAGAATATTTTATTCAAAAATGTGATTTTAGCCGGATAACTCAAAATTTTCTGAAAAATATGAACCATGCAAAAATTGAAGTACTTAAAATTTAACGGGTTTCTAACATCATTATATCGAACAAACTGAAAACCAAAATATTCAATCACCCTAACCAAACTCAATATCATAAAAAACTGAGCGGTTTCTATATCTTAAACCGAAAAATGAAAACATTAAACCGAACTAAAATCAAAAACCAGAAAATAATAAAATGGAGCAAACCAAACGGCCACGCTTAACATATTAGTTAATAAATAGACGGGTTAATAAATTTGTTAATAAAAAATAATCCTGCGCTTTCAAAGCGCGGGTCAAAATCTAGCGATTATTTAAAATCCATACGGTTTTTAGTTTGGTCAAAGTCCATATAATATAACTAAGCAGTATGTAATTGTTATTTTTAGTCTTTTATCTTTAACAGTTCATGTTTAATTACTGTTTTCAACCGTTTTATTTCTGATAAAGATAATTTAACTATAAATTATTTTACACGTACACATTTTTCCTTTCAATCTTCATAACAATTTTTGACCATTTTTTAATCTGAAAAATCTTTTAGTCACAATTTTAATTTTAATGACTAAGAATACTAACTACTTTGTAAGTTAGAATTTGGATATATATAATATATAGGTAAATTATTTTAATATGTTCAAAAATATTATTGTTTAACAGAACTATTATAATAAATTTAAATAAATTTAAAATGTAATTAAAATTTTGTATTAAATTAAATTAACCTTGGTCAAAAACTTTTACTTTAAATTTGTTTTACTTTGTATTCAGCTAAAAAGCTACCAATCAAGTTAAATGTTATTTTTTAACTTTTACTCTACTTGATAAAATGGAAAAAGCACTCTAAGTTTTACTCTCATATTTGTTGGAGAAATATAATTAAAACTAGCTTTTCTTTCTCTTTCCTGTTTTCACCTTTTAACATTTACCTTTTTATTTCGAAAAAATTACATTCAAAGACAGTTTCCAAGTTTCTATTATACTATAGAACAGTTTATACTATTAGGGTAGTTCTTGCTAACCAAACTCACTTTCTACCTAAAAGCTAACTAAATGAACTTGTAGTTAAAGACAATATATTTATTATATTTAATATATTCTTTTTTTTCTAACGCAATTTGACCACAACCACAATAAAGTGGGTCCATGTACTAGTCATCATAGTCTTCTCACTTCTAAGTTTTGCATATTCTTTATAAAATAAAATTTACTGTTTCAGTTTATATTTTCCAAAAATTATATTTATTTATTATTTACATTATTTTGTCTATCTTTTGAGATATATCAAGGTACATTTTTGATGGTGCTGTAACAGGTGATGTATACCTCAACTTTTGCATTATTTTGGCATTTTTGGCATTTTTGCATGTATAGTCTCTCAACTTTTGCTTCATTTTGATTTTGACCTCAATACTCTTTAAACGTGCAGATTACTCTTCAATTCCGTCCCCAAAATTTCAAATTTCTATTTTAGCCCCCTGTGATATAATCAGTGTTGTTTTGTCATATAATCATTGTTATTTTATGCAATTACGTTATGAGTTATGACATAGAGCTAGAATGTGTTATATTTGTTTGTTAACACGTCCCACACATTTGCAATAGCAGAAAATTTAATTCAATTATATTTTTACACATATTCAGCCAGTTCATACACACTCCTTTTTTTATCTTCATATGAAAAATTCTTGAGGGTGGACAATATGTAAAGAAGAAAGGCTGAACGCCCTTTTGTACATGTGGATATGTAAACTGATGTACATCCAGTTCGCATACACTCTTTTGTACATGTGGATATATAAAGCGATGTACACATATATAGTACTAAAACATTACATGTGGAAGTTTTAAATGAGATTTGTACTTTTACTAGTCTATAATCTTGTCATCTCGGCAACAACCAAATTAAAATAAATCACATCTCATATATATATAAGATTTGAGTAATATATGACATGATTCAAAATGTGTACCGTTATTTGGCTTTAAGATGTACAAATATATAATATTGTACATGTGTACACCAAATATTGTACATGTGCACATCCATAATTGTATGTCACATAAACAAAATCAGAAATATAACACATATGCTATCAAAATCTAAAATAAGTCTCATTCGCAACAACGAGAATCTTTTTTTATTCACGTAAACCACGCTTCTTTGTCCTTATACCTACACAGACAAATCTATCTCTTTAAGATGTACATGCGTACACTAACATTATGTACACATTCACGTAGTCATCTAATGTACCCGTGTACACGAACATGTGTACACTAAGTACACATCCACGATTATGATTATGTGTATACAAATAATATATAATATTGTACAAATAATATATAATATTATACATATGTACACAAAAACGCTTGTACACATGTACACACATGTTACATATACAAGATAGAAAATATAATATCAACGCATATGGTATCAAGACCTAAACTAAGCTTCACTCAAAAAATGAAAACTCTTTCCATTCACGTAAACCACTGCAGTTCAAACCAGAAAAATATATTGTGGTTGGAAGAAAAGAAATGAGTTTTTTTAGTCCTACAAAGAATCGTTAAGATTCAGATTTGAATAATAATTTCCTTAAAGCAAACTGAAGGTGTTAACATTAGTTTTGTTTTGCTTCTATTTCATGGCTGCATTTTACTGATTACCTTTTTAGGTTAATGTAAGAGGACATCGAAGTCTGAAAACAATACTAATCCATTATTTGGTATGGTGCTGACAAAAAAAAAAAAAATCCATTATTTGGTTGGTAGGATTACTCAAAAAAATCACCTTGTGGTGGAGGCGTAAAAATAGTGACCTCACTACAAGAAAACAGCGGTATTCTGACGGACGTTCCGACGGAAAATGAATTTCTCGGAATATACCGAGGAATTTCCGAGGCAATTCCGAGGAAACACAAAATTTGGCTTCCTCGAAATTTCCTCGGAATATTCCGACGGAATTCCGAGGATAATACATCTCGTCGGAATATTCCGACGGAATACCGAGGAAACTAGTATTCCTCGGAAAAAACCGATGAATTCCGAGGAAATATTATAGACGTTAGAGAGCCGTTGGAGAGCCGTTGGGGGATTTTAAAAATTCCGAGGAAATTCCGACGAACTAGCCGTTTGCATCGGAATTCCTTCGGAATTTCCTCGGACCGTCGACAGGATTTCAACTATAAATACAAGCACCCCTCTTCCTCTTCATTCACTCCATATCTTCATCCTCCCTCTCACTTTCTTTACACACGAATTTGATTCATAAAAAACATGTCTTCTTCAAATTATTTTCGTTCTTGGATCGATCGACCTCATTTGGATCCGAACACGAGATTGCTTACGGAAGAATACCAACAAGGTATAACCGAATTCATGGGGTTAGTTCACCGACAACCGGAAGCAAAAACAGGTATGTTAAGATGTCCTTGCTCTAATTGTAAAAATAAAAAAGTTATTAAACAATGGGATGTTTGGACTCATCTATATTTGAGTGGGTTTACACGAAGTTACAAAATTTGGTATCATCATGGAGAAACTGATTATGAACATGGTAGTACTAGCGAACCTCAGCCAGCGGTTAGATTAGAAGATCCAATTAGAACGGATGTAGATTACGGTGTAGGTACTGAGCAGATGGTAAATGATCATTTTAGAGGGGAAGATTTACCCAATGCCGAAGCTAGGAGATTTTATGATATGTTGGATGCTGGAAAGCAACCATTGTACGAAGGTTGCAGAGATGGTCATTCAGCTTTATCATCTGCTACAAGATTGATGGGCATTAAGACGGATTATAATTTGGCTGAAGACTGTGTGGATGCGATTGCTGATTATGTAAAAGGTATTCTACCCGAAGATAATGTAGCTCCTGGCTCATACTACGAGGTTCAGAAACTCGTAGCTGGTCTTGGTTTATCGTATCAGGTAATAGATGTATGCAGAGACAACTGCATGATTTATTGGAGGGCGGATGAACAGCGGGTTTCATGCAAATTTTGTGGGAAGCCTCGTTATAAAGATACGAGTGGAAGAGTTCCAGTACCATATAAAAGGATGTGGTATTTGCCTTTGACGGAAAGGTTGCAGAGGCTGTATCTGTCTGAACGCACAGCGCAACCAATGAGATGGCATGCGGAGCACTCAACAGATGGTGAGATCAGACATCCTTCAGATGCAAAAGCGTGGAAGCATTTCCAATCAAAGTATCCCGACTTTGCGTATGAGAGAAGAAATGTCTACCTTGGATTATGTACTGATGGTTTCAGCCCGTTTGGCAAGAGTGGAAGACAGTATTCTCTATGGCCAGTCATTCTTACACCATACAACCTACCCCCAAACTTGTGCTTGCGACGAGAGTTTTTGTTTCTCTCGATTCTCGTTCCCGGACCAGAGCATCCTAAGAGATCACTTGATGTGTTTCTTCAGCCACTAATATATGAGTTGCAACAACTATGGGCTCAAGGTGCTGAAACATACGATGTTTCGTGTAAAGAAAACTTTCAAATGCGGGCAGTACTAATGTGGACAATAAGTGATTTTCCAGCATATGGTATGTTATCTGGATGGACAACGCATGGAAGGCTATCATGTCCATATTGTCAAGATAACACTGATGCTTTCCAACTAAAACACGGAAGGAAAACGTGTTGGTTTGACTGTCACAGGAGATTTCTACCACCAGATCATCCATATCGTAGAAGTAGGAATTTGTTTACGAAGAACAAGAGGGTGTTTGACAGTCCACCTCCGGAAATTCGTGGGAAAGATTTGAAGACACAACTTAGAGATTTTGGTGCAGAAAGGACGCCAGACGTCGGTGGACATGAGCGTTTTCCGGTAGATGGTGTTGGAAACCTACATAACTGGCACAAAAAAAGTATTTTTTGGGATCTGCCATACTGGGAGGATCATCTACTAAGGCATAATTTAGATGTCATGCATATTGAGAAGAACTTTTTTGACAATCTCATGAACACGATCCTTAATGTTCAAGGTAAAACAAGGGATAATTTGAAGTCAAGACTCGATTTAGTCGATATATGTGATCGTTCAGAACTTCATGTTGATGAGAGTGGTAGGGCTCCTTTTCCCATATACCGACTTGATGCAGCGGGAAAGGATGCGTTCTTTGATTGGATTTCAAACGATGTGGAATTTCCAGACGGTTACGCATCTAATTTGCGTAACTGTATCGACAGAAAGGAAGGAAAGTTTACTGGCTTGAAAAGCCATGATTGCCATGTAATGATGCAGCGTCTCCTTCCGTTTGCCTTCAAGGAACTATTACCACGAAATGTTCATGAAGCAATTGCAGGGATAAGTGGTTTCTTCCGCGATTTATGCACAAGATCAGTGACTCTTGAAGGTATTGAAAATTTGAAGACTAACATAGCTGTGATTCAGTGCAACCTTGAGAAGATATTTCCTCCCTCATTTTTTGATGTTATGGAGCATCTTGTTATTCACCTGGTAAGAGAATTGGAACTTGGTGGTCCTGTGCAGTATAGATGGATGTATCTGTATGAGCGGTATATGTTCCATTTGAAGAAGATGGTGAAAAATTTAAGTAGGGTGGAAGGGTCTATAGTCGCACAGATGATCAATGAAGAAACTTCAAACTTTGCCGAGTACTACTTTCCAGCAGAAGTTCAGACCAAAAACAGAAGACCTGCTCGGCATGATGATAGAGGCGAACGGGCAACATATCATTGGAAGGTTCCAGACATTTTCACAGACGTTGGACGACTTAGCGGAAAACCAAAGGACCGTCGACTTACTGATCAGGAGCGCAGTCATTTGCAAACATATTTACTCACCAACTGCGATGATGTTCTTCAATATGAAAGGATTTTCATGGCAGAAAAGCGGTTCGAATATAGATACGCCACAGAGGACGAACTAGAAGAAATGAAGCAGAGAGAATTTGGTGGATGGATGTTTACTTATGTGAGTGATGGTTTGGCAAGAGGTGAAACATTTGACGATTGGATACGCGAGATGGTCGTTGGACCAAACTTTGTGTGAAGTCATATCCGAGATTTTGTACTCGAGGATATGCATTCACAACTCAGAAGAGGAGACGTTCGAGTACGACTTACGATGCTGGTGTTTGTTCTGCATCAGGAGATGATGTATACTACGGACACATAAATGAGATTTTGGAAATCAAGTATTTGGGCATGGTTGGATTGCGCTGTACTGTTTTCTATTGTGATTGGCACGACAACACTCCAGATCGAGGTGTGAGAACAGATGCATTTGGTGTTACATCAGTAAATTCAAGACGGAAGCTGCAATATTATGATCCTTTCATTCTTGCTTCTCAGGCCGATCAGGTTTGTTATATCAAGTACCCCCGGGTAAGGAACAGAGATGATCCATGGGTTACTGTTACAAGACTCAACCCGAGAGGCCGAGTTCAGGGAAGTTCTGAGCTGGAAGACCCACTACAACCAAGCACATCCGGCAACTTAAGTGCAGCAGAAGATTTAGGTGGAGTTGGCCTTGTAGTCGATTTAACCGACTTCGGAGAGGAAGCCGCCGTTCACGTAGAGGATGAACCAGTGATTGGAGAGTTTCACCAAGATCCAGATTCAGATTCATCTGGTGATGACGACTCGGAAACAGACTAGCGTCGACTTTTTTTTTTTTTTTTAAATATAAATACCGAGGAAATTCCTAGGACAGATAGGTTTTCCTCGGAATTTCCTCGGAATAGATCTTCTCGATTTAGGGACTTGATTATAGATTCCTTTTCCTCGGAATCTCCTCGGAAGTTTCCGAGGAAATTCCGACGAAGTAAGGAATTCCTCGGAATTTCCTCGGAAATTTCCGAGGAAATCCCGAGGAACATGGGGATTTGATTATAGATTCTTTTTCCTCAGAATCTCCTCGGAATTTTCCGAGGAAATCCCGACGAAGATAATTGTTTCCTCGGAATTCCCTCGGAAATTTCCGAGGAAATTCCGAGGAACTTGGGGTTTTAAACCGAAAACAACGTTTTACGGATTGAATAACATGTATATAACCTTCATTAAGTGTCTTAACCAGATTATGATGTTTGGAACTAGGAACTTTGGTGTTTTATCCAATAACAAACACTTTTACGATTCCATGAACGAAAACCACACAACATAAGAGAAACACTTATACACTTTAATAAACGGTAAAGGGAATACTTACAATTATTTTTGAAATTGTGTTATTTCATGGTTTATGATCATCTATACAAAGAATCCTCAATGGTATGCATTATAATTGTATAAGAAATGAAATACGGCGAAAATAATCGATGTTTTAAAACCCCAAACCCTGGTTCCTCAGAATTTCCTCGGTAATTACCGAGGGTATTCCGAGGAATCATGGTTCCTCGGAATATTTTCATTTAACCGGGTAAACCAAGCCGCCAAATATTTCGCGAAAATTGAATCAAAGAATTCCGAGGAAATTCCGACGGATGCATTAAATAATTCCGACGAAATTCCGACGGATAGTTTCCGTCGGACGCGTCATTTTATTAGGTCGAACGCGATCTTCTTCCCCATTTCTCTCTGCCTCACTTTCTCTCCCTTGCGATTTCCGCCGACTCCTCTCTTCTCCCTTGCGATTTCCGGCGATTTCTCTTTTCTCCCTCGCGATTTCCACTCCCATAATCATGTAAGAACCCTATCCCACTCTCTTAGGGTAGATTTGTATGGTTTTGAAGTAGATTTGATGATTTTGGAATGAGATTTATAGATTTTTGTTAGGTTGAATGGTAGGATTGTGTAAAATCGAGTTTGATTATGTATTTCACTTGATTTGGATTTTTTTTTGGTTTTTATTGATTTTGTGGTTATAAAAATCGAATTTGTAATTATATATGTATATATTCAAAACGTTTTTTGTATAAAAAATCTATTTTTTGCATTTTAAAATCATTTATATATTTATTAATGATTTTTAAAATCTATAAAACTTTTTTGTGATTAAAAATCATATATATATAATATTTAAAATCATTTTTTTGTGGTAATAAAACGTTTTATGTATTTTATATATAAAATATAAATTTTTATATTTATTTAACATTTTTAATATTATTAAAACTATTTTTGGTAATTATTAAACATTTTAAATATTTTTAAAACTATTTTTTGTAATTATTAAACTGTTTTTGGGGTTTATTAAAACTATTTTTTTAATTTTTAAACCATTTTTTATTTATAAAAACTTTTTTTGTTAATTATTAAACTATTTATATTTTTGTGATTAAAAATTATTTTTAATTAAAACTATTTTTTTTTTTAATTTACAGGTCTAATGATGATCAGATCCGGCCTCGCCAGCGTCGTAGCCGGGGTGGTATGGGGAGCCAGTCTCGGGGTTCGTCCAGCCATGTTCAGGATTCCGTTTCGCCCCACAGCTCCTACCATACATCTCCTTCTCCATTACCCGCTCCTGCTGCTCCCGCTCCCGCTGCTATACCCGCTCCTGCTCCTACGGGTCCTCCGGGAGTGATTAGTGTTGCGGAGTTGGTTCGACAGCCCGGTCGTGACCATCTTCCCTATCTCACTGAGTATCCACATGGACATGGTCAAACATGGTAATTAAACTTTTATTTTTTTTCCTTAAAATTTGATTGATTATTAATAATTTGTTCTTTTTATTAGGTTCAACCGATCCGGGAACGGGATCAGCGCATGGATCAACCGTATGATGTACTCTGCCCTCGACAAGGGACATCCGACTTTCACTCACTTCCCCGTCGAGAAGCAGCATCTGTGGTTTCGTCAGTTTGCGGTAAGTATTCAAATTTTTTACTTATATTTTTTATTTATTAAAACTATTTTTTGTGATTATTAAACTATTTTCTATATTTATTAAACATTTTAAATATTTTAAAAACTATTTTTTTAATTATTAAACTATTTTTTATTTATTAAAACTTTTTTTTTTGTAATTATTAAACTATTTTCTATATTTATTAAACTATTTTTTATTTATTAAAACTATTTTTGTAATTATTAAACTATTTATATTTTTGTGCTTAAAAACTATTTTTAAACTATTTCAGCAAGAATTCAACTGGAATTCCGATGATATGCTCTCTATCTATAACCATTTTGTCCATAAAGTTATGGACAACTATGGGAAGCAGATGTACGAGTGGAAGAAGAAGTGGGAAGTAAACAAGGTAGTTTTTAATTTATTAACAATTTTTAATTTATTAAACTATTTTTTAAATTATTAAACTTTTTTTTTTTTAAATTAAAAGGTCCCAAAGTCGATGAACGACACGGTATGGAAGGAGTTGTGTGAGCATTGGGATAAAGAAGAGACGAAAGAAACTTCTTCCACCAACTCCAACAACCGCAGGAGCGACCGTAAAGGGAAGGGCATCTACAAGCATAACTTGGGTGCCCAATCTATTGCCACTCTCGCGGATCGCATGGTAAGTTCAACCGCTTTTTCTTTAATTATTTAAGTTTCAGAATTTTATTTTTTATGCATTTTTTCAAATTTCTAATGTTTGTTTAATTTATTTTTTTTTCAAGGCGGAAGAAAATGAGGGCGAGCCGGTTGATGATCTCGCCCTAATGAAAATGGCGTATACCAACAAGAAGACCGGTCAGATTGATGATGGTCTTGTGAGGGACGTGGTCGACCTGGTCCAAACTCAGGTGTACGACGAAGTGTCTCAGCTTCAAACCGATGATGACGATTCGACGGCTTCGACCAACTTGTCCCGGGTTCGAATCAACGAAATCGTTGAATCGGTAAGTTTTTTTTTTTAAAGTTCAATTTATTTATTTCTTGATTTTTATTTTATCATCAATTTATATTATCTAAATTTATTTTTTTTATATTTCAGTCGGTTCCAAAGAAGAAGGGACGTATGGTCGGTTTGGGTCGTCGCTCCCGGTCGGCTGCTCCTTCTTCTGCACCACCGCCATATGTTGATCCGGAAGTTCTTACGGCTCAGCTGAAGGACAAGGATGATCGGATATCTGCGTTGGAGACCCAGATGGCAGCTCAACAGGCGGGCTATGAGACCCAGAAGAGGCTCAACGAGCAGATGATGGAGATGATGAAGAGGATGTACCCGAACGAGGTGTTCCCGAACATCCAAGACCCGTAGTTTTTTTTTTTTTTACCAAAAACTCTGAATGTTTTATTTAACTTTGAATATTATCTACTATATTTTATTTAATGTTTTATTCAATTTTAATTTTAATTTTAAATTTTTAAATTTAAATTTAAAAAATTTAAATTTTTTTTAAAAAAATAAATTTTTTCGAAATTCCGAGGGAATGGAGTTCCTCGGAAAATTCCGAGGGAGTTTTGTCCCTCGGAATTTTCCGAGGAACTCCATTCCCTCGGAAAATTCCGAGGGAAATATGTTCCTCGGAATTTTCCGAGGAACATATGTTCCTCGGAATTTTCCGATAAACATTCCGAGGAATGTTTTGTCGAAACTTCCGAGGATTTGACCATCGGAATTCCATCGGTATATTCCGAGGAACCTTCCGACGAACATATGTTTCTCGGAGTTTCCTCGGAATTTTGTTTCCTCGGAATTCCGTCGGAAATTTCCGACGGAATTCCGAGGAAGTATGAATTTCCGAGGAGATATTTCCGAGGACTTTTTTCGTCGGTATGTCGTCGGAATAGCGTTATTCCGACGACATACCGACGATTTTTTCCCTCAGTATCCCGATATTTTCTTGTAGTGCCTACTCGCTTTCAAACGCGATACAATCACCAAAGTATTGAAACATTAATTATCCTCGATAGAAACATATAGTTGAAAGTTGTGAATTTCACTTTGTGTAATAGCATGTTTCTTCTAGCTCAACTATGAACAACATCAACAATATAGAAGAAACTGCGAATTACAATGAGGAAGATTATCTAATCAAAACTGATACTCTTTTGGATGAAGACACTTTCATGTCTCTTGCATTTGAATGGTGATCCACTGCATTGGTGAAAATCGTACATAGAAAAATTCATATGGCACAATCGTCATATCAGAATGCAATTAACATTGATGTTATGATAATATGCTGTGCATTGTTTCCGGTAACTCATAAATACTAAATTGAGCTAAAAAGAAATTGAATTCTATATTATTATTATCTAAAAATATCATTCAAAATTAATAAGAAACCTAATATATAATAAATATACTAATAAATATTTTGTAACATAATTATATCTGCATATGCGAGTAAAACACCTAGTTATGAACAATTCTATATTTTTAAAATAAAAAATGTTTAAAAAAATAATTATTTTTAAAAAATAAAAGTGATACAAAAATAGTAGAAGGTAAAAAAAAAACTAAAAATTTGTTTCTTTTAACAACTATCATGTAGCACGCACGAATACAACATTTGCAGATAGTATCCTTTTTTTTTGTCATCTTGCAGATAGTATATAGTACTGAAAATTAATGGCTTGAAAAAAAATTAGTGATGATTCTGATTTTGTAGTTGTGGGAGGATACAAATCAAATTATCAATCAAGGATACTAATTACTTGTTACTTATATTACCAATTGGTTTTAAAATTTATGGTTGGCTGTGCTACAACTAAATTGCTTTATCCTTGTATAAAATCTGTAACTTTAAATTATTAAAAAATATTTTAATATAAATGTTTTGTATGTATTAGTAGTATATATTACCAATAAATTATTAAAACTATTGTTGGCTTGAATAGAATTAGAGTAAAAAAATCTAAACGTGTGGCCACCACCGACCTCAAACAAACGTACCGTATATAAGAAGCATATCAATCAGATGTTCGACGTCTATATTCTACTTTAGAGATAAAAGATGGCGTCTCGATTTCCCTTCTCCACTCAAACCCTCTCCTAAAACTTACTCTCATCTTCGCTTACGATCTTTCTCCAAATCAGTGTTCTCGACTTCTAGACGAAACCCTAATTTTCAATCTTAGGGTTTTGTCTTAATACGATGCTGGTGGCTAATTCCGAGTTCTCTTCATCTATTTTACCTCGTTCGCCGTTAATACCAAACCCCGTCGAAACCATAGACGAGTCGATTGGTAATAATCAGGTCTCGTTCTCGACGGAGGAGGTCTCAGTTCCGCCTCGAAACTCGGATGAGCCTCTCTCTACTCCGTTGGACGAAACCCTAATCGCGCCTTCTCCGTTACGTCTTGAGCACGGCGAGTGCAGTGATGCTCAAGTCATGAACAAGCCTATAAATCACTCTAAGAGAAACGATACACACTTGGACATTTGTTTGTCTAAATCTCCAGATAATCGCCAACAATGGTCTCCCAATGTTTCACCTGGATCCGATACTGATGTTGACTCAGGGAACCAACCCTTGTGGAGATTCAGACAAAAACCTCCAGAGATCGTGGAATCCCCTTGTGTTGTATGTTTTCTGAACTTGTGATTCTCTTTTGTTTCAGTTTTAGGGTTTTGTCTGATTACAATTTGACATCAATTCGTATATATAGGGTGCTGGACTTTTGAACCTAGGCAACAGCTGTTTCATTAACTCAGTCTTGCAATGTTTCACTCACACCGTGCCTCTTATCGAGAGCCTCTACGCATACCAATATGAAGACCCTTGTAACTGTAAGACTGACTCTCTCACAATGAGGCTTTTTATTTTTCTTATTTTGACATAACCTTGTACTTGATCTGATATTAGGCAACCAGAGGTTCTGTGTGATAAGGGCTCTTCGATATCACATTGGTGTTGCACTCGAGACCACTTCAGTATTTTCAATATCTCCGGTCTATTTCTTTAACAATCTCCGTTGTATGTATCCTCCACAAATAAAAAAAACTCCCGTCATAATATTTTTATTATATTTTTTGTATATATTTCTCTGAATTTAATCATTAAACTACCACATGCAGGTTTTTCACCTGACTTCCGGCGTTACCAACAAGAAGACGCACATGAGTTTCTACATGCGTTTCTGAATAAGTTGGAGATATGTTGTTTGAATCGAAGAAATGATGTTAACTTTGTTCAACATATCTTTGGTGGTCGTCTCGTCAGTGAGGTAAGAAGTTAACTCTAATTAACCATATATTTTTGTCAAGCAGTTTTCCTATGCGTTTTAAATTTTGATTCGGGATACATGTATCAGCTTCGTTGCTGCAACTGCAACTACGTTTCCGAGACATTTGAAGATTCTCTTGGGTTGAGTTTGGAAATTGAAGATGTTGATAACCTTCAAAGTGCACTAGATTCCTTTACTCGTGTAGAAAAACTTGAAGAGCAAATGAAGTGTGATAACTGTGATGAAAAAGTTTCAAAGGAGAAGCGACTCTTGCTACAAAATTTGCCACAGGTTATCACATTTCACTTGAAGAGATTCAAGAATAATGGATATTTCATGCTGAAGAACTGTAACTATGTCGAGTTTCCGTTGGAGTTAGACTTGCAACCATATATGAGCAATGACCAAGTATGTCAAACTGTCTCTCATCACCCTTCGAATTATTTGTGTTTATCTAAGATAACACATTTCTTTATTTCTTAATTTAGGTTGCTGCAAAATATTATCTTTATGCTCTTGTGAAGCATTATGGATCATTAGCTTATGGTCATTACTCTTCCTTTGTGAGGTCAGCCCCAAGTATATGGCATAAGTTTAATGACAAACAGGTGATACATCTAGTAGTAACGTTGATTGATTGATTGATGTAACAGTTTAAATAAATTAACATGTCTCTTGCTGTGACTTTGAAAAACCTTGGTAGGTCACTAGAGTCGATGAAGATTGTGTGTTATCACAAAATTCATATATTCTTTTCTATGCAAGAGAAGGGACTCCATGGTTTTCAACAGCCATTGAAGAGTTACATCCAATGACCGAAGAAGATACTAGCTCGGAATATCCTTCGCCAAAGTCCGTCTCTGATCCTAGCAACGAGGAGTGTTCATCTGAAATCAGTTCTGAGAATGTATCCAAAAAGGGATGTGGCTCAGCGGGAGTATCAGACCTATTACATGTCGAGACAGAAGAGAGTTGTGGAACCCACTCCGACGAGCCTAAGGAAGATAATGAGTTGTCTCAATCTGAAGAGTCTAGTGATGAGGAATCTTCCATGGAAGTGCTTTTGGACCAGCATGATCCTGATGATGATTCCAACAACTCATGCACTGAGAAAGAAGCAGATTCTTGTTTTGCCACTGAAAGAGCTACAACTGGTGTTGCCTTTTCTCCTTATTTGATAGGCTCGTCACCAAAAAAGCCGGGTACCATTCTTTTTAACTGAGTTTTATGCCTTCTTCAATTAATGTTAACCTCATGGAGCTGAGTACTTACTTGGTCTATGTGTGTGATGATTTTGCAGAAGGAAATTTTCAAATTCAACTCGAACGAGTGGAAGCTAAAAAGAACTATGAAGAAGAAGAACCTTACAAGCAACCATTACTAATAAGCCTCATGAAGAAACCTCCACCACGTGATAG
The DNA here is from genome assembly GCF_020379485.1 of Brassica napus. Lineage (NCBI taxonomy): Eukaryota > Viridiplantae > Streptophyta > Magnoliopsida > Brassicales > Brassicaceae > Brassica > Brassica napus. The sequence continues at coordinate 11,226,511 of NC_063441.1, forward strand.
AGAGTTGGGCGAAGCTATGTCTACATCTGGTTCTGCACAAAAAAAACTAAAAACATCATGAAATTGTCTAGCAGTCTGGACATGTATCTTATCAGCTTTCTTGATCGCTTAATTAGCTAAGAAGCATCTTCTAGGTGTGATAAGGGAAATATTGGTGGTGACTTTGATTAGATTAAATCAAACTTTAATACTTTGTGCATAGTAGCTGATTTTGGAACTTCCGGTTGATTTGACTTGTTTTGCTGATTAATAAAAACTTTAGAATCATTCTGTCAATGACTTTGTTTTTGTTCTAACTCCGAACTTCAAACGCCTAATGGCGACAAATTAATAAGATCACTACTATAGACCAGACCACAGGACAGTAGACAACAATTTGTTAGTGAGATGAAAGCCGGTCGGTTTGGTTCCGGTCACTTTCAAACCACTTGATTAACCAATAATTCAATTGAAATGAAATTTACCAAGTTAAATACACTAAGTAAAGTGTTAAAGCCTGAAGATTATTTGGACTATGATTATTTTTTTTTCAAATTTGAGTAGCAATATACTAGTCTCCTTCCGAGTCTACACTTTGTTTCGTTTGTATTTTGGTTAACAACTGAAAAAGAACTCTACCTATGCACCCATAATATCCCAAGTTCAAATCTCTTTCGTACATATTTAATTTTAGTTTCACAAAAAAACAACTGACAAAAAAAAATACAATTTTCTCTAGAAACCAAATAAAGAAAAGGGATGGAGGATAAGGAGAAAGCCCACCAGGGTCAGGTCAGATATGGTGTGCCGTGTCCAAGCCAAGTGATTAATTTTTGACTAAATCCATTCTTTTTTCCTTTTTGTTTGTAGAATTTTTGTCTAAATGTCAAGAAAACAACTTCTGTTAATATGTTTTAAAATATTTTAAGCGATTCCTGTTGAAATTAACATGGAAAGGTACATGCATAATGTTAATTAATGTATTATTATATAATACATTAATTGCTTCATATTATAAATTATAATGTATTAGATGATACTCTCTCTCTCTCTGTTGATGTTTTAAGGTTTTCACACATTAAAATTTTAAAAATATTTACATATGTTTTGTTTAAATTATAAATTTTATACCAACCATATTTGAATTTAAAATTATAATAAATTATTAAAACAAACACATGAATAAAATTGTAAAACATTAATCTTTCAAATACAAATAAAAAGTTGAAAAATAATTCATTTATATCACAGGTCACATTTTTTTTTTAAGATTTATCACAGGTCACATTGTGTTGGAATTATGTGTGTAATGGGAAATATTACTCAGCAATAGAAATAGAAAAACAATAAATAGGTAATACTAGGTTAAGACCCGCGCCTTGCGCGGGATGAACATTATATATAAAAATTATTTTATGTATTAAATATTTTTACATATTATGAAATAATAAATATATATTGAATAATTAAAAGTCAGTAACTATTAAATATATAATTAAATTAGTGTGAACATATAAATCAATTTTATTAATCCAATTTTTTTTAATATTTGATAGGATATGTAATTAAATTTAAATGATACTAACATACATAGTATATTTTTAATACTAATGTCTATTAAATGATGATTTCTACTCATATAGTTTTTTTTTTTTTTACAGCAAAAAACATTTACAGACTCAACTTGACTCTGTAAACCAAATCGGTAACTCCATATCCATGTGAACGACGAAAGACGGTTGTTTCCTAGCACTGCGTGCTAAGCTATCCGCCCGTAGGTTCTCCACCCGTGGTACATGAACGATGTTTGAGTTGATGAAACTTCTTTTTAAGAGCTTAATGTCTTCCATATAGCTTTCAAATGCTGGCCATTCTTCTGGTTCCGAAACCATCTTCATATAGTTTTTTTTGATCATTTGTATCTTTCATAGAGAAAAATTTAAATTACTGATAACAAAATTTTCATTGTGAGATTAATAGTTTTAATAATTTATAATTAAAAAAAATAAGTTATCAATGTTCGTTCAAAACGTTTACCAAAAAATTGTTCAAAGTAAATTTTGAAACTAAAAGATTTATGTATTTTATATGGTTTATAGTTTAATTTAAAACGATATATATATATATATATATATCAATCTTAATAATTAATTAAATTATACTTTTCACTTATATAATTTTGTAATCATTTGAATGTAAGACTTTAAACAGTTTTAGTAATTTATAGTCGCTTTTCAAAATTCAAAATATAACATATACAAAAAAAATCTAATTTTTTTTTATTATACGGTTATTGTGGTTGTTTAATTTATTTAATAGTTTAAAATTAAACAAATATGATAAAAGATACACTAATTTTTATCAAATCTTTATTATTCAAAATCATTAATATCATATATACTTTAGCCACATTAGGCAATTCCGTAAATTTTATTTAAGGAAATAATGAAGTACATTAATAATGAATTTATTGTTAGTTTAATAAAAAAACTTATTATATAATTAGATGGACCAACATATTTCTCTAATGATTCTAAGAATCATCCTAGTGATGACATGTGGCTACAAAAAGAAGTTGTAATGCTTCTCAAATAATATATAAGGGATGTGATCATCAAAAACAAGTATTGAAAAAAAAAACACAAATTATTTATGAAAAAGGAAAGAATGTGCATTGGGACTATACAAAATGTGAAAGTCAAGTGGCGTCCTTTTTTCAAAGTCAATGGACAACAAAACGCAAATAAGATGTCTGCGTTCTTGTTTAAATGACTGCATACGTTTTAATCAAAATTGCCACAAGAAGATAATCCAAAGAAGATAATCCACCAATGAAAAATTATCGTTTTGACTAAATAGTTTCATTTTTCAAACTTTTCTATTGAAAAAACAATTTGGCATCTCCCTCCATCTAAATCATGCATGACAAATGAATAAAAAGCTTTTATTATCATATGACGTCTATACAATGCGTATTATATGTTTCCTTTACTTTATTTACTTGTCGTCTTTATCTTATTATATTATATGCTACATTATAGTCATTGTTAAAGTCAGAGACTACAGGTATCATAAGGTTGCAACAATGATTTATCATCATCGGGTCAACAAATTATACATCCGCATGAAACATGGTGGTCTAATTAACAAAGAAATAAGTGAATCTTATTGTAATAATAATAAGAATTCACCACTTTAGATAAATAATTCTAGGTTTCACCTATCGAATTTCAGTAGAACAAAAAACTGTGGTTAGTTCAATATGTAAGAAGAGAAACTTATTCGTTAAAGTTGATTTAAATATGATTTTACGTTTAGGGAACATATTGATTTATTAAAACACTGTACTTTCATATCAGACGAAGCATGACAACGATTCCAAACAAGTTTTGGTATATAAAACAAAATAGGTTATGTGCCTATATGATTTTGTTATAATCAAAATAGGATTTCCTTTTCAAGTGATGTATACTGGAATAGTTAGTACTGACTTTGCTATGTTGTACCTAATTAAATGGGAACAACAACCAAACGAAAGCACTACTAAACAAACGAGTGTGTTATTATATATAATCACCCATCTTTTGACCTAAATTTCTGCATCAATCTCTTCTTTATAAATGAATCATATTAAAATGTTATATACAAGTACACATGGATTAGGTTAAAATGTCCAATTGATGAGCCGCTTATTGCTCGCTACAAAAGCTATACCAATGGAATCTAATTATGTAATCCATCTTCTTATTATATACACTAATACACATAAACACCAATAATATAACAGCGAAGTAAAGTGCGATTCACACTTGTTCCAACTCATTCTTATGCACATACACTAATTTGAAAATAACATAATTCCGAAATGATTTTGTAGTTTTTGGTATCTTATAAACTCTGTTTTTTGTTCCCCAACTGTTATGCTATTTGACTATATTTCGGATCAAACTAAATATATCTCTGCTACCGCGAATAAGGATCTGCATTGGCTTCATCTTTTTCTTTAGAAAGAAAAGGATAGCACCGAAGAATGGAAAGAGCGAGATGGTGGTTTTGGTTGTTCCGTCTGCTCGAGCTCGCCTGAGGAAACTTCCCCCAAGGATGTTATATTAAAAGTATTTTTGACACGGAAAGAGTTTTTGTTAGTTGGTTGGTTCTGTATTGAGATGGATTAATTGTTTAAACAAATTAAACTATTATAGAAATATATTACACATATATTCTATCTGGTATTTTTAAAATATTAGAAAAAGAGAGGGGCAAATGAGAGACCACTGATGACGAAAAAGAAAAATATGGGATTTTTTTCTTAATCTAACAATACTAAAAGGTTAATATACTCAATGGAGAGGCATGCCACGTCCTCTTGAAAAATCAGCCAATCAGAAACAATTGTTTTGCCACGTCATATCAGTTCCAGCTCGAGCCCACATCTCAAATCCTAAATTCCGTCTTCTCCGTTTCCGATACCCGTAAATCTCTGTTACAGCTTCGCTCTCTTCAACAATCAATTATGTTCTTCACTCCCCTCTTAATGAATTCGTTTCACCTTTCTTTCTCCTCCTTTAAAAACTGCTTCGTCTCCTAAGCTGAACTAATGGCGATGAAACCAAATCAACAATGACCCCTAACATTTCCAAAGCTTAAGCACATGATTCGTATTCTCCTCCAGGTTCGTACTATCGTCATCCAATTTCTATTTTGTTTGAATTCCTTACGGTAGAAGAACAAACCTTTTGATCTTCTGGCTGACTCTAAATCTCTCTTTCCCTGGTGATCAAATTGATTATGTTACCAATCTCAGTATCTACCGCTGGGATATCCATCTCAAACACCTTTGGATCCTCCTTAAGAATGCGCCTATCAGGGTACTTCTCAGTAGGCTCTGCCTCAGCCTCCACCACAACAATACAATCACTGCTTGCTATCATGATCATCACTGTTACTAGGATGCGAACTCTGGTTACAGCTCTTACATCCGTGGCTGGTTCGTTCCTTTATCTCCTTCTTTCTCGATCCACCATAAAAAAAATTTCTTAGATTACTGTATCGTTAACTACTAAGAGTATTGAACCAATACTCTTGATACTGATTCAATTATTGCCGTCTTAGTCTTAAAATGAACTCTCAAACTAAATGTGCATTGCCATAAGATCCCCTTGATGTGTTTAGATTTGTGACTGAGATATTGATCTGATCTTATGTTATTTCTCTAAGGTACCAGTTGATAGTTCCGACGTGATAATCTAGAAAACACTATGTAAACGTGTTGAGTTTCTGTCATCAGAACATCATCTTCTACTGTTAAACAAAGTCCCGTCTTATATATTTTAGGTGTTCTGTCTGAAACTTTCAGTGTAGTCACTTGTGATGTACCAACTTATATCATGTTTCGTTACAGTGAAGTGACTCGGTTAACGAAACCGTTTTTGTTGTTGTGTGTGTCTTGATGAATCTGTCTCGCTGCTCTCTGTTCCTGCTGTCTGTTAGAGGAATGCCGCTTAAGTTTAAGATCGAACCACTAAGACCCAAAAGGAAATTCAACTTTGTTGCCTGTTGTTTTATGTTTGTCAGATAAATTAAAGAGGAGATTCAATGGAAGATAAAATCAAGAAGAACAAGACCAAGAATAGATCACTCCATCTATATGTTAGTTCTCTGCAATACAGAGAACTGATTAAAAAGACAAGAAATGGTCCTTCTCTACAATCTGTCAATCAATGAGGGTTCTGAAACTGAAGGAAATGTAAGACTCATTATACATCCTTCCTTTACTAAATAATCTCATGAAAGAACTGATTATGTGGATAACGCTTTCAACTTTTCTTGTGTGTGTGTAGTTGGAATTTTTATAAATATTGAATCTCACCTTCAGGGTTAACATAATCTCAAACTCAGATTTTTAGATTAGTATACACAAATGAGACCTTTCTAATTGCAGAATCATCCGTTGAGTTTGTGCTGCAAGAGTGGTTCATGTTGTACAAAATACATCAAAAGTCGTACTTTGATAACATCCAAGTAATATTACTTATTCATTATATCTTTTGGAACTTTTACTTTTCAGGCAAAGATGTAACATGGCTTCTCTTATTTCTTGATTTACAACTCAGTACATGTGGTGCCGTGGTGGTGTGGGATGCCTATTCAAGCTTTAGGGTTGATGTGAGTATTATTTCCTGCAATAACAAGACTGCATTTCCATCAACACGAGTTTCAGTTTTCAGGCCATTGCTCCTGACTGATGATACTCGAGTAATTAGCATGAGCACTGCATATTCTTTGTTGCTGAACCCACAAATTACTCTCAGTGAGGATTAGGCTGCAAATCGTTGGGGAATTTCCGGGTGAAGTCTATGGTTGAGAGAAAAGTGGAAATTGAGATGAAGTCACGGTAAAGAATCTTACAGTCTTTAGATTCTGATAGTTGTTTATACGGGGGAAAAGTATGAAATTATTAAAGCTGGACGTCAAATGCTAGAAATCAACAGGAACACTTTTGTTAAAGGTTGCAATCATATTTCATTTGATTTGCTGTCTTTTTACCATATCACTCTCTTACACGTATGTATTTATGTACTTTAGAGAAACCAAAGAGTGCTGAAATATAGATACTGAGGCAGGCAACAATCAGTACAAATATATATTTCACGAAAGACTTTCCTAATTTTTACATTTATGTACACACATTACATGCGGATCGATTGATAAACAATACCAATAGTCTCCTCCCAAACTTTTAGAAGAAAGAGGTATAGAGACTGGTCGATGCCTAGCTACCATCTCTTGCCTGTAAAGCTTCCATAAGAATTTTCTTCGAACATCTTTATGGGAAAAATCTTTGGCTTCTAAGCTCAAAAAGCTTTGATTGAGAATCCTGAATCTAATAACATAAACCCAAGAGCTGAGGAAGCTTAAACATACCAGACGTGTGTTTTTAATCTGTTCCAGTGAACAGTTTTTCACTTTGGTCGAATTTCTTGGCTTTTATGCCTGCTAATAGAACTTGGAGACTGAAAAAGGCACAGACCGTATATGCTATAGTAGCTGGTATCTGAGAACACAAAAGGAACACGACGATGAGGTAAAAGGTTAAGAAAAGAGAGTACGGTTGCTTAACTTCCCCCAGCAATAGGCTCCTGACTCGGGAGAATGATTGGATCAACGTGTTTATGATGTAAAAGACGTTAAAGATCAGCAACAAATGTCAATGCTTGATCACACCACTAAACAATTTTTTTGATGATAACAAGGTTTTAAAGTACTACTCTATTTCATATTATACGATCTTTTGGTCATAAAACTAATCAATTTTTATTTAAATATTATTTAATAATATACATTTAAACCAATCAAAAACATTAAAATATAATATTATTATTTAACCAAATTTCAAGAAAGTTAAAAATATCTTAAAAATATTAAAACATCTTACATTTTCAAACATCAAATTTTCTCTAGAACATTATGAAACGGAACGAGTAATATTCAAAACTTATTAACAAAACAAAAAGAAAGTAAGCTATTAGGTTAAAGGAACATTTAAATAAAATAATAATTTATTTTACAAAATAACAAAAATTAAACAGGCGGAAAAATATCTATGTAAAATAAAAGTGCAGAAAAAAGCGTGAGTAAATATTTTCTTAACTCTAAATTTTTTAAATGTTTTATTAATTAAAAGAAACAAATAAAGAAAATATATACAATTTTAAGTAAATAATTGTTTTACATTAATGATAACAGACAGAATAGATAATGGTGATTTTCTTTTCATCAAGACTAACATTCTTAAATATATACAATTTGCTAGGCATGTATTACAAAATATTTAGAGTCCAACCAACATTGGAAGACATAAAATTATATTTTTTTGTCTAATCATATATAAATACTACATTTAGTAATTCTGAGAAATGTAAGTATTTTTATTAGCATGGTTTGTATCATTCTGAAAGTAGAAATATATTTAAGATTTAATAAAATTTTCAAGTTTAAAATATAGTAATTAGGTAAATATTATATAAAGTAAGAACAAAAAAAGTATTTACTTTGTTTTCATATGGATTATGAAACTAATATTCAAAACATATTTAATTTGCTAAGCGTATATACCTGTATAAAATAGATGTAGTAATATGGTGAAGCTCGCAACTAGGAATGGCTATAAGAGTCTCTAAAACCATCCTGGAAATCCTTTTGCATTTGTAGCAATTTTTATAGTCAACTTTAATGAATAAGCAATTTCTTATATTCACTCAATGATCCAATCTCAAACGAATGGTTCTGACTTTAAAATCTTCTGATTACTTTCTAAGAAGCAAGCTTAGAACTTAAAGCAAATAGGTTGTTTTTCTTAAGCTCTTGGATGATTCTTTTTTGACATAACGCAAATTTAGTGTTGCACTAATCGTCAAGATGTGGATGTTACACTATGGGACAACCAATAATTTATGTTCAATGAGCTTCAAATCATAAGTAGTCGGAGATATAAAGTTGTCATGGCGACAAGTATATCCCTAAAATATATATAAAAAAAATACAAACTTAAAAGTCTGATACATACTCTGATTAATAATTTGCATGAAAATTATTATTCGCTTCATTATCAGCCACACAGTTTTACCTTGACACAATAATAAAAACATCAAAGACTTCAAAGGAAAAATAAAAGTAAAGTTCAATACATTAGTTAGAGATAAACTTCCAATCTACAACTCCTAAGATTATAATCAAGAAAACAAAATTAAGAATAAATTCTCGGCATCTTGAGAACTGTTTATGTATTATGAATTCAATTTTGATATTTTGGCCCAACTAACCAAAAAAAAAGTTATTACAAAAAATGCGACGAAAAAAACCTATATGCAATATACATATAACAAAATTCAGAGCATGTCTCTTTTCTTATAATATATCCTACACACTCAATAGTTTATTAACACAGACAATTCTACAATACAATATAACCTCAACAAATTAATAATGTTGGGACTTTGAAATTTTATTATTTTATAGAGATATTAATTTACAAAAGTTTTCTTAGTTAGATTTCTTATTTTTGATTCTAAGATAAAAATATATTTGATTTTAGTATATATATATTAATTGTTATTTTTTGAAATTTGACATTTTAATTTTATTATATTATTTGGTGTATATAATATATATTGCACATAATTTAAATGTGGTTTTAGATATACTATTACTAAATCTCATCAAAAATATATTAAATGGCAAGAATATAAAGATAATTTCATTGTGAATATAAAACAAATAATGTAATAATAGGTTTTTACTTATATAAAATATGTATAAATATAAATTATCAATTTATAATTTTAATGGGACCATATATTTACGTAGAATTTTCTAGAAACTTATTATTCTATCGATTTGTGTCAAATTTTGACCCGGTCCAAGTTGGGACCGGCAAAATTTATTGAGTTATAGAGATTATTAATTTATTCAATATTAATTTATAAAAGTTCTTGATATTCATACAACAAAAATAGTTAGAATATATAATAACAACTATCCGCGCGTAGCGCGGAAAACGATCTAGTTAAAATATAATGGGATTGTAAAGGATAGAGATGAGATGTCAAGCTACAATAATGGAGCACTAGTTTTCTCCACTTGGCTAATATAATATTATAACACGAAAAACTAACTTTCCCAAAAAAAATATTTTAAAGTCCATATTAATAACGAAAGGAAATTTCTTATCTCATACATAAATGCTTAATGTATAACCAACAATAATGGTGTGCGGTAAGGCTATGTAACGGAAAGGAATAACATATGAAGATAAGTCTCCAGTATATGACAAATATATTTAAAAATATGAAAATACATAATAAAGTTGAAAAATATATTTTAAAATACAGTGTTCTCTGAAAAATGATCATTAAAACCAAAATATCCTTTCATTATTTTTATAGAACTTAAAATCTTAGTTGGAATGTGGTTATATCATTGTAAGATATGCTTAGTAATATTGTTTTGTTAAGAGGATATCGCAAAGTTTGACAAAAAAAAAAAGAGACTATCGCAAAAAGATATGGAAAAATACTTTTCCTCATATTGGCATAATTTAAAAGAAAATATAATATATTAGGTTTTTTTTTTAAACATAATTGAGAAACAGAAGGAAAGGCAAAGGAGGTTTGGTTGGTCGACTTTGCTAAGATAAGAGAGAGACTGTCTTCTCTCCTCCCTTCCTCATTCTTCTCCCTCTAAACCTTCTCTGCAACAAAACTCCTCACTTTCTCTCTCTCTCTATAGAAAAAGTTCGAAGCGTTTACTCGAAAAAGACTTTGTCTTTTAGGTTTCTTAGTGAAAATGGCGATCGAGGATCAAGAGAATACCATCCGAGAAATCAAGCCTAAGAACAGAAGAATCATGGTACTTTAAACAAAACCCTCTTTCTTGTTTTCTAGTTTTCTTCTCTCTGTTCTCCAAATGTGCAATGTTTTGTCTTTTTTAGGTTCAGTCTCTCATTTATTTGAATATTTTGTCTGGCTTTGTGATTTTTATTTTGAAAATGGCTAAAATAATCGCCTTTTGAAAGAAAAACTGTAAAATGGTTCATCAGTAAAGTGCTCTGTTTAATAGATATGTTGAAAACAGAGATATGTTTAAACATAAACCATGTAATATTTTTTGAAATAATTCATCAAAATTGAATACTGGTTTTGGTGTAGGGAGCTGGTGGACCGGAGGAGGAAGATAACAGGCAGCCGCCATGGCTGAAACCTCTGCTTCAGGAGAAATTCTTTGGTCACTGCAAGTTTCATGTTGACTCTCACAAGAGTGAATGCAACATGTACTGCTTAGACTGTACCAACGGTCCGCTTTGCTCTCTCTGTCTTGCCCATCACAAGAATCATCACACCATTCAGGTACGCTTTTTGCAATAATTCAAATTAAATTAGTTTTTTCTTTGTTGAGGTTTTGAATTTTGTCCTGCAGATAAGGAGATCTTCTTATCATGATGTTATAAGGGTGAATGAGATACAAAAGCATATTGATATATCAGGGATCCAAACGTATGTGATCAATAGTGCTAAAGTCATCTTCTTGAACGAGAGGCCTCAGCCTAGGCCCGGGAAAGGTGTGACCAATACCTGCAAGGTTTGCTATCGTAGCCTCGTTGATGATAGCTTCCGCTTCTGCTCTCTTGGCTGCAAGGTACAATTTTTTTTATCCTTTTTCATTTGTGTTAAAGTCAAAAGGAAGAAACTTTGGTATTGGGTACACACATTTTAAGGATCTCTTACCATTTCATTGCCTTTTTTGAGTAAAAAGATGAAAACTTTTTGAAATGGGTCATCTTCAAATTTGGTTTATTCTTTTACAGTTTCACCTAACGTTTCCAAGCATTAGTTTTTCCTGTTTAGTCTTGTCCAAAAAAAGAACAAAACTTTTGATATGGGTCAGATTTGTCTTGTACATTCTTATAGCAGCTCTTTCTCAATTCTCATAATCATTATCTGATAAAACTTTACTTTTTATGTGTGTTTTGGGAAATGAAATAAAGATTGCTGGAGCATCTAGAGGATTTGAAAAGGGAAGGAAGAACCTTGTGATGGAATCAGATGATTCAAGTAGCAGCATTGGAATTGGGAAGAACATTCAGAGTTTCAGCCCATCAACACCTCCACTTACTGCATCTAGTCACTGCAGAATCGCCAAGCGAAGAAAGGGAATCCCTCACCGGTCTCCAATGGGATAAATAAAAAGAAGCAAAAGTGTTAAAAGCCAAAATACAGAAAGCTCATTTGCCAGTTTCTTCATCTATAAGATTACACACAAAGGTTTAGCTAAGACATAAGCTTTCGTCTCTTATCTTTTTTTATATACCGAAGAATTGGCCTTTTGCTTGTGTTAGGTGAAAAAAAAGGCCATATAGGTTTTGTTCTACTAATGGTAAGTCTGTGAATATGTAATGTGCTTTTGTATATTTATGTTATGCAAAAAGGGTAGAAGGTAAATATAGGGCTTTGAAGGTGGTAAAAGTGGAAATAAAACAAAATTAGTTTTGGTTGTAAATTTGGTTTGGTTAGGTGCCATACATGCATCTGGAAAAACAAAATAAGTAATGAGATTCGCTGCCTTTATATTCGCTCGTTTCTATGGTTTGAAAAGTATTTCTCTGTTTTAAAATAACTGTTTGAAAAATTCAACAAATTTGTTTAATCCATACGGTGTATTAATTCTCATGGGACATTGTGTTGGAGAGCAATTGGTGGGGAAGGTGAGATTTGCTTTCTCTTTTAACTTTCTTGAGAAGAGAACCATTTGAAAAATTGAATAAGCAGTGAGAGAGAGAAGACAAAGAAACAGAATGCATAACACAATGGTTCACCAAGTGTCATCCGATGTGAAAAACTATTCACTAGTAAACCATCCCAAATTGTATCAAATATAGTAAACCAATTCGGTCTGGTCTAACTTTCTTGAGAAGAGACCATTTGAAAAATCGAATAAGCAATGAGAGAGAGAAGACAAGAAACAGAATGCATATAACACAATGGTTCACCAAAGTCCTCCGATATGAAAAACTATTCACCAGTAAACCATCCCAAATTGTATCAAATATAGTAAACCAATTCGATCTGGTCTAACTTTGTTTAGTCCAGCAGTTATTCTACATACAAGTTCAGACCATCTTCCAACACTAGTGTTGAAGTAAATATCTAGACAAATGAAAAGAAAAGATATCAGGATCGACTTTTGGGATAGAAAATTATAGGAAGTTTTTATAAATAAATAAAAAATTAGTGTTTCAATATCAAGAAAATGGATTTTGAATAAAAAAATAAAAGAAATCCTACTATATAAAAGAGACTAAATTTAAGGCTTTTGAGACTATCCACCTCAGCCAAAATATTCTCATCCAAAAAGAATTAGAAATAAATATCATTTAGAAAATAATTAACTAACATATGACTTTTGATATTTCTAGAAATTTCAAATTCGTAACTGCTAATTTATTAATAGAATCATATATATATATTGAATTATGTTCTATTTTTAATCGTTAGACATCAAGGGTAAATAAATTATTAATTTATAATATATGTAGTTTATAACTTTATATTGTAGTTATAAATAAAGAGAAAATAACCGGAGAGGGTGAAGAAACTCATGTAAAATTATGTAATTAAAATGGTAAAATGGTGAGTATGATGAGGTGAATCTAAGAAAATTTGTTGTACAAATTATGGTGCTTTCTTCGTCCACTATAATAATTTAAAATAAAATATATATTCACATAAATAAGTCAATATTTGTTGTTTTTTTTTGGTAAGATGTTAAGATTATCATTTTCTGAAAGGTTACACTGTTGTTTTTAAACAACTTATTACAATAAGGAAACAAAAATAACCAACAACAACTCAAGGTAAAAAAAGCCTTAAGGAGGTCTTATACAAGAAAGATAAAAAGAAGTAGAGAAAAGGAGAAAGAAGAACTTGCCGGGTAAGAGAGGAGACGGTCACGCATCATACGGTCGAGAGAGGCAAGGATGACTGATGAAGGTGAAGAGACAGCTGTGAACACACGAGCATTACGCTCTTTCCACATCAGGTAGATGGCTGACTGAAAGTAGAGCTTGATGACTGGAGTAGCATGCGTATCTGCGTTGACGCGAGGTTGATTGATCCAGGCTGCAACAGAGTGTATATCAGCCGGAGGAGAAATCTAAACTTCAGCAGCAAAATGCTTCCATATCAAGCGAGAGAAAAAGCACTCAAAGAATAGATGATGGTGAGTCTCTATTTCCAGATTACAAAGGACGCATGTTCCTAAGACATTTAACCCCAACGCCTCAAGCGATCCTTGGTTGGCAGTCTTCTCTGAAAAGCCAGCCATGATATAAACGCATTACGTGGAATATGTTCCTTGAACCAAATAGTCTTGTACCAATATTTATTGTTGATAGTGTTTATATTTTTTTCTGACGTTAGTATCCATATTTTTTAGTAAAGTGATCCAAAGAGATAAGTTTGTGGAGCTAACCAAACGAGGATTATAGTGTTTACTTTAGAAAAAGTAATAGGTTGAATGATAGATGGTGTGCGTGCTTTTTCACATGGAAATCTGCACATATATTAAAATTGTAAGATTTGAATCATAGAGAAAATATAGTGTATATGACTGAAGTTGGTCCATTCCGAAACTAAAAATGGCTAAAATTCTTCTTTGTCAAAATGCATAGATGTGAATCTTATATGAATAGAGTTCTCCATTGCTTATAGCAGTGTAATAAACTCCGTGTGTAAAGAAGAAGAAATGTTATATAAGTGAAAACAAAAAATTATGATTTTTTTTTCTTGTGCCTATAGGCTCTTTGCAATTTGAAGAAGAAAGAACATATTGTGTGAAAATCTTTGGCTCGGTCAAATTTTATCCAGTTGTTTATAAAACTGTTTTTATCTGATTCATGTAATTTTTCAGTGTTGATTTAAAAGCCCAAAAAACCTATCTATACTGACTTTTTGATATTTTTTTTCTGTGATTTGAATTTAAAAAGAGATAAAACTTTCGATAAGTTATGTAAACTCATAACAAGTATTTAGCTTTAGAAAGCCTTTACATGTTTCAAACTTATAGTATATACATATATAATATTTAAAATTATGCATATAAAATATGTGTAAAATGTGCCTAAATATATTTTTCTTCTTTAATGTGTTAATCGTACTATACATAACATTATTTTAAAATTTCAAAAAGTTTATGTCACATACAAAAAACCATCAATAAAAAATATAATTCTCCATCTACAACAAGAAAAATGAAAAATTATAAACATATAAATTTAAATTAAGAAAAACTAACATCGGAAAAACAAGAAATTAATGTAAAATAAAACAAACCGACAAATAATATTATAAATAAAATAAATTTATAAGACACAATCCGCGCGAAGCGCGGAAAAAATCTCTAGTCCCACTATATAAAAGCAGCTATTTTTAGAGCTTCTAAAAGGTGCCATGTAGGACAAGATATTCCCCACCAATCAAGCTGCCAAGTCATCTCGGATGTTTAACTGACAGGCCCAAACCATTACAGCAGTCCATTTGCAAAGGTTTCTGTTTGTCTTTCCAACTCTGGGCTTAACAGCAAAAATATTCATTAAAAAAAGCTCTATAGTCTCTTGACTCTAACCTCAGCTGCTAATAGACCTTTAACATTCTTCCTCTCAGAAATCACCCGTTACAATATGGAGTCGTTTATCACAGCAAATATCCCCGTTAATTTCTTCCCCAATGATAAAACCGTCAACTATTTGGCTTCCCCTCACCAATTCTATAAAAGCTGGCATAGTTGGAAAGCATGATCTCTCTAACAACAAGCTTCTGGTCAGAAAAGCTTAGGAAATTTGCCGCCTTTCTGACGCTCAGTTCAATCATCCATCATCGGCGTTGTAAGACATCACTGGTATTTGACTCCGTTTCATCTATGTTATCATTGGATTTGACTGGGTGAGATCTGTAAAGATGTGATCTATCTGAAAATTGAAGCCTATCAAAAATTCACAATTGAATCAGCTTCAGTTGTGGGTATATCTAAAGTATCTTACTTTTACTTACACCCGTGTCTATTCCATGTTGTAGATTATTTTCAAAATACATGCAGCGATTAAGTTGAGTCGTATGTCCGAAAAGGCATTCACGAGAATTCAATAGCCTGCAAAACATTAGTAATAAAACGAGATCGTTCACTTGAATTACAAATATTTTCATGAATCTGTTTGTTTAGTTGATTAAAAATGTGCATTTCAGGATTAAGCTTAATATAAAAGCACTAGCAGTTCAGAGTGGCCGAGGAAGAGTAATCAAATCCGAGCAAAACATGTTATCTTTGTAAGCTGTCTTTTCTTTTTTATGGAATATGTATATTCATAGCAGGCTACGTGTTTGATAAAATGCCTCACAGAAACTCCATATTCTTACATTCCAGTAGCTTATGCTTGAAGATTGTTTTTTATAAAAACTAATCAAATTTTGTCTAACGTTATATATTTGCAGGTTATCAGTTTGACATGTATTTGATTGGACAATCTTGAAGTATCCACAGTTTGGCTCTAGCTCCACTCTAGCTCAAAACCAAGAGTTAGTAACATCTTTTTTTTGAGTTTACATAATTTAAAGCCTCTAGAGCATATTATCAAATCCTCACGATAGTATATGTGTTCCAACAGTCGAGTCTTACACGTTAACCAGCTTTGTATCCTCCAGTGCCATCTGGTGAGAGACCAGAGAAACCTTCGGGTGAGCTTTTAACTGTGCTACCCGCATGTGCAATAATTGTTAGCATCTTATCTCTAGAGCTCTATTTGTATACCTGTCACATTGTTGCTAAGTTCCTTCTTAAGGTTTTTTAATAACACATTCAAGATTTCTTTCATTAAGTGCCTTTTTTCAGTTGATGTTCATTTAATAAGTCTATGGTCTATCTCAGTCACTTTAGGCACCAACACTTTTCTATTTCTGTTAAATCTCTAATAGTAAGCTTCATGTAATTTCTATGAAATCAGCAACAACACTTAACAGTTTCATGTGTCATGCATGAGTTGAGTTTGCATGTGTAAATATTCGTTAAAAAGATTTGGTTAGTTTGGGGCACATCTGTTTTAGTTAGTTTAAGATTTGGTTAAAGGGAATGCAAGACAATCATCATTTTGTAACTGCTGTTATTCGCATACATTAACTATGGCATTGTCATTCTACCTCACACACAAAAAAGTTCTGAAGCAATTGTGCTACAAACAATCTACAAAATTGTTTGAATAAATATGTTTCTCACATGTTTGGGTATGATTCTTACAGAACCTGCAAACCTGTAGCTTTGGCTAAGTTGATGAAGAAGCAAGAGAGTAAGAAGGAATTAAATGATGAATAGCAAACTTACTGGCTGTTCCAACAGATAATTGTCAAGGTGATGTGTCAAGCTCTGGTCTGGTAGAGACTAAAGAAATGGTATTATAAGCAAAAAGGCGGAGTGAGGAAAGTGATTGATAATTGTATACTTGAGTCAACAATAAAAATTTATATATTCTATACATTTGATTTTGGCACAACAAATTTCAAAAATTTATAAGTTTTTAATTTTTTTTTTCGACCAAAATATTTGTATATAATATGAAGATTTTGATGACGGGGAGAAATAAAAATTAAATATTTTGTTAAACCATTGTAACAATCGTCAGCTTATAATTATATAAAGAAAATATGATATAGAACGCAAAATCATATGTTGTTGAGTTTGAAGAAGGATAAAAGATTTTTTTTTTTTTTTGGTATCTAAATTTCTTCATAAGATGAAGAATATGGAAAATGTGTATCAATAGTCTTCCAGCAGAAAAGAGATCACATTGTGAAAGATCATCCTCAATCAGAGCTACAAACACATCACTAAAACCAAAAGCAGAGGCATTGCGAATGGCAGTCAAGCAAATGAGGATGCTAAATTTTAAGAAAGTTGCTTTCATCAGTGATTGCAAACCAATCATATATGTGTTGCAACAATATAACGGTCAAACAACCATCCCAAAGGTCCGTACCACAGAGTCTCCATGTTACAAGATATAATGGAAAGCTCCAAATCTTATGATTTTTCCTTTTGTTATGTCCCTAGAAATAGGCTGACTTTGGTTGATGAATTAGCTAAGAATTCTAGATGTAACAATCAAAGCTATTACGCAGGTTCTAAATTTATATTAAAACATGTTGAAAAAATATAAAAAATATAGCAAACAAACTTATTAAATTAAATACAATCTAATTATTTGTTTCACAATTATATGTGCATTGTTCGCCTCAACACCAAGAACACACTTCTACTTTAAAAACACCGTTGACATTATAGATAAACTTGACAAGAGGAACAAAATAAACTCTCAATATGCAGTCAACCAACTTAGTATCCTATGTAAAATACAACCCTCAACAACATATAACAATTACAGCAGATACAATTTGTATTAAGTGAGAGTGATTTTTTTTATCATCGACTTATACAGATTCATACAATATCATAAATTCTAAATTTTTATAAACCAATAATCCGCGCATAGCGCGGACCACGATTTAGTTAAAGTAATAGCAACTGTTTTTTTTTTACTAAATAGCAACTGTTTTTGGTATTTTAGATCAGAAGTATTTTGCAAATATAAAACCAAACTATACTGAACAGAAAATATCCGTAGTGAAGCCGAATTAGAAAACACAATACTATAATCCAAATGGTTCATATACTATTAAACATTGCGGATACCTAGACCAAATCGGAACTGAACCAATAAACGAATGGTTATTTTGGATTCCGAGATATAATACATATTTAACAATATTACTTACATTTAGATGTTTTGTGCAGTGAGACGCTAACATCTTTCTCTTATGCTCGATTTGCATAAGTGGAACAAGCATATGGTAAAGTTCAAAAAAAAGAAAAAACAAGCGTATGGCACATTCAAAGCCATATTTTATTCTCGTATATTTTTGACAGAGGAATAAGAAAAAGTGAAAATTTAGTTTAAGATTTGAAGGTCGATGCCGGTATTAACAGGAGGAGCTTCAATTGTTTAAAGGGGAATATCAGTTGCTTCTGCTTCTCCACCGTAGTGGACACGAAGATTTTGCATCATGTTGTCGAGGAAGAGAGTAAAGAAACTGATGAGAAATGGTGAGGAATAACTTGAGAGGCGGTGTGACGTAATGTTTTGATGATGATCGTGGCAGTAAAGGTGATATAATTTTTGACATTAAGGTGAACAAGAGTTCCAGTCACGGACGTGTCTTAAGTTCATCAAGGATGATGTTAGTCTTTTGGAAGGAAAGAAACAAAATGTTTAATCCGTTCTTATCTTTTTTGATCTTTTGTTATTTTAGTGTCATCAGTTAAGTCAAGTAGTGGGTTGAGTGAAGTTGTTTCCATTTTCAATGGTTACGTATGATAACCATTTTTATAAGATAAGGTTGCTTTTAACAATGTGAAACAAAATGACAAAACTAAAATACCATATTGTAATCATTAATTTGACAAAAAAAAAACTTATCTTATCAAATATCAAACAAGAAAATTTGCCACTTGTAGGTTGTAACCGTAGTGAATCATGATCTTCTAGATTTGGAGACAAAAACAAGATAAACGAAATATCATCTTGTGTGATCGTGATATTATTCACCTATCAAAATCATTTTTCCCAAGTGCATTATGGACATGAACTATTCGTCATATCTATCACTGATAGAGACTAATCATTGTGGGTTCTCAGTCATTGGATTTCATCACATCGTTAATAACCGGCATTTTGATTGTACTAATTCGAGACACATTTCAGTTCAAAAAAAAAATTGAGATGCAACAAAAAGGAAATGCATGCAAAATGTAAAAGTTTTGGTGATGGTATATGTTAATAAAAACGTTTTGTATTTTATCAAACACCATGATATGAGGTGCCATAATATAATATTGACATGACAACAAATCCAAAGAATGTAAGAAGTTTAAGCTTCTTGTATGATTCTGGCGCGCCAATGGTATTCGATAATAATGGTAAGGACGGTTTCGTAATTCTGGGTGCATCTACAGAATCCATCCAAGAGTTAAATATCTCTAGACTCACCGGCTCCCGCCACCTCCTCCACGTGTCACTAAGAAAGCAGTTAATCTCGTGGGCCTTCACATGCAAACCCTCCACAGTCAACACGTACCTGATTCCTCCCCTCCATTGTGGTCATCGCATCGGACGGTTGAAACTTATCCAACCTTTAAGTCCATCATACGAAAGAGATGACGTGGCGAGATATCAGCGCGAGATCGTGAAGTAAAAAAGTCAAAAGATCCAACGGTTGATATGAAACACAAGTCGGATGATTAACGAATCTATATATAGAAAGAGATGGATTTAATCGGAAGATCGAAGACAAGAAAAAAAAAAAAATCTTCGTGATGACATCTCTTTTAATGAGAACCGGTTCGATGCCGGTTCAAACCGGGTTTATCCCGTCGCGGAAGGCGTCGACGACAATCTCCCGGCACAACTCCGTCGAATCATTACCCAGCCACGGCGGCGAGAGATTCCCCGGCGGAAAGATCTCGATCGACGTCAAGGCTACGTCCGGGCTGCGGAGGGTGTTATCGGAGAGCGATGTGATTAGATCCGAGAGAATGTCGAAGAGCGTCGTATCGAAGCCTTCGCCGGCGAATATTCCGGAGGAGGAGGATGAAATTAGGTTTTCCGACGGCTGGGGATCGCTGATGTGGAAGGAGAGCGGTGTTCCCGCGGAGGAGCAAGGAGTTGCCGGTGGCGGTGGATCTGGTTACAGCGGCGGTAACGGAAACGGAGGAGACGGTTACGACGGTAGGAGCAAGATCGGTGATTACTATCGAGAGATGTTGAAATCGAACCCTAATAACTCGCTTCTTCTGATGAACTACGGCAAGTTCTTGTATGAGGTAACGTGTGGACCAAGAAACTTGTTGGTTTCAGGGTTTTGATGTTTGTTGTGGATCGTGTAGGTGGAGAAAGATGCGGAGAGAGCAGAGGAATACTACGGGAGAGCGATACTTGAGAGTCCGGGTGATGGTGAAGCATTGTCAATGTATGGGAAGTTGATATGGGAGACGAAAAGAGATGAGAAGCGAGCTCGTGGTTACTTTGATCAAGCTGTTATTGCTTCTCCTGGTGATTGGTATGCTATATATGATTATTGATCACATTGGCAATCCCCAATTCAAAATGTAAAACGGTTGTGTTTTGTTTGCAGTATGGTTATGGGATCATACGCACATTTCATGTGGGAAGCAGAGGATGAGGATGATGATGATGACTTGATGGTTGCATCACCAGCTATGGTTTCTGCCGTTTAGCAAAGCCAAAGACTTAACACGAAGAAGAGTATGGAGACTGTGACTGGACCACCTTCAACGTATTTTGACTATTTTCTAACTGTTTTTGTTTTACTTGCCTGAAGAGCAAATAAACATATATATAATATATACGTGACAATAAAATGAATGTAATTATTATATCTAATAGATAATAAAAAAGTGCTTCTGTTAAAGCTTTTGTATAAATTAAGAGTTTTGTATTAAAAGGTTTGATATAAGTCAATTCTTCTATCAGAAATTTTGAAACTGAAGTGGAGATCATTCGTTGGATTGTAGGAGTAAAAAAGAAGTGTCTCTGATTATCACAATCAAAAGTAACTAAGAGAAACAAACTAAAAAGATGAAATGAGACCTACTTAACATCTCTGTTTATCTAAAACCAAAATTAAATTGAAGAGAAGTAGGAGGAGGAGGAAGAAGAAGACGAGAGAGTAAAGAAAGCTCAATCTACTTTATGGATAATTCTGATGGAGAGATGTGTAAAACGAACAGGAAAGCAAACCCGGCCAGCACGAGCCATGAACCATCATCATCTGCTTATTGAGGATTGTGGCCAGGCCAGAGGTGGTGATGGTACATCTGCGGCTGCATAGGTGGCATTTGGTGAAGTTGTTGCGGTGTAGAGTTTCCAAACAGTCCATGATGATTGTTGTTGTTGTTGTTATTACCACGGTGCAACGGAGAGTTACTTTCGTTTTCCTCTGATGACTCGCTTGAGTGTTGCTGTCCCTGAGACCGAGGGCTTCCTTGTCCTCCTCCTCCTCCTCCACCACCACCACTACCACCAAAGGTCAACATATTGGCTGGTGCTGAAGCTGGCTCGGGAGTATTCTGAACACGTCCTGCACTTTGTTTCTGTTTCTTCCCATCTGCTACAAAGCTTCCAACAACAACCTATAAACACCATCAACTTCAGTATCATGAAGATTCAGTGAATCAACTTGAGTATATAAAGGTGTGAGAATTAGAGTGACCTGGACTTGTGATCCAGCTACAAGCATTCCAGCAACACAACCACCCACAACCTGACCATCTGGTCTAGCCAGAGATACACTCAAGCTACCAGTTTTGGTCACAGTACCATTACTCTCAGTATTCAAGAAAGAACCTGACATAGAAATGATCTCATATGGACCCTGCAAACAACAAAAACAGCTCAATAAAAGATCACACAGATAAAACTCCAGTTCTCAAATGAAGGAGTGAACAAACAAGGGCATACCTCAAACTTAACAGCACCATTAGGATTGTTAGCTTGACGAAGCATCACAGTAGACACGGCTCCTGTAGCTGAGAGAATACAGATCGCGCGTGGCCCCTGTTGCGTGAACGCCACTACCTTCATAGCTATGTCCTGACAATAAGTTATAACCAAAAGCAAACACATCAAAAGACAAGCAAAATTCCGACACAAGATCAAAGAGTTACTACACAAGACACATTAATTACCTCTCCAGTTTTGACCTCAATGACATGAGGTGTAAA
The DNA here is from genome assembly GCF_020379485.1 of Brassica napus. Classification (NCBI taxonomy): domain Eukaryota; kingdom Viridiplantae; phylum Streptophyta; class Magnoliopsida; order Brassicales; family Brassicaceae; genus Brassica; species Brassica napus. The sequence goes on from NC_063441.1 coordinate 11,248,885, forward strand.
CCCAACTCCACCTGTTCCTCCTGTTCAGACAAAACACAGAAACCTAAGTAGACAGTGATCTAGAATTGAACAAAAGTTGTTTTAGATCGAGTTTCAGACAGTACCTAAAGCGTCAAGCTGCTTCTTACCGGAGCCAGGAGGACGACCTCTGTTCCGTTTAGCAGGCGGATCGGAAGAGTTCGCATTACCCCCTCCGCCGCTATCTCCACCACCACCACCACCACCACCACCACCCTCCGCTCCACCGCCGTAGGAATTAGAAGCAGGCGATGTCGGAGCCAAAGCGAGACCAATGTTACCATCGGCAGCATACTTCCTCGGCCTCCCTCGCTTCTTCTTCGCCTGTGGCTCGATCCCGAATCGCATCGGCTGCTGCTGCTGGGCCGCCACGGAAGAAGGCGATCCCTCGAATCCCAGAGATTCAAGCGTCTTCTGATCCATCTGATGCTGCGGCTGAGGTTGGTGATGCTGGTGAGGATGCAGTTGCTGTTGTTGCTGCTGGTGATGCTGAGGCTGATGCGGTGCGAGAGAGCCGAAAGGTAAGCGGTGGTGCATCGCCTGAGATGTGGAGGTGGGACCCATTAGCGCGGCGGCGGCGGCGGCGGCGTTAGGGTTACGGTTGTAGGAGCCCATTAGGAACCCAGGAGGTGGTTGAAGCTGCTGCTGCTGGGGATGCTGATGCTGTTGCTGTTGCTGTTGTTGTTGCTGTTGTTGGTGGAGTTCTCTTGAATCCATCGAAGAAGGGTTGGAGAAAGTAAAGGAAGAAACTTTCTCTTTGGTTAAATTTAGGGTAATAATTTTCTCGTGAGACCCAGTTTTTTTCTTTTTTTCTGTTTCGCGAATTCCGAGATAATAGACGAGAAAGTGGGATCAAATTCTATAATGGACCACTTGCATCTGAAAAAATCTATTATGGACCCCTTATAATTTGAATTTCTTTTAGAATTAAATTTAATATGAAAAGTCAGCAAAATGTCCATCAAACCTAAAAACTTTAACTTATTTACCAACCCAACCAACTAAATCCGAACCCAAACTCAATACCCAAAACCCGGCCCATATTCATTTAACTTTAAATATTTAAAATTATTTTTATCAGTTGTACCAGTTGTACTAGTTGTACAGTTATATCAGTTGTACAGTTATACCAGTTGTACAGTTATCAGTCTATATACTAGCAGTACTAATTGTACATTTGAACTAGTTATACAATTTATAATAGCTGTGGCATTGTTGTTTTTAAATAGAAAGTGTAAAACACCGATTATAATAATATTTGAGTTTTAAGAATTTTTTTCATATCCGACCTGGATTCGTGGTTAAATCAATAGACCCGATACATTATACATAATCCGGTTCATATTTAATGAAAAAAAAACGTTAATTAAAAATTAGATAGAGCCCGGTAAAAATCCAAAAACTCACTATTAACCCGCTAAAAACACAAAATATCTGATAGTATTTTTTTAAAAAAATTGATGGAATTACTCATATATTTTTTAACATTACATAAATTTGTGATTCTTTAGAATATTATGAAATTTTATTAAGTTATCCAAATAAAAAATGAAAATATAAAAAAGCTTATTGATATGAAAATATTAGTTTATTTTCGTTATTAATAACCTATTATAAGTTTGTATTTATAGTTTAGATTTAAAAATTGATCTGGAAGTTGAGTTAAAAAATCCTTAAAAAAGAATGGATCCTTACGATAAATCCCTAAATACTTTGGAAGTTTCCTTAAAAATCTCAATCACCATAGCGGCTGATCCAATTGAGAAAGCTGATTTAGATAAAAAAAATCTCCAAAATTCACTCTTCCCTGCATGCATGTCTCAAAGAGCCATCCAACCAACTCTGGATTTTATCAATAGAAATATACTTTCACCGAGAAAACAAAAGATGATGCATAAGCCATCACAAGTCGAAAAAGAATATATTATTTAACAAAATAAATCATTTTAATCAAATAATTTTGTTAAAATTACATTTAATTAGTAAATGATATAAATCAGTAGTTTTAAATGATATATATTTTTGAATAACTTCTTAAGTTGAGACTAATTTTTTGTAAAATGAACTGATGCAAATAATTTATATTTTTACATCAATTACTAAATGAATTGTTGTAAATTATGTGTATCATCACTTTCAGAGTCACTTTATAATTGTACCGACTGTACATAGTTGTACTAGTTTTTGAGTTGTAATGGTTTGTGCATAGTTGTACTTTGACAGTGAAATTGAAAAAAAATAGTTGTACCACATTAAAAATAAATATACCCCGGTTGTATTACTTCTATATGTTTAACTATCTGATATCACATATAATTGAATCATAAATTTTGTTAAAATGCATTCGGTGTATGTTTTCAAAAATATAGTGGACAAACATGTAAACAAACCCTTAAAATATAAGGTGGAACATGGAAACTTATGAGATATTGTAAATAATTGCCAAAAAACATTTAAAAAATAAAATTGTTAGGAGAGACCATTATAAACACACACTAATTTGGTCATTTGACTACTTTTTGCATAAACAAATAATGACAAGTGATAATGATATATATGAATGGTACAACTAGTACAACTACTCGAGGTCAGTGTTCAACCACAATGTTTAAAACATGATACTTGTTTAAAACGTAATACACATTTAAACAATACTAAATAAAACAATAAATAGTTGTACCAGTTTTCTAGTTATACCGACGATACATAGTTGTACTAGTTTTTTAGTTGTACCAGTTTGTGCATAGTTGTACTTTGGCAGTAAAATCTAAAAATATTAGTTGTACCTCATAATAAATACAATTACCTTAGTTGTACCACTTCTTTATGTTTACATGACATTGCCCGGTTACAATGAAATCATCAATTTCGTATAAATACATTTCATGTATGTTTTCCAAAAATTATGTAGACAAATAAGTTAACAAACCTTAAAAGTATAAGGTAGATCATGTAAACTTATGAAATTATGCAATAATTGTTTTTCCAAAATTTCAAATAAATTAAGAGAAACTTTTTGAATACATACCAATTGGGAATGAGATTGTTTTCTCATGTAGAATGCCAAATTTATTTTATCAATTTCTGAATGTCAAATTTGTACCAGTTGTACCAGTAATACTCATCTAATATATAATAAAAGTATATCAATTGTTTATATATCTAGTTTTAGGGCTTTTACTAATACTTTCACATGTAAAAATATGTTTGATGTTTGTAAAGATAAATCAAATATATTCATAAAAGTTATAGTTACATATGTTACGTAAATGATAATCATTAAATTATTTTGTTTTTGTGTCTTTAGCATAAATGCAGTCACGTAAAACATTGGGAGTGTCGTGCCGATAAATAAAATATTATGTTCTTTGTTTAATCATCAGAAGTAGATGACAAAAAAAAAAATCATCAGAAGTGAAAGTAAGAAAACAAAATAAAAGGTTGAGACTTTATTAAGTAACAAGCCGGATGTATTGACTTTGACAGACTATAAAATCTCATAGATAATTTCATAAGCTGGTAAGCCAACACTGATCACTTAGCTGCTTTTACTAGACCTGTCATCTTTCATATCTTTTGAGATTATAAGTACTTTACTCTCCAAAACATCTTTAAACTTCCTACATTCCACAGAGAGACCATCCAATTGCTGCAGATTTCAATACACATCATAAGTTAAAAACGCAAAAGGCCACTTTAATTTTTATAAGAATTTTCAGTGAAGTGTTTATCTCGAGAGGCTTAACATCAAAACTCTGACTGATCCCACTCTTATTGAAGATGTATCTTTGACAGAGCTCAGTCTTGGTATAGGACCTGAAAAAGCTGTTGATTCAGCTTCCATTTCTCAATACTTAGGCCTTGAAAGCAAGATTTTTCATGCATGTCGAGTATGCTATACTCGTCTTTGACACAAGGGATCACCAGAGGTCACATAAGAGAGATGAGGGAAAAGTGACGGATAGAGAACTTAGAGAGGACAAGCTGTGGTGGTGAATCGTAGTGTGGTGAAGGCACATGGGTTCAGTGAAGATTTCAAGCTCTGGTCTTGGAAGAGAGAAGGCCACGGTGGATAAAGAGCTTCATCCACGATGCAGATGTCATGGAGTCGAATACATGCTGAGCACCGAAGCTGTTGGGATCGCTGGGATCGATGTCTCAATCAGGTTTGGTTGTGGCTCACCAAACCGGCGGAGGAGTTGGAGAATAAAGCTGAGAAGAGGTTGTGGCATCAGAGCTCAAGATAAAGCAAGGGATGTCACGAGTTTTGACGCCATTTAACATGGTGGATAACAAGCTTCATCTTTGATGCCGATGCAGTGGAACATGGTTGAAGACGATGAGTAGTAGAAGAAAAGACGCAGAGAATGAGGAAGAAGAAAACCCTACGCCGGCGACCACAATTTTTTTTAATTTTGTGTTTTTAATTTTATTTTAATTTAGTTTCATTAAGGGTGTTAAAGTAATTTACATGATAGAGGTCCATACAGATTTTTTTTGGATGCTGTAGATTATTTTTTGACCTTTTGGTCCATATGAGATTTTGGTCCGAGAAAGTGGAGGTTTTTGAGTTTTAGGCGAAAGCGTGTGAGCTAGCTAACACCAGAGATATTAGAGAGAGAGAGAGAGACGATCTGTGTATTATTATTATTTTTTAAATGATTATAATTAAATTACATAAACAAATCTTTGGTTTGGAGGTTTCACTCTTCAGAGGTTTTTTTTTTTTTATAAAAAGAAAATTTATTCTTAATTTTAATGAAATAAATCTAAACATATAACTTAGTTAGGATTTAGTTTGTTAATGCAAAAGAATGTTTCCAATGTATTTTTCAATTTTTCCAATATAAATGGAGAATTATATAATCAAATTGAGTTTCACTTCAGTTTTATTTTTTCCAAGTTTTTAGAGGGAAAATTGAATATAGCTAAAAACATGGAGTATTTTTATTTCATTTCTAGAATAATCTCATTTTTACCCTATTATATACTAGTACTATAAAACTAACTGGAGACAAAACAAATTTCACTCTAAATTTTATTTTAGAGAATTTTATTTTAGAGTGGGATATAAATTAACTTGAAGATGTTTAGAATATAGAGGCTGTCTTAAATGATGACCAGTCCATTTACACTTTGTAGTTGTAATGTACTCTTTCGTTTTGGTGTCCTCCTTTAACTCAGTTTCTTTTTTATAAAATTAATGCATTTTTATTTATTTTGGATTTTTTCACATAACTTTCATTGTTGCATTGAATGAACAGAGTTTGGTATTGGAAGAGACAACTAAAATCAGAATGACATTGAAGATGAATGTTAGGAGGCTTTTATCATGTTAATAGAGTAGACTCAAAACTCAACAGAAGTGATGAGTCAAGATTCTCGACTCAAGAAGAAAATAACAAAACCATTTATCAAGTAATTAGAGTAGAAACAAATGCACAAGGAATTAATAAGAGAATAATGTCTATATTTTTTTATAAAAGATCATGTAGACTAAAGATTTTGGATTGACTGTGTTTTGGAAAATCCAAAATAAACATGGTTTGTACTTTGATGTGTCAGAATTTATTTTTTTAAGTATAAGTATATGCTTCATCAGATCTTAAATACAATCACTACTGAAAATGACATCAGCTTATTTTGACCATTATGTCCTTCTCTTGCCTCATCATTTTAAGAAAAATGATGTATTTAGAGAAATGTGTATATACTATATAGATTCCAAATTAATTGACAACCTGAAAATACTAATTTTTAATGCTACACCAAATAAAAATACATAGACCCACTGGAATGTAAAACTAATATTGGCACCCAACATATATTTAGCTGAGCAATACAAAACATCCTTTTTTCCAAAACGAAGATCCAAATTGGTTTCCTGTAAAAGAAAAACTGTAACTTTCAACATTTGATTTTCGCAGTAACCAACTTTGGTTATGTATGAAAGTACCCACTTGACCGTGTCATATCCACTCTTCTCCCATACATGTCACGAAATTATTCGAATTCACCGGTTAATTCAAAGAACCAAAGATTAAAAAAAGTGATCTGTTTTGGGATAATCAATGACAAAGCACATAACCCTTTTTTTTGTCTATGCTAGCGACTAAAGTGGAGGATCTTATTGGACCAACAAGCAGCTAAAAAGCAATGTTTAAAAGTCTGAAGCCATGCTCGTACCTTAAGAAACCATACACGTTGAATCAGACGCTGTGAACATTGGTACCTGAAAACAGAAAAGATTTTTAGACAGCTGAAGAGTGATAGTAAAGTAAATTTTAGCGTGTTGATCGTATGATTTAAGTGTGACCTGAAATTCCATTTGGATGGGTGGTCTTCATCTAACAGCTACGAACCGTGATATTTACAGATTTACTTACATGCGTGTGCGTCTAGGTTCTTTGATTGGAGAAGTCAGCACACTTGACCAAAACCTTCCCCGTCATATATCACACCAAAGTATCACACCAAAGAACATCATTGCCTTGAGTCTAAAAAGTGTGCAAGAACAAATCAATTTAAGAACAAAAAATAGCCAGAGTAAACAGCAAGTCAAAAAGAAATAGCAAAACGTTGAGAAAGATACTGCTTACCTTTAGACCACAGGAGAAAGCTTATACTTTCAAAAATTCCAGAAACACCTACATTAGTAAAAATGCAAAGTCAGCACTGCTACATATCCTAGTAATGTATTAGACAAACAAAGTAGATCTTGGGGTTTGTTTTGCACTTAGTTTTACATCTATTAAACTTTGTAAATTTTTTTTGTAACACTGACTTGTATTACTCTTAACTTCTTTGTGTTAATACGCATACATGGTAGAAGCATGAGCCCTTCTAAGCATATGAGCGACGTGGACAACAACAACACACGAGAAATCTGAAATTTTGGAGCATCTGAGCGAGGAGAGATCCCACCAACCTTGAGCACATGAATTTAGCTCAAGATGAGCAAGCCGATAGAAGACACTGAACAAGTGAACAAACAAATAAAGGTAGCGGGTAGTAAGTAAGAGTTTTCAGAAACATGTGGCCATGTGGGTAATTCAGTGAGTGATGTCAACATGCGCCTCAGCCATACTCTCAATTCTACAGGAGTCGTGTAGGCGTGTTAGTTGGTGGTATTTATGTGGAAACCAAAACGAAATTATTTTAGAATTAATAATTAAAAAGAAGGGCCCAACCGGGTTCGAACCGGTGACCTATTGATCTGCAGTCAATTGCTCTACCACTGAGCTATGGACCCAATTTGACTATACTGTAGCATATTAACAACTAATTACCAAGGGGAACAATATTATTGTAAACTTTCTAAAATGAAATGTAAAGAATATAGATTACGACAATTGTAACCTACCAACATTTTAGACTCCTACTCTACCCCCCCCCCCCACCACTTAGTTCATAAATTTTTTTTCACTTATTCATATTTTCATCAACAAAATGTAGCAACCAAGCCTCCAAGCTTGGCGACCTTTTGATTTGTTCAGGCCTCCAAGATAGGAGAATAAAAATTTCCAAAGACACCAAAGTGTGAATGTATCATTGAAAAGACACCGACTCATGCATCATTGAAAGGACGCATGTACCATTCTTGACAATTAAACAAGTAATGTTATAGAAAGTTATTTAGGTTTTCATGGCTCAATAAGTCTTGAGGAGTTTTGTCAACTGAACTTGTGTCTACTCCAGTAAGTTTTTAACAAATGTTTGGAGAATGAATGAAAATAGTGAATTTCTCTTCATTTTTTTTACCTTGCACTATTTATAAGGAATATTTTTCAATATATACTTCTTCAACATGAATACCGATGGAACGAACATCAAGATTCAAGAAGTTTAAATTTATAAAAGGTAAATTTTTATGACGACCATTCAAATACATTAATAATACTAGTGTCAAGTCATGTTTTGAAAATGTAAATAGAGATCTCTCACATACAAAACTGTATTTGAAACGGTGTAAACCTTTGAGAGAGTTGTTGGGGTTTCAAGCGGTGTAAGCGCTCTTCGCGCCCCTGTCCAGCTTCTTGGCATCCTCCTGAAGAAAAAAAAAAACAATACAGACAGTGAGATATTAAAAAAAAAACTTATGAATAAGCATTCAAGAGAAAAGCTCTCTTCTTACATGGATGATGAAACCAATGCTGTTGTTGTAATCAATAAACTCCTTCCATTGTTTCCCAATGCTCACCTGCAACATCAAAGGAAACAAGAAATTTCAGGTCTTTTAGCCGGAAGAGAGACAATTTAACATTTATTTGTCAATAAATGATATTTTACCTGAGCAGCTTCGTTGGAAGCATTTTTGGTCCAAATGGAAATCCTCTCTTGCTTTCCTCTAACGTTGACAACAGCTCCGCATATCTCATCTCCATGGTCAAACTGTTCTCCAATCAACGCAAGCAACTACATGGAAAAAACAAAAACCCAATCAGACTCGAATGGATGGAAACAAGAATCATGTGTTCAAGTAAGAAGAATCAAAACCATACGGTGTAAAGCCAGGGCTTATCAGACTTCTCCTTCGGGAAGTTCATAGTCCATTTGCCACCATTAGCACAAATAGGATCCTCCCACTTAGGTTCGATATTGTGTTTGAAACAGTAGAAGTCAGCTCCGCCAGCTAACTTGCTCGGACCCTTCATGTTATTGAACAGACTGCAACCAAAGTAAGATGAAGTCAATAGAGCCAAAGACAAGTCCTTAAATCCCATTGAGACTTGAGAGAGACTCACAAATCAAAAAGAAGAACACAAGAAAGTATATATACACACACACACGCAACAACACAATAGCATCCAACATTAACCAAACAAGACCGATGATTCCCTGGTTCAATGTTTTAGCTCTTGTGAAGATAACAAGCGAACAAATATGACCTTAACATATAAGCAGTAGCTACAAACTCAAACACCAATTAAGTGATTCTTCAGAAACAGACAAGAGCAAGTGACTTCACGGAATCTAACCCACCAACAAAGAACATAACTTTCCTTGAGATATAACAATCTAAATAAAACTAAACCAAAACCCATGCCGCATAGTCATTGAAAGAACAAAAGATTCCTTTTCCATAATTCAAACACCAAACAAACAAGCAAAGCAATATTTCAGAAACAAACAAGAACAAGTGATTCACTTAACCCACGAAGAAAGAACACAACTTTCCTCGAGAAAACATAATCTAGACAAAACCAAACTAAAACCCATGTCGAAATAATAATTGTAAGAATAAATTATTGATTTTTGTAAAAAGCCCTAACCTCCAGAACTCCTCGACGGTGGAAAAAGTGAACACGGATCGCAAGGAGCTTCCCCAAGTCGCCTGCTTTAATTTAACAGAAGGGTTATCGAACCAGAAAGTCCACGAATGCTCCAACGGATGCGACTGCGGAACCGCGGATTTGCTCGATTCGTCTCCGTCTCCTTCGCCGCCGGCGATCTCTCCTTCCTCAGCATCGTCGCCTTCTTCATGGTATCGATCAATCGGACGGTCTGTGGGGTTAGGGTTCGCTTCTTCCGCAACGACAACAGGCTTGGAAGTGTCTTCTACCGCCATTGTCAAAACTTGCCTCTTTCTTCTTCTCTCTAAGCGATGGATGTACTTCTTCTTGCGTAGGGTTTGTTAGGTTAAGATACGGCGGCGTTTCGTTCGCGTTGCAAAGTTTATTTATATTCTAGGCATTGGGCCTTAGTATCGAAACATAACGGGCCTTTTACATTGGGCTTTGGTTTCCTGCGGCTCACTGTCAGGAATCTGTTTGTTTCTACTTATTAGCGATAATGACAATAACATATAAGAGTAGACTGATGATTGTAGACTGTAGTATACTCCACGAGAATCTTTTTTTTTTTTGCTAACCGTAAGGTATGTCAGCAGAAGTCCAACTAATCTCCCAGGACAGTCTCTAAAATTCGTAATAAAACTCAAGACATGATTTCATTATTGTTTTCGATGGGAATCTAACTCAAAATCAACCGTTTTCAAGTCAACTCTTACCGCCAAGCTACCACGGCTTTGGTTAAATGGTATGAGCGTTCAAGATTTTATTATTTGGAAGCTGCAAAAGAACATGCCAAACGAGGGGGCTTTACGTGACTAGTAATTTACCAATTAATTAATTTATGTGAATCTGTCTGCATAAATAATTTATAATTATAGGTAGTAACGAGATGTCTGACATGGCCAACTCACAGCCACTTGACTACTGTCCCCACTCTCCCCATATCATTTGTCCTAACTGCCATAACACAATAACAATTTGAATAGACAACCTATTTTATTTTGTTTTCTTATTAACGTTGGTTTTTTGTTTATTTAATCAAACCGACAGTAGTCACATTACCAACTACAACTTCAGTAAGATCATGTTGTATCTTTAGCTCCACCAAATTGTTGTTTCTGGCTCTATTCTAATTAAATAGACGATAATACTGCAGCCTTCAGTAATGCAATGAATCAAATGAAAATTATCACCCCAAATTGGAGTATAAGATTGTGGTTTCAAAATCGAAACACACTCATTATCGTTTGGTGTCTATATTAACACATTTTAAGACGTTCCTAATCGAGTTTGTACATCACTTAAAATTAGTAAAACGGTTCAAACGCGGATAACAAAACGAAGCAAAACGCGGAAAGAAATATAAAACCCGACACAAAGTTTCCCACTTACCCCATTTGAGTTTCGAAACTTTACGGCCTCACCACCACCAAAACAAAGACACACTTTTTGTTTTCTTCTAGATTAACCGAGAGAAAAGAGGAAGAGACAACAACCCACGATCCTCCATAGCTGTACAGAGATCCCCACACAGAAAAAAGAAAAAACCTAATCATCAATCATGCCTTCTGGTGCCAAGAAAAGGAAAGCCGCCAAGAAGAAGCAGGAACAAGCCTCTTCTACTCTCAAACCCAACAACAACCATGGTGAAAGTTTCCATCTTTTTTCACACCCCCCATGATCTCTTTTGCTTCCTTTTTGTCTTTTGTAATTCAATTATTCAATCAATCACACACACACACACACACATGGGTCTATTCGATTCTTCAAAAAGTTTGGATTTTTATTGTTGTGCTCATTTGAATCCAATCAAGTGGGTATCTTTTCTTTTTAATCACTCACTGTAAAACTTTGTTTTTTTTTTTCTGGCTAATTCTTGCATACTGGATCACTTTAGGATAGTTTTATGATTGAAAGTTTGTACCTTTTTACTGTTTCCTGTGGATCTCTGATGCTTTGTTACAGTTTGATTCTCTAGATTGTGGATTTGACTTGAAGTAGAGTCAATAAGTCACTCTTTGTTTTGTTCTGTGATATTCATTATTATTGTTTGTCTGTTGTGAAACTGATTAGATTTGTTAAAAGCAGGAACTACTGAGGAAGAAGCTGTCAGATTGGTAAAGGATACTGATGAGCGTATAGAGATCACTGATTCAAGCCATGATCATGACAAGAGCTCTAGCAGTCGCAGTAGTGGTAGTGGTAGTAGTAGCAGCAGCTCGGATGATGAGTCTCAGGAAGTCAAGAGGGAAGATGGTGATAAGGTGGAGACTCAAGTTATTACACCAGTGCCAAGTCAGCCTGTTCCAGTTGCTGGAGATGCTCCGTTCATCATTGGTTCTACTGCTAATGCGATTGTAGAGAACACCGGTTTGATGGATTCGACTACACCTAGCGATATAAACACTGAGAACATTGTCGAGATCTCCTCTGTTGATTCAGTACTCTCAAACGAGCCTGCCGCTGAAGTTTCTCTTGAATCTGATGAGAGTAAGCAGGCGTCTTCAAGTAAAAAAGAATCCAAATGTGTTCCTGAAGGCAGCAAAGAGTCTGAAGTTGTCATTTCTCATGAGGAAGAAGAGGTGATTGTTTCTCATTTTTTAACCTTTTTTTTTTATTTGGTCTCTTTTATGTTTAAAAAAAAAAGACTAAACTCAGTTGTTCTCTTAGGCTCCCGTGCGACCAATACATGGAGTTGCACAAAGAACCTCATGGTTAAGTTGTTGTGGTTTGTTTGATGTGATGACAGGATCCAGTAGATAAACTCAGGTACACCTCCCCAACTTCTTTATTTTATGATCTTCATTTGTCTGCGTATGGTTCTTAGCTCATGTCAAGTGAGCTGCGAGTAAAGAGAGAATTAGCCTAAATCCTGTTTTGTTCTTTCGCAGAAACCTGAGTCGCCTTTAAACTCCCAAGCTGCAACAATATGCTAAAATTTGAGGAACTTGGATGAATGGCTCTCTTTCACTTAAGTACTATCTTTTCTCATATGAAATAGCACTCAACTTCTAGTAGTAGCCTTCCTCATTAGCAGGCATGTCTTCCCTTTCGCTCTGTACCATTACTTGTCTATTGTTGTTTTTGTTCTCTCAGGTTCTGAGACTTTGAGACTGTTTGTTGTTGGCCAATCTAATGTATGATTAAAATCACTACACTACACTTGCTTTCTATAATGCAATACCAGATTCTAGGAAAAACCTCTGCTACAAGAACACTCAAAATTAAGAATAATTATTCAATCTCTGCTCCTGCAATGCCTCTGCCTGACCCAGAGTTATGCTTTCTTCTGAACAAGCTATCAAAAAGTTCAATAATTACATCTCACGAAATATGGAAGACCCTTCGCTGTCTTGCATAGCTTAGGGCGAGAACGTAAACCTATCAAAACAAGTATTGAAGACTTTTATTATGGATGCTTATCTAAGGCTATTTACTTTGTATGATGTGGTTCCAAGATTTAACATGATCGAGCTTCCACACACACATCATTAGATTCATAGGTTACAATTCAAACATACATTCACACGTTTTGATTTATGTAAGAGGAAGTTTCTGAATCCATTTTCAATTTAAGAGCAAATTAAATTCTGCCAAAGACGTTTACTACAAAATGATAAAACAGAAAAGTACATCTTGAGAATACATTACACATATAAATGCCTCAAAAACACTTAAAGAGAAGATGATGTCCAACATGCATTTCTAGGTGACTGTTTTGGGCTTGTTTTGGAGGGAAATTTTACATGAACCACTTGTGTATGCGTGGAGTGAAGGTATGTCCAATCACCAATCCGCAGAACACACCAGGTACATAGGCTATCACCGCAGATATGTTATTTCCTGAAAAGTCAATACCCAACCAAGATGGAAACGTGTCTTTGATTCTGTTGCTTTTCACATTCAAGAAACTCCAAGGAAATGCAGTTGATCAATGATGGTGGAAGTTTTCCTTCCAACTGGTTGCCGCTGATGTCAACTGACACCAAGTGTGTACCATTGACAAGTATATCTGGAGGAAGAATTCCACTGAGATGGCTAGTTCAGACAAACTGGTGGTTAAATTTACAAGTGCAAGAGGGAACTCACCAGTGAAATGATTATTTGAGGTGGCTAAATGAGGGAGTTGTGTAAAGTTGGCAAATGAAAAAGGAATATTTCCACTGAACTGGTTATCAGCAAGGCTTAGGTCTCTTAGTTGGTTTAGGTTTCCGAATGAAACTGGAATTTCACCTACTAAATAATTTTTGGAAAGGTAACAGTACAAGAAGAGCATCCCTCTGGTCATGACGGCAATAGTAAAGCATAGGAGAAGCTAGAGTGTGCAGAGCTAGGAAAACCAAGAAGAACAAATACAAGGTAACAGTACCAGAAAAACAATGATAGTGGTATGGGATCTTCATTACCCTTTTTTTTCCTTCTCTTTTGTGTTTGTGTGGTAAGTGATAAGTGTGTATGATTATGGCTTATGCAGCTCTTTATAAAAGGGAAAACAAAAAGAAACTCAGCATGTCTTGATTTTGGCAAGTCTTGCGTCAAGTCGTCGGAGTAGGTGCATATTGCCTACCCGTGTATCAAAATTGCATCATAATTGTCCACATAAACTGTGATTAATTGACTCAAGTCGTAGGATTTAGTTGAGTGATTGACTCTTCACCAGATATATTTCAAAATTTCCACATACACTACTTTATTTTTTTCGTATTCCTGTCAACAACAGACCAATGACTTAGGGGTATAGCGTCGTCATATGTTGATGGCCAAGTTGATCAATCACTAAGCAAGGTGGTCAGAATTTTTAGGCCAGTTTTGTTCAACTGATAATTATTCAGAAACACAATAGTATCTTTTCTTTGCAATTTCTCGTTCTTTTCTACAAAGATTAGTATAGTACTTAGAACCAACATCAAAAGAAGGCTTATGATCATCAATTATTTCATCTTTCGTCTCAGTCTTCTCAACGTAAGATAAAACCTTAATCAATCTATTTAAAAGCGAGCAGGAACCTATCTGGTTAAACACAAATTCACCATGCTACATTCTCCACACACCAGCTAAGAATTTCATTTCATTTCACGAGACGAATGCTTTTTGAGTTTTGTGAACAGAAACAATTGATCTCTTGTACAAGTGTTAATTAATTAACTATCCTGTCCGCTAAATACTCCTAACAGTGTAAGAGAATCCGAGACCATTAAAGGCCTAATCTTTGAGAAATACTGAATATAAAATAATACTTCAAGAACGGTCTTAAAACAAAAATTCATGTTTGTTGAGTGCAAACACAAAACACATGACGAAATGCAAACAAACCAGAAACAACTAAATATCTCAAGTGCTTTGTAATCTTCACTCGTCTTCTTGGCTACGGAGCCTAGCAAGCCTGTTGGTGACAACAATATCCAGCTGAGAAGCTCTCTCGACAATGGCCTTCCTCTTCTTGGTGGAGACGTTGTGAGCAATCTCTGCGCAGTAAGTCCTGTTGTGCATCATCAACAACTCGAGGTCACTCGTGTTGTGAACAACGAACTTCTTGAATCCATTGGGGAGATAGTGACGGGTCTTCTTGTCAGATCCGTAACCAACATTGGGCATCAACGTGACACCTTTGAACTTTCTTCTGACCCGAGAGTCAATACCCTTTGGCCTCCTCCAGCTTTCCTGAAAAGAAAAAGAAGACAAGGAATCACAATGAGATGGAGAGAATCAAGAACTCGAGTCAAGCTCGAGCACTTATGGTCCTAACGGTGTGGACAAAGACTACTTAAAATAGTCACTCATAAAGATGCAAACTTTAAGACTCCACTACAAACTTATTGACATATAGAACATTTCTGAAGCTTAAGGATCCAAGAAAACACAATGACAGAGACAGAACCACAATTATAGTCAAAATCGAACACTTCTGGTCCTAATGGCGTTTACAAAAGTATTTAAGATGCAAACTTGAAGTCCCAACGACACGTTTTATCATCATATCTTACATTTCTGAAGCTTAAGGATTCAAGAAAACACAGAGACTAATCTTCTAAAACCCTACAAGAACAAGAAATGAGAAAAAGGGTTTTACCTTGACAGTGATTCTACGGTCGCTCTGGGGTCTGATGAACTTGGCGGACCTCTTCTTCACGACCTTCTTGGTAAGCAACGGGACCGCCATTTTTTTGCTGCTTCCTAAGATCTCTCGATGCGACTACGTCAACAGCTGCCCAAGCCCTAAATTAGCTTTTTAAAGGGGCTATTAGGGTTTTTTATTACAGAACAATATGGGCTTTATTTGTGGCCCAAATAAATACTTCTCCGGCCTTTAAAACTATTAATATTTTCAAGAATTGTGTTTATGCATCGCCTTTTTTGCTATTTCAAAAACGTTTTCAACTTGGTAATAACATCAATTCTGGTCTTGTTTTGAGTTTTGATCAGTTTATGAACCATAACAAAGGTTTTGATCATCTTGAAAAGTCATTTGAGCTTGATTTGCAACAGCCTGTTTTCTATTCTAGTAAATCATATGATTCATTTGTCTTCAAAGAAAATGGTTTCAGTCTAAGCTCTTAAAGACATGAACTGATCACTGGTGATTTGTTTGCATCCACATGTACCTTGGACGAATTCATGCTTAGGAAGTTGTTGGAACAAAAATAACATAAAACTGAAACCAATTTTATTTGTGATTTTGTTTTGAAGCTTGATATCTTGCATTTTGAAACAAATAAACTTTAGCATATTTTGAGATCATTGCTTGAGAATTGTGTTGTTTTTGAGCTTCGATGTTATTCTGGTTTGCAATACATTCTTTGAAAAACATAGTGAACCTTTGATAAGTGATTCTCAATCCGAACTTACTCTTTTGTGTTCTGATTTTGAGAAGGATAGGCACGTTTTAAAAATGTTCAATATTATTTTGTGCCTTGATACCATTCTGGTATGTAATATTTACTTTTATGTGGATTTTGAAAGGCTGAAACGTGTGCTACATATTCTAGGGAAAGAAACTTTGATTTCATATTTGAGCAAGTATATGTCTTGCACATATGATGATCCTGGTATTCTAGTTTCTGTTTTGAGTGTCCAAGATAAACATGTTCAGTCTCAAAGAAATGAAAGGAACAAAAGCATAGACCATGCTTATCAGCCTGAGGTTTGAGATGCATGCAGGGCCGGCTTAAACTTCTAATGGGCCCCTGGGCAATTTTTTTTTAAAATTCATTATAGATAATTTAAAAAAAAACTATGGACCCTTGATAGAAAACAAACAAAAAAATTGGGTCCTTTTCTATAGTTAAATTTGTATGATTTTGGGATAGGCCCTGGACCATTGCACTGCTCGCCCTCCCTCTTGGGCCGGCCCTGAATGCATGTACTTAAGAAAAATGGCATCAAAACTCTAAAGAAGTTTATTTCCAAAATTTTCCTTCACTAAATTTTACATGTTCTTTAGATTCTTTTTGCCTGATTCATTTCCCTTTGATACAAGTTAAATGGATTCGAGGTCAAATCATTTTCAAGAGAGAGGGAATGATGTGCCCTTGCATAGTGCACCGGGCAAAACAAACATGCATGGCTTGATCATGGGAAGCAGTAAAGATATATGTTCATTGTTTGACTCATATCTTCCAAACCACGAGGTTTCTACGCATGAAATCACTTGGATAATCACTACAAGAAAACATATTTTTTACGAGGGCAATATACGTTGTAACTTCGTCGTAAACGGGGTGTTACGACGAATGCACCGCGAAACACGTTTCGTCGTAAAACGCCCGTCGTAACCGATGTTTCGTCGTAAATGACTTGTTAAGTTTACGACGAAATATATTCCTCGTAAAGCGCAGGGCAGAGATTCGTCGTAAACGACACGTAAAATTTCGTGGTAAACTCCACGTAATGGATTCGATGTAAAGCACACGTAAACATTTTCGTTGTAACACCCTCGTAAATGTTTCGATGTAAACTCCACGTAACATTTCGATGTAAAGACCACGTAAAATCTTCGATGTAAAAGACTCGTAATTATTTTCGACGGTAATCAGTTGTAAATGTTTACGTCGAGCCTACATCGACGTTTCGTTTTATAATATATTTTGAATATTATTTTTAACCTCAAATATATATATATATATAAATTTGAATTTATTTAAAATTCTGAATTTTAAATAATTTTAATTTTAAAACGAAATATGAAAAAAAAAACATTTATAAAAAAGCATTTAAAAGTCATAATATTTAAAGTCATAATACAAACCAAAATATTAAAAAAACTACATATCATCGAAGTAGTCGGTGGGGTTGCTCGGCTGTTGACGGGTTGGATCGGACTCTTGGGGATCTCGTACTGGCAACCCAAGAGCGGCTCGTCTCTGACTCAACATTCTCTGCATAACCGGGTTTCCCACGGCCATCACGTCTAGCAAATCCTCAAGAGAGTCTAAACGAACCTGCTGGCTATCCATTCGAGCTTTCATCTGAGAAGTCTCTTCATCCCGTCTCGAAGTGTATGACGAAGTTGCCCTTGCAACTTGGTTAACAGAGCCTATACCGACTATTCGTCCCTTCTTTCTAGGAGCCAGCTATAAAATTAAAACATATATTAATATAGTTATTAAAAATAATGTAAACAAAAATTTTTAGTTGTACTACCTCTTCGAAGATTCTGTCGGCTTCTTCGGTGGACAATGTGACGGGTAATCCATCGGGAGACTCCTGAGTTAGTTGCGTCTCCCGTTCTTCAATCCGAGTAGCCACTGCTTGAGCAAGTTTCTCAGATGCAGGATCCACAAAAACTCCGTCGGATGTGGCGTGAGTCATCTTGAATAGGTCAGACAGAGATGGTAAGACTCCCGTCTTCTCCAACTACAAAAAAAAATATTAAAAATTATATTAATTGAATATTTTAAAATAAATATTTAAAAACAAAACTTACAACTTCTAGACGGATGCCTGCATGTGGTTTTTGGCCGGTTCTGTGAAGCATGGGCAAATTACCATCTTTATCCTTCGTTCTTCGAGAAGCCGAGCACGAATTGGCCTTTTTGATCGAAGAGGGGTGCTTCCAGTAGGCGATGAGGCCATCCCACACATCCTTCGTGAGCTCAGTGGGCTTTCCCTCATACCCGTCGAGCTCCCACTTGTCCTTCCAATCGGAGACTGTGTTGCAGAGGCGGATCTTTGCTTTTGCAACGAATTCCGCCTTCACCATCTCGGTGATTCCCAAAGACCAATGCCACTTTTGCTGAAACACAAAAAATTTGAAAAATTACAATTAATAATAATATTTAAAAAATATATACATATTTAAAAGTGAAAATTTAATTAAATTTAAAAATCTTACCGCAAACATTTTAAACCAAGTGATCTTAACGTGATTTGGAGTCTTGCTCCAGTTCTCAACTCAATTACGGATCTCCTCGAAGAAGAATCATATCAAACGGAGTTTATATGTGATGGTTATGTCATTTACAAATCTGGAGATCTTCAGTACTCGCGAATTCAGACCACCCGAGAAGCTGGAAATGGCTAACCTTCTTTCTGTTGAACCAACGACCAATTCAATCATGAAAAAGGTAATTATTCATGTTTTAAATTTCCAAGAAAATAATCTCCCATTAACTCTTGTAGGAAAATAAAATAGGATAGCGTATAATACGTTTGCCTAGCGTACCTATATATACTTTTGTTTCTATGAAGTCAAGGAAGTGAAAATAATTTGAATCCAACCAAGCCAAGTAAAGAGGATGTTTCAAAAAAAAAGATCAAATTAGTCTTCCCTAATGAATATGCTCTTTTTAAAGATTAGAGTCGATGTCGAAGAAAAACTCGTAAGAAAATTTAATATAGTTAATTTTTGAAATATTTTAGTTGTTTTTTATCGGGACTCGTCTTTATCACATTTCCTTTGTTTTACAAAAAGATCATAGACCGTTACAAAAACAAAACAAGAAAATCTTGGGCTTGATGGTTTTCAAAAAGATTCAAAAACAGACTTGTTTGGGCAAATGGAGAAACCGATAAAATACTGGCTAAGGGAAAAGATGGATTTCGACCAGTCCTCAAAGGGACATGTCTTGGCCCATATCAGGAACATATCCTTCACTTTTCAAAGTCCTGGTCGTGGATATATCAAGAGGCAGTCCAAGTTTCAGTCAAAGACTTTATTTAGTCAAGTCTTTGTTTTCGGTCTTTTATGTCTTTCTTAGCACATTTTTCATTGGATCTCCACAACTTGTAATTCTACAAATAAGGCCTAAGATCCACAAAATCAGATAATGAGTTTTCCCCTTTTTATTTGAGTTTATATCTTCTTTCTTTGTAGAACACTTTTTGTTTCTTGGTGAGGTTATCTCCGAGTAAACAAACTTCTATTTCGTTGGACTTGTGCATCATATCAAGCAACGTATAGAAACTCTTCTTTTGTTGGACTTGTGCGTCATATCAAGAAACAACTGAAGTCTGGTAGTATCAAGAGACTTTCCGCACTTCTTGTGTCACCGTTCAGTCCACCAGTTCTCTCTTCTGGCGAGTTCATATCTCCTTAGTTCGATTGAGTGATCTTTCCCTATCCTAGGGTTCTTTAATGGCGGTGGGAAACCCCTTATGCATAGATCATTGGATGAAAGACGGGCGGCGCTTCGACAAAGGCATCCCGAATCTACTGGTCGAGACTCTCATGATCCGAGCGTTTCTGCGACATACTTCGGCAATGTGATCCCATAGTTTTTATTTTAATTTGTTTCGGTTTGTATTATAAATTTAAATATTATTTTTTGACATGTTATTTTTTATTATAAAATTTAAATTATCACATTTTGTTTTTAAATTAAAAACATTTTAATTTTCAAAATTTTCACAAATATAATAATAATTATATATATAAGAAACTATGTAATTTTGTTGTAACTTTTACAAAGAATATACATCGAAAGACTTGTAAAGTCGTCGTAAATTTTACGAGGTTTTTACATCGTGTGACATGTAAAGTCCTCATAAATTTTACATGGCAATTACATCGATGTTTAACGAGTACTTTACAACGAGAGTATACGAGGCTATTACGACGAACTCTTTCTTTCTGTGTTACGACGAAGAGTTCTCCTCGTAAATATTATGTGGATTTTACGATGAATCCTCCATTACGACATATGTTTAACAACGAAACGCGTTTCCTCGGTAGTTCGTCGTAACACTCCTATTACGACGAATTAACGAAGAATATAGCGCTCATAAAAAAGCAGTGGAGCAATTTGGGAGCAGAAGAAGCAAACTGTGTACCTACACAGACAAAGTAAGAGCAGCAGTAATATAAGAGTGAAAACAGAGATTTCTATCACATTGTTAATGTGGAATTGAAGTTTTATTGAAAGTAATGGCACTAGCAATGTCTATATTTTCTATGAATATGTTCAGGTTATCCAAGGAAGCATGTAAAAAAATAAATAGTATCCTTGCAAAGTTTAGGTGGAGCTCAAGTGATTGCAAACGATTATGTATACTTCAGATAAAAGGGAGAATGGGGTTCAGAGGTACAAAAGTTAAAACTATTCAATCAGGTTTTACTTCGGCAAACAAGTATGGACAATTTTTCACAATCCAGAAAGTTCGATGGCAAGAGACTTTTACCAAGAGTATTAAAGGCAAGAGAAGTTTCTGGAGACAATATTTTTACGGCAGCACTAAAAAAGAAGTTTCCTTTTGAACTCTGGTTCTTCTTTTTCCTTCTCAAAATCTTTCATCAGCCACCTCAAAATCACAGAGCCGGCCATAAGGCCATAATCGAAGTAACAAAAATAAAAAATGTTATAGATTATTGTTTCGCATATAAAAAGATTATAAACTTCAACCAGTCCTAGAATGTCATTATATAAAAACGTACGGTTGCTGGTTTGTTTTTGGTATTTGACTCAGTTTTATGGTTTCCTGATACTTGTTAATGCTATGCATCCTTTTAAATAACCGTACTCATACTTTATTTATGCTCCTACCAATATTTGCCTTCACTTAATGACCAGATAGACAACGTAATTGATTCTAACATCCGTTCTGAAAAACCAAACTTTATAAATTTTAGGCCCATATTACATGTATTATTTAAGTTGGGCCGCAATAATATATTTATCTTATATATCCATTACATTAAAAACGAGAATTCATATTTTTTCCATGCATCTGCTTCGGCGAGTAAACTTTGTAAAACTATTAGAATATCTTTTAAAAGTAATGAATCTACTAAATATTTTTTCCTAGATATACATACATAATTCTTGTCTAAATCACTATTTTCATGACATTGTTTCCAAATTCAAATCTTTTAGTCTTCTAAAGCCATTATTAGCCCCAGACCCAAAGAGCGTAAGAATAAAAGACGAGTTTTCCCCAATATTCGAAGCTTACGATTGAAAATCACAAGCTTGAATAAAGAAGCTTGACTTTAAAGCATTTTGATTTCGAATCTGATTTCTGTTTTCGAGAGAGAGAGAAAGTGAAAATGGGCTCTAAAGGCAGCGTTCAAAAGATGATTCAGAGTTTGAAAGAGATCGTGAACTGTTCCGACTCAGAGATCTACACGATGCTTGTGGAGTGCCATATGGATCCTAACGAAACCGTTATTCGTCTCATTTCTCAAGGTTTTTTCTCGTCTTTCTTCTTTCCTTCAAGCTCTTGTAGCTTCACGGGTGAATTTTCGTAAAATAGATAGACATTAATGGCTAGCGCCTAGGGGACCTCGACGGGCTTAGACATTTGCAAATTATTAATTTTTGATTAGAATTTTATATTAACATTATATATAAATTTCCAGCGCTTAATAACAAATATTTTGGTAAATATAAAACAAAATTGAATTTACAAAATAAAAACACAAACAAATTTGTGAACTTGCATAAAGAAAAAAAGTTGGGGAGAAAGGATCACCGCTTGATTATAGACAAACTGAAAGTAAAGATGATGATACAATTAAATTGATCATAATTCAATTTGATATTTTTTATTTGTTTTTAATTTATCTAAAAATGTGATTCGAAAAAAAAAACTAAAAAGCACATGAAAAAAACTGGAAATTTAACCGATTTATACCAATTTCGATTGATTTAGACCAATTTGGATTGATTTAAAATGATATGTGGCCATTTAAACCGATTTGGATTTTCTAGAACCGTTTAAATCGGATTTTAGAAAAATAGTTTTGGTTATTACCGATTTGCGTCTGCCTAAACCATTATTTAGAACACTGATTTTCATTTTTACCTGATTATGGAAGTATATAAAATTAGTTTTTTTTGGTATTGATTATGTGTTTTTCTATAATTCTCTGCTTGTTCAATTCTGACTTTCTTATAATGCTGTTTCGTTTCAAACATTTCAGATGCTTTTCAAGAGGTGAAGAGCAAGCGAAACAAAAATAAAGATGTTAGTTATTACATATTGTTTATTATAATGCCGTTATAGTTTTCAGATGACTAGTTCCATTTCGACTCATTTTTTTCTTGTTTTGTCTCTTTGGTCAGACTAAATATCAAGCAGAGTCATGGAGACGTGGAATCCCAAATCGTGGAGCTAGAAACAGTGCTAAGTCCAGTTACAACACCGCTCGAGGTGGCGGCAACAAATTTAACTCCAATGGTAATAATATGGTTATGTTTTTCTTCTCTTAGTTGTGGTTGATAGTCTGAACCAATGTCTAAACTTGTTGATCTGTTTTGGTTCAGAGACAAGACTTGCTCAAAGAGGGAAGGGAGCACGCAACCATTGGGCTGGCTCTTCTTCAGCACCAAAAAGGTTCTCATCTATTCATGTGGTACTCTTATCATAGTTTAATATCATGTGTGTGTGTGTGTGTCTAACTCCTTTGCTTTTTAGTGATCCTAAAAACGCTGAAGTTCAGGAAGCAGCACCAGCGGGTTCAACTGGTGCTGCAGCTTCTTCCTCTTCGCTGCCACCACCAGCGTATCAATCCGCTTGGGCCAAAGCTAACCCCGGGAAGAAAACTATGGCTGAGATTGTGAAAATGGGTAAGCCTCTTCATCAGAAGAAAGTCAGTGTGCCTCGTTCATTAGAGACGCAAGAGAGGGGAAGCAAAGCTCCTTTGAAAGATGAAGGGTCTTCAACTGAGAAGCAAGAGAGGGGAAGCAAAGCTCCTTTGAAAGATGAAGGGTCTTCAACTGAGAAGCAAGAGAGGGGAAGCAAAGCTCCTTTGAAAGATGAAGGGTCTTCAACTGAGAAGCAAGAGAGGGGAAGCAAAGCCCCTTTGAAAGATGAAGGGTCTTCACTTGAGAAGCAAGAGAGGGGAAGCAAAGCTCCTTTGAAAGATGAAGGGTCTTCAACTGAGAAGCAAGAGAGGGGAAGCAAAGCCCCTTTGAAAGATGAAGGGTCTTCACTTGAGAAGCAAGAGAGTAGAAGCAAAGCTCCTTTGAAAGATGAAGGGTCTTCATTTGGAAAGCAAGAGAGGGGAAGCAAAGCCCCTTTGAAAGATGAAGGGTCTTCACTTGAGAAGCAAGAGAGGGGAAGCAAAGCTCCTTTGAAAGATGAAGGGTCTTCAACTGAGAAGCAAGAGAGGGGAAGCAAAGCCCCTTTGAAAGATGAAGGGTCTTCACTTGAGAAGCAAGAGAGTGGAAGCAAAGCTCCTTTGAAAGATGAAGGGTCTTCACTTGAGAAGCAAGAGAGGGGAAGCAAAGCTCCTTTGAAAGATGAAGGGTCTTCAACTGAGAAGCAAGAGAGGGGAAGCAAAGCCCCTTTGAAAGATGAAGGGTCTTCACTTGAGAAGCAAGAGAGTGGAAGCAAAGCTCCTTTGAAAGATGAAGGGTCTTCATTTGGAAAGCAAGAGAGTGGAAGCAAAGCTCCTTTGAAAGATGAAGGGTCTTCATTTGAGAAGCAAGATGTTTCTGATCCAGTGCCTTCTCTCTTGAAACCATTTTCTGTACCTAAAACACATGCCGACCAAGTTGCATTTCATCAACATGTGGATGAGTCTCAAATGGATGATGAGGTCCTCGAGACGAAAACAAATCAAGTTGCATTTCATCCTGATTTAGACCAGGTTGCGCAATTGTCACACTTGAGGTTTGGTAGCTTTGGCTTGATAGGATCAGGCCGAGCTAGTAGTCGCTTTAATTATAACTTGGAGGACACGCAAGAGACAGAGGAGGATTCATCTTTCAGACAACAGGACACTAACTTCTATGGAGGGGAGGAAGAACTTAGATATAATGCTACTGATGAACAAACATCCTATCAAATAGATTCGACCGCTAGAAACTACCATGCTTCATCAGATTCTGAAAGAGAAGCGGCACATCATGAAGAACCTCCTCAAGAAGATCCATATATGCAGAATCTTGACAGCTTCTTCACCAACGTAATGGTAAATATCTCCTTTTAAAATCCATTAAGTAATCGAAATTTCATTTAAAAGATATTAACCATATAAATTATTTGACACCAATTGCTTACAAAAAATTCTTCTTGCAGGATCTAAGAGATGAGAGTATATCTCCTCCCGGTGGAGGACAACAAGCAGCAGCTGTTTATCAACATCCCGCCTTATACCCATACTTTAATCAACATGGAATGCCATTAGGGTATCATGGTAACTTCATAAGTGATCCATTCATGCCCCATGGTTACATGCATCCGGGTTTTCAGCAAGGGTTTCCTGTTGGTAACCATCAGGCTCCTCTAGTTGTGGTTATTCCTCCCTCTGCCTCATCACTTCAGCAGCAGCAGGTAAACCAATATATTGTTTTGTTGGTGTGAGCATCTGAAGTTCTAGTTCTTTTCTTGGTTTGGTTTGGTTTTGTTTTCTATGGTTTGGTTTATGCTGAATTAGAACTGGAATTTAGTTTTGGCTCCGTTTGGTGTGAAAATTTAGTGAGTTTCCATGTTTATAAAGGTTAATAGGTGAATTTTTGTTTGGCTTTTGGTTAGAAGAATTTTGGATATCTATTTTGCAACCCTTATTAACCTGTAGGTTCTTTCTTTTGTTTTGATCCGCAGAACGAAAACACATTTGCCTGGCAACGACCACACATGCGTGTGGCTCCCAGTAGCGAAGTTTACATCTACAGTGTTAATCCAAACATGCAGCCTCCCGGTTTCGTTCAAGCCCAACAACTGCACCAGCAACAGCTGTCTCAACAAGCTTTAATGTCACTGGACCAACTCCGTCATCAGCATCAGCATCAGCATCATCAACAAAGTGCTGGAGAGGCGTCTAGTCAGACTCAAGAACAGCTATGGCCCAATAACAACTAGTGATCAAAATAAAAACCCCTCTCTCCATGCCTTGCTTTCTCTTTCCTTTTTTACTTTTGTGATGTTTGTTATTCCCGAACAGCGATGAGTTGATTCAGAACTATGAAAATGGTGTTGTGTGTGTTTGCATGTTTGGCTAATAAGATTTATGAGGGGGTTTGTTAAAGACTTTTTTAATGGTTGGTTTGTTGACTTGAAATTCTGTTTTTGTTTTTGTTTTTGTCTTTACTCTTTAAACTCTTCAGTCTTGACATCATATTATTAGACCAGATTTCACGCTAGTGATCGTTTAGTCCTTGCTATTTGAGAGGCATGGATTATAAAAACAAGATCACACTATATAGAACTACATTTTAGGTCCAAATAGTGTAAATATAGGAAAATTGTTACGCAGCTACACAGACTATGTAGCATCACATGGCCAACCATCCAGAGTAAACAAATGTATTGAAACCTACACGAAGTATATGTCGCACATAACGACATGTGATGATTAGCAAAAAATTATGTGTTTAACATCACAAACCCACTTAACCTCGTCGGAACCTGGTTAATCTCTTCGGAACAGTAAAACCGAACCCGATTTACCCGGTTTTTAAAAAAACCCGACCCACCCTTAATTAACCATAAACCCGACCCAGATTTAACCTAAATCTAGCCCAATTCTGCAATTTAGAAGCCCATTAAAATGAGAAAAGAAGAAATCGAATCAAGAACTCAACTTTCCCCGTTCTTCGAATCGTGAGAGAGAGAGAACGAACAAGTGCAAAAGAAGTGGATTTTGTGGCTAAATTCGCAAGAGAAGAGTGAATCGGTGAAGAATCAAGTCGAGATGAGGTATTTCTTTGAATTTAAATGGTTGATTTCTGGGTTTGCAATATGTCGGATTTGAGATTCTAAAGTATCTTTGTTCTTTCTGATGTAGTGTCTCGGTGAAAGTGAAATGCTTTCACTCTGGTCGGTTTAAAGATGAAGGTGGATTGTGTTATGTAGATGGAACCGTCGACGAGTTCGAGTTGGATGCGGATTCTCTTTTCACGAACTTGGTAATGAAGATGTTTGAGAAAAGGATAGTGATTGGGAAGTTGTGGTTCAAGCTACCATTCCATGAGTTGGAAGATAGGAAACCTTTATTTGAAAATGTCGAAGCCAATAAGAAGAGAATGGAATCTTCAGCGCGTTGGTACAAGGAGCTCGACATCTATGTAGAGAGAGATAGGGTTGTTCTAGCTGAAGAAGGTAGCACGAATGTTGGAGTTCAAGAAAGGGTTATGAACGTTGAACCAGAAGAAGAGGGTCTGCATGATAGAGCTGAAAAACAGTGTGAGAAGCTCTGTGAAAAGCTGGCTGAAAAGAATTCTGAGACGGGTTTGATGTTTGATGAAGATGAAGATGAGGCGTTAGACACTTTGTATGATCCTCTTGCAGACGACTCGGATGATGAGAAGTGTTCAGAAGATGCCTTGTCAGAATCTTCAGAATCGAATGATGAGGCGGAAGTTGTTGAAGAGGATATAGTAGACATCGACAATGTGAACTATGAGGAACAGATACCAGACAAAGATGAGGTGTACCCTGCTACAGACGATTCATCTGGTGATGAAGAAGAACAAGCTGAGAGATTAGTGCAAAGGGGTTTACCGGATGGAGTGTTCAGCTTGAGACAGCTCTTCAGCAGTGGGTCAGAATTTAAGAAGAATGTCATAAGATACATCCTGAAGACTGGGCGTAATGTGATATTTGATAGATGGGAAAAGACTAAGCTTGGTGCAAAGTGTGGTGAAAAGAATTGTGGATGGAGGATATATTGCTCTGTTGAAGAACCTATCGGCAAATGGATGGTTAAGGTATATGAAGATGAGCATCAATGTCATCCTGTGGGGCGGTGCAAGCTTATCAAGAGCCCTGTTGTTGCTGATTTGTTTCTTGAAGATATAAGGCGAGATCCAGAGATGAGTGCACCGGAGATCAAAGATGAAATGAAAAGGAGATACAACATTATCATCTCGCCTGCTCAGTCACAAGTTGCTAGAAGACTGATTTTCGATAAGTTGCAAGCTGAAACTGATGAACAATTTGCAAGACTTAGAGACTACGAGCATGAAATCAAGAGGACCAACAAAAACACTACTGTGGAGATCAACACAACTCGTAGAGAAGATGGAAGTGAAGCATTTTCACAAATGTACTTATGCTTTGCGGCTCTAAAGACTTCATGGAAGCAACACTGCAGACCAGTTATTGGTTTGGACGGTACGTTTTTGAAGCACTCAATGCAGGGAATGATATTAACTGCTATTGGAAGGGATCCTAATAACCAGATATACCCGATAGCGTGGGCTGTAGTTTCTTCTGAAAATAATGATAATTGGGAGTGGTTTATCCACAAAGTCAAGGTCGACTTGGACTTGGGTGAAGGCGATGAGATCACAATAATATCTGATATGCACAGAAGTTTGATCCACGGTGTTGCTACTGAGTTGCCAAAGGCAGAGCATTGGGCTTGTGCAAGACATATCTACGCCAATCTGAAGAAACTGCACAAGTCAGACACACTGAAGCCAATGTTTTGGAGGGTCGCAAGCAGCTACAATGAAGCTGATTTCAAGCAAAATTTAGCTGCATTTAGAGAGTTTGACCCCTTGGCATGTGATGAGCTCCTTAAGAGAGACCACCGGACTTGGTGTAGGGCGTTTTTTAGGATTGGTTGCTGTTGTGCAGACACACACAACAACTTGACAGAGTCCTTTAATAGGACTCTAAAGGTGGCACGGAAGAAACCTTTTGTCCAGATGTTAGAGCTGATAAGGAGAGATGCAATGCAAAGGATTGCCAACCGCTTTGAACTAGCTCGTAAGGAACCTGCAAGGCATACTAAGAAAGCAAGAAAGGAGGTTGAGAAGTCGTGTGATGAAGCTCAACACTGTCGTTCTGTCTCTAGCACTGGTGGGAGGTATGAGGTTGTTGAGGGAACTAATGGATACTCGGTGAAATTGCACAAGAGGACATGTGCGTGTAGAAAGTGGGATCTAACTGGGATTCCATGTCGTCATGCTGTGTGTGCGATCAGGGAGAACACAGGCTTGGTTGAAGACTACATATCTGATTACTACACGACCGAGAAATGGAGAGAGACTTATCGAAGAGATTTGAAGCCGGTCAATGGACCAAAATTTTGGGTTGAGTGTGGAGGAGGACGCATTGTTGGACCACCTTACAAACGTCCTCCAGGAAGACCTAAGGGAAAAGCTAGGATCAAAGGAGTACATGAGTCACCCTCAAAAAAGAGGGTTGGTCGCAAAGGAAGGGTACCACACTGTGGTATTTGCAGTGAGAAAGGTCATAACTCAAGGACATGCCCCACTGAGGTATGATCTTATTTTCTTAAGTGTGTTTTATGCTGATTATGTCTGCGCTTATTGAGTTTTTCTTTGTCTTTCGACAGTCTCCGGAGACCAGGGAAAAACGAAGACGGCTAAGTAAGCAATGTGAAGAAGATGCTGAAGAAGCAGCTGCAAGGAATGGTCAAGATGAAGCAAACGATGAAGCTCAGGAAACAGCTGAAATGGAAGCTGATTTGGCAGCTCAAATGGAAGATCAAGTAGAAGTTGAGTTTATTTCTTCTACTGCACCTCAGCCAAGCCAACCAAGCCAAGGAAACCAAGCACCACAACGAAACCTCAGAAGAAGCAGTCGCTTGGCAGCTTTGCTTTTCGGTTGAAGGGAGGTTTATCCTTTTTTTGAAAAACAATTTACATGTGGTAACATGTTCTCGGGTACCTTATTAGGATTGTTTTACATGTTTTAACATGTCCTCGGAAAGCTTCTTTTTTCATGTTCTATCATGTTAACGATGATGTAATGTTTAAACTTCAACTATGTATTCCATTTTGAACTGGTTTATCTACTTCTAGTTTATGATTATAGTTTGTCATTCTAAGCTTCTTATAAATGTAAAACATCTCAATACTAGCCTAAAATATCATCACATTACACATTCATCATTCATTACATAACCAGTTTTTTTTAGAAACATAAGACTCATTCATCACATAACTAGTCTTTAGAAAGGAAAAGAAACAGAAGACTCAACACTCTTAATCACTAACAATACAACACAGTTTCAGAAACTTATTCTTCCAACCAAGGTTGGGGTTCAAACGTTTCATCTCATCTTCACTTCCATTTGATTTTGCAGCCTCTTTCTTCTCCAATTCCATAGAAAGTTCCAAATTTCTATTTCTCAGTTCATTGATCACTCTTCTTTTCTCTCTAATTTCATCTCTAGCTTCAATCAACGCTCTTTTTGGCCACCCAGTGACTTCTCCTTCATCGAACCATTCAAAGAATTTGCAGTGTTCATTGCCCATTTCCTATACCCAAATACATACAAGATGTACTCACTCCAAAAAAAATAGTAACCAATTGTGAGCAGAAGAATTGTGTACCTTATACAGTTCACAACCAAAAAATTTTCGCCCAGGATTCTTATTTGTCCACGCAGTGAAAATCTTGGCGGGCAACCCACAGTCACACATTCTTCTGCCTCCAATAGATCTGCTCCGCCTAAAACTCGAAGATTCAGCGTTGTAAGTCATCGTCTCACACTCTCGGGTCTTCGTCTTCCTCTTGTAACTCAGTAGCCTCTGTTTCTTTTTTTCTTGTTGAGAGAAGGAGATAAAGGTCTGAGAGACCAGATTTTAGATTTAGGTTAAATCTGGGTCGGGTTTATGGTTAATTAAGGGTGGGTCGGGTTTTTTTAAAAACCGGGTAAATCGGGTTCGGTTTTATTGTTCCGAAGAGATTAACCGGGTTCCGACGAGGTTAAGTGGGTTTGTGATGTTAAACACATAATTTTTTGCTAATCATCACATGTCGTTATGTGCGACATATACTTCGTGTAGGTTTCGATACATTTGTTTACTCTGGATGGTTGGCCATGTGATGCTGCATAGTCTGTGTAGCTGCGTAACAATTTTCCGTAAATATATGATTATATATATATAATGATTATATATCCCTTTCTTATTAAAAGAGAAGCATTCCTACAAACTAACCTTATCTTCATGTGTTATTAACCAAAATGCCATTTTTTACGTGTCATTACAAGAGCTCTTCTCACACCTTTTAACTGAAAGCCATTTTTTCACTAGAATAATTACAAGTATTGCCATTGTTATAAATGAACCTTCTTAAACATTTATAATAGTTAGTTGCATCAATGATTCTTTATCATGACTAATTTGTATATTAAACTTAGATATAACATGTTTACAATTCCACATAAGCCGAACAGATATAAAGTAAATTATATAGTTATATACTTTTATAAATATACACAAAATAATTATATTACATAGTTGATATGGCGTACTATATATAAAAATAATAATTATATAATATTTATATAAATATATGTATAATAATTATATTATATAGTTGATATGGTCGTACTATATACAAAAAAAATTATATAATAAATAAATATATATATATATATATTAATAATTAAATTATATAATTGAAATGGTCGTACTATATACAAAAGAAAATAATAATTTAATCATATAACTATAATTTAATATTATATACAAAATAATTATATTATAGTTATATGAGTATATACAGGATAATTATATTATAACTAGGTGACCGGTCCGCACCCTGTGCGGGCATAAGAAAATTTAAAATATGGACTAAATCTTATATAGTTTTATAAGTAACAGATTTTATAATATAATACCACCGTCTTGGGAGAATTCATCAGCCATGGAAAAAAACTTGTACTCAATATTTGAGATGGACGAGAGGAAACAAAGTAGCTTCAGTATGAAGAGGTAGATATTGTGTGTACGTATAATTGCAACGTCCCAAAATAATTTGTATGTTTACGAAGAAACTTTCATTCAAAATATGGAATAAATAGTGCATAGTTTTAGAAGTATCAGATTTTATATTATCATTAATTAGAAATGTATTGTATATTTGTCGTAATTTTTTAATGTTGGTGAATAATATTTTTTTTCCATTAATAATAAAAAAACATTTGTGTAGACATAGTAAAAGAAAACATAATAAAAAAAAATTCAAAATATTATCCATAAACAATATAAATTATGAAGTACAATTGTCGAAAAATAAAGAAAAATCAATTAGAAACCTGCAAAAAATTAAATAAATTTTGTAAGTAATTTGACGGGTTAACATTATTTGATAGATTTATAAGTTTCTAAATAAAAGTTAACATGAAATAACATTAAATTGACAGACAGTCATCGAAATAGTCAAAAACGAGATGCTCCTGAATACAATCGGTCTCCTAACTCATCACTACCCATCTGGAAAATACAAAAAATAAATAATTGTAACAGTTTATATACTTAAAATGTTGTATTTGAAAAGAAAGTAGATTAAAATTACATACCGTGACTGCGGAATATTCTGAAAAACTTGTGTGTAGACAACATTCAATGTTTTTGTCTGCGTTTTCCCTTCTTTACCAGTTATTAGGATTTTTAATCCAGATCTCGACTTAACTCTTGAAAGTGCAACGTAGAGCTGACCATGACAGAACACTGGCCTAGGCAGAAACAACCCAACACTTTCCAGTGTTTGACCTTGACTTTTGTTGATGGTTATCGCGAAAGCCA
This sequence comes from Brassica napus, assembly GCF_020379485.1. Lineage (NCBI taxonomy): Eukaryota > Viridiplantae > Streptophyta > Magnoliopsida > Brassicales > Brassicaceae > Brassica > Brassica napus. The sequence continues at coordinate 11,281,088 of NC_063441.1, forward strand.
AAATAACTGGAAACTGTCTTCGACGCATTCTGAAAGGAAACTTTGTGTCAGCTGGTGTGACAAACATTCTAGGGATCCAAACCGGATGTCCAACAATTTTGTTTCCGGTTATAATTCTACCTTCTATCACATGGGGCAATAACTGAGTAACAATTAGCCTAGTACCATTACATAAACCATATGCAACATCCATGTTACGAAGACACATGATAGGAGCACCAACCTTGAGCTTCAAACAATGTCTAGGCAGTCCAACCACTTTAACACTGTTCAAAAACTCTGCAGGATATACTACATTTTCTTCTATGTCAACATCGGATGGGATAATACTGTCAGAGCTAAGGTAAACCTTCTCTTCTCCTGAAAGCATATGTAAATCCTTTTGTTTAGTGATATATAAAAAGTTAGTTGAACATAAGAATCCTACTATATAAAAGAAGCTAAATTCTAGCTTTTCTAGAGGTGCCACATGGGCAAAATAATCCCCACCTATCAAACTGCCATGTCATTATGAACTGGGCTTGGAGTTAACATTCGCAGCCCATTTAAACCATTTCAAAGCCCAGTTTAAAATTCTCTAAAATCCTGCGCAAGATCCGTCGACTGTTGACCATCCGAGCAAGCTCACCTTCGAAGGAGCCCCGCAGCCCCAAGACGCTGTGGTCCAGAGGACCCGACTCCAAACCCTACTCACATCCAATCTTCCGTGACGCCGCCGCCTCCAAGTTCAAGAAACCACGCACTGCTCCATCTTCATTCTGATGGAGAGAGACCATACCGGAGGTGAGCATCTCAAGAGAAACCACCATCCTTTCAAGGGTCGTCCCTTTGACGATTTGCATCTCCAGATCTGGACGAAAAAGTTTCAAACCCCGATAGTTGACTAGCGGCTCTGGCTTTGTCTTCGACGCCCTCAATCGGAGCTCATCCGCCGAGAGAGCCGACGAACCACCAGGATCTGAAGCTTACATGGAGAAACCGTGCCGTGCATGTTCCGTCAGTCGAGATCAGTTGCCGTAGAGAAAGAAAAAGTGGGGGTGGGAGACCTCTGAACAACCGACGGAGACGCCGGAGAAGGAGACTCCACCCGGATGAAAAGACGAAGCGAAGAACTCTAGAGAGAAAAAGATAGAGGGCGTCGATGCCAGACAAAGGCTTTGTTACCTAGAATAGTTTTTGCTATCAAATTATTTTACTGAGGCAACGATTTGAAATATGTATTTTTGAAGATTTTTATTTTTACTTTTGAGGAACTTCGGAGTATTTTAAACATCTAGATCATGTGATTGATTGCTTTAGTTTCTAAATATATAATCTTGGTTTATCTTTGATCTACTCATGTAGACATTCCCACTGTCGATCAGTGAAACAATTGGAAGCACTGAATCCTGCTCTGTCTCCGGTAGAGAATTCGATGCTTCTCTACTGTAACTGGGTTTTCCTGTAAGACCCTTTACTTTATACCTTTTTGTGAATATATATGATGATATTGTGTAGAAACCTTAGACTGTGGTTGAGAATTGCAACACTCCTAAAATACATTAATTCCTAACTGAGAATGAGATATTGCTGGCTTTTAAATACATGTTTATAATGTTCCACGAGTCGTCACTATAATTAAACATCACTTGGTTTTTGTTGTCTTCTCTTATAAAACATGCACACTGCGTTTCTTTAAAGTGAATAGTATAATTCAGTTTAATAACGTTAAAAACAAATAGAAAAACAATTAATTAGACCTATGCTTGATTGCTTTTTGACCTTTATGATCTCTGCATTCTAAGCAATCTGGTAAATTTATGGCGATGCGAATTTTTTTTGGCTTATTTCATGTTGAATTTGAAGGCTAAGACCATTTTAAATGGGGTTTTAATTCAAAATATTTTCTTAATATACTTCCGTTGTCTTGGATGGATTAAGAAAGTGAATGTTTACTGTGTATTTTTACGTGCAGGGGGAGTATATTCAGAGTGAACCGGTATGTCTATGGTCGAGCGAGAGCCAGTCCCTTGAATCTCGAAGACCTCAAATGCTGAAACTGGTGATAGTGGATGTGAACTAAACAATTTGAATAGTCAAGGTAGGATCAATGATGCAGACAGTCGTTTAGTTCATAATTGTAGAGAGGCTGGCAATCAAAGTTTGCTGGTTATGTTAACTAATTCTAGGCGCTGTAATAATCGTGGCACAAGTCTGGGAGAAAGGACTGCATGTGTAGAAGGCTGGCAGGGGATGAAAATATCCAGAGTGAATGAGTTTTCTCAAAGTTTAGAAATGGGGATGAATGAGAGTTGAATAGCCATCAAACGGGTGTTCCTCTTCTTCAGTTCAAGCAGAGGAGAACAGACAAGGCAATCGTTTAAAGGGACTAGCGAGATATCATATGAACAGTTTCTGCAAACTCCTGAAGATGGTACTAGATGTTCGGAGATCAAAAGTTGGTACGATATATGTGATGTAAGAAGAGATCAAGGGCGTTTCAACATATTTGGAGAAATACAGTGGGAGAACAGGCGACTGAGTCAAGCGTTGCTAGGACCGGCCAAAGCTTACTTGGAATTTATTCTGATCCGGAATGGTCTCAATTGGAAGCGATGCTACATTCTTTCCTCGGGATGATGATAATGGCGTGGAACTCAGAGAACTCGGGAGCATGTGAACTTTTTTAATGTTTTTGTCGTAGTGGCCACACTTCACAACGTGAAATTATGTATGATGTCTGAATTACAAGAGACGTGTTTCAAATTTTCTGCAAAGTGGATTTATGCAAAATCATGACCAGTTGATACAATCTTACATGGACATACAAAAGCCCAAATAATGTCAGCTGGAAGAACATTGGATTTTTCTTGACCCTCCATTACTATATAACAGTAAGATGGTAGGCAAAGAGTATCAACTGAAATCTCCTTTGGCTCTACCCTCCCCAGTGATCTTATGTAGTAGGTTGAACAGAAGCAAAGCCAGCTCAAAGAAATGGGTTGAAAGAGTTGAAGATCATGAGGATGTACCCTTCTCTGTACTTTTGGGTGTTTCCTCTCTTCGATTGTTGTTTTCCTTTTCAGTTAGATCTTTAGTTGTACGGTACTATTTGTTCTCACGGAAGCAAAAAAGGAAAACATAATTGTTTGAACCACATAAATATATTATGTACATTTACAAATTCAACTAAATAAATAGCTACTAATAATTAATTTAAAGAGTATACTTTTATTAATAACAAGTGTGAAAATGATACAATCATATTTAAAATATATACTGATAAGAAAATCATGATAAATAATTGTATTTTAGTATTCTTAATTATTATAAAAGTTAAATAAAATTGTTAATATAATTTGGCTTTAAAATTTTGTTCAAATATCAAACTTAGTGAAGATTGTGTTGTAAGAGCATCTCAATTGTATTACTCAATTTTTACTTTAAAATGGTGCAACACTAAAATGGAGTTGTGTTTTATTCCAATGTATTATTCGATTTTTTTATTTCAACAAAAAATATTCCAAAATAATTTTACTTTTATTTAAATAATAACTGTTAACAATACCTTCAACTTATAAAAAAATACCAATTAACCTCAACTATTTTATGTTTACAAAACTTCCATAAAATATAATTTATTTACATTAAATATTTATTATTAAAAAATACAATAATCGTAAATATATATAAAATATCATATTTTGGTTCAATAATGAACATTATAATATTTTTTTCACAAATGGTCAACTAATGCATTTTATAATGAATAATGAGTTTTTATCTTTGAATTTAATAAATCAAGCAAAAACATTTATAAAATTGGTCATTTTTATCGTTTGGATAATACTTGCCAATTTTGGCAGTTCTAAAAATGATATATCAGATTATTAAATCACTTATTTTATTTATTTTATATTTTTATGTTTAGTTTTGGTATTTTTATTAGTTTATGTATCTTTATTTGAAATTATTAAATATTCTCTTATGGAAATCACATTTTCATGTTATTGTATTATTTTTAAATTTTAAATATTTAAGTATTACATAAAAATGAGGAAAAAGTATGTAATAAACAAATTTAAGATTTAAAGAATAATTATATAAATAAAAAATGTTCGACGCCAAAATAGAGTAATAGCTAGGCTTACTCCATTTATGAAATGGGATTAGAGTATATTTTACTCCAAAATAATGTTTGAAACAGAAAATGAAGTATAATTGAAGATTCTCTAACATTTAGGACCAAAAGAAATCATAGAATGCCTTCTTTTGTAGTAAAAAAGATAATAAGATCCCTAACTATTTTTCAAGCTCAAATTTATAGATCTTTAGGATCAAATTACCAAAGAGTGTCATATATTAGTTTACAAAAAAAAAGAGTGTCATATATTTATACTAATTTTTAAAAAATAATTATATAACCATACAATCCGCGCATAGCGCGGACACGAACCTAGTAAATGATAAAACATGTTACCTGGCAACTAAGAAAGCATGTAATCATTTATTTTATCCACTTCATCATTTGTGGGAGTAAGAATGGCTCGATGAAAACTATAATAAATATATTGTTACAAAACATTCAAACCGAACAGATAGAACGTGTTTACAATTTATATTATTTATCAAAACTATGATATTATTTATGATGATTAATTTTGTATATTAAACTAGATAGAACGTGTTTACAATGTCCACATAAGCCGAACAGATATAAAGTAAATTATATAGTTATATACTTTTATAAATATACACAAAATAATTATATTACATAGTTGATATGGTCGTACTATATATAAAAATAATAATTATATAATAGTTATATAAATATATGTATAATAATTATATTATATAGTTGATATGGTCGTACTATATACAAAAAAATTCTATAATAAATATATAAATATATATATAATAATTAAATTATATAATTGATATGGTCGTACTATATACAAAAGAAAATAATAATTTAATCATATAACTATAATTTAATAGTATATACAAAATAATTATATTATAGTTATATAAGTATATACAGGATAATTATATTATAATAGTTGAAAACAAAAGTTTCCAAACATATATTTTGCATGTTAACCACGCAATGTGGTTAAATGTGGCCATTTAATATAATAGTATTACAATTTAATTGAGTTAATCACGCAGCGTGATTTGGAAGATGTTAACCAGTTTGGTAAGCAACTTAATTGAGTTAATCTTATTATATAAAGTAGAGTTTCTTCTCTCCAGGACCCTCCACATCAGCAGACACGTCACAAATTCGGCTCACAAGAGCCTGACACGTGTCCCTTCTTGCAATACACTGCGTTTCATTAATGAGACATTGGGCTCCTGCATTCCATTGTTTGTTTTGATTACCGAGTTAAGCCTGATACCCAGAGGCCCATATATTGTTCATGAACAACACGTTGTTTTAAGGTTTGGCCTCTTCTTAACACCAAAAAAGAGTTCTTCTGCGTTGTTCCGTTTCCTCTTCTTCTTTTTTTTTTATCACTGTTCCGTTTCCTCTTCTAATCAGTTGAAAAACTGAGAGTTACAGATCAATGTGAAGCACTATCTGACATTAAAGGCGTGTCTACTCTCTGTAAGAAGGTGTATCTACACCTATATAAAGGTTATCATTCTTCACTTGAATATCTATACATGTCCGTTTCTTCTCGATCAGACCAAGCTCTCTCTACTTTACGGTTATATGGAAGCGATCTCTGCTTCACTTCAAAACCCTAATCTTATCCCCAAGATCTCTCACTCTTCTGGTCCTCTTTCTGCAACCACCGTGGAGATTCCGAAGCCTGCTTTCGTTTCTGTAGAGAAGGTGCCGGCTAAATCTCCAACGAAAAGATCCTCTGTGTCTGATAATGGAGGAGACGAGACTGATTTGCCAACCACCACGAGTGAGATCATTCTTTCAAGATGCTAAGTGAGTTACTGGAAACTGGGATCTGAAACAATCCGAGGCAAAACAGATCGGGATTCGGCGATAGTTCATGGTTAGATCCTCTAAAGCTCGAATCTTTATTTCAGTTATGCACTTTATGTAAGCTTATTGCTTTGGTTTTGTAATAAGGTATAGGGAGATGAGTGATTGATTGTTTAATGTGTGCTATTGTTTTACTTATAGAGACAAAGAGGAGAAAGTGGCTTGAAGATAACTCAGAAACAACTACTAACGGTTTTTTTCTCTTTGATACCTCGATTATCCAATGGTGGGCATGGATGAAGCAATATCATCACAAGAATATCAACTCATCAATTAACGGTGAAATTTGAAGTTTTTGTCTTGCAGGTCGTGCTGCAGTGATAGGGTTCTTCATGGCTTACACTTTTGTTCCTGTCATGAATCCGGATTTTTTTTCGTATTGAAATCTAGAGGTCTGTTTGAAATTTGTAGGTTGAAAAAGGGTTTAAAGATGTTGTCCAAGAGATTGAATCTGAAGTTAGCTGCAAGCTGGAGGAAGGTAAACCTGGGATGCCATTAGATAAGAGATTCATCACGAGTTTATTGAGTTTATACCTTCTGTGCTTTCAGTTTTCACCAGAAGGATAGGGTAAGCAGCAATGAGAATTTTTCTTCCCTGTAGAAGAAGCTTAGCTTATTTATAAATAAGAATAAAGAAATGAAAAGAGATTAATTGGTTTGCGTTTGGCCTCTAACAGAGACGATACACCAGGTTGCAGCATGTGATTTTTGAGTTAGAAGCTTCAGAATTGGTTGGATCAATTAATAGACCACGTGCCTGGCCAGCCTTTCGAGCGTATGGTTTGGAGTTAACTGAAGTGCTGAGTAATCTTACAGATTGGAAGGTGAATATGGTGATAAGAGAGGCTAACTGGGGTGCTTTCTTGATTGCTCAAAGCGTGACAAAGGAGATGAGACTTCAGTCCTATGTGGCCCAGGGTAACCTTCTTTGTTACATGGTTTGCTTGCAGAGGAAGGTACGGGGAACAGCGTGTAACAGATGATGGTGGAGTTGAATGTCTATGGTGAAGCTATGTGTTTTTGGAGAGAAGGTGGAGTTTTAAGCTCTTAGCGTTTCTATTCGCTTTTTAGTTTTTAGTGTAATTTCAATTGTTGTTTGAGGTTCCTTTTGAATCTTTATGGTGTTTTTGACACTTTCCATTTCCTCAAGAGTAAAAAAAATTGGTTTGTGTTTCATGGCCTGATTTGTAAGATTTAAATATAAAGTTTTGGTCTTTTGGGTGGTAGTTTGCTTAAGAATTTGTCATTTAGTTTGATTTTCGTCTAACCTTTCATTTGTAATGGCTTTCCATAAATTGGTTTGGTGGACAAAAGTTTTCAGTTGTTTTGGTCATTTTGACTTGCCTTATAAATAGCAACACTTAATTATTGGTTAAACACTTAAACTAAATAGTAACACTTAAATTATTGGTTAAACTATAATCATTTAACCAATTTTTATAGTAACAATCTAGCTAGAGAATTTTTCATGTCTGACCATTAATTTCTTACTTATACCATCATCTCTATAGTGTTATATTATAGAACCCTCAACAAACTATAAGTTCTAAAATTTTCAGATTTATTAGGCAGAAAACAATAAAGTAATAGTTTAAAATTTGTATACTAACTTATTTTAATACATAATTCTAACATATATATATTCAAAAAAAATTAAGAATTCGACCTAAAAATGGTGTCCAACGTCTGTGATGAAGGGATGGTCATCTCATACAGAACAAGCTTATGGGGGGGGACAGAAAATGACTTCTCATAGGAGTTTGTATTATTTTCAGTTTTAAGGGTTGCGTAGATGAAGATTTGATTTATGCTCGCATAATCTTCGATTCACAATTGTTATAAAAGTTTGTGGTGTGTGATTATTATGATTTAAACTTATGGAATAAGAGAGAAGAGTCTCATCATACCTTACTATTGGCACACATGTGTTTATCGCGATAGGTTTGCGGGTAGTTCGTAGGGATTTCAGAATATGTTCGCAAACATAATTCATAAATTATAACCTAACATGATATTTATAAATATTAAACAGCAACAATTAATATCTTATTTTAAGCTACTTGCTTTTTTTTTAAAGAAAAATACAATAAATTGGATTTTCTTCTAATTATTTAAATTATAAAATTTAAGAAGAATTATATTAAAAATCTATTAAATTCAAAAAAATTAAATATTTTGAACACAGTGAAATAAATATATTTGTTTTCATATAGTAACAAATATATAATTTCGAAAATAAAAAAATAGTCAAATATGTAGTAAAAATAGTGAAAATTATTATTAAAATAAACCAAAAATTTCATGTAAATTTTAAATATATTTTTTTATTTGCTTATCCGCCCGTAGGGCGGATCCGACCCTAGTATTAATATATATATTCGATTTCCAAAATAATAAAAGGTTTTTCATTACATTTACTGTAAAATGAATATATGGCAATGAATAGTGAAAAAAATATTAATTGACCACATAATTCTTAATAAAGGTAATTCATTATGGTAAAATCCGCGAATTGTGTAAGTTATTTTAAGACTAGATTTGCGATTTTTATTTTCACATTAAATGACATATATACAAATTTTTTAATAGATATTTTTCATCTTAAGAAATGTAAGGCATGGTTCTACTATATAAACACCAAGGTATGCAGTTCTAATCTGCATTCTAATCATAAACTAAATTTTCTGCAATAAAATTTAGGCTTTCTTTTGCAAAAATGGTTGGTTTTGATTTTGTTGGTGAGAGGCAAATGGTAGATTCACAAAACTCTTCTTTAAAGATCTGTCTCCATACGTAAAGAAGATGTTATTAACATACTTTCTTACATAGACAAAAGAAATTGTAGAAAGTGTTTTTTTTTTCTTCGGTATCTTGTGTCTAACGTGAATATATTTATAGTTTGGTTTTCACTCCTTCACGTATTCAGAATATATTGAAACGGTGTTGATATTTCCACTCGAGTTATTCTTGGGTTCACCAACCAATAAGATTTCATTATTTCAAATTCAATATCTTTTAGAAAAGAAAACAAAATATTGTCAAGATATATTTTGTTTTTAAAATAAAAAGGTTAAAAAAATTAGAAAAAAATATTAGTTAGAGAAACACGAATTTAAAATAAAATGTTTTTATCGTCGTCAGCAAAACACTAAACCCTAAATCCTAATCTCTAAACCCTAAATCATAAACCCTATAAACCCTTGGGCAAACTCTAAACCCTTGGATAATTTATACTCTAAATCAAAAACACTAAATCTTAAAACCCTAAACCCTTGAGTGTTTAGTGTTTTTGATTTGAAGTTTAGGATTTATCCAAGGGTTTAAGCTTTACCCAAGGGTTTAGGATTTAGGGATTAGGATTTAGGGTTTAGTATTTTGCTGAGGACGTTAAAAATATATTTTTTTAGTTACTACTTTTTTTAATTTATTTATTTTTACCTTTTTATTTTAAAAATATAATATAACTTATAGCTTGAGAAAATATTTTGTTTTCTTTTTTAAAAGATTTCGAATATAAAATAACACAATCCTATTGGTTGGTGAATCTAGAGGTTCACCCCTAGGGTGAACCCAAGAATAAGTCTTTCCACTCCTTATTATACTATATTTCACTGGCGGTTCAAATATTTATTGAAGCCTAACCCAACTTCTTTGTATGTTTATATTTTTTTTTGTACATACATTTTTTCATTATTAGAAAAATTACAAATGGGCAATACTACCCTAATATGTGTATTTTATATTACATTTACACATGAATGAATATTGTATTTACTATGTATTTTAATACAATATATAATTATTAAAAACTTACAATATTGTTTTGTTTCGTACCGAGATAAGATTCATGCAAATGTTAAGAGAGATTGATAAATCAATTCGACCCTTTCCTAGTTCAAAGGAAAACAAATGTGAAGAAATATTTGGTAAATCATTTCGTTCAATCGTTCATTATATAAAATGTAATATTGTGACTATGACTTTTATATTTCTAATACCTATAGATTAAAAATTATAATTTCTTCTAATCCATTCATTCTGCGCATGGCGCGGATTATCACCTAATATATATATATTTATTTATTTATTTTTAAATAGAAAATCCGGTTGAACTGGTCCGACCACTCAACCAGCAGCTATACCGAATCGGTATTCGATCCGGTTTTAAAAACATTGTTTAGTCCAGACCGGTCCTGGTCCGAACCAGTATGTCTCAATTAATCATAGCCAGTCCTTGCTAACTGAGGATCTATTGAGAGGCATGGATTATAAAAGCAAGATCACTAGATAATGATTTAACTATTTGTTAAGACAGCTAATCATGTGTTCATGTTTGGGTGTCCACACATAATTAATTTGATAATGGTACTTTATCTAATCGGGTAGGAGAATCACCTCATGTGAGATTCGTTGGGAAAACGACACATCTTGCCGGTTCATCTTTACTCACCTTTGACTACAGTGTAAAGCCACAAGAAACTGAGAAAGGACCATCTCTAATGCTTCTACTTGCATCCTTGTGATAAAGTTTCTTCCGACAAATCCGTAACCTCATAAGCAGAAACCCACCACAGGTTTTAACTTTTCCGACAAAAGAACAAGATGTCAAACGAGGGAGGTGACGGTAACAACAACAACATAGAATACATGATCAGCCCCAAAACAAGAAAACCACCTCCGATTCTATTACCCTTACCTGAAAACGACGAAGTCACTATTCCGATGACACCGTCCGAGTTCAAAGACCGTTTAATCTTCGGACCCTCGCCGCGAGACTCCTCTCAATACTTCCATTCACTCTCTCAGAAACACTCGCCGTCCTCCTCCGCCGCCGCCGCAGACACCTTCCCCGACTCCTCACCGCTAGATCCCCTCCTCACTCCACAACAGCAGCACGGCCATCCACTCCACCGATCCAAAACCGCGCCGGCGATGGCCATAATCGACGATCTCCACCACCCAATGCATCAGCAAATCAAACTCGAGCCATCATCACGTTCTGTAGTAAGACAAGCTTTTGCTCTACTCGTCGTCTACCTCTCCTTAGGCGTCCTTATCTACTGGATGAACCGTGACCACTACGTAGTGAATCAAACCCATCCCGTCGTTGATGGGTTATACTTTTGCATCGTTACAATGTGCACCATAGGTTACGGAGACATCACACCAAACAGTGTCGTTACTAAGCTCTTCTCGATCATGTTCGTTCTCGTTGGGTTCGGTTTTATCGATATTTTGCTTAGCGGGATGGTCTCTTACGTTCTTGACCTTCAAGAGAGCTACATGTTAGACTCTGCTAAGCGGAGGGAGGAGCCTGATAAGAGAAGATCGTATATTATCGATGTGAAGAAGGGAAGGATGAGGATTAGGTTGAAAGTGGCGTTGGCTTTAGGTGTTGTGGTTTCATGCATTGCTCTTGGTGTTGGGATTATGCATTTTATCGAGAAGATTGATTGGTTGGATTCGTTTTATCTCTCGGTTATGTCGGTTACTACTGTTGGGTATGGAGACAGGGCGTTTAAGACGTTGCCTGGTAGGCTTTTCGCTGCAGTATGGCTGCTTGTGTCTACGTTAGCCGTGGCTCGGGCTTTCTTGTACTTGGCTGAGGCGAGAGTTGATAAGAGGAATAGGGAGAGGGCTAAGAGAGTGCTGTGTGAGACAATGTCTGTCTCTCAGTTCTTTGCTGCTGATATTGATAACAATGGTTGTGTCAGGTATGTGACTCATTCTTTGACACACTCCTTTAACTTTCTAATGAATCTTTAGCTCTAGTCTGATATATCCTTTTTTTTGTGTGTGTGTGTTTGTAGTAAAGCAGAGTATGTGATTTACAAACTCAAGGAGATGGAGAAAATAACAGATAAAGACATAACACCGATCTCAAAACAGTTTGACAAACTCGACCGGTGCAGCAATGGAAAGATTACTCTTGTAGATCTCTTGGATAGTAGCTGTGGTGATTGATCCTCTGCAATGTTTTGGTTTAGCTTGGTTTACAGTCGTTGCAAGTTACAACCTGATCAGATGATGCTAATGAGTAAATGATACTTGACGAGGAGCCTGCTCTCTGGTTTACCTAAACCGGGTCTTGATTATGTGGTTGGTCTTGTTGCCTTGCGTAATTGGTTAAGCGACTATTCACTCGTCCAATTTATATAAACTTGGGTGCTTATGGTAACATGTATATAAGCAAGAGAACTAATGGGAATAAAAAAAAGGAAACAGTGGTATACATATCTAAAAATAGTATTTTTTTCTAGTAGTGAATATCACAATTTCAGCTTTTTGAGTATTTTATAAACAATATTATGGTGTATGCGCGTGACATAATAAAAAAAGAACCGTAAATGTAAACACTCGAATGTTTACTAATAACAAAATGTAAGAATTGTAAAAAAAAAAATGTCAGATTCAGTTTTTCGTAGTTACTTTTCTTTTAAAGAAAAATGTAAACTTACTAAATTGTGATGAGGGATTTAATAAAAAAATGTAAAGCTAGCGTTGATAATACATGTATATAAGTATAATCGTACACGAGAAAAAGAAGAAGAAAAACAAAGTTTAGAAGGATAAAGATTGGTTTGAAGAAGAAGAAGATGAACTGGTATAATTTGACAGCAGAGATCGGCACGGTGTTGGGTGTTCTTATCTTGGCTCTCGTTTCGTACTTGTATGGTCCCTGTTTAATTAGGAAGTGTTGTCCCCATTCTGAGACGTCTGATTCTAATGTCTAACTATTATAGGTTACTACTTTCAACTATGCTTTTTGTTATAGATTTTTAAATTACTTATAGAATAGCATATCAGCTTTTTTTTTGTTTCACGATATTGTAACTCTATCCTACGTATTGCAATGATATTATAGAATTCTGCAGTTTTATCATACGTTATTACATGTTAATGGTATACGTAGTTACGTACCATCATCCAAAATTTTAGAGAAATCTCAAAACGAACACTGTACTTTACCATTTTATCAATATGCGCAGAGAATCAAATTATTTACACCAGAAGTATGTATTAATGACATAAAGCTCACAAGAACTTTTTTGAAAAAAAGCTCACAAGAACTACTATCAAATAGACAATAAAAAAGTTTGTTTGACCAGATAAATTAAAAACAATAAAACATGACAATATCCTGAACTCAAGAGATATCATGATGACATGACAACAAATGCCATGTTTCTTCTTAAGATCTTGTGCAAGCGCACGATTTAATAGGTCTATATCCAGCGATCGAACAACTCCCTTTGGCCTAATTTCTCCTAATGCTGAAGCCACACTTACAAGTATAGTGATATCCTGGACCCCGATAGACTGTCGGGTACTTATTGGTAAGTTACTAATTTTTATTATTTTAAAATTTAAATATTTTATTTTCCTAACAAATTGGTTCTATTTTCAGGTTTGGGGCCAACAACCGCATTGGCCGGAGCGTTTCGGAGACGAACAAGGGATATTATGATGCGTCCTATCCGAACTGAACCATGACTCAAGATCACGTTAAGATAACATGATTTAAATGTTTTGCGGTAATTTTTTAATTATAAATTTTTATTTTAATAATTAATTTTTTCTTTTAGTTGTTTCAAAAATTTTGTATGTTTCAGCAAAGGGGGCATTGGTCCTCAGGAATCACCGAGACGGTGAACAGGGAATTTGTTGCAAAAGCAAAGATCCGCCTTTGCAACACCTTCTCGGATTGGAAGGACAAGTTGGAGTTCTACGGTTATGAGGGAAAGGCCACCGAGATCACGAAGGACACATGGGATGGCCTCATCGCCTTTTGGAAGCTACCGTCCTCGATCCGGAAGGCAAAGTCGTGCTCCGCTTCCGGAAGAACGAAGGATAGAGATGGTCATTTGCCCATGGTTCAAAGAACCAGAAAAAAATCCCATGCCGAGATCCGTCTAGAAGCTGTAAGTTTTATTTGTAATAATTACATTTATTTCTTTAAACTTATATTAATTAATTAAATTTTATCTAAATATTTAATTTTATTTATTCTTTATGTTTGTAGCTTGAGAAGACGTGAGTCTGACCATCTCTGTCTGATCTATTCAAGATGACTCACGCCACATCGGACGGGACTTTTGTCCATCCTGAATCCGAGAAACTCTTCAACGATGTGGCTGCTCGGGTTGAAGAGCGAGGGGTGCAACTAACCCAGCAGTCTCCCGATGGATTACCCGTCAAATTGACAACATAAGAGATCGACCGGATCTTCGAAGAGGTAATATTTAAAAGTCATATTTAAATTAATTTAAATATTTTAATATAAATAACTATATGAAAATTTTTTCTTTTAAAGGTTGCTCCTAGAAAGAAGGGACAGACAGTAGGAATAAGCTCTGTTAACGAAGTTGCAAGGGCGACTTCGTCAAACTCTTCGAGACGGGACCAAGAGAATGCTCGGATGCAGGCTCGAATGGATCCAACAGGATCGTTTGGACTCCCTTGAGGATCTGCTGGACATGATGGCGGTGGGAAACCCGCTTATGCAGAGAGCATTGGATGAAAGACGGGCGGCGCTTCGACAACGGCATCCCGAGACTCTCATGATCCGAATGTTGCTGCGACCTACTTCGACAATGTGATCCCATAGTTTTTATTTTAATTTGTATTATAAATTTAAATATTATTTTATGACATTTTAGTTTTTATTATAAAATTTAAATTCTCACATTTCATTTTTAAATTATAAACATTTTAATTTTTGAATCTTTAACAAATATAATAATAATTATATATATAAGAAATGATGTAATTTCGTTGTAACTTTTACAAAGAATATACATCGAAAGACTTGTAAAGTCGTCGTAAATTTTACGAGATTTTTACATCGTGTAACGTTTAACGAGTACCTTACAAAGACAGTATACGAGGCTATTACGACAAACTCTTTCTTTCCGTGTTACGACGAAGAGTTCTCCTTGTAAATATTACGTGGTTTTTACGACGAATCCTCTGTTACGGTGGATGTTTAACAAGAAACGTGTTTTCTCGATAGTTTGTCGTAACACTCTTATTACGTCGAATTAACGAGGAATATAACGCTCGTAAAAAATATGTTTTCTTGTAGTGGAGCAATTTGGGAGCAGAAGAAGCAAACTGTGTACCTATATCACAGACAAAGTAAGAGCAGCAGTAATATAAGAGTGAAAACAGAGATTTCTATCACATTGTTAATGTGGGATTGAAGTTTTATTGAAAGTAGTGGCACTAGCAATGTCTATATTTTCTATGAATATGTTCAGGTTAACCAAGGAAGCATGTAAAAAAATAAATAGTATCCGTGCAAAGTTTAGGTGGAGCTCAAGTGATTGCAAACGATTATGTATACTTCAGATAAAAGGGAGAATGGGGTTCAGAGGCTCAAAAGTTAAAACTATTCAATCAGTCTTTACTTCGGCAAACAAGAATGGACAATTTTTCACAATCCAGAAAGTTCGATGGCAAGAGACTTTTGCCAAGAGTATTATAAACGCAAGAGACTCGTGCCAAAAATGTTAAAAAAGACAATGACTCTAACTAGTGACCATTAAAATAGGAATATGAACGAGTAGAAAATGAATGAATAGAAACAAAATAAAAGGAATAAAAATAAGTATTTATTCTTTTTGTTCCAAATCAATTTTGATAAAAAAAAATATTTTTTCTATAGTTATTTAAAATTCAAGAAATGACAAGGAATCAAACGCAGCAAAAATTCCCCATAAATGATGTATTTTTTAAAGAATGATTAGGAATTGGAGACAAATCCGCTCATACCCCTATATCTCATAACATAATCTCAAAAGGATCTTTTTGTTCTTTTAATTTTATATGTCAAACGAAAAATCATAAAATTAAAATGGAAACGTTAATATTTTTTATTTGATTTATAGAATTTGATAAAAATATTTCAAAAATCCAAAAACGTTGTTTTCCATATTTTCGAAAAAATCATCAAAATGTGATTAAAAACGATTTTAAAATATTTTTTTCTGAATTTGAAAGATATAGAATTTAAATATTTGTCCATGGGTTCACTAATCCATAGGAGGGAGTTAGGATTTAGTTTTGATGACCGGGAAGGATTTGATTTGGGAGTTTGGATTTTGATCAAAAAAAGAATTATGAAATAGGGGCATAGGAAATTCTAGGAGCTCATAGGAGATTGGGCATTTCACATTTGGGGCACGCGAGAAGTTGGCTCGAATTGACTATTTCTCTTAATCTCTATGTCACTATTTGGACCCAATATACTTTTCTAAAGACAGTATTTTTACCGCAATACTAAAAAAGAAGTTTCCTTTTGAACTCTGGTTCTTCTTTTTCCTCCTCAAAATCTTTCATCAAACACCTCAAATCACAGAGCCGACCATAATCGAAGTAACAGAAATAAAAAAAAAAGTTATAGATTGTTGTTTCGCATATAAAGATATTATAAACTTCAACCAGTCCTAGAATGTCATTATATGAAAACCTACGGTTGCTGGTTTGTTTTTGGTATTTGACTGTGTTTTATGGTTTCCTGATACTTGTTAATACTATGCATCCTTTTGAATAACCATACTCCTACTTTATTTATGCTCCTACCAATATTTGCCTTCACTTAATGACCATATAGACAACGTAATTGATTCTAACAACCATTCTGAAAAAACTAAGCTTTATAAACTTTAGGTCCATATTACGTGTATTATTTAAGTTGGGCCGCAATAATATATTTATCTTATATATCCATTACATTAAAAACGAGAATTCATATTTTTTCCATACATCTGCTTCGGCGAGTGAACTTTGTAAAACTATTAGAATATCTTTACAAAGTAATGAATCTACTAAATATTTTTTCCTAGATATACATACATAATTTTTGTCTAAATCACCATTTTCATTACATTGTTTCCAAATTCAAATATTTTAGTCTTCTAAAGCCATAATTAGCCCCACACCCAAAGAGCGTAAGAATAAAAGACGAATTTTCCCCAATATTCGAAGCTTACGATTGAAAATCACAAGCTTGAATAAAGAAGCTTGACTTTAAAGCATTTTGATTTCGAATCTGATTTCTGTTTTTGAGAGAGAGAGAGAGAGAGAGAGAGTGAAAATGGGCTCTAAAGGCAGCGTTAGAAAGATGATTCAGAGTTTGAAAGAGATCGTGAACTGTTCCGACTCAGAGATCTACACGATGCTTGTGGAGTGCCATATGGATCCTAACGAAACCGTTATTCGTCTCATTTCTCAAGGTTTTTTTTCGTCTTTCTTCTTTCCTTTAAGCTTTTGTAGATTCGCGGGTGAATTTTCGTAAAATAGATAGACATTAATGGCTAGCGCCTAGGTGACCTCGACGGGCTTAGACATTTGCAAATTATAATTTTTAATTAGCATTTTATATTAACATTATATATAAATTTTCCAGCGCTTAATAACAAATATTTTGGTAAATATAAAACAAAATTGAATTTACAAAATAAAAACACAAACAAATTTGTGAACCTGCATAAAGAAAAAAAGTTGGGGAGAAAAGACAAACTGAAAATGAAGATGATGATACAATTAAATTGATCATAATTCAATTTGATATTTTTACTTGTTTTTAATTTATCTAAAAACTAGTGTTCTTCCCATGCTATGCATGGGTTAAAATAACTGTATTATTAATTATTTGATGATAAAACTGTAAATTTATAATTATTTTATTGGAATAAATTATAATGTTATACTATATAAATGTTGATATGAAAGTCATGTGAGATAGTTGCATTCAAACTAAAAAACTGAAAATGGTAAAACAATATTGGAAAACAAAATCAAAATTTATTATTTAAAAAAAATCAATTATACTTATATGCATAGTCATAACTTTTAATCAAAATCAAGTATTGTTAAGCATCATGTTTATGAATTAGATTTACCAAAATAAAATAATTTTAAATTGAAACACCAAAGCTATACGTGATTTACTTTGGACACACTTCACAAAATTTACCAAAACCTACAGTAACCAAAAGGTTAAACCAAATAGCTTTCACAGAAAATCCAATTGGTTATGCAGTTTATATATGCACTATTATCTAGTTTATTATCTTCATCTTCTTATTTTTCTTCTAACTCTTATCCCTCTTTAAACAATTATTTACCTTTTTCTTTATTAATATCTTCATCTGCAAAACAAAGGATTCACTTGAATGTTAACAGTAACAAAATCAACATCTAAAATGACAAAGTCAATTTCCTAAGAAATGACAATTCAACATATACCACAAAACTTTTACTATATGAAAATATTTTTTATCAGTTAATTAGATTGTCTAAGTAATATCATGAGTGTCAAGGGATGCAGAAGAGTAATAATTTGTATTTAGATAAAGCTATATAAACTATGGATAAATGTAGCAACTTACAGTTAAGAATAACTAAAATATCTCTATTAACAATTTACCTTAATCTCATTCCCGCAGCGATGTGCCATCTTCACCTTCCTCGTTGGTAAGATGATCTAGCCTTTGTTTGGCCTTAGCTACAATCATAATAAACCTTACTGGAAAAATAACTCAAAACATCGAAAAACAATTCATGGTTAACTGAAAAAGTATTAAAACACTCACGTTGGAATTTCATATCCAATTACCGTCTGATATTTTAAATTTATACACACATGCCGAATCCGTTTTCCTTCGTCTTCCTGGAAATAAAAGAAAATTAAAGAGATATGTCAGTCAAAGGAAAAAAGAAAACAGATATATAAATGTTTTTAAAAAGAGAAAAAAATGGTAAACTACTTAAGTCATTAATTATTATTACCCAGTTGTTGACAGTACCTTCATTTTGAATTAGTTTTGGAAGAATTAAGTTCTGAGATACGAAGAAACTCAATTGCCAATTTCAGTTTGAATCATGCAAAAATGATATCAAGTTGAGAAGAACAGATCATGTATCGCCTTTTGTTGCTATACTCAAAACCAAAAAGTTGACGAAGAAGACAAACTATGAGAGAAAGAGAAAGACAGAGGGAGAGCAAATAAAAGAAACAGAGTAACCACAGATTCAAGTTTGAACGTGATGGTAGTGATGTGAGAAATTATAGGGATTTAAGTTTTGGTAGTTTAAAAATTTGTTAGATTTTTTTTGCCATAATTTTAATTTTAAATTTTTTGTTTCTATACTTTTCCAATTGCACGATTTTACCTTAACTGCTTTTTTAGTTTTGGTTTTGTATTTGTTTTTTTATTTATTTTAAAATATTTTTATTTTTTAATCCATGTGTCAAATTCTGATTCGTTAAGCGACTTGCGCTTTAGTATATAAGGGATGTGATTTTAAAAAAAACTAAAAAAAGACATGAAAGCCAAACTGGAAATTTAACCGATTTATACCAATTTCGATTCATTTAGACCAATTTCGATTGATTTAAAATGATATGTGGCCATTTAAACCGATTTGGATTTTCTAGAACCGTTTAAATCGGATTTTAGAAAAATAGTTATGGTTAATACTGATTTGCGTCTGCCTAAACCAATATTTAGAACATTGATTTTCATTTTAACCCGATTATGGAAGTATATAAAATTAGTTTTTTTGGTATTGATTATGTGTTTTTTTTTTGTTCAATTCTGACTTTCTTATAATGCTGTTTGGTTTCAAACATTTCAGATGCTTTTCAAGAGGTGAAGAGCAAGCGAGACGAGAAAAAAGACGTTAGTTATTGCAGATTGTTTATTATAATGCCTTTATAGTTTTCAGATGACTAGTTCCATTTCGACTCATTTCTCTCTTGTTTTGTCTCTTTGGTCAGACTAAAGATCAAGCAGAGTCATCGAGACGTGGAATCCCAAATCGTGGAGCTAGAAACAGTGCTAAGTCCAGTTACAACACCGCTCGAGGTGGCGGCAACAAATTTAACTCCAATGGTAATAATATGGTTATGTTTTTCTTCTCTTAGTTGTGGTTGATAGTCCGAACCAATTTCTAAACTTGTTGATCTGTTTTGGTTCAGAGACAAGACTTGCCCAAAGAGGGAAGGGAGCACGTAACCATTGGGCTGGCTCTTCAGCACCAAACAGGTTCTCATCTATTCATGTGGTCTTATCATCGTTTAAATCATGCGTGTGTGTCGTATAACTCCTTTGCTTTTGTAGTGATCGTCCTAAAAACGCTGAAGTTAAGGAAGCAGAACCAGCGGGTCCAACTGGTGCAGCTTCTTCCTCTTTGCTGCCAGCACCAGCGTATCAATCCGCTTGGGCCAAAGCTAACCCCGGGAAGAAAACTATGGCTGAGATTGTGAAAATGGGTAAGCCTCTTCATCAGAAGAAAGTCAGTGCGCCTCGTTCATCAGAGACGCAAGAGAGTGGAAGCAAAGCCCCTTTGAAAGATGAAGGGTCTTCAACTGAGAAGCAAGAGAGTGGAAGCAAAGCCCCTTTGAAAGATGAAGGGTCTTCACTTGAGAAGCAAGAGAGTGGAAGCAAAGATCCTTTGAAAGATGAAGAATCTTCATTTGAAACGCAAGAGAGTGGAAGCAAAGCTCCTTTGAAAGATGAAGGGTCTTCATTTGAGATGCAAGATGTTTCTGATCCAGTGCCTTCTCTCTTGAAACCATTTTTTGAACCTAAAACACATGCCGACCAAGTTAGCGAGCCTCAACATGTGGATGAGTCTCAAATGAATGATGAGGTCCTCGAGACGAAAACAAATCAAGTTGCAATTCATCCTGATCTAGACCAGGTTGCGCAATTGTCACACTTGAGGTTTGGTAGCTTTGGCTTGATAGGATCAGGCCGAGCTAGTAGTCGCTTTAATTATAACTTGGAGGACACGCAAGAGACAGAGGAAAATTCATCTTTCAGACAACATGATACTAACTTCTATGGAGGGGAAGAAGAACTTAGATATAATGCTACTGATGAACAAACATCCTATCAAATAGATTCGACCGCTAGAAACTACCATGCTTCATCAGATTCTGAAAGAGAAGCGGCACATCATGAAGAACCTCCTCAAGAAGATCCATATATGCAGAATCTTGACAGCTTCTTCACCAACGTAATGGTAAATATCTCCTTTTAAAATCCATTAAGTAATCGAAATTTCATTTAAAAGATATTAACCATATAAATTATTTGACACCAATTGCTTACAAAAAATTCTTCTTGCAGGATCTAAGAGATGAGAGTATTTCTCCTCCCGGTGGAGGACAACAAGCAGCAGCTCTTTATCAACATCCCGCCTTATACCCATACTTTAATCAACATGGAATGCCATTAGGGTATCATGGTAACTTCATAAGTGATCCATTCATGCCCCATGGTTACATGCATCCAGGTTTTCAGCAAGTGTTTCCTGTTGGTAACCATCAGGTTCCTCTAGTTGTGGTTATTCCTCCCTCTGCCTCATCACTTCAGCAGCAGCAGGTAAACCAATATATTGTTTTGTTGGTGTGAGCATCTGAAGTTCTAGTTCTTTTCTTGGTTTGGTTTGGTTTTGTTTTCTATGGTTTGGTTTATGCTGAATTAGAACTGGAATTTAGTTTTGGCTCCGTTTGGTGTGAAATTTTAGTGAGTTTCCATGTTTATAAAGGTTAATAGGTGAATTTTTGTTTGGCTTTTGGTTAGAAGAATTTTGGATATCTATTTTGGGACCCTTATTAACCTGTAGGTTCTTTCTTTTGTTTTGATCCGCGGAACGAAAACACATTTGCCTGGCAACGACCACACATGCGTGTGGCTCCCAGTGGCGAAGTTTACATCTACAGTGTTAATCCAAACATGCAGCCTCCCGGTTTCGTTCAAGCCCAACAACTGCACCAGCAACAGCTGTCTCAACAAGCTTTAATGTCACTGGACCAACTCCGTCACCAGCATCAGTATCAGCATCATCAACAAAGTGCTGGAGAGGCGTCTAGTCAGACTCAAGAACAGCTATGGCCCAATAACAGCTAGTGATCAAAATAAAAACCCCTCTCTCCATGCCTTGCTTTCTCTTTCCTTTTTTTTTTTGTGATGTTTGTTATTCCTGAACAGCGATGAGTTGATTCAGAACTATGAAAATGGTGTTGTGTGTGTTTGCATGTTTGGCTAATAAGATTTATGAGGGGGTTTGTTAAAGACTTTTTTAATGGTTGGTTTGTTGACTTGAAATTCTGTTTTTGTTTTTGTTTTTGTCTTTACTCTTTAAACTCTTCAGTCTTGACATCATATTATTAGACCAGATTTCACGCTAGTGATCGTTTAGTCCTTGCTATTTGAGAGGCATGGATTATAAAAACAAGATCACACTATATAGAACTACATTTTAGGTCCAAATAGTGTAAATATATGATTATATATATATAATGATTATATATCCCTTTCTTATTAAAAGAGAAGCATTCCTACAAACTAACCTTATCTTCATGTGTTATTAACCAAAATGCCATTTTTTACGTGTCATTACAAGAGCTCTTCTCACACCTTTTAACTAAAAGCCATTTTTTCACTAGAATAATTACAAGTATTGCCATTGTTATAAATGAACCTTCTTAAACATTTATAATAGTTAGTTGCATCAACGATTCTTTATCATGACTAATTTGTATATTAAACTTAGATAGAACGTGTTTACAATGTCCACATAAGCCGAACAGATATAAAGTAAATTATATAGTTATATACTTTTATAAATATACACAAAATAGTTATATTACATAGTTGATATGGCGTACTATATATAAAAATAATAATTATATAATATTTATATAAATATATGTATAATAATTATATTATATAGTTGATATGGTCGTACTATATACAAAAAAAAATTATATAATAAATATATATATATATATATATATAGATAATAATTAAATTATATAATTGAAATGGTCGTACTATATACAAAAGAAAATAATAATTTAATCATATAACTATAATTTAATATTATATACAAAATAATTATATTATAGTTATATGAGTATATACATGATAATTATATTATAACTAGGTGACCGGTCCGCACCCTGTGCGGGCATAAGAAAATTTAAAATATGGACTAAATCTTATATAGTTTTATAAGTAACAGATTTTATAATATAATACCACCGTCTTGGGGAGAATTCATCAGCCGTGGAAAAAAACTTGTACTCAATATTTGAGATGGACGAGAGGGAACAAAGTAACTTCAGTATGAAGAGGCAGATATTGTGTGTACGTATAATTGCAACGTCCCAAAATAATTTGTATGTTTACGAAGAAACTTTCATTCAAAATATGGAATAAATAGTGCATAGTTTTAGAAGTATCAGATTTTATATTATCATTAATTAGAAATGTATTGTATATTTGTCGTAATTTTTTAATGTTGGTGAATAATATTATTTTTTTCCATTAATAATAAAAAAACATTTGTGTAGACATAGTAAAAGAAAACATAGTAAAAAAAAAATTCAAAATATTATCCATAAACAATATAAATTATGAAGTACAATTGTCGAAAAATAAAGCAAAATCAATTAGAAACCTTCAAAAAATTAAATAAATTTTGTAAGTAATTTGACGGGTTAACATTATTTGATAGATTTATAAGTTTTTAAATAAAAGTTAACATGAAATAACATTAAATTGACAGACAGTCATCGAAATAGTCAAAAAACGAGATGCTCCTGAATACAATCGGTCTCCTAACTCATCACTACCCATCTGAAAAATACAAAAAATAAATAATTGTAACAGTTTATATACTTAAAATTTTGTATTTGAAAAGAAAGTAGATTAAAATTACATACCGTGACTACGGAATATTCTGAAAAACTTGTGTGTAGACAACATTCAATGTTTTTGTCTTTTTGTCTGCGTTTTCCCTTCTTTACCAGTTATTAGGATTTTTAATCCAGATCTCGACTTAACTCTTGAAAGTGCAACGTAGAGCTGACCATGACAGAACACTGGCCTAGGCAGAAACAACCCAACACTTTCCAGTGTTTGACCTTGACTTTTGTTGATGGTCATCGCGAAAGCCAAAATAACTGGAAACTATCTTCGACGCATTCTGAAAGGAAACTTTGTGTCAGGTGGTGTGACAAACATTCTAGGGATCCAAACCGGATGTCCAACAATTTTGTTTCCGGTTATAATTCTACCTTCTATCACATGGGGCAATAACTGAGTAACAATTAGCATAGTACCATTACATAAACCATATGCAACATCCATGTTACGAAGACACATGATAGGAGCACCAACCTTGAGCTTCAAACAATGTCTAGGCAGTCCAACCACTTTAACACTGTTCAAAAACTCTGCAGGATATACTACATTTTCTTCTATGTCAACATCGGATGGGATAATACTGTCAGAGCTAAGGTAAACCTTCTCTTCTCCTGAAAGCATATGTAAATCCTTTTGTTTAGTGATATATAAAAAGTTAGTTGAACATAAGAATAAATGATAAAACATGTTACCTAGCAACTAAGAAAGCATGTAATCATTTATTTTATCCACTTCATCATTTGTGGGAGTAAGAATGGCTCGATGAAAACTATAATAAATATATTGTTACAAAACATTCAAACCGAACAGATAGAACGTGTTTACAATTTATATTATTTATCAAAACTATGATATTATTTATCATGATTAATTTTGTATATTAAACTTAGATAGAACGTGTTTACAATGTCCACGTAAGCCGAACAGATATAAAGTAAATTATATAGTTATATACTTTTATAAATATACACAAAATAATTATATTACATAGTTGATATGGTCGTACTATATATAAAAATAATAATTATATAATAGTTATATAAATATATGTATAATAATTATATTATATAGTTGATATGGTCGTACTATATACAAAAAAATTCTATAATAAATATATAAATATATATATAATAATTAAATTATATAATTGATATGGTCGTACTGTATACAAAAGAAAATAATAATTTAATCATATAACTATAATTTAATAGTATATACAAAATAATTATATTATAGTTATATAAGTATATACAAGATAATTATATTATAATAGTTGAAAACAAAAGTTTCCAAACATATATTTTGCATGTTAACCACGCAATGTGGTTAAATGTGGCCATTTAATATAATAGTATTACAATTTAATTGAGTGAATCACGCAGCGTGATTTGGAAGATGTTAACCAGTTTGGTAAGCAACTTAATTGAGTTAATATTAATATATATATTCGATTTCCAAAATAATAAGAGGTTTTTCATTACATTTACTGTAAAATGAATATATGGCAATGAATAGTGAAAAAAATATTAATTGACCACATAATTCTTAATAAAGGTAATTCATTATGGTAAAATCCGCGAATTGTGTAAGTTATTTTAGGACTAGATTTGCGATTTTTATTTTCACATTAAATGACATATATACAAATTCTTTAATAGATATTTTTCATCTTAAGAAATGTAAGGCATGGTTCTACTATATAAACACCAAGGTATGCAGTTCTAATCTGCATTCTAATCATAAACTAAATTTTCTGCAATAAAATTTAGGCTTTCTTTTGCAAAAATGGTTGGTTTTGATTTTGTTGGTGAGAGGCAAATGGTAGATTCACAAAACTCTTCTTTAAAGATCTGTCTCCATACGTAAAGAAGATGTTATTAACCTACTTTCTTACATAGACAAAAGAAATTGTAGAAAGTGTTTTTTTTTCTTCGGTATCTTGTGTCTAACGTGAATATATTTATAGTTTGGTTTTCACTCCTTCACGTATTCAGAATATATTGAAACGGTGTTGATATTTCCACTCGAGTTATTCTTGGGTTCACCCCCTAGGGTGAACCTCTAGGTTTACCAACCAATAAGATTTCATTATTTCAAATTCAATATCTTTTAGAAAAGAAAACAAAATATTGTCAAGATATATTATGTTTTTAAAATAAAAAGGTTAAAAAAATTAGAAAAAAATATTAGTTAGAGAAACACAAATTTAAAATAAAATGTTTTTATCGTCGTCAGCAAAACACTAAACCCTAAATCCTAATCTCTAAACCCTAAATCATAAACCCTATAAACCCTTGGGCAAACTCTAAACCCTTGGATAATTTATACTCTAAATCAAAAACACTAAATCTTAAAACCCTAAACCCTTGAGTGTTTAGTGTTTTTGATTTGAAGTTTAGGATTTATCCAAGGGTTTAAGCTTTACCCAAGGGTTTAGGATTTAGGGTTTAGGGATTAGGATTTAGGGTTTAGTATTTTGCTAAGGACGTTAAAAATATATTTTTTTAGTTACTACTTTTTTTAATTTATTTATTTTTACATTTTTATTTTAAAAATATAATATAACTTATAGCTTGAGAAAATATTTTGTTTTCTTTTTTAAAAGATTTAGAATATAAAATAACACAATCCTATTGGTTGGTGAATCTAGAGGTTCACCCTAGGGGGTGAACCCAAGAATAAGTCTTTCCACTCCTTATTATACTATATTTCACTGGCGGTTCAAATATTTATTGAAGCCTAACCCAACTTCTTTGTATGTTTATATTTTTTTTTGTACATACATTTTTTATTATTAGAAAAATTACAAATGGGCAATACTACCCTAATATGTGTATTTTATATTACATTTACACATGAATGAATATTGTATTTACTATGTATTTTAATACAATATATAATTATTAAAAACTTACAATATTGTTTTGTTTCGTACCGAGATAAGATTCATGCAAATGTTAAGAGAGATTGATAAATCAATTCGACCCTTTCCTAGTTCAAAGGAAAACAAATGTGAAGAAATATTTGGTAAATCAATTCGTTCAATCGTTCATTATATAAAATGTAATATTGTGACTACTTTTACATTTCTAATACCTATAGATTAAAAATTATAATTTCTTCTAATCCATTCATTCTGCGCATGGCGCGGATTATCACCTAGTATATATTTATTTATTTATTTATTTTTAAATAGAAAATCCGGTTGAACTGGTCCGACCACTCAACCAGCAGCTATACCGAATCGGTATTCGATCCGGTTTTAAAAACATTGTTTAGTCCAGACCGGTCCTGGTCCGAACCAGTATGTCTCAATTAATCATAGCCAGTCCTTGCTAACTGAGGATCTATTGAGAGGCATGGATTATAAAAGCAAGATCACTAGATAATGATTTAACTATTTGTTAAGACAGCTAATCATGTGTTCATGTTTGGGTGTCCACACATAATTAATTTGATAATGGTACTTTATCTAATCGGTAGGAGAATCACCTCATGTGAGATTCGTTGGGAAAACGACACATCTTGCCGGTTCATCTTTACTCACCTTTGACTACAGTGTAAAGCCACAAGAAACTGAGAAAGGACCATCTCTAATGCTTCTACTTGCATCCTTGTGATAAAGTTTCTTCCGACAAATCCGTAACCTCATAAGCAGAAACCCACCACAGGTTTTAACTTTTCCGACAAAAGAACAAGATGTCAAACGAGGGAGGTGACGGTAACAACAACAACATAGAATACATGATCAGCCCCAAAACAAGAAAACCACCTCCGATTCTATTACCCTTATGATAGACCCAGACGCTGTTACGTGAGGAAGAAGAATAGAAGAAGAGTGGAGAATATTGAGCAAGAAGAGTTCGATGACGTGGAAGTGGCGGGAAATACAGTTGGAGTTCGTTGAGTTGAATAAGTCAACGCTAGTGGACTATAAATAGAAGAAGTAGAAGCTTAAGGTTCTTTATGCAATTTGTGAGATTGTATCTTGTTTTCGAGTAGTGTTGACTACGAGAACTTGGCTCTTTACCGTTTTGGCGGTTAGAGATTGTATTTGACTTGTTGAGAGGAATAAACTATACTTTTGCTCTTAACAATTGGTGCGGTGAGCGATCGAGCATGTCGACGAGGATGACGGAGGAGGCGGCGATTCAGATCGGCGAGCTCGAATCTTCGGTGTACACCATCAACGATCAGATTCGATACTTATCGGGAGGTTACAAGCTGTTATCAGAGACTTCCGCGGCGGCGGATAAGAAATTGGAGACGGTGGAGACACGTCTGGATTCGATGGAGTCAACGCTTCAATCGATGGAGAAATTGACCTTGGCGATTCACGGAAAAGCTCCGATGTATCCAGAGCAACCGAGTTCATCGCATAACGTCGATCAGGTATATTCTCAGAATCTGGGAACGAATCTGGAAGATATTCCGCTAGGTTATCGATCTGCGAACTCTGCGTTGAATAATCGCGAAAGGATGTTACGAAAGGTTGAGATGCCTGTTCTTGATGGCTCTCATCCATACTCTTGGATCGCGAGAGCTGAGAGATTCTTCCGTATTGGTCGCTATACGTTAGAAGGAAGAATGGAGATTGTTTCGTTGTGTTTGGAGGCTGATGCTTTGAGCTGGTATAACTATGAAGAGGAGCAGCGTCCCTTTGTGGATTGGGGAGAATTCAAGAAACGGATGTTGGCAAGGTTTGCGGAGTCTTATGATAGTAGGCCAGGGAAGAAATTGTTTGGCATCAAACAAACTGGTACCATTGCAGCGTATGTGAGAGAATTTCAGGAGCTAGCAACTCAGGTGAAGGTATCAGAAGAAAATTTGGAGGATATTTTCTTCAATGGGTTGAAGAAAGAGTTCCAAGAGGTGATTAAGATGAAGGAACCAATTGGTTTGCCTAACTTCATTGCTGCGGTTATATCTATGGAAGATAGTGATTTCTGTAAACTCATTGCCGGAAAAACGTCGGAGACTAAAGTAGTGAAGCAAGGTCAAGGAGTTACTTTCAGAAATGCTGCAGTTAATCAAAATTCTTGGAGAGGGAGAGCTCAGAACAACGAGACAGGGCAATTGCCTAATAAAGGTGACAAGCCGGTGTTTCAAAAACAGAACAACACCAACATGATTCCTTACCAGTTATCTGAAGCGGAGTATGCAGCCAAGAAGCGTACTGGTACTTGTTTTACTTGTGATGAGAAATGGTCCAAGACGCATAGCTGCAGAAACAGGGAATTACATGTTATGGTGGTGCTTACTGATCACAGCATGACTCTTGGGGAGGATGAGTTTCATGATTCTTTGGAGGATATTAACGATAAAGTAGCAGAGGTGATGGAGTTATCACTATACTCATTATTTGGTTGGTCTTCGCCTAAGACAACAAAGATGTGGGGTTACATTGGTAAGACGCGTGTGTTGGTGATGATTGATAGTGGAGCTACACACAATTTCATCTCACCAACCATTGTTTCTGAAGCTCAGCTACTAAAATAGGAGGATGATAAGATGAAGATTAAGGTGGGGACGGGTATTATTGTCAATGGATCAGGTTTTTGCAGAGAAGTAACTTTGAAGATTCAGTCAGTGGAAGTGACTGATGATTTTATTATCTTGGAACCGGGTGGCGTTGATATAATTCTTGGAGTCCAATGGTTGAGGACGCTAGGGAAGTGTGAAATTGATTGGGAGAGACAGGAGTTATCATTTTGGGTGGGAGATCAACGTTTTACCTTGAGAGGAGACCCTTCCATACAACTACGAGACAGAACGATGGATGCAGTATCTGTTGTGTTTCATTCACAACAACTGGAAGAATCAAAGGGAGTGTCACAGCAAGTTCCATCTGAATTGAAAAGGGTTCTGGAGCAATTTGCATCTGTATTCAGTGAACCAACTCAGTTGCCTCCCAAGCGTGGGTATGAACATTCTATTCAGTTGCTACCTGGTACTAAACCAGTTTGTATGAGGCCATACCGTTATCCACATTCTCACATGGAAGCAATGGAGAAGTTAGTGGATCAAATGCTTCAGTCTGGTGTGATTCGCCACAGCAAGAGTCCTTATGCGAGTCCGGTGCTACTTGTGAAGAAGAAAGACAACTCTTGGCGTTTCTGTGTGGATTACAGAGGAGTGAACAAGGCAACTATTCCGGATAAGTTTCCAATTCCGGTTATAGATCAGCTTTTGGATGAATTGAATGGGGCTAAGGTGTTTTCAAAACTCGATCTACGATCTGGATATCATCAAATTCGTATGGAGGAGAGTGACATTGCAAAAACGGCGTTTCGTACCCATGCTGGTCACTATGAATTTGTGGTGATGCCCTTCGGGTTGTCGAATGCACCAGCTACGTTCCAAGCCCTTATGAATGAAGTATTTCGACCTCTGTTGCGAAAATTTGTCTTGGTGTTCTTCGATGATATACTCATCTATAGTAGAAGCATGAAGGAGCATGTGGAACATCTACGTATTGTGATGGAGTTGTTAGTCAAGCATCAGTTGTTTGCTAATCAAAAGAAATGTTCATTCGGCCAAAGCAGCGTTGAGTACCTTGGACACGTGATTTCTTTTGAGGGAGTAGCTACTGATCCCGCTAAGACGTCAGCTATGTCCTCTTGGCCAGTACCTAAAACAGTGAAGGAGCTGCGCAGTTTCTTGGGTCTCACGGGCTATTACAGAAATTATGTGAAGGGGTATGGAGTTATAGCTCGTCCTTTAACAAACTTACTGAAGAAGGATGGGTTTGACTGGGGAGACAACGAACAAAAGGCGTTTGAGGAATTGAAACAGAGGATGATTAATTCCCCAGTACTAGCCTTACCAAATTTTGAAGAGCCTTTTGTTGTGGAATCTGACGCTTCAGGATATGGGTTGGGGGCCGTCTTGATGCAGAACCAGAGACCTATTGCTTATTTTAGCAAGGGTTTGACTGATAGAGAACAGCTCAAACCGGTTTATGAGAGAGAGTTAATGGCAATTGTAATGGCTGTTCAGAAGTGGAAGCACTATTTGATGGGGAGAAGGTTTACCATTTTTACAGATCAGAAGAGTTTGAAGTTCTTGTTAGATCAAAGAGATGTGTCGATGGATTATCAGAAGTGGCTTACCAAGTTACTTGGCTATGACTTTGAAATCATTTACAAAGCGGGAGTTGATAACAAGGTGGCAGATGGTCTCTCTCGTGTTCATCTAGGTCCTTCGTTCACATGGATGGAACTATTCATGGCACTGACAAAGACTTCTAATCTTGATATTCAAGATGTGCTTGATGAGATTGATCTCGACGAACACATTCAGAAGCTTTTAAAAGAGGTTGTTTTGGAGAAATCTGCGAAACCAGGCTATACTGTGAAGCGGGGTAGATTATTCTACAAAGATCGACTAGTTTTACCAAAGGGATCGAAGTACATTCCAGTGATCTTAGAAGAGTATCACAGTGGCATCTCAGGAGGACATTCGGGAGTTCTTAAGACAGTGAAGCGAGTTCAGCGTCTGTTTCATTGGACGAATTTGAAGCAAGATGTTCAGACGTTTGTTGCTGAATGTCGTGTGTGTCAGACACACAAGACATCAACTTTGACTCCTGCAGGCCTTTTACAACCAATACCTGTTCCAAATCAAATTTGGGAAGAGCTGTCTATGGATTTTATTGGGGGTTTGCCTAAGTCTCAGGGTGTTGATGTGATATGTGTAGTCGTGGATAGATTGAGCAAATACGCACATTTTTTTGCCGTTGAAACACCCGTATACAGCTCATTCTGTTGCTGAGATGTTTGTGAAAGAGATAGTTCGCTTACATGGGTTCCCTGTTTCAATCATATCAGACCGTGATCGCGTGTTTCTCAGTAGTTTTTGGAGGGAGTGTTTCAAGTTAGCGGGGACTAAGTTGAAGTTTTCAACGGCTTATCATCCGCAAACAGACGGACATACTGAAGTGGTTAACCGCTGTTTGGAGTCCTATTTGCGTTGTTTCACTTCATCTCACCCAAAGCAATGGAGCCAATTTCTATCATGGGCTGAGTTCTGGTATAATTCTTCCTTCCATACGTCTCTCAAAGCGACACCTTTTGAGTTGGTTTATGGGAGAAAACCACCATCGTTGATTCGTTTTGAGGAAGGTTCAACATCAAACTTTGAGCTGGAGTCGATGCTGAAGGAACGAGATGCTATGCTGGAAGATATCAAGATACATCTCAGTCGCGCTCAAGATTTAATGAAGAACAATGCTGATAAGCATCGTCGTGACTTGCAGTTGGAAGTAGGATCTTTGGTATTCTTGAAGTTGAGGCCTTATAGGCAAACGAGCGTATCCAGAAGGTTCTGTCAGAAGTTAGCCGCAAAATTCTTTGGGCCTTTTAAAGTCCTGGAGAGAGTGGGTGCAGTTGCGTACCGTTTGGAGTTGCCGGCGTCATGTAAAATTCATCCGGTCTTTCACATTTCACAACTCAAGCTGGTGTTGGGTAAGGATCATGAAGTCGTACCATTGCCTGAGTCGTTAACAGACGCTGAAGAGTTGGTTCTGTTTCCGGAAGAGTTGTTGGATTCTCGTTATGATGCGGAGGGGTTTTTGGAAGTCTTAGTGAGCTGGCGTGGACTTCCTCATTTCGAGAAGACATGGATGAAGTTATCAGAGTTGGAACGGAATTTTCCTACCTTTGAGCTTGAGGGCAAGCTCAATTTCGGGGAGGGGGGTATTGATAGACCCAGACGCTGTTACGTGAGGAAGAAGAATAGAAGAAGAGTGGAGAATATTGAGCAAGAAGAGTTCGATGACGTGGAAGTGGCGGGAAATACAGTTGGAGTTCGTTGAGTTGAATAAGTCAACGCTAGTGGACTATAAATAGAAGAAGTAGAAGCTTAAGGTTCTTTATGCAATTTGTGAGATTGTATCTTGTTTTCGAGTAGTGTTGACTATGAGAACTTGGCTCTTTACTGTTTTGGCGGTTAAGAGATTGTATTTGACTTGTTGAGAGGAATAAACTATACTTTTGCTCTTAACACCTTACCTGAAAACGACGAAGTCACTATTCCGATGACACCGTCCGAGTTCAAAGACCGTTTAATCTTCGGACCCTCGCCGCGAGACTCCTCTCAATACTTCCATTCACTCTCTCAGAAACACTCGCCGTCCTCCTCCGCCGCCGCCGCAGACACCTTCCCCGACTCCTCACCGCTAGATCCCCTCCTCCCTCCACAACAGCATCACGGCCATCCACTCCACCGATCCAAAACCGCGCCGGCGATGGCCATAATCGACGATCTCCACCACCCAATGCATCAGCAAACCGAGCTCGAGCCATCATCACGTTCTGTAGTGAGACAAGCTTTTGCTCTACTGGTCGTCTACCTCTCCTTAGGCGTCCTTATCTACTGGCTGAACCGTGACCACTACGTAGTGAATCAAACCCATCCCGTCGTTGATGGGTTATACTTTTGCATCGTTACAATGTGCACCATAGGTTACGGAGACATCACACCAAACAGTGTCGTTACTAAGCTCTTCTCGATCATGTTCGTTCTCGTTGGGTTCGGTTTTATCGATATTTTGCTTAGCGGGATGGTCTCTTACGTTCTTGACCTTCAAGAGAGCTACATGTTAGACTCTGCTAAGCGGAGGGAGGAGCCTGATAAGAGAAGATCGTATATTATCGACGTGAAGAAGGGAAGGATGAGGATTAGGTTGAAAGTGGCGTTGGCCTTAGGTGTTGTGGTTTTATGCATTGCTCTTGGTGTTGGGATTATGCATTTTATCGAGAAGATTGATTGGTTGGATTCGTTTTATCTCTCGGTTATGTCGGTTACTACTGTTGGGTATGGAGATAGGGCGTTTAAGACGTTGCCTGGTAGGCTTTTCGCTGCAGTATGGCTGCTTGTGTCTACGTTAGCCGTGGCTCGGGCTTTCTTGTACTTGGCTGAGGCGAGAGTTGATAAGAGGAATAGGGAGAGGGCTAAGAGAGTGCTGTGTGAGACAATGTCTGTCTCTCAGTTCTTTGCTGCTGATATTGATAACAATGGTTGTGTCAGGTATGTGACTCATTCTTTGACACACTCCTTTAACTTTCTAATGAATCTTTAGCTCTAGTCTGATATATCCTTTTTTTTTGTGTGTGTGTTTGTAGTAAAGCAGAGTATGTGATTTACAAACTCAAGGAGATGGAGAAAATAACAGATAAAGACATAACACCGATCTCAAAACAGTTTGACAAACTCGACCGGTGCAGCAATGGAAAGATTACTCTTGTAGATCTCTTGGATAGTAGCTGTGGTGATTGATCCTCTGCAATGTTTTGGTTTAGCTTGGTTTACAGTCGTTGCAAGTTACAACCTGATCAGATGATGCTAATGAGTAAATGATACTTGACGAGGAGCCTGCTCTCTGGTTTACCTAAACCGGGTCTTGATTATGTGGTTGGTCTTGTTGCCTTGCGTAATTGGTTAAGCGACTATTCACTCGTCCAATTTATATAAACTTGGGTGCTTATGGTAACATGTATATAAGCAAGAGAACTAATGGGAATAAAAAAAAGGAAACAGTGGTATACATATCTAAAAATAGTATTTTTTTCTAGTAGTGAATATCACAATTTCAGCTTTTTGAGTATTTTATAAACAATATTATGGTGTATGCGCGTGACATAATAAAAAAAGAACCGTAAATGTAAACACTCGAATGTTTACTAATAACAAAATGTAAGAATTGTAAAAAAAAAAATGTCAGATTCAGTTTTTCGTAGTTACTTTTCTTTTAAAGAAAAATGTAAACTTACTAAATTGTGATGAGGGATTTAATAAAAAAATGTAAAGCTAGCGTTGATAATACATGTATATAAGTATAATCGTACACGAGAAAAAGAAGAAGAAAAACAAAGTTTAGAAGGATAAAGATTGGTTTGAAGTAATCTCCCATTTAAAGATTGATATCTACCATTTTATCCCTTTCTTTGATGTAATCTCCTTTAATTTTATTTCTCGAAACTTTAATGCTGAAGCTGACTCTGTGGCAAAATCAGCTCTAGCTGCATCTGTATTGAACTCCACTCGTGGAGCTTAGACTTTGTGTGAGGATAAATGCAAGTTTAGTTTGTCCAAAAAAAAAAAAGAAGGATAAAGATTGGTTTGAAGAAGAAGAAGATGAACTGGTATAATTTGACAGCAGAGATCGGCACGGTGTTGGGTGTTCTTATCTTGGCTCTCGTTTCGTACTTGTATGGTCCCTGTTTAATTAGGAAGTGTTGTCCCCATTCTGAGACGTCTGATTCTAATGTCTAACTATTATAGGTTACTACTTTCAACTATGCTTTTTGTTATAGATTTTTAAATTACTTATAGAATAGCATATCGGCTTTTTTTTTTGTTTCACGATATTGTAACTCTATCCTACGTATTGCAATGATATTATAGAATTCTGCAGTTTTATCATACGTTATTACATGTTAATGGTATACGTAGTTACGTACCATCATCCAAAATTTTAGAGAAATCTCAAAACGAACACTGTACTTTACCATTTTATCAATATGCGCAGAGAATCAAATTATTTACACCAGAAGTATGTATTAATGACATAAAGCTCACAAGAACTTTTTTGAAAAAAAGCTCACAAGAACTACTATCAAATAGACAATAAAAAAGTTTGTTTGACCAGATAAATTAAAAACAATAAAACATGACAATATCCTGAACTCAAGAGATATCATGATGACATGACAACAAATGCCATGTTTCTTCTGGGTGTTTTTCAAAACCAACCCATATTTTCAATTCAAATCCAAAACCAACCCTTTTTTTTTTGTCCATACTATTCATCAATAAAATTTCCATACTATCCTTATGTTTTTGAATTATTCACAAAATTGCCATTTTTATTTATTTATTTATTAATTTCGAAATTAGCAAAAAACCAAATACACCCAAACCATTTCTTCTTATTTACAAAAATGCCATCATCATCAATTTTTCCAACCACCATGAACCACCATTTTTGAGCTCTAAAGCTCTAGAATTCAATTTTCAACCACTTTTTTTCTCATTCTAACCCAAAAAACTTCATTTCCTCTCATCTCCTCTACATTTCCATCTAAAAAACTCTCATAACTCTCATTTTCAAAACCACAAACTTCATATTTTCGAGTTTCTTCATTAGTGAATCGTTAAACATGCTTTTTTTTGCTCATACTTGGAGTTTGGACAGTTGAAAAGGTTGGAAACGAGCTTTACACAGGAAAAAGGTAACTATTCACATGGTTTTCATTTTTTTTTCAGATCTGTGTCGCGACGGTAGACTGTTTTGTATGTCTACGCCTCCATGGAGACTTACGATGCAGTCTATTTGTCAACACACGGGTTAGTTTTGCAATTGACCAGACAAATTTTTTTTCTAACGCAGACTTCCCCAGTAGTCTCTGTCTTTACCTTTGACAACAAAAATAAAACTTTCGGTAGACTTACTCAGACGTCTACTTAAAAGAGGTTAGTTTTTCATTTGACTGAACTTTTGACTTTACAAAATAGACTTCAACGGAAGTCTACAAAGTGTAGACTGCCAACGAAGTCTATCAAATGTCAGTTTTGCATTTGACCAAAATTTTGACTTCGTGGAATAGGTTAGTTTTGTGTTTGACCAAAAAGTTTAAAAAGCAGTAAAAAATTTATTAAATTGTAGACTTCATATGCAGTCTTCTTATCCTAGAAAAAAAATTGTAGACTGCGTATAAAGTCTGTCTTTTTATTTTGGTCAAATGCAAAACCAACCCGTCGGATTTGAAAGTAGACTTCAAAAAAGTCTACACACAATGTAGACATTCATTTCGATCTAGTGATTGGAAGTCAAACTTGGTCAATTGCAAAACTAACCTCTTTCAAAAAAATTCAAACATATAGACTGCATATGAAGTCTAGTTCTGAAAGTCAAATTTTGGATGAATTCTGGTCAATTGCAAAAACTAACCTTTTTAAATTGTAGACTGAAATGAAAGTCTACATGAACAAAATCACAACTTTTTTTCAACTATAGAAAGCAACCCGTGAAATGGTCAATTGCAAAAACCAACCCAAATCGTAGACCTATTTCACAGTCTACGTTTGTAAACTGAAACGAACGTCTAAATTGTCAGAGACGGAATATTAAGTCTACGTAGAAAAATCTATAAAAATGCAAATTTGTGTATTGTTCATTAAGTTTTTTCTAGTTTTTTTGTTTGAAACTGTGTGTTAGTTAATCCTAATGGGTTTGGGTGATTTTGAAAAGAATTGTTTTTATAATTATGAAGGTATAATTTATTTGATTTGACAATGTTGTTAGCTAATAATTGTAGACGTATTTGTAAGTCTTCGTTTATAGTTTTATGAAACATGAAATATTTCTTTGCTGATTATGTAAACCTGTATTTTTTTTTGCAGGATATGGCTCAGATACCTGTTGTATATGGAGAATGGGTGGTGAAAGGCTCTTTGTGGGAGTTTGTGGTCAATAATCGGAAAGGAGGGAGAATGTTTCTTGTGCCAGATGGTTGTACACATGGTGAACTTCATGAAATGGCACAAGAAGATTATGGTCTGGACAAGAAAATCGAGAAGGTGGAGCTAACATATTCCTTACCAGACGTCATTCTACAGCAAATGGCTCCGGATACTCCTCCTATGCATGTCACGAATGATAGACAAGTGTGGAACTTGATCGAGTTGGCCAAGACACACTTTGTACGCCTTTGTGTATCAAGCCAGAGCCAAGTAGAAGCTGGAGTTGATGATGATGCGGATGTGTCTGATGGTGATGATAGTAATTTTGCTGATGAAGATACTGGTCAAGATACTGATTCAGAGTGGGATGAAGATAGTAATGATGCTGATGATGTTCAAGCAACTGCTGATGATGTTCAAGCAACTGTTGCTGTTGATGTTGACGATGGTGTAAACTACAGTGATTACGGGAAAGTGAAAGATGAGGATTCTGACGAGGATGCAAATGAAACGCTTTATGATGGTTATAAAGCACAGTTCTCTGGTGGGGAAGGAAGATCGTTGTCCTTAAAGGACAATATATATGTCGGTCAGAGTTTTGCTAGTAAGGATGAGCTTGTTTCAAAGCTGAAGTCGGTGGCTGTGGAATATAAATTTACATTCTCAGCATATAAGACAACGAAAACTCTGTATGTGGCTAAGTGTCGTGTTCAAGGATGTGGTTGGAAGCTTAGAGCGAGTGTGAAGCATGGGCCAAAGACATT
This sequence comes from Brassica napus, assembly GCF_020379485.1. NCBI lineage: Eukaryota > Viridiplantae > Streptophyta > Magnoliopsida > Brassicales > Brassicaceae > Brassica > Brassica napus. The sequence continues at coordinate 11,319,028 of NC_063441.1, forward strand.
TTGGGTGACAAAATATTCAAAAACTCATACATGTTCAGTGGCGGATCGAATGGCTCAACGGAAACATTTTACTCCGAAATATGTTGCAAGACTATTTATAGAACGGGTTGGGATCATAGATGGGCTTACACCAAAGCATATCAAAGACGCGATGAGGAACATGTTTGGTATGAAGCTTGATTACAACACTTCGTATAGAGCTTTGTTATCTGCGCAAGAGTTGGTGAGAGGAACAGCAGAAGATGGATATGAGAATCTGCCTTCTTATTTGCGTCAGATCGAGATATCGAATCCGGGAACTGTCACATGTCTTGTGAAAGATGGTGAAAACAGATTTAAGTATCTATTCCTATCTTTTGCAGCTTCGATAGCTGGTTTTAACTATCTTAGGAGGGTTATTGTGGTGGATGGGACTCATCTATGTGGAAAGTATGAAGGAGTTATGCTAGTTGCTGCTGCCCAAGATGGTAATTTTCAGATTTTTCCGTTGGCTTTTGCGATTGTGGATGCGGAGAATGATGAGTCATGGGAATGGTTTTTTACCCAATTGCGGAGATGTGTTTCAGATCAGTATGCTTTGGTGATAGTTTCTGACAGGCACGGTTCCATTAAGAAGGCGTGTGAGAAGGTTTTTCCTTGGGCAGGGCGAGGAATATGCTATTATCATCTACAACAGAACATAGTCCAAAAGTTCAAGGGAAAGCACATGTTGTACTTGGTCAAAGGCGCTGCTTACGCACATACGCTTTTCGATTTTAACCGCTACATGGATGAGATACGGAGTATAAACCCAAGCCTTGCAACATATTTGGAGAATGCTGACGTCTCTTTATGGTCACGAGTTCACTTTCAAGGTGACAGATACAACATAAAGACTAGCAACATCGCAGAATCCATCAACTCTGCACTTAAGCCAGCCAAAGGATTCCCAATCTCATTCCTTCTTGAATTTATACGCGAGAAGCTAGGAAGGTGGTTCTTTAAAAGGAGAGAAGATGCTTTGAGTCTCACTTCACATCATAGTCGGGGAGTCGAAAACTTGTTGGCTATTCGTGAAGAGTATGCAGATATGATGAATGTGGAGCGTATTGATGGTTGGCGATTTGTTGTGAGAGGAGGACATCGAGATTGTGTTGTTGACTTGGAACTTCGGAGGTGTCAATGTGGTGTGTTTGATATTGAGAAGATACCTTGTTCACATGCCATTGCAGCTGCAAAGGATGCAAATATTCATGTCTCTACGCTTGTATGCCCATCCTATTCAAAGAATTATCTTTATGCAGCATACGCGGCAAATATATATCCCAAAAGTGACGTTTTGGAAGCTCCCAACACTGATGACACATCACCTGCCAATGAAGAAGAAGCTCCTAACACTGATGACACAACACCTGCTAATGAAGAAGGAGCTGATAAGGCACGTAAATGTCTTCCTCCAGAGGTCAAGCGTGGAAGGGGTAGGCAAAAGAAGTCGAGGTGGCAGTCTTGGCTAGAAATTTCCAGGATGAGGGGAAACCAACCGCGAAAACTGCACAAGGATTATAGTTGCTCCCAGTGCAAACAACCGGGTCACACTCGTCCTAACTGTCCAGGTTAAACTGGTGTTGGCTTTCTTATTGCTTTAGATGTTGTCTTATGTCTTGTGTGGAACTTATTAGTTGTATTGTTGCTTTGGATGTTGTTTTATTGCTTTGGATGTTGTCTTATGTCTTATGTGATGTGTGAAACTTATCAGTTGTCTTATTGCTTTGGATGTTGTCTTATGTCTTATGTGATGTGTGAAGCTTATCAGTTGTCTTATTGCTTTGGATGTTGTCTCATGTCTTATGTCTTAATGTGTTAGTCTTCTGTTACAGAACGCAGACTTCTTTTGTAGTCTTCTTTTACAGAACGCAGACTTCTTTTATAGTCTTCTTTTACTTACCGCAGACTTCTTTTGTAGTCTTTTTGAAAAGAAGACTAAGTCTCTGAGTTGTCTCGAATTTGTATTTTGATCGAATATGAGCTAAGAAAGACTAATATACTGATAAAAAGATGACGTCTAGATAGTAGTCGAGTAGCAGACTTCTGTAAAAGTCTTCTGTAAAAGAAGACTAATACTTAAGTCTGCTGCAAGCAAATTACATAAGTTTGTTACAAACAAAAGTGTGCTACATCAGCATGTTACTCACAGCACAATACAATAGTCTGGTACAAAAGACTACTACATCAACCTACATATATCCGATGAGGAAAGTCACCAAAAAACTTCATACTTTCCCTCAATTCTACCCAAAGAAGTGGATTAACCTTAGTCATAGACACCGAGATGCTTGTAATCACGTTTCTCTGTGCCGTTTATCCTGGTCTCATCAAATATCTCACTCGCCATCTGAGACCTGATTGTCTTGATCTTCTTATCACACAGCTCATGAGGTGGGAATGGCATGCCAAGTGCATGACATTCTATATACTTCAAGCAATACACTCCACAGTCACCACTTTGTTTGTTTTGTGGCACCCCAGATTCACGCTCATGTGTGAAATCAACCGTGTACAACTCCCTCTCCGCACCGGTAGATAACATACGCAGCATGTACGGCAGCATGTGTGCAATAGGCTTCACGGCCTTAGCAATTTCTGCATCCGTAGCGTAAGCAAGATCACTATCCCAAATGACTATGCGTCTCCTCGGGATTGATATCCAGCAAGCTACCCAATGATCGTTCTTGACCAATAATGGCGCATATATATCATCAATCTCCAGTGCCCATGTCTTATTTGATCTGCTATACGCTGGTTCCTCGCCTGTGTAGTAGTCTAAGGCGCCAGGAGGGAGTAGTTTACCTGAGCCGTCAGGATTGGCAGGAGAGGCCAGAAACTCTGAGTACTTTGCTGTCCACATTTGAGTAAATACAGCATCCAACATGCAAATTCTGTCCGACCTAAACCATTCAGGGTGCTTTGTGTATCGGAGCCTTAAAAGATTAATGCCAGCATCCATGTGCTGCAGTTACAACATTAGAGACTTCTACATCAGAGACATCTACATGCGAGAGAAGTCTACATGAGAGAGAAGTCTACATACCGTGTCAATCAACCATTTTGTTGGAGTTAGTAGTATGTAGAACCAATCACTTGATGAACCTTTGACCTTCTGTCGCCATTTGCTGTGAATAATCAAATTAAATAAATAAAACACTACAAAGTCTTTATATAAAGAGCAATTAATTTAGGAAATAGATGACTTACGGGTCAAGTTTCACCCAATCAAGAAGAGCAGAGAGCTTTTGGCGATCAGGATTAGCAAATGGGTTATATCCCTGGCCTTGCTTCGGCTGGTTAGGTATAATAACCTTTGCCGTGCTGTTTCCATCAAAAGGAGACTGCTGAGTTGCAGCAAGCCTACGTTGCCGCTCACTCTTAGCACGGGCCACAATGCGAGCAGCTCTCAGTTTACCAACTTGTTTCAGTTTTTTCACAGAACCATAATCAATGTGTGATTGTTCTTTATCTACTACAACCACACTTATGCCTCCATTCTCATTTTCACTCTCACTCTGCATTTGTTTTCAGTAGAAATAACACATTAATAACAGCCACAAATTTTATACAAACCAAAAGAGAACATACAAATGCACACGTTTTTCAAACCAAACAAGCTAATTTTCCAAGGTTCCAAAACAACATGAAAAAGGGCTAATATTCCAAGGTTCCGCACAACATGAAAAAGGTTCCACCGTTCCAAATCCAAATGCAAATGCAAACAAGTTACTTCTTTTTCACTGATTTTTTTCCTCTTTTCGGATCAAGTGGTTTGGGAGATGTTTTGGTACTAACCACAGTGGCTTGGGTGTCTCTAGCTTTGGCTCTTGTTGTCATTCCTTTGGGAGCTGTTTCCGCAGCTTTGCTTTCCTCGGCTCTGCTTTCCTCGGCTCTGCTTTCCTCACCTTTGCTTTCATCACCTTTGCTTTCATCACCTTTGCTTTCATCACCTTTGCTTCCTTCAGCGCTGTCCTTCTTAGCTTTGTCTCCATCAGATTTGTTTGCCTCAGGTACATCAGTAGATGAACCAGCTTTGGTGTGGTCTTCTTTCCAACCTTCACGCACCATCTTCTCAACAGCTCCCACTTGAGTTGTAAGGCCCTCAATCATGTGGGATTGTGTCTTCAGAGTGTTCTCGCATCTGCTCAGCCCCTCAACCATATTAGAAGTCAGGCCAGTTAGCCAACGAACTATTTCTCCTTTCATGGTCTCCACATCCAGGCCAGGGGACTCACGAGCCTTTTTGCGTGATTCTGCATCAGACTCTGTGCGAGAAGGGGACACTGTCTTCAAGCTTCGCATCATCTGACCAGCTTCTGTCTTCATCGGATGGATCTCCACCTTCACATTTGTCCACAGTTTTGTTCCGACAAGAGGCCAGTGACTTTGTTCCCACGCCCAGCCTGAAGAAAACATTGCCTTCACTATGTTATCAGCCTTCTCATCTTCCAGCTCACCATCCCAGCGAGGGAACATTTCAGAGTAATCCTTCATAGCAAAGTTCTTAGTCCTAGTCTGCAGAAGATAAAACTATTAAGTTAGTATAAAACCACTTTATATCAAATTAATGCATATATAAACATAAGAAGCATACCTGTTTCAAGATATTCTCCTGGAGTCTTCTCTGGCCTTTGGCACCTAAGAAGGCAAGTAGAGGTGGGGTCGGAGAACCTTCTATAGGGAGACCATACCCAGCTCCGAATTCAGGGAGACAGCAGTAGACCCAGACTTGAAGAACCTGAACAAAGCCTTCAATAGCATACGTCTTTGTCAAGTCTACACCCTTCACCGACTCCATCAAGAATTTAAAGGCTACTCTTCCCCACGGATAATCTTCAAAAGCATCTAGATCCATCACTAACCTAGCCAGGCTAGCCCGTGTGGGTGACGAGGTTCTTCTTGCTTCGATGAAGCCAGCGTAGATGGCTAGATACCCTAAACGCAGCCGATCATCTCGAGACCATGTTCTGCACATCTGACACGCTGCAGTTAATTCATCAATACTTGGCCCCCGGTCGAAATTCACTCCCATCTGCGCCCAAAATGCTTTCATGTCAGCCGTTACCTCAACCAACGGATTCTCGAGATTCTTCACATACTCGCAGTTCAGGCCAGTTATCTCTTCAAATTCATGCAGAGAAAACCTCAATGGTTCAACACCTACGAGACTCCACAACTCAAACTTCTTCTTGCAGTCAAGCTGAAAACACAGTATATAGTGCACCAGCCTTGAAGCCCATCCAAACTTCATTTCGTGGAACTTTAAGAACACTCCTACTCTCGAGTTCTTGAGCTCCTCCCATTCATCTGCCTCGAGTGCTTCTTTAAGAGCAGGGAAGAGCTTGCTGTCATTGCTGTAGTAGGCAATGCTTTTATTCGGAAAAGGTTCCTGGCCTACACTATACAGCCTTTGTGGGAAATCAAGTTTATCCATTTTGAAACCTGCAGCAAAAAAGCACAAACAAAAAATTACACAAGAGAAGTTTACAAAAGAATAAAAGAAGTCTACAATTCAAAATTAATTCTATGCGAGAAGTCTACAATTCAGAATGAAGTCTACACGAGAAGTCTACAATGCAGAGTGAAGTCTACACGAGAAGTCTACAATGCAGAGTGAAGACTACACGAGAAGTCTACAATGCAAGATGAAGTTTACCCGAGAAGTCTACAATGCAAGATGAAGTCTATCCGAGAAGTCTACAAATCAAAATGAAGTCTACACGAGAATTAACCATTCAAACTAAATTAATAACCCAAACTCTATCATAAATCGAGAATACGAAACCATCTAACCAAACTAAATTTGTCATCCTTCGACGGAAGCCAAAAACAGTATACAACAATTCAAAAAATATGTCTACATATCAACAATGATGTGTACCTTAAAGTAGACTGACCGGAAGCAGAAAATGGATTAGAGAAGAAACTAATAGGTTAGTTAACAAACTAAGAGAGAGGTTACAGGAATATAAGTCAACTAGTTAGGTTATTAGTTAAACGAGAGAAGACATAGAGAGATGACGTACCGTTCGTTCCCTGAAAAGATGAAACACAGTTTGTTAGCTCGCTAGAGTAGAAGCCGTGAGACTGACAGGAAGCAGAGATTTGGAAGTCGCCGGCTCAGATCTGAAAAAGAAAAAGGTAAAGGTGGTTACTTTTAGCAACGGAGCGGACGAAGCCGAAGACAAGCCGAAGACATTTAACTTACCAGAGCGACGGAGTGGACAACGACTAGTTTAAGCGGCGGAAACGGTGTGGCTAGAGTTCGCCGGAAATCTCCCCGAAAATCGCATGAGAGAGAGAACGGCGGGGATTAGGGTTTTTTTTACCCCAAAAAGCTTAACAAATCGTATTTATATTCTGGGTAACTTTTCTGGTTAGGTTAAAAGAGGTTTGGTTTAAATTCGATTTGGTTAATATTATATTGGTTAAATCCGGTTAGGTTAAATTTGATATGTGGACTTCTTTGTCAGTCTACAACGATTTTTTTCTTTCCCTTTATTATTTGCGAAAATTAAAAAGATAACTTACTAAATTTTTTATTTATTTTTTATATTTATTAATATATGATTTAACATTCTTATTCATAAATATGGAAATTTAATTTAAAATAAAAAGATTTTATGTGAACACCAATAAAATAGACTGAAAAGGACGTCTCCAGCTAAATAGACTTTTCTGTAGGTCTACGAAACCCTAAACCCCAAATATCAAACCCTAAATGTTTTGCTTGATAATCAAAAAGTCCCAATTATACAAAATATAAACTACTAAACATTAATATGCAGATTTAAGTTAATAAAACAAAAAAAAACAAAATCTAAAATCTAACCCTATGAAATCAACCACTAAAAGACATAACATGTTATAACCTTTTGTTTGTAAACTATAAACATTGTCCAACACATGATAACCAAATTAGTATATATTCTTGAAAATTGTTCAATTATATGAAATTTTAATTTATTTAGTTCATATTATCCATTATATTGATGATTAGTTAAAAATATCACTATAATTATTTTTATACATTTTCAAAATTAAAATTTTAGATCAAATTAGAGTATAGACTACAAACTAAGTCTATAAGGTAGACTTCTAAGAAAGTCTAAACATTTGTAGACTTCGTTTTTTACGTGTAGACTTCCAAAGGATAAAAACGTAAAATACATTTATGTTTTTTGTTTGGTCATAAGGGTTAAATAGTACTTTCACTACCCCTTTAGGTTGGTTTTGCATTTGACTGAAAGTGGGGTACACTTTTATATTTGACTTGAATATTTGGGTTGGTTTTAGCAAATCTCCCGTTTCTTCTTAAGATCTTGTGCAAGCGCACGATTTAATAGGTCTATATCCAGCGATCGAACAACTCCCTTTGGCCTAATTTCTCCTAATGCTGAAGCCACACTTACAAGTATAGTGATATCCTGGACCCCGATAGACTGTCGGGTACTTATTGGTAAGTTACTAATTTTTATTATTTTAAAATTTAAATATTTTATTTTCCTAACAAATTGGTTCTATTTTCAGGTTTGGGGCCAACAACCGCATTGGCCGGAGCGTTTCGGAGACGAACAAGGGATATTATGATGCGTCCTATCCGAACTGAACCATGACTCAAGATCACGTTAAGATAACATGATTTAAATGTTTTGCGGTAATTTTTTAATTATAAATTTTTATTTTTAATAATTAATTTTTTCTTTTAGTTGTTTCAAAAATTTTGTATGTTTCAGCAAAGGGGGCATTGGTCCTCAGGAATCACCGAGACGGTGAAGAGGGAATTTGTTGCAAAAGCAAAGATCCGCCTTTGCAACACCTTCTCGGATTGGAAGGACAAGTTGGAGTTCTACGGTTATGAGGGAAAGGCCACCGAGATCACGAAGGACACATGGGATGGCCTCATCGCCTTTTGGAAGCTACCGTCCTCGATCCGGAAGGCAAAGTCGTGCTCCGCTTCCGGAAGAACGAAGGATAGAGATGGTCATTTGCCCATGGTTCATAGAACCAGAAAAAAATCCCATGCCGAGATCCGTCTAGAAGCTGTAAGTTTTATTTGTAATAATTACTTTTATTTCTTTAAACTTATATTAATTAATTAAATTTTATCTAAATATTTAATTTTATTTATTCTTTATGTTTGTAGCTTGAGAAGACGTGAGTCTGACCATCTCTGTCTGATCTATTCAAGATGACTCACGCCACATCGGACGGGACTTTTGTCCATCCTGAATCCGAGAAACTCTTCAACGATGTGGCTGCTCGGATTGAAGAGCGAGGGGTGCAACTAACCCAGCAGTCTCCCGATGGATTACCCGTCAAATTGACAACATAAGAGATCGACCGGATCTTCGAAGAGGTAATATTTAAAAATCATATTTAAATTAATTTAACTATTTTAATATAAATAACTATATGAAAATTTTTTCTTTTAAAGGTTGCTCCTAGAAAGAAGGGACAGACAGTAGGAATAAGCTCTGTTAACGAAGTTGCAAGGGCGACTTCGACAAACTCTTCGAGACGGGACCAAGAGAATGCTCGGATGCAGGCTCGAATGGATCCAACAGGATCGTTTGGACTCCCTTGAGGATCTGCTGGACATGATGGCGGTGGGAAACCCGCTTATGCAGAGAGCATTGGATGAAAGACGGGCGGCGCTTCGACAACGGCATCCCGAGACTCTCATGATCCGAATGTTGCTGCGACCTACTTCGACAATGTGATCCCATAGTTTTTATTTTAATTTGTATTATAAATTTAAATATTATTTTATGACATTTTAGTTTTTATTATAAAATTTAAATTCTCACATTTCATTTTTAAATTATAAACATTTTAATTTTTGAATCTTTAACAAATATAATAATAATTATATATATAAGAAATGATGTAATTTCGTTGTAACTTTTACAAAGAATATACATCGAAAGACTTGTAAAGTCGTCGTAAATTTTACGAGATTTTTACATCGTGTAACGTTTAACGAGTACCTTACAAAGACAGTATACGAGGCTATTACGACAAACTCTTTCTTTCCGTGTTACGACGAAGAGTTCTCCTTGTAAATATTACGTGGTTTTTACGACGAATCATCTGTTACGGTGGATGTTTAACAAGAAACTTGTTTTCTCGATAGTTTGTCGTAACACTCTTATTACGTCGAATTAACGAGGAATATAACACTCGTAAAAAATATGTTTTCTTGTAGTGGAGCAATTTGGGAGCAGAAGAAGCAAACTGTGTACCTATATCACAGACAAAGTAAGAGCAGCAGTAATATAAGAGTGAAAACAGAGATTTCTATCACATTGTTAATGTGGGATTGAAGTTTTATTGAAAGTAGTGGCACTAGCAATGTCTATATTTTCTATGAATATGTTCAGGTTAACCAAGGAAGCATGTAAAAAAATAAATAGTATCCGTGCAAAGTTTAGGTGGAGCTCAAGTGATTGCAAACGATTATGTATACTTCAGATAAAAGGGAGAATGGGGTTCAGAGGCTCAAAAGTTAAAACTATTCAATCAGTCTTTACTTCGGCAAACAAGAATGGACAATTTTTCACAATCCAGAAAGTTCGATGGCAAGAGACTTTTGCCAAGAGTATTATAAACGCAAGAGACTCGTGCCAAAAATGTTAAAAAAGACAATGACTCTAACTGGTGACCATTAAAATAGGAATATGAACGAGTAGAAAATGAATGAATAGAAACAAAATAAAAGGAATAAAAATAAGTATTTATTCTTTTTGTTCCAAATCAATTTTGATAAAAAAAATATTTTTTCTATAGTTATTTAAAATTCAAGAAATGACAAGGAATCAAACGCAGCAAAAATTCCCCATAAATGATGTAATTTTTAAAGAATGATTAGGAATTTGAGACAAATCCGCTCATACCCCTATATCTCATAACATAATCTCAAAAGAACCTTTTTGTTCTTTTAATTTTATATGTCAAACGAAAAATCATAAAATTAAAATGGAAACGTTAATATTTTTTATTTGATTTATAGAATTTGATAAAAATATTTCAAAAATCCAAAAACGTTGTTTTCCATATTTTCGAAAAAATCATCAAAATGTGATTAAAAACAATTTTAAAATATTTTTTTCTGAATTTGAAAGGTATAGAATTTAAATATTTGTCCATGGGCTCACTAATCCATAGGAGGGAGTTAGGATTTAGTTTTGATGACCGGAAAGGATTTGATTTGGGAGTTTGAATTTTGATCAAAAAAAGAATTATGAAATAGGGGCATAGGAAATTCTAGGAGCTCATAGGAGATTGGGCATTTCACATTTGGGGCACGCGATAAGTTGGCTCGAATTGACTATTTCTCTTAATCTCTATGTCACTATTTGGACCCAATATACTTTTCTAAAGACAGTATTTTTACCGCAATACTAAAAAAGAAGTTTCCTTTTGAACTCTGGTTCTTCTTTTTCCTCCTCAAAATCTTTCATCGGCCACCTCAAATCACAGAGCCGACCATAATCGAAGTAACAGAAATAAAAAAAAAAAGTTATAGATTGTTGTTTCGCATATAAAGATATTATAAACTTCAACCAGTCCTAGAATGTCATTATATGAAAACCTACGGTTGCTGGTTTGTTTTTGGTATTTGACTGTGTTTTATGGTTTCCTGATACTTGTTAATACTATGCATCCTTTTGAATAACCATACTCCTACTTTATTTATGCTCCTACCAATATTTGCCTTCACTTAATGACCATATAGACAACGTAATTGATTCTAACAACCATTCTGAAAAAACTAAGCTTTATAAACTTTAGGTCCATATTACGTGTATTATTTAAGTTGGGCCGCAATAATATATTTATCTTATATATCCATTACATTAAAAACGAGAATTCATATTTTTTCCATACATCTGCTTCGGCGAGTGAACTTTGTAAAACTATTAGAATATCTTTACAAAGTAATGAATCTACTAAATATTTTTTCCTAGATATACATACATAATTTTTGTCTAAATCACCATTTTCATTACATTGTTTCCAAATTCAAATATTTTAGTCTTCTAAAGCCATAATTAGCCCCACACCCAAAGAGCGTAAGAATAAAAGACGAATTTTCCCCAATATTCGAAGCTTACGATTGAAAATCACAAGCTTGAATAAAGAAGCTTGACTTTAGAGCATTTTGATTTCGAATCTGATTTCTGTTTTTGAGAGAGAGAGAGAGAGAGAGAGAGAGAGAGTGAAAATGGGCTCTAAAGACAGCGTTAGAAAGATGATTCAGAGTTTGAAAGAGATCGTGAACTGTTCCGACTCAGAGATCTACACGATGCTTGTGGAGTGCCATATGGATCCTAACGAAACCGTTATTCGTCTCATTTCTCAAGGTTTTTTTCGTCTTTCTTCTTTCCTTTAAGCTTTTGTAGATTCGCGGGTGAATTTTCGTAAAATAGATAGACATTAATGGCTAGCGCCTAGGTGACCTCGACGGGCTTAGACATTTGCAAATTATAATTTTTAATTAGCATTTTATATTAACATTATATATAAATTTTCCAGCGCTTAATAACAAATATTTTGGTAAATATAAAACAAAATTGAATTTACAAAATAAAAACACAAACAAATTTGTGAACCTGCATAAAGAAAAAAAGTTGGGGAGAAAAGACAAACTGAAAATGAAGATGATGATACAATTAAATTGATCATAATTCAATTTGATATTTTTACTTGTTTTTAATTTATCTAAAAATGTGATTTAAAAAAAAACTAAAAAAGACATGAAAGCCAAACTGGAAATTTAACCGATTTATACCAATTTCGATTGATTTAGACCAATTTCGATTGATTTAAAATGGTATGTGGCCATTTAAACCGATTTGGATTTTCTAGAACCGTTTAAATCGGATTTTAGAAAAATAGTTATGGTTAATACTGATTTGCGTCTGCCTAAACCAATATTTAGAACATTGATTTTCATTTTAACCCGATTATGGAAGTATATAAAATTAGTTTTTTTGGTATTGATTATGTGTTTTTTTTTGTTCAATTCTGACTTTCTTATAATGCTGTTTGGTTTCAAACATTTCAGATGCTTTTCAAGAGGTGAAGAGCAAGCGAGACGAGAAAAAAGACGTTAGTTATTGCAGATTGTTTATTATAATGCCTTTATAGTTTTCAGATGACTAGTTCCATTTCGACTCATTTCTCTCTTGTTTTGTCTCTTTGGTCAGACTAAAGATCAAGCAGAGTCATCGAGACGTGGAATCCCAAATCGTGGAGCTAGAAACAGTGCTAAGTCCAGTTACAACACCGCTCGAGGTGGCGGCAACAAATTTAACTCCAATGGTAATAATATGGTTATGTTTTTCTTCTCTTAGTTGTGGTTGATAGTCCGAACCAATTTCTAAACTTGTTGATCTGTTTTGGTTCAGAGACAAGACTTGCCCAAAGAGGGAAGGGAGCACGTAACCATTGGGCTGGCTCTTCAGCACCAAACAGGTTCTCATCTATTCATGTGGTCTTATCATCGTTTAAATCATGCGTGTGTGTCGTATAACTCCTTTGCTTTTGTAGTGATCGTCCTAAAAACGCTGAAGTTAAGGAAGCAGAACCAGCGGGTCCAACTGGTGCAGCTTCTTCCTCTTTGCTGCCAGCACCAGCGTATCAATCCGCTTGGGCCAAAGCTAACCCCGGGAAGAAAACTATGGCTGAGATTGTGAAAATGGGTAAGCCTCTTCATCAGAAGAAAGTCAGTGCGCCTCGTTCATCAGAGACGCAAGAGAGTGGAAGCAAAGCCCCTTTGAAAGATGAAGGGTCTTCAACTGAGAAGCAAGAGAGTGGAAGCAAAGCCCCTTTGAAAGATGAAGGGTCTTCACTTGAGAAGCAAGAGAGTGGAAGCAAAGATCCTTTGAAAGATGAAGAATCTTCATTTGAAACGCAAGAGAGTGGAAGCAAAGCTCCTTTGAAAGATGAAGGGTCTTCATTTGAGATGCAAGATGTTTCTGATCCAGTGCCTTCTCTCTTGAAACCATTTTTTGAACCTAAAACACATGCCGACCAAGTTAGCGAGCCTCAACATGTGGATGAGTCTCAAATGAATGATGAGGTCCTCGAGACGAAAACAAATCAAGTTGCAATTCATCCTGATCTAGACCAGGTTGCGCAATTGTCACACTTGAGGTTTGGTAGCTTTGGCTTGATAGGATCAGGCCGAGCTAGTAGTCGCTTTAATTATAACTTGGAGGACACGCAAGAGACAGAAGAAAATTCATCTTTCAGACAACATGATACTAACTTCTATGGAGGGGAAGAAGAACTTAGATATAATGCTACTGATGAACAAACATCCTATCAAATAGATTCGACCGCTAGAAACTACCATGCTTCATCAGATTCTGAAAGAGAAGCGGCACATCATGAAGAACCTCCTCAAGAAGATCCATATATGCAGAATCTTGACAGCTTCTTCACCAACGTAATGGTAAATATCTCCTTTTAAAATCCATTAAGTAATCGAAATTTCATTTAAAAGATATTAACCATATAAATTATTTGACACCAATTGCTTACAAAAAATTCTTCTTGCAGGATCTAAGAGATGAGAGTATTTCTCCTCCCGGTGGAGGACAACAAGCAGCAGCTCTTTATCAACATCCCGCCTTATACCCATACTTTAATCAACATGGAATGCCATTAGGGTATCATGGTAACTTCATAAGTGATCCATTCATGCCCCATGGTTACATGCATCCAGGTTTTCAGCAAGTGTTTCCTGTTGGTAACCATCAGGTTCCTCTAGTTGTGGTTATTCCTCCCTCTGCCTCATCACTTCAGCAGCAGCAGGTAAACCAATATATTGTTTTGTTGGTGTGAGCATCTGAATTTCTAGTTCTTTTCTTGGTTTGGTTTGGTTTTGTTTTGTATGGTTTGGTTTATGCTGAATTAGAACTGGAATTTAGTTTTGGCTCCGTTTAGTATGAAAATTTAGTGAGTTTCCATGTTTATAAAGGTTAATAGGTGAATTTTTGTTTGGCTTTTGGTTAGAAGAATTTTGGATATCTATTTTGGAACCCTTATTAACCTGTAGGTTCTTTCTTTTGTTTTGATCCGCAGAACGAAAACACATTTGCCTGGCAACGACCACACATGCGTGTGGCTCCCAGTGGCGAAGTTTACATCTACAGTGTTAATCCAAACATGCAACCTCCCGGTTTCGTTCAAGCCCAACAACTGCACCAGCAACAGCTGTCTCAACAAGCTTTAATATCACTGGACCAACTCCATCATCAGCATCAGCATCAGCATCATCAACAAAGTGCTGGAGAGGCGTCTAGTCAGACTCAAGAACAGCTATGGCCCAATAACAACTAGTGATCAAAAGCAAAACCCCTCTCTCCATGCCTTGATTTTTCTTTCCTTTTTTATTTTTGTGATGTTTGTTATTTCTGAACAGCGATGAGTTGATTCAGAACTATGAAAATGGTGTTGTGTGTGTTTGCATGTTTGGCTAAGGGGGGGGGGGGGGGGGGGGGGGCGGGGGGGGGGGGGGGGGTTTGTTAAAGACTTTTAATGGTTGGTTTGTTGACTTGAAATTCTGTTTTTTGTTTTTGTTTTTGTCTTTACTCTTTAAACTCTTCAGTCTTGACATCCTATTATTAGACCAGATTTCAGGCTAGTGATCGTTTAGTCCAGACCGGTCCTGGTCTGAACCAGTATGTCTCAATTAACCCTGGTCAGTCCTTGCTATTTGAGAGGCATGAATTATAAAAACAATATCACACTATATAATTATTTTACTATTTATTAAGACAGCTAATCATGTGTTCATGTTTGGGTGTCTGTTCACAAATAATTAATTTGATGATGTTCATATAAGATATTATATGTGAAACTACATTTTAAGTCCAAATAGTGTAAATATATGATTATATATATATATTTATTTATTTATTTTTAAATAGAAAATCCGGTTGAACTGGTCCGACCACTCAACCAACAGCTATACCGAATCGGTATTTGATCCGGTTTTAAAAACATTGTTTAGTCCAGACCGGTCCTGGTCCGAACCAGTATGTCTCAATTAACCCTGGCCCGTCCTTGCTAACTGAGGGTCTATTGAGAGGCATGGATTATAAAAGCAAGATCACTAGATAATCTTCTATATATTAATTGAGAATCATTTAAAAAATAGTAACCTTATATTTTGTAATATTTACAAATTAAGCTTATTGATGTGGCGCTTAATTAGAACACAATTTCGCTGAGGTGGCATGATCAGAATCAATTGGAAAATTAGTTAGTCCAATGTCAATTTGCTAGGGAAATTATATTAGACGTAAACTTTGTTATATGATTAACAACTTATAAACGAAGTCTAAAAAATATAATAACAAAGAAACGTAATACGTTTCTGAGAGGCCGTTGCGGCCGCGGAGAAGGAGTGGTGTGAATCAGGGAGGCGATGTGGTGGGCAGAGAGAAGGACAGTTGAAGAAAGAGAGCGGAGGAGCAGTTGGTGAAGGAGATGGAGGTGACGAGACGGAATTAATTGGGAGCCGGCGTCGCAGGTTATGACAGTGGTGGGGGTTTGGAGGAGGGACGGTGGTCGCAGGGGTTTTGACGGTATTGAGAGGTTCGAGGGCTTTGACATGTTGTGGCATGTGGGTCTAATGGAGGTGCGAGGAGTGGGAGAGGTGCGTAGAAAGGGAGAAATGGTTGGAGAAGGATTTGGGGAGAGGGAAGGAATGGGATTGCTAATCACTTGGTAAGTCTTTTTTTTCGATCTAAGAATCAAGATCTTTCATGCTTTTCAATATATGTTCAAGCTGTTGAAACGTATCTGCAGACTTACCGTCTTATGTATATGTGATGATAAATGTCTGATGCAAATTATTATTATTGGATGACAATTAGTCTTATTTTTTGTGGGTTCATTACATCTTTTATTTTTATGGTGATTTGAAATACCTGTTTGGACTACTGGCCTTAAGGAATTTGTTTTGTCTCTTAGGAAAATCACTTGATGTGCTATGATAGTTCTGATGTTTTTGTTCAGCACTAAAAGTCCAGACTTTGAGATGAGATACTTTTTTAGTTTCAGATGTTATATTTATATTTAGGCCAATATAGTGATTGCAGAGCTTCTAATCTTCCTCTGTCTTCAATTTTTCTGAAGGTCATAAATACACATCTTCTCGGTCCAGTGCTGGGATGTTTGAAAATGACTACTATAGACCATCAGCATTACTTGGAGACTGGTGATATACCAGGAGTTGCAGGGATGATAGATTCCTTTTAATATGTGGACTGGAGGTGCAGTACGTGGGAGATGAGCAACAAATCTTCTAGAGCTTTTGAGAGGCCGTGTGGTTTTAGAAATGGTCGGACCATCGGAGGTCGTTTGCGGAAAGGCCACCACCTGCTTCAGATACTAATACTACTGTGATGAACTCTTGGGAACCAGCTAGGAATGTTAAATGAAAGTATTTATATAATTAGTTACATAAAATTGAGTAATTTCATTTTATTTCTATATATTACATTTTCAAGTAACAAATATCTAAATCAAAATAATTCGAAGTATACCATGATTCATAGGATGAGTGTTCAATCTGGTAAAACCGAACCAATTAGAATCGAACCGAGCAGAAATAGAGAAAGTTATTTGGATTTGGTAAATACTGAATAATACCGAATGAATGAATAATACCGAATGAATGTCATTTTTAAGAAACTGTGATATATAGATATGGTTTGGTATATAAACCCATCAAACCGAATAAACTGATCAATTCAAATTCAATAGTATAATTATATGTAAACTATATAAGATAATTGGGAATAAATACATAATTTATTTTATTGTATGATTTTCATATTTAAAATGTTTATTTTAGTAATTTAATATTTTATTTTAAGTTCAAAGTTATGTTTCATTTTTATCTAATTAAATAAAACATAATTTTTTTACCTTTTTGTTGACAAATATGTGTGCTAATGTTTAGTTATTTATAATATTATGGATTAATAATTTTTGTTATTATTTCTAACCTATAAAATATTATAATTATTAACTTAATATGCTTACTAATTATTTTAAATAGTAAAATATAAATAAATAAGGCTATCTAAAAACCAAAATATATGTATGTTATATAAAAGCCGATATTTAATCATATAAAGTAAAATTCATAAAATATTTTAAAAGATAGATAAATTATGTTTTTTTTGGTATAAAACTAAATAAACCGAAAACTGAGCGTATGTAAACCGAGCGTATGTAAACCGAGCCAAACGAAAGTAAATTTGTGGTAGCTATTTTTTATAAACCGAAATACCGAAAACCAAAAAAATTGAACCGAAATCAAACCGATATCCGAATTGAATACCCCCACTTAATAAATTTAAATTTTAACATGGGCCAAGCCTAACCATATTTTTTTTTTAACACTGAAGTTCTTTATTAATTTAAAAGTCCAAAGAGGACAAAGTTGAGGGAGAAACAAAGAAATAAAAGCTGAAAAATACAAGTACCATTAGGTACCACATCACTCTTAATAGAAGAGAAATAGAGAATGGAAGCAACTTAGAGCCCCCTGAGGACGGAGGAGGAGGGAGTTTAATCTCCTGCTTCTTGCTGAATAAGCTGATCAAGCCACAAAGGACTACCAGACCCAACATACGATTGTGAACGAGCCCATGTGACCACACTTTCTGCAATGGCTTGTGCTACACTGTTTTTCTGATCAGAGACATAGCATATAGACCATTCTTCAAAGCAGTGCAAGAGAACTAGGATTTGTTGGATCAGGGGTAAGAGGTCCATATAGTGATAAGGGTTCAAAAGGGACTGTCTCACTCTATCGAAGAAGCTTCAAATATGACTTTCTTCTGCTTCAAGCTACCCATCGCTTCTGCCTATAAACGAGAGTCGGCCTAACCATATATCTATGAACCCATTTTAATATCTATAGAACTCAACCAATTCCGCTCCATATATGAAAAATTGAGTTGTGTATCCCAGTTCAGACAGTTAGGTCTAAAAACAACATAATTCTTTGTTTTAGACTTTTGAATTTTATTTTATCCGTATAATGTCGTCTCGCGCAAGGCGCGGGTCTCTACCTAGTGATTTAACTATTTGTTAAGACAGCTAATCATGTGTTCATGTTTGGGTGTCCACACATAATTAATTTGATAATGGTACTTTATCTAATCGGGTAGGAGAATCACCTCATGTGAGATTCGTTGGGAAAACGACACATCTTGCCGGTTCATCTTTACTCACCTTTGACTACAGTGTAAAGCCACAAGAAACTGAGAAAGTACCATCTCTAATGCTTCTACTTGCATCCTTGTGATAAAGTTTCTTCCGACAAATCCGTAACCTCATAAGCAGAAACCCACCTAGGGGTGGGCATTTTACCCGAAATCCGAAGTGGCACCCGAACCCGATCCGAAAAACCCGAACCGAAATCCGAACCGAAGTAGCAAAATATCCGAACGGGTATTGAATTAGGAGAGATTGGATATCCGAACCCGAACGGGTAATATCCGAACCCGAATGGATATCCGAAAATAACCGAACATATGATAATTAACCTTATATTTATAGTTTACATCTTTCATTTTATATAAAATATTTATATTGATACTACACATACTTTAAATTCATATGATATACATACAATTACGTAGAAGATGATTTGCTATTCGCTTAAAATGCATGTCAAACTTCTTATTTCAGCAATTAACAAAAAGTTACATCCAAAATTTAAAAACAATAACCAAATTAATGTCTTTTTAGTTTGAAAATGTTATGTCCAAATATATTAACCATGCAATCTATTAAAAATAAAAAATAGTTAAGTGAAAAGTTATATATTTAAATACAAGAAATTTGAGAAATGAAAATTTTCATTTTTTTTCTTCAAAATCTAAATATCCGAACCCGATCCGAAATAACCGAAACCGAACTTAAAATACCCGAACCCGACCCGAAGTATAGAAATACCCGAACGGGTTCTACACCTCTATACCGAAATACCCGAAAATCCGAAATACCCGACCCGAACTCGAACGGGTACCCGAACGCCCACCCCTAAACCCACCACAGGTTTTAACTTTTCCGACAAAAGAACAAGATGTCAAACGAGGGAGGTGACGGTAACAACAACAACATAGAATACATGATCAGCCCCAAAACAAGAAAACCACCTCCGATTCTATTACCCTTACCTGAAAACGACGAAGTCACTATTCCGATGACACCGTCCGAGTTCAAAGACCGTTTAATCTTCGGACCCTCGCCGCGAGACTCCTCTCAATACTTCCATTCACTCTCTCAGAAACACTCGCCGTCCTCCTCCGCCGCCGCCGCAGACACCTTCCCCGACTCCTCACCGCTAGATCCCCTCCTCCCTCCACAACAGCATCACGGCCATCCACTCCACCGATCCAAAACCGCGCCGGCGATGGCCATAATCGACGATCTCCACCACCCAATGCATCAGCAAACCGAGCTCGAGCCATCATCACGTTCTGTAGTGAGACAAGCTTTTGCTCTACTGGTCGTCTACCTCTCCTTAGGCGTCCTTATCTACTGGCTGAACCGTGACCACTACGTAGTGAATCAAACCCATCCCGTCGTTGATGGGTTATACTTTTGCATCGTTACAATGTGCACCATCGGTTACGGAGACATCACACCAAACAGTGTCGTTACTAAGCTCTTCTCGATCATGTTCGTTCTCGTTGGGTTCGGTTTTATCGATATTTTGCTTAGCGGGATGGTCTCTTACGTTCTTGACCTTCAAGAGAGCTACATGTTAGACTCTGCTAAGCGGAGGGAGGAGCCTGATAAGAGAAGATCGTATATTATCGATGTGAAGAAGGGAAGGATGAGGATTAGGTTGAAAGTGGCGTTGGCTTTAGGTGTTGTGGTTTCATGCATTGCTCTTGGTGTTGGGATAATGCATTTTATCGAGAAGATTGATTGGTTGGATTCATTTTATCTCTCGGTTATGTCGGTTACTACTGTTGGGTATGGAGATAGGGCGTTTAAGACGTTGCCTGGTAGGCTTTTCGCTGCGGTATGGCTGCTTGTGTCTACGTTAGCCGTGGCTCGGGCTTTCTTGTACTTGGCTGAGGCGAGAGTTGATAAGAGGAATAGGGAGAGGGCTAAGAGAGTGCTGTGTGAGACAATGTCTGTCTCTCAGTTCTTTGCTGCTGATATTGATAACAATGGTTGTGTCAGGTATGTGACTCATTCTTTGACACATTCCTTAACTTTCTAATGAATCTTTAGTTCTAGTCTGATATATCTTTTATTTTTTTTGTGTGTGTTTGTAGTAAAGCAGAGTATGTGATTTACAAACTCAAGGAGATGGAGAAAATAACAGATAAAGACATAACACCGATCTCAAAACAGTTTGACAAACTCGACCGGTGCAGCAATGGAAAGATTACTCTTGTAGATCTCTTGGATAGTAGCAGTGGTGATTGATCCTCTGCAATGTTTTGGTTTAGCTTAGTTTACAGTCGTTGCAAGTTACAACCTGATCAAATGATGCTAATGAGTAAATGATACTTGACGAGGAGCATGCTCTCTGGTTTACCTAAATCGGGTCTTGATTATGTGGTTGGTCTTGTTGCCTTTCGTAATTGGTTAAGCGACTATTCACTCGTCCAATTTATATAAACTTGGGTGCTTATGGTAACATGTATATAAGCAAGAGAACTAATGGGAATAAAAAAAGGAAATAGTGGTATACATATCTAAAAATAATATTTTTTCTAGTAGTGAATATCATAATTTCAGCTTTTTGACTGTTTTAGAAACAATATTATGGTGTATGCGCGTGACATAATAAAAAAAAGAACCGTAAATGTAAACACTCTAATGTTTACCAATAACAAAATGTAAGAATTGTAAAAAAAAAAAATGTCAGATTCAGTTTTTTTGTAGTTATTTTTCTTTTAAAAATGTAAACTTACTAAATTGTGATGAGGTATTTAATAAAAAAAAATGTAAAGCTAGCGTTGATAATACATGTATATAAGTATAATCGTACACGAGAAAAAGAAGAAGAAAAACAAAGTTTAGAAGGATAAAGATTGGTTTGAAGAAGAAGAAGATGAACTGGTATAATTTGACAGCAGAGATCGGCACGGTGTTGGGTGTTCTTATCTTGGCTCTCGCTTCGTACTTGTATGGTCCCTGTTTAATTAGGAAGTGTTGTCCCCATTCTGAGACGCCTGATTCTAATGTCTAACTATTATAAGTTACTAGTTTCAACTATGCTTTTTGTTATAGATTTTTAAATTACTTATAGAATAGCATATCGGCTTTTTTTTTTGTTTCACGATATTGTAACTCTATCCTATGTATTGCATTGATATTATAGAATTCTGCAGTTTTATCATACGTTATTACATGTTAATAGTATACGTACCATCATCCAAAATTTTAGAGAAATCTCAAAACGAACACTGTACTTTACCATTTTATCAATATGCGCAGAGAAGCAAATTATTCACACCAGAAGTATGTATTAATGACATAAAGCTCACAAGAGCTTTTCTGAAAAAAAAAACCTCACAAGAACTACTATCAAATAGACAATAAAAAAGTTTGTTTGACCAGATAAATTATAAACAATAAAACATGACAATATCAAGAACTCAAGAGATGTCATGATGACATGACAACAAATGCCATGTTTCTTCTTAAGATCTTGTACAAGTGAACGATTTGAGAGGTCTATATCCAGCGATCGAACAACTCCCTTTGGCCTAATTTCTCTCAATTCTGAAGTCACACTTCTCATAATAATATCTCGACGGGTACTGCAAGTATAGTGATAATGATCTAGAAACCAGTCTCTAGCTTACTAAAACCACGTTCGGATTGATCTTATCTTATGTCTTTGGTCTTGTCTTGCATTTATAATGTCGGATTTTTAATGCCAAAACCTCTCAATTATGTTTCATTTGGATAGAAACCACTCAATTATTGATTCAATGTATAAACTCTCCAAGTCACTTGTGTTAATGTAACAGCCTCTCCTTCAGTTGTATTGTTAAAACAAAATGATGTGTTTTGATTATTTTGTAAACTACATGATTTTTTAATAAAAACAACACATCATTTATTTAAACATCATGTAGTTTAAGCTTAGGACTTATGCTCTCTCTAAACCCAAGTGTTTCTCAAGTTATCGAGAGAAAGAGATGAGGAATCTTAGTTTTTCAAATTCTGGGATTTTTGAATTTTAATTGTGAGATCGAAAGAGGGTTAATACGACAGAGGGCTTTGAGAGTCGCTTTGAGTTTCATGTGTCAAAATCAAAAAGGGAGAGTGAAGGAAGAGAGTTAAAGAGTTGTCCGCAATTGGAGCTTTGAAGATGAACAAGTAAATTATTTTGTTATTTGCTTTCTTTTGATTTAATTGGTTTCATCTTACTGTACTTATCAAATGTTTTAGTTTATATCATCAGAAGCTCAGTGATCCAGCAAGAGATCACCAGCTGAAGCTTCAAGTAATTCCCAAAGCACTTAGATGACTTGAAATAGACATGGATCTCGACGAGGTTTCTATTATGTTCCATCCCATGTCGCAGTTGATTACTAGGAAGGATGAATTCTTTAAGCTCATAGTTCTGTTAAAACAGCAGGTGGAATCTATCTATCTATCTATCTATCTATCTATCTATCTATCTATCTATCTATCTATCTATCTATCTATCTATCTATCTATCTATCTATCTATCTATCTATCTATCTATCTATCTATCTATCTATCTATCTATCTATCTATCTATCTATCTATCTATCTATCTATCTATCTATCTATCTATCTATCTATCTATCTATCTATCTATCTATCTATCTATCTATCTATCTATCTATCTATCTATCTATCTATCTATCTATCTATCTATCTATCTATCTATCTATCTATCTATCTATCTATCTATAAAAGAGGGTTTACTCCTTCCTGCTTGCGCCACGTAGAACGCCACGTCATTAAATCGGCTCTTGACAGCGCGACACGTGTCTCGGGTATGAAACTCACTGTTTCAGTTGCATGATGGGCTTGATCGTTATACGTGTGTTTGAGCTGAAATTTTGGACAGTTTATTTGGCCCGATGAAATGGAATATGCCTCTAACCCTAATTCAGCTGTTTATCACAATCTCCTATATCCGCCATCAGAGTGACTGAGATGCAGAAGTCGACATGATGATTTCGTTCGTTTGGGGTTTTGACTTTTGATCAAGTCTTTTCACCTTCTTTTCATCCATCGAAACGAGACAGATTCCAGATCCATCGCATTAATCCTTTAGCCACGATCTACACTTCAATGTGTGCTAATTTTCTTAGAGGTTTTACGGGCATAAAAAGGTACGATTTCCACCTCTAAAGACCATCTTCTAAATCTATGAAACAACAAAGTAAACTTATTTGCTTAGGTTCTGGGAAGCCGTGAATGTTAAGAGCGGCGACGAGCTAATGAGAGTCGACATGCTCCTTAGTGATGCCAAGGTAATTTCGGCTTCTCTGTGTTAATTTGTTTTGGTTTTTTATCCTAATCCAGCAAAAAATGGATCTCCAGTTTCCCTTCTCCTTCACTTTCTTCCTTTACCGTCAGTAATCTCTTTGTCTTCTCTCTTTCCAGTTTTTGCATTAAGTTTCTGGAATCAGCATAAAGTTCGTAGCTTTGGTTAATATAGTTACATTCGTTGATGACCTCACAGTTTTGTCTTTTCTCTTGAGGCTGAAGCTATCACATAACATCGCAGTACTCTGTTTCATGTACTGATTGACGCTAACTATTCTTAGATTCATGATTAATAGAAAAGTATCTTGTGTTTATTCATGCTGTTCATGTCTGTTTACATGAAATTGTGAAGGATTTCCTTCATGTTCTGTTCACATATTCATACTCCTAAGGAATCTATTTCGGCTTTTGGATTTTGTAGGTTCCATGATAATGCATATGTAAGCTCTTGGGGTTACATATTATGAGTTCTCTTGACGCATAAGCTACCTTCAGTTTGATGAGAGGGTTCTTTGAGCATCAGGTTTGTTCATTGTAACTGATGTTGGTTGTATGCATTTATGTGATTGATGATGTCGATACGTTTATGTGGTTTCACTGAAACTATTTATTGATAGGCATTGTTCTACAACGCGCTAGCACAACCCCTGTCAAGAGTTGAAGTTGTGGAGAACATTGTCAAGCTTGGAACAGTCACGTTGGAAACTCATACCAACATGTTTTCAAATCCGGCTTCAACGACACAAAACCTGACCATGCAACCAGAGTTTCTTTCAAGGTGATTCCTTCAGTTTTCATTTTTGGGTTGTTTTTTTCTTAACGCTTAGCCATGGAGTATTAAGAACAGAAATTGTGAACATGTCAATCGATGAATACTGAAATTTAATGGCCTGAATCTGAACCTATCAAGTAAGTTTTTGATCGTTTTTGATAAGTTCAGATTCTTGCAAAAATATAATACTTGATAGGTTGAAATGGTGAACATGTAAATTTCAGTAGGGTTATTAATTCTCAGTAGTCTTCTTCTTGAACCGTCCACCATATGAGTCACCATAGCCATTTGTATTGTTACCTGAGATAGAAGTTGTTGTAGTATAGCCTGATACTGGTTCTCCCTTAGATTTTGGAGGATGGAAAAAATGTTCTTGATACTCTGGTTCAAACCACACAAGGTAGAGATGCAAAATGGTCTCATTTCCTTCCTTTGATAAGTGCTTTTGCTGTTTTCACATCCATATCAGATAAAATAGTGATTTTGCTGTGTCATGGGGACTTAAAGATAATTGTTCTAAACCCATTTTTGTACACTGTAGAGCTGTTGATCTCGGTTATTTACAACGATCGTTAAGTGCTTTTTTTTTTCTCTATCTGTTACATGTAGCATCTCGGTTTTGTAGTCGTTTCATCATTAGTTAATACTAGAGTTTTTTTCCCGGGCTACGCCCAGGTTTCTTTCCATAATTTTTAATTAAATTAAGAAAAAATTGTATTTGAGTTATATATTTTTATGATGTAAATTATTAGAGAAATTGTAATTTTGTATTATTTTTGGTGACTGCAATTTTGAAAATAATACAAAATTACAATTGAGAGAGCCGGGGGATGGGGGGGGGAGGTTATTGGTTGAATCAATAATTGGGAGGTTTGTACCCGAATGAAATATAATTGAGGGATTTTGGCATTAAAAATCCTATAATGTGGATAAGCAGGAATTCACTGATTCACATCCCCAATGGTTACCTCTCCTTTCACCCGCCAAGAAGATGAGGAGGAATTCTGTGGGTTTTTCTTAACCCGTTTGATGTCTTGCCAAATGGAGATGTCATCGGTTTACTTTGGCACCATCTCCAACCCACATCTATTTTTATCTCTATATTTTCCTCTAAAATAGAGAAACTCTATTATAGAGGTGGATTTGCTCCAATGTATGCCTCTATAATAGAGTTTCTCTATTTATAGGGGAAAATATAGAGATTTGCTATTTTTATTTCTAAATATAGAGATAAAAAGTAGGATTCCTCTATATTTTCCTCTAAAATAGAGAAACTCTATTATAGAGGCATACATTGGAGTAAATCCACCTCTATAATAGAGATCTCTATTTTAGAGGAAAATATAGAGATATACATTGGAGATGCTCTTAGGATCAAGAAAAAACATAACATTAACCCTTTTTTTAGAAAACATTTAACCTTTTTGGGAAGAAAAACTACTGAAAGTTCGAATAAGTTTTATTTGCAACAGTTTTCAACATTGTATTAAACTATAAACTATGAAAATTGTTATATAATGATAACTCTACGATCTTCGATGAAAACCTGTTTTACATACATATTCCACACCAAATATTCCTTGTAGAATTATATTCGATTAATAATAATATGCATAGTAAATATAATATATTGGATTTCCTGGAATTTGAACATGATTTCATAAAAATATTAATGAACCACTAATTAATTAGTAGACATAACTATTTATAAGAAAAAGCTTATGCAGCCGTTTTAAGAGTGTTACTAGGATTTGACTCGTGCTTTGAATGCATGATTTATTATATTTTAAAATTTTAGAAATATTTTTAATGATAAAATTATGTGTTTCTATATAAAATGATCTAATCTATTAACAATTTTAATGATTATTTATGTTTGAAATGATGTGTTTATATATAAGATGATCTAATCTAATCGGATTTTGAAGGATTAGAAATCTTATATGCTTAATATTATGGAAACAAAATTAATGATATTCGAAATTCCGTTACCATATAGGAGAATCGTATAATATAGTAAATTCCTAATTATTAAATTCAAAACACTAATATTCAAGACAATATAAACATGCTATATATTGTGCTTACTCCATTTTTCACGTTGAATATATAAATTAGTTTAAAATTTTGAATTAAACGATATTGCTTGGTAAACAAGTTTTTTAAATAATATAGATTTTCGTTATCTAGCATAATAATGATTGATAGATAATTTAAAAATATCGAGTAGATTAAGTTTTTTTAAAAAAGTTTAAGAATATACCTGGAATACAAAAATAATGAATTAGAAATTTACAACCGTAAATAAAAAAGGAATGAATTCAAAAATTATTATTATATTTGATGTATGAAAATAATATATAATATATATAACTGTAAGTTAAAATTACAATATTATCATTTGTTATATTAAGATTTGTATTATCTGTATGTTCTATATAACACTAAGTTAAAATCTAACCTTTGATATATTATTATTTGAATAAACCTACTTTTAAATGTATCGAGCACCGTTTATATGTTCTCTTCTTTTCATCAAGGGTGTGTATGTGATCCACCTCTGGCTAATGGAAGCACTGACCCACGCTCAAATACCAACGAGCAACTTGGAATTTGCAACAAACACCTTAGGAAAGTTTACCAGCTCTCTAGTTATGGCTAGGAAAAAAAATTGAATCCGAAAAAACTGAATTGAATCCGATCTATCTAGAAAGGTACTATCGAATCTGAACCAAAATTAGTTAAATATATAAACGGGTATAAAATTTTGTTATCTA